>NC_139250.1:29405242-30052668 GCF_977018435.1 Lepisma saccharinum
ACGAGACAGGCCAAAGTCTCGTCTCGTGGGCAACACTACTTATGATTCTCAGTCTCGTACAAAATTATGGTTCCTTCAAATTTCGGTTCTACATAGACTCGTAGAAAGCTAATTTGTGACATTCACATTCACATTTAAAATTAGTTACATTTTAACTATAGTTAGAATTCATTATTTTCCTGTCTAATACAAGATTGGGATAAATAAATACACGGGCAACGCCGGGGAATCAGCTAGTTGTGTGTAAAGAAGAAGTAATTCTCAACGCTTTTATTTTTTTAAAATATTCTTAAATTCAGTATTATATAATCAAACATCCTGTTTTGTTACTGGTGTTACGCATGATGTACAAATTCAAGTTTAATACAAAAGTGAAACAATAGACAATTTGTATGTATTGAAGGTGTTAAACTAAAAGAAAAAGGGTTAATATACCCCCCCCCCCCCCATCTTAGCACTTTTCATGAATTTGCATAACATTAGCCCCCGTCTATTTCGCTTCTCTTTTTGACACTAGGTGTAGTGCAGGTGTATCCCGGTGCCAGGCTGGTGCAAGGAAATGACGTTCAACCAAGGAGACGGTGTTCAAGTTCAGAAGATTCAAGAAATGCCTGTCTGCTGCTTTAAACGCTTATTTGATTAGTTCGCACGCACCACGTGATTATACATTACACCGCTCCGGAACGTAATGCAAACAGTGCAGACAATAAATACACTACGTGACACCAAATCAACGAAGCAGACGAGTCGGTGTTGCACCGTGTAACCAACAAGACGAGGCTTGTAACAAGTTTGAGAGGAATTATCTACATTGGATTTACTTGCGTGTACACCCTTCTAGTTTCTTCTATTTGTATGTATTGTTATAATTTTTGTAATGTGTACTTTAAAATATTTTGTGCTTCATTGGAGAAATGATAAATATATGACACACATGAAATCGCCATCTGCCCGACACCCAATTTCCAGGACAAGACTGCCACGTGCGCGTCCAAGCGAAAGATTCGTGGGTCAGTTGTCCCATCTGCACACGAGAGGCGTTACGTGTAGTGGAGTGTTTAAATGGTTATAGGCGGGAGATTGGTCGGCTTTCCCGGGCCCCGCTTTTTAGGATTATTTGCGGGAGTTGGATCTTATCCGGCTACGAATCTCGGAGCCCTGTCCACCTGGTCCCGTAGCATTGAATTAGCCCCCTCTTCTGCACGCCCAATTGAAATGCCGTAGCCCTGTGTCCCCCGAGCTCCCCATCCCAACACATTGGCAGGCAACGACACTGATCGCCTTCTTCGTTCCTGTTTCTCCCTTTCCAAGCAACGCCGTTACAGAACTCTAACGCCGTTAATTTTGCATGAGAAACACGAGACCCTGAGCAAACTAAATATTCGCGAGACCTTTATACAGGGTGTCCCACGAACGGCGCAACTGGGAATTAAGAGTGGCGTTACTTTACAACCGAAACCTGTACATACATAAGTCATACACCAAATGTTAGCCCTGTCCAAGTAGATATTTTTAAACATAGAAACAACAAACGGGGTGCAGTGTTGTTCATGCAGTGTTGCCAAATGTAAGTGAAAGTGTAAATTTATTTTTCCACAAAGCATGGAAAATTGCATGTCAAACATTCGTACGGAAATTTGGACGTCAATTTCCACCTTGGGTAGGTGGACTATTTGGCAACACTGTTGATGTTTGAAGGCAACAAAAGGTGTGTTTAGTGATGGTCTATGACATGGAAATACTGGAAACAGGAAAAAAGGAAAATGAAAATTATGGTGAAAAAAGTGTTACGTACCTCATAATTTTTTTAAAACACCCATTTGGACCGGTACGCCTTTACGAGGCATTTCAGGATTGGCTATACGCGAAAACGATCGGTTTTCTTCTCTGAATTATAGATGGCGAAATAGTACACCTACCCAAGGTGGAAATTGACGTCCAAATTTCCGTACGAATGTTTGACATGCAATTTTCCATGCTTTGTGGAAAAATAAATTTACACTTTCACTTACATTTGGCAACACTGCATGAACAACACTGCACCCCGTTTGTTGTTTCTATGTTTAAAAATATCTACTTGGACAGGGCTAACATTTGGTGTATGACTTATGTATGTACAGGTTTCGGTTACAAAGTAACGCCACTCTTAATTCCCAGTTGCGCCGTTCGTGGGACACCCTGTACTACTTCAACAACGGTTCGGTGCTAGTAGATACTGTATCATGAAAACAAGTAATTTTCCCTTTCAAACATTCTGCGCTATAAGCGCTTAAAATCTAACCTGTATGTATGCGACCCAACAAAGCAAACGATCGCTCTGACGTAACTTCCAGGGACGCTTGGCAGGGTTGCCACTAGCGCCCCTTGTTCTTTGATTGATTTTGTTTATTTGACTTCGCTTTTCTGCCACTTTGGCTAATTGCGAATATGAGGATGAGGTGATGATATAGTGAAATTGATGAAGAACACCCACAAAGAACACCCATGCCCAGGTTGGGATTCGAACCCGGAACCCTTGGGCGTCCCTTGTTGAGAGATACGACTTGTAAACAAGAACTTGGACGTGTTAACTGAGCAAAATACAAAAGATACTTGCGAAGTTGTACGAAGTATTTACACACTGACCAAGACAGACAACTTCCAACATGTGCAGACCGAAATGCAAGTGTGTTCATTCTAATATACCTCCATCGCGTTTCGAGTATCATGCATGCAATGTTTATAAGAATGTTAACTTTCAAGGTAATGTTTATATGGAAAAGTTACTTGTTTTCACTATATCTACCAGCACCCAACCGTTGTTGAAGTTGTCTTGCGACACCCTGTATATACTAGAGAGAATCGCATGAAAATCTTTTTTTTTTTTTTGCACAAGTTCGCTGCATTTTAGCACAGACTCATTGCTGATCTACAGATAGTTTCAAGTCTGAATTAGTTCCTTACACCTCAAGAAGGATAACCATTGGAATGTACGAGGGGAGGCTGATAAGCATTGAGCTAGGAAGCTGTAACTGCCACACTATTCTACATATTCCCCCAGTAAGTCAATGCACTTTCGACATCTGTCATGCAGCTTCTTAAGTTTCTGCAAATAAAATTCTTCCGACTGCTGGTGTAACCACGCATTGCAGCATTAGTTGCCTCCTGAACACTCCAAATCGTTGTCCTTTAGGTGTTTTTTCAGATGGGGAACAGATGATAGTCAGATGGAGCCAGGTCAAGCGAATAGAATGGATGGGGCAACACTTGAAAGCCTAAGGAGGTCAGTGTCGCCATTGTTTCACCTGCAGTGTGTGGTGATGCATTGTCATGCAACAGTTATGCAACTTCTCTGGAGGTACTGCCATTTTTACTTTAGACCTGAAAAACAAAGGGAAGTTAAAATCACAGAAAGTCGATTTTTGCACCATTACGTATATAAGAATTGACCAGTACACCCTGCAAATTTCAGCCTCCTAACTCAATTTTTTCTGGGTAAAGCTCAATACTTATCAGCCTCCCCTCGTACGTGCAGTCAACTTGTGTTTGAGCCACTGCGAAGATCTCTCCACCCAACTGACTGCGAAATGAGGCCATTGTCGAACTTCCTCCTCCATTCGTAAACTAGGTGGTGTGGTAAGTTAGTGGTTAGTTTCGGCCTTGGATCCTGTTATAGAATTGCGACGTCTGAAAACTTTTTGCAGGTATGTTTTAACTCAGCGTTTTCTGAATTCTCATCTGCTTTGTATGGGTTATGATATTAGCGATACATAAAACAATTGTGGGCTTTTATAATGTCATGATTTTTTGTGAAATACGTACCACAGAGAGCGAAAATAAATTGAAGAAGAAAAATAGCGTGATGGTCTAAATATCTGCTGTGACATGAGGTCTAATGTTGAGATCACATTTTCAATAAATATTTGGATGTTTTTCTTAATTTCGATTTTTCCCATTCCGCGTGATTTTCAAAACAACAGGTTATTTATAAATATGAATTTTATAATGTTTTAGCGATAAATGGCTGTTTTTTAAATTTGAATTGCTTTTTGTGATATTGCCACTAGTAGCCCATATTTAGATCACAATTTTACCATTTTCTGGAAATTGCTTTTTTTTAAAAAAAATGGAAACCTTCTGTACTTTAGCATGCTACTACATTTAAGTATATATTTCATAGATATGCATTTTAAAGGCAGGTGCTGGATATATTATTTTTTTTAGTCCGAAAATGACAAGATATAAAGGGGGGCCATATTTAGACCTTTTCGTCTATCAGCGTTTTTCAAACCTATTTTTAAAGGGAGAAAAGTGCGTCTAATACGCCGACAAAATGTTAACTCTTGTAGACAAGAATGTAGAATATCTGAGATTGATAATCGTGTGTTTCCGTCATTTGCTTCGTTCCTCTTTGAGCGGATGCAAAAAAAAGTTGAGAAATTCTAAAGTTCACATATCGCTGAGAGTAATATTCACAAGTAATAAATCGACCTTTGCGTGCGAGCCTATTCGGCTTCTCTCGTGACAGAGGTGATGGCCATTTCACTCTACTGTGGGAATCGCTCTTGGCAAATTCACCCCCCCCCCCACCCCTCCTCGCCTCGGCGTTTCTCAGTTTCGTGGCTATCTTTACTTTTGTAGTATTAATTTACCGCATAATACGCATTACGGACGAGAAGTGTTCATTTATGTATTTGTTTGAATGTTTTCTTTACCTGTTCATATTATCGTATACGACTTAGGTGGTCAGGTCATGTGTCACGAATGGGAGAGGAAAGAAGAGTTGACGGGATTCTTGTTGGGAAACCTGATGGTAAGATGCCAGTAGGAAGACGAAGATGGAGGGAAGTATAGTGTTGATGAACCTAAAGGAAATTGGTGGGGATGGAAAAGAGTATATAGATCTTGCTCAGGATAGGGACATATGGAAGGCCTGTGTTGCTGAAGCCATGAACCTTCGGGTTCAAGAATGCTAGAGTTAGTTAGTCAGATTCGTATCATCTGAAATGTCCGGATATCGAAATGCCTGCATTAAATGGACAGTTTCATCGTTTATCCGTTTTTATGGGATATTTACATATTATTTTATTCGATGTTGGTATATCACTGTTCGGATTTTCTACAAATCCATCATCATTTCTGTACTATTCGGATATCAGTGAATTTTCTTTTTCTGGAAATGTCAGGGAAATTTACGGCGATTCCGGAAAAATCAAACTTTTTGTAGTAGTGCACTTAAAAGAGGTTTTTTTTGAACAAAGAAAAAAGGACAAGCAAGAAATTTGAAATTTGTTATAAACAAACTACACTTCAATTTGATTTACAGAGTAACACCAGTAGTTGTATTAGAAATTGTATATTAAATAATGTAGGAACATGTTCTGAACTATTTTCGTGTGGAAGTCTACTACAGGAAGTGACTATATGAATTTATCACTTTCTAGTAGCGATTTTTGGGTTGTGTTTGGTAGATATTAGGATTAACAGATAATATTACTAAATTATACTATAATTATGTATTATTTATGCTATAATTGCCTTGATTTTTATACAAAAGAATTATTTGTTAACCATAAGTCAATCTGTGTAAGTATTGCATAAAAGCTCACTCCTTTCCAAAACCCACTGTTATTTACTTCCCCTTATAATTATCACTTTTACATGTGAACTGATTATTCTCAAAACTTGGTTACGTGGAATTCTACATGTGGTGTTGGCTAAAGTATAGTGATCTTCTAACACACATATCTAACTACATGATTTTCCCCAAAATCTTTATTGTGGAAACTTTTGGTACTTGGTCCGGAAAGCTAGAGAAGTTAGGGAACTTTGTTTTTTGTGAAATTGTAGACACCCTGATAAGTGGTATGCATGAATTAACCCTATATACACAGTGTGTCCCATAATTTTCCTGCATGATTTGGTAAAACACCGCTTCTCCAATAACCCTGATGTTTTCTCTCTCTTGCTCGTAAATTTAGGAGAGGATCATCTTAAAAGTTTCAGTAACACAAGCAACATCACCCTAGGTCACCATATCTGAAATGACCAGAAAAACAAAAGGGTTCAACATTGCCGAGACCTGATAGGGCTGCGGACAGGGATTCCAATTTCCTGAAAACTGTTGTAACCGATGACGAAACGTGGTGTTTCCAATATGAGCGTTAACAAAGCGCCAGGGTTCGGTGTGGGTGCCGAGAACCCAAGAAAGTTCGCCTGCAGAAGTCCCGTATGTATCAACACGATGCTCATCACGTTATTCGACTCCATAGGTATCATTTACAGAGAATTTGTTCCCAATGGACAGATGGTCAAAGTATGCCCACGATACCGGTAGCAGAGCACATGGTCCCTTTTTATTGACAACTAGCTGATTACCCGGCGTTGTCCGGGTATTTATTTATTCCAATCTTCTATTAGACAGGAAAATAATTAATTCTAACTATAGTGTAAAATGTAACTAATTTAATTTACAGGTATTTAAAGGAATAAGTACAGTATACAAATTATAAAGTAAAAGCTTTTACAAATTCATTATAATATTAATTTAACTCAAAACTTGATTATAAACAACATTTTTAGCTTCACCTCCAGGAGCAACAATAAATAAATTGAACGGTATTGGGAGTGTCACTTTTCTTCTTAGCGACCCCGAAAGCTATGGATTCCACTCTAATATCGGTCGTTTTCGATTATTTTTGCATGTCACTCCCACCCCTAGGGGTGCCAGGGGTGTTTTACCCCCACAGTATTTCTTTCCAGATTGTAAGTCATATGTGTACCAAGTTTGGTTGAAATTGCTGCAGGCGTTGGAGAGTTATGCCGGAACAAACAAACACACACATACATCCAATTTTTATATCTATAGAAGATGATGTACCAAGTCAACGGTCTGTTGATGTCCGTCAGCTCCAAAGGGATTGTTCTGCCTGATCATCCCCTTTGTTCTCCTGATCTGTCTCCTCCTGACTATTTCCTGTTCCCGAAACTAAAATTGCTGCTGAAAGGGACCCAGTTTGTCGCTGTTGCAGACGTTCAAAGAGTTTCGACCGAGTATCTCAACACTATTTCCGTCAGACTTCCAGAAGTGTTTTGACAAGCCGTATGAGTGCATTGAAGCACAAGGAATGTATTTTGAATAATATACACCAAGGAGTGTCATTGCATGTCCGGTTCCTAGTCCGGAAAATTATGGGACACACTGTGTAAAAGTAATTTTGTTTTACGTTACAAAAGACCGTCTCGATACCATATCTATTATGTTTCCCTAAAGTGACGCCTGGCTTGACGTACGTTATTCCTCAACCCTGTCCAAACCACAAAGGGCGATGCTGATTGGTGGGGATTGGTCGCGTATACTCCCAAGTACTGACGCAAGATTAAGGTTTTTGTTTCTTCCCAATAAAGTTCCCATGATCATCCAAACGTCGGTAGAAGAAAAATCCTACTCGGAGGGACTGTACTTCATTTCTTCTCTTTTTTTCTTTTCCTTTGCAGCTCCCCGTCTTTTCCCATCCGCAGCTGCCAAACAGGATCTACAGACTCCGATAATTAGAGAAATGAGAAATCAGGCAGCCTTCGGGCGGGCACAGTACGTTTCCCTTCTCTCCCTCCCCCCTTTTTTTTCGGTTCTTTCGTTTTGTGATCCTATACTCTTTTCTGTTTTCGACTCCGTTTCGTCCAATCCCGTTCAGTAACTCTGGTGGAGAGTCAAAGGAAAACTCATTAGCAAGTGTTTGAAGGCTTTTGTACAGGTGTGCGGACCCGAGGTAGAGCACGTCAGTGTTGCAACATAATGGAAGGGAAATTAACCTAGATTTTGTTTTCTGAACGAGAGAAGTCTCGTAGTGTAGTTCGTAAATAGCTGCTCCCCCTGCATATGTTACGGCGTGTTTTCTGTAAGTTTTCATTTCTCTAACTGAAAACTAAATTTAAACTGCGTGGCGCAACATCCCTGTGCAACTCTTGGTTAGCGCATCGACTCCCATCGCTGCTGTTTTCTGCCTAAATTTGAGTTTTTTTTCCTTTGAAAAACTACATATTTGAACATTTACTTTACAAAACCACATAACATATGAATTCTGTATTTTATTCGTAAAATAACGAAATTACAGAATATTGCACGAAATTACATACACGTAATATTACTGAAAAACCTGATATGGCTATATTGACTAATACCAAGTACAAATTAACCTGTATCATTTCTAATAATAAAAACGAAGATGATAGTATGGATATGAGATGAAATGGTTGACGCCATTATAAAATTAATTAAAAATGGTAATGTACTATGTATTGAATACCCTGGGAAAAAAATATGATTCTGGAAAACTTAGGAAAATCTCAGGGAAAATACATTTATAGTTAATATTTGTAATATTTCAGATTATAAATACAAGTATAGAAGTATTTTTCTTACTTAATTTTAGTTCTGAAAATTCCATATTAATTTTATGAAACACAAACACTAACGTTATTGTATTACTTTGGTAACTCCTTCAGGCGATCCGAACCCCTTGCCCTCCCCCTTGAAATACATCCTTGGTCATGCCTTATATTCATCGAGGCCTCCTCCATGGCGCAGTGGTACCGTCATTGCCTTGTAATCAAGGGGTCCCGGGTTCTATACCCGGCGGAGGCACATGGTAGGTCGGATCCCACTTTAAACTGTTTCAGTCCCGATTAACCTTACTGTGCATAAAGTATACATAGAACAGCAACTCAAACCAAACCTTATATTCATCGATAACAAAATGGCATTAGAAGTAATTTAGAAAGTAACATGTAATCAGTAAAATTATTGCAAACCTTTCACTCGTCACGCAGAATACTCTGATGGTTTAATATTGCTATGATGCCATGAAAATTTAGATCCAGAGCGTTTTTTTTTCCCTTCTAATTCCTGACGGTAATTTTGGTACTTGTGAGTGTGGCAACACTGGGGCTCGGTCAGGACAGGAGACAGGGACGGGGAAGGGGTCCCTCTTGTTCCACCGTTTCACGGTATACAAAGGGACGAAGGTTTCGCTGGCATAGAAAACGGAATTCTGTATATCGTTTTTCAGAGGAAAAAAAAAAGACAAGTAAACGTTCGAAGGTTTTAAAAGAGAACCATCGACCCTTTTTGGCAGTGAATGGTGTGTGGCAGATGGTGGGATTTCGCCATCTTAACGTGCCAATGTTCTGGAAGCATTATCAATACCAGTCTCTACCTAACGCGTAGACACAGCAGCAAATTGGATAGTTCCAATACGGTGTGTAGGGTCGGAATGTATCAAAATCCAGTAGGTTTTGAAATCTTTAATTTGATTCTGCAAGGATTTCTAAGATAAATGTACGGCATTAACTTGGAGAGCATCCGTAATTAGGTCAAGAATCAAAATAATGGCATTGCACTAGGGTCAAGGGCACTCGCGGGATTTTACTCTTCTGGATCTGGTTTGAT
This sequence comes from Lepisma saccharinum, assembly GCF_977018435.1. Taxonomy (NCBI): domain Eukaryota; kingdom Metazoa; phylum Arthropoda; class Insecta; order Zygentoma; family Lepismatidae; genus Lepisma; species Lepisma saccharinum. Next base: position 29,414,670 of record NC_139250.1, read on the forward strand.
TGATTGATTGATTTGGTGTTTTACTTTATGCACAGTAAGGTTCATCTGGACTGGACCTACAGTTTAAAAGTGGAATCCCAACCACTGTGTGCCTCCACCGGGTATCGAACACGGGACCCCTTGATTACAAGACTCTTCTGGATCTGGAAATGGAGAATTGTTTTCAGTCCCGAAAGTCAGAATTACAGTAAAACCTCGTTAAGGCTCGGATGGATCTTTTGCATGCAAATGGGCGAATTTTTTTCAAATTTTCCTCTCCATTCGAAAAACTTCTTGGATATTTCAAAATACGAAACATTACATCAGCTTAGAATTCCTTCTAGAGCATTGACGTGAAATTTCGTGTAGTTTTCTTTCACTGTTGTCTAGATATTATCAGTAGTTTTGTGATTACATAAGTCTATTAAACTATTGATAATATCTAGACAACAGTGAAAGAAAACTACACGAAATTTCACGTCAATGCTCTAGAAGGAATTCTAAGCTGATGTAATGTTTCGTTTTTTGAAATATCCAAGAAGTTTTTCGAATGGAGAGGAAAATTTGAAAACATTCGCCCATTTGCATGCCAAAGGTCCGGCCGAACCTTAATCCGGACAGGCAAAAGGAAAAAAAATAGCAGAATGCAAGGTTTTTAATGTGCCTAGAAGTCAACAAGAGAACTTCCCAAAGAAAAGGCAGTCAACCACTGCTGAAATTCTGTTTCCCGCAGACTTTGTACTGTACTCATGGACGTCCGCAGGATTTTCTCCACGGAGGGGCAAGGAAGGTATTTTTTTCCAGGGGGGGGGGCAAACAAGGCGCATTTTCTCCAATAATAGTAGTGTTCCCTCAAAAAACATTGCTTAAATTTGAATTTACCACGTTCTTGCAATAATTAACACATATATTATTGTGGCTGAAATGAAATTATATGTGTGAAATATATAATTCGTGCCCCCCTCCTTCCGGACGCCCATGACTGTACTGTATAGTGTATTAGGCCTATGTCCTTTAAATACACCAAAATAAACGTATTTTTGTTGCTATAAACGGAGTTTTAATGCACTTTCTACTGTTATTTTCCTTCCCAGTCCCTTCCCGCACAATCCTAATCAATGAACATGATTCTGATGTATCTTGTGAAAACGTTACATAGTTATTTTTTATTTAATTTTTTATTATTTTTTGGACATGGTAGTTAATTACTGTAAATGACAGCCTGTAAATCGCAGAAAACAATATTATTTCCAACGCTATCATTTCACCATTTGAATTAAGAGAACTTTTTCCACATTACTCAAGGCTCAAGGGGGCAGCATTAACCACTACGCTCTTGGAAAGGCTTCATTCCCACGAGAAAGTAAAGACGTATTTTTAACCTATTTTGTAGCAAATAACATCCTTTTAGATGCTCTGGTGCTTGTTAACGGACTAAGCAACATGCAAGAAGATTATATTTGGCCACTGGCGTATACAGGATTTTTTTTTCGGGAGGGGCTGGAGTAAAGATGGATAGATTTCTATGAGGGCAGCATACAGTGAGATATTACGTATATTTACAGCTTTCCACTCTCAAAATGGCGATCGGGTTTCATTTTAAAGGGGATTTACATTTACCATTCCTTTTTCCCCCCGAATTCCTCACTCCTTTTATTTGAAAATGTTAATTTTCTCAATTTTGGAGAAGGCTGTAGCTCCATCAGCCTCCCCTCTGCGTACGCCAGTGCATTTGGCATATGGTCATTGTATTTGTACCTTGAATTGCTGCCGTAGAAACTAAGCGCAAGTGTGTTTACAACACACTCCGAAACGTTTATCGGAAACAAGACCGCGTGCGTAATTTTGCACAATGAATTGTTGATGAATTCCCAAATTGAAGTGATTAATCCATTGATTGATTTGGTTAATTTAATTTTATTTTCTGCCACTTTTGACTAATGAGTGATGGATGATATGACGAAATTGTTGAAAGGAGACTCGCAAAGATCCCGCAATATCATCCATTGAAACGTACAGTGAGCGCCAGAAGCGAGTTGTAAAAAGGGTTACAATATGCGTTTACAGTATTGCATAAGGCGTAAGGATATACTTATCCACAGAACGCACAGTGCGCGGAATGACAACTGGGGCTCGCCTGCTCTGGGACTGCAACCGAATTTTGATGCAGACTGTACAAGGCGGGTGCTATCCATGCTGGGCGAAAACGCGAGAAGTTTGATTGTCGTGTTGTTTTCGCAGTCATGCACCGCGGCAGCAAATATGCCATTTGCCGGGGTCCAATTGCGAAGGACTCGCTGCGCGCATACTTTGTGTGAACCGCAGGCTGTCAGGGGGGGAGGCAATCATTGTTCATCACGTTTCTTATTGCATCTCATCCCGAGAACACTCCAAGGTCACCCGAAAGAGACGGTCGGGTATTTGTAATTATCGCTGCCTGGCCTTATTATCATATTACCACGCTTGGAAAGCGACCACGGTGTAATTTGGATACCTATCAAGCCCCTTGTTCTTTGAGCCCTAGGCGTGCTGACAGTATTGACTATGCCAGATGGTCTCGTCATGTGAACGTCTCTTTATAATTACAGCATTGTGCGTGTGTGTGGGTATGCTTTAATCACTGTATATTCTATTTTCCCTTCGTAATAATGTGATTGACGCCCAGCACTTGATAGAAGTTTGACAAACAATTCGTAAGTCGCTTTTCTAACTCTTCTGTCAGTCGCGACGATGAGGATAATTGGAGATAATTGTTGATATGGATGGGGGGTACACAACGATACACACATTACATAACCGGGGTACGAACCTGGGACCTTTGACATTGTAGCACTTGCCATTGACCACTCCCCTACACTGGCCGGCATTTATCAATTTAGTTCAGTATATGCCCAAATTAGTGAGTCGGGTTTTTTTATTCGATTTTTCTAGATTATTAGGACACGTTTTCACTGAAGCTGTTGTGGGGGGGGGGGGTATTTAACCCACATTTTATACACAAATAGGCTAACCATAACTGCACCTGTAGTTTAAAGTGGAATCCGAATCACTATGTGCCTCCTCTGGGTATAGAACCGGGGACCTCTTGATTATATAGCGTCGACGTTAGCATTACGAAAACTGAAGCTATTTACACCGAAAACTGAAGCTATTTACACCCTTCTAACACAAAGGGATAAGACCAGGGTGCAAAATCATTGAAAACTTGTGTGTGGGGGGAGAAAGTTATTAATCTTCAACCCCCTCCCTTCAACGCCCATTTTGAGATCACAACGCCATCTGATAGTTCAGAAGCTGTACTATAAGAATGAGAACGGCCTTGGTTGGGAAACGATGAGAAGTGCCTGAAAAACGCATTATTATTTTGGCATATATTAACGTACTTATGAAAAGAAATACTTTGTTTTTCATTTCCTGGCAAATCGTCTCGAATGAACATTCATCGTTTTTCCCCCTGGCCCTTCATATGTGTAAATTATACAATATACATAGTTATTTGTAATGTTATTAAAAGTAAAAATAAATTACTCAATTTAAAATATATTATTATTGTTAATTACATAAAGGATTTTTTTCTTTTATACATATCAGATATTGTATAGCACCTAACTAACTGGTTAAAGATGTTAATAAATTATGAAATAGTTGAAGCGGTTTTATTTTTTGTGTTTTTGTTTATATTAATATGATTGATTGATTGATTTGGTGTTTGAAGTCCACTTTATACACAGTAAGGCTAATCGGGACTGGACCTACAGTTTAAAGTGGAATCCGAACCACTGTGTGCCTCCACCGGGTATCGAACCCGGGAGTCCTTGATTACAAGGCGACGACGCTATCTTTTTATATTAATATAAATCAATTAGATCTCATAGTTATTATTTCTTTGCACTATTGTTTTACTTTTATTGTGCGTTTTGATGTAGATTCGTTAATGATCTCTTGAGAGAGAAAGCATTCAATACTCACAACTTCACAAATTTGTGTGTGTTTTCGATATTATTCTTAGTAAAGTATATTTGAAATTAAAAGTATTTGCTTCTCTTTTGTTTGTTGTAACAAAAACTCTCCCCTCGGATTTCGCACCCTGGATAAGACGCTTAACAATATCGGAAATTAATTTGAATGAGAAAATTAAAAGAGCAAAGATCCTAATCAGAGCAATATATGGGAAGGGGATATTTATCATAATTTCTTTCTGAAGCCTCCCGCTGGCGTAGTGGTAACGTCAGTTACACCGCAGACTAATATAGTAACTGGACCTACACTTTACGCTCCTGGTTTTAGGTAATAAAAAATATATGCTGTTGAAACTGTACCTTATGTATCACTGTAGAGAGGAATACATTAGAAACATTGATGTGCAGTTAATATTTTGTAGTTTCATTTATTTATTTTATGTCTCTTTTCTGTCACTTTTAACGTGTCGCGACAATGAGGATGTATGGTGATAAGATTAAATGGATGTAGGGACAATGACAAACTCCAAGAGGCCTTAAAAAGATCGCTTCGCGGGCTTGCAGCAGACGACAATATGGGGATGTGTCTGCAAGAACCAATCAGATCCGCGAATGAGCGAGCCCGGTTGCCACAGCTAGCTCGCTGCACCCTCTGCCTCTTGCTACCTCGGCCTGTTTGTTCGGCTGAGGAGCAGACGACACGAGAGTATCGGCAACAGTGTGCGAGCGACATCTGCTGTTAGCCCGCGAAGCGCTCTTTCTAAGGCCTCCTGCAGTATAATAGAAAATTAAGAATGAGAAATTTTCTCATGGGAATGTGAAGTGTGTTTAAATGGAATGTCCCCATAATACTTTTTTTTTTATTTATTGGGTATATTAGAAAACCAGTTTGAAAGGAAAGGAAGGTTTTCGCCGAGTTTGAATTATTTCAATATTATCCTAATATTTAATCTAAAGATATTATTCCGAATTGTTGTTTTTAAATTGAAATTTCAAAAAATACTTAAACCGCTTAAATTAAGTCTGCGGGTTGCTTTCTTTTATATAACCTAACCATATCAACACAATTCAATTGTGTATTTTGTGATGTACCTAGAAAGCCACAAAAAGATAATTCACATAAACTGAGGGCGCCATGAACCGAGAAATTTGGGAACCACTTGGTGTCTACACCCGTTCGATCAACAACGCTCTACCTGAAGTCGATAACACTGCCATCTGTTGGTCTTGCCGTCAACTTCGTAAACTAGACACGGTTCCTGCTAGGTATACGCTAGTTCCATTAGGATTGACAATCAGCTGAACTATTTTAGTTTCATTTATTTATTTTATGTCGCTTTTCTGTCACTTTTAACGTGTCGCGACAATGAGGATGTATGGTGATAGGATGAAATGAATGAAGGGACAATGGCAAACATATGCAGACGATACAGCACAAAACCTCACTGCGTGGGTCCAGGCGCCAGAGCTTCGTTGGCCTGCTACAGTGCAGTTACCTGAGTGTAACTACGTGAAAGCGAGGTTTCGGTTTCATCCGTTTTCGTGTTTTGAAATCCATTACTTGCGGATAAAGTTCATTAAGCATTTGCGCTCTTGTTTTTCCCAAATTTATTTTGTCTCTTTAGAAACTAAAACCTGGAGCTAGTTCTCCTATTATTTCTAACCGCTGAACTAGTTTCAACTACTCTAAACCTACAAAACTTTATAAAGATACCCCTAACGTGGTAAATGCACGATAGAGATATTTGTTACTTGTATTTTTCGTCTTTTTGCTACCTTTCCAGGTGAATCGCAGCGATGATGATGAATGGTGAATTTGTGAAGTAGACGAAGGAATAAACACGATTAAACGTCCATGTTTTATCCAGGACCCCTGTGGTAGGAAAACTAACCACTCCGCTACAGAGATTGGTCTTAAGATTATTACTAGAATTTTTATGCTATCGTTAAGCCATGGGACGGTGCAAATGTTAGTGTTCATAGTAAGCATTAAGCCTGTTCATTATTTTTTGTATGTATTTTTTGTCTTTTTCATATTTCTTTTTGTGATTTCGTATATTTTGGTATGTTTTCTGTGTGTGTGTGTTACATTGTAGTAGAACCTTATTCTGAATAAGTGGCGAGTACAAAAACGACACTTGGAAGGAGCTAATTTCAGTCGAGAATCTATTACAACTTACATTGCATCCCATTGCTTATATGTTGCATTACAACGTACATTGTACTTGTACCAGAATTTAATAAATTACTTCGATCACTCCAGGATATTTAATATTCATTGGTACGGATATGAGTAAATAGCCGTTGTTATGGGATCATTACAATGCACCATAAAGTTTATAACTTATATCCCTATAGGCGTGTTTCACCTACGTCACAAACTGTTGTATTGTGGGATCAAACAGCCATGATTGTGGCGGGTACTTGTAAACATTCGGAATTCAAGCGGGCGGGTGGGAGATTTGAACCTTGTTTACGTTGGTATACTTTGTGTAATATGTTGTTTAGGTTTAACAGGCACTCACGTTTATCCTAGAATTTTCCGAGAAAGAACAGAATGTGCAAATCACGGCATAGAATTTTCCGATTGTTGATTAGAATACGCCGTCATAGCGAGAATAAATCGTTCCAACATTACTGAACAAGACAACAGTACAGAGCGGTGGGGGTGAACATTTCCTTTCAGGTAAGTTCATATATCGCATTTCTCTGTGACTTCTAGTACAAAGGCATTGAACTGGTGTTTTTTTATCATACTTGCAAGTAGCGTTTCCTTATTGTTTTATTTCGTACAAATGTATTGGTAAGTTTGACCATAAAAATGATAACATTCAAAGTTAAATTCATCTTGATAATTGCACGCTTTTACTTTATTATTTATATTTCATTCATTAACACAAACTGTTATTAATTGTTATCCTATTCATGAGAAAAGATGCTGGTAGTACGTTTTGCGTACTGTCAGAAAAAAGCACTGCTTGGTTAAAACATGTTCCAATGCGTTGTGCTAACCACTCAGTCACTAAGGCCTGCATAGCTATCCCAAATTGTTAAAGCAAGGAGTGAAATTACGGATTTTGAACAACTCAACATTTCAAATTATCTGCGCTTGAACAAACGTTAAAAGGAAACATACAAGATAATGGCTGAGTCTTGGAATTTTCAGTTAATCTCTACTCAAGGTCGTCAATGACCACTTTCTCCAACCCCGAGCGAGAAACATAGGATATTTCAAGCAGAATTCGAAGCACTAATAAATATGAAGACAAACTGATTCCATGTAGCTGGTTCAAGTAAATAAACACAGGTGAAGTACAGTTGGCCTTTTCGTTGCATTTTTATGCAATGTTACCGACATTTTACACAGTACTAACAACAAACGTGCTCTTGGCGCAGGTGTAACGAACGCTGCGTGGTGGGAATTTCCTTGCAGACGACAAACAGCTTTGCCGCAAACATGGCGGCGGTGCGAATCCTGACGTCACATGAAACCCACCTAGCATCCTGGTGCACTTCCCGACACTGGATGGTCTGTCTCCTGCTTGACGGTCTTGGTAGCCATCACGTGAGTGCTTCCACCCACTACGGGGAGCGCTAGGGACAGCACGTGCTTTATTCTCTGCCACCCATAGCCGTCGTTCCCTTTGCGAGGGAATTTGAACACTTCGTTGCCACATTCACAGCAAGACGATGGGAAATCAACTGGCACACAAGGTGTGTAAGGGCTTTGACATTATTTCCTTTCCCTTTCGAAGGACTAGTGCAACAGTGCATCCAATCACCCTCTTTGCATCAAACATTAGGATGCTGCAGGGAAAGATTTCGCTCGAGCGCCAAATAGTACGCACGGACGACGCTAGATCGCGTACGGAATTGAGAGCTTCTTCGCTCGAACGGGCAAAACGAGCGGTATACATTCGAAGGCCAGTAGTTCACGTATAACCGTAATTTGTCTGTGGTAGTCGGCCCTCAAATATGGATCCTGAGGTGAGAGATGCAGCGAAATTGAAGCTTAAGTGAATAGTCATCAGTTCCATGTTAAAATGAAGTTTAGTCTATCATAGTGACACATAAAAATGAAGAGATGATTGTGGGCTGAAACTACCAAGGCGGATATTTTGTATGTATGTACGAGGTGTGGCTAGAAAAAAAACGGATTGATGTGTTAGAACATCCACCCTATTCGCCGGATATCACTCCGTGCGACTCTTTTTTATTCCCAAAGATCAAATCAGCACTGAAAGGAACCAGGTTTACGACCGTAGAATCTGTGAAAACAAAAACCAAGGAGGTCATGAACATGGTTCCAGAAAATGATTTCTAACATTGCTTCCAGCAATGGAAGATTCGTATGGAGCGGTGTATCGATAGTGCAGGGGAGTACTTTGAAGGGGATAATGTTCGTATTGTACAAAATAACCAATAAAAGATTCTGTAGCAACAGTCCTGTTTTTTTCTAGCCACACCTCGTATGTGTATGTACGATTATTGTCACATTAAAATGATATTTCACTCTACGCTCGAGCGTGGGAGATTCGAACGATTACGGGCGAGCGAAAGTGGACTCATGCAGGACCATTTCTTTGGCAACAACAGCCCGCAGATTACAGTGGCGTGAACTGTACCAGGATAAGCCTCCTGGCCTATAGGTAATGGTAAAAATCACAACATAATACACGATATAAGGCGGGGTTTCACACTAGAGTGTAAATCGTAGATTCATCAGGGTATTTTTCAATAAATACCTAACGGGGACAATGCCCTGACGTGTCAAACGTACCATAATTTTTGTAAATAAAAATATATATTTGAAAAGTTATTGAAAAGACACTTGAAAAAAAGTGGGAATATAATCAAAATGTCCATCAGTTATTCATTGATTTCAAAAAAGCATATGATTCGGTCAAAAGAGATAAATTATATAATATATTAGTAGAGTTTGGAATACCTAAGAAGCTTGTTAGTATGATAAAAATATGCACCAGTGAAACAGAAAGTAAAATTCGTGTGGGTAATAATATGTCTGACAAATTTACAATTCATGATGGATTAAAACAAGGAGATGCGTTATCTCCATTGCTCTTTAATTTTGCCTTAGAATATGCTGTAAGGAAGGTAAAAGAAACTAAAGAAGGATTAAAATTAAATGGTGTGACTCAGTTGTTAGCATATGCAGATGATGTAGACTTACTGGGGGATGATGTGAATACAATTAAGAATAATGCTAAAATATTTTTCAAAACTGCTAAAGAGATAGGTTTGGAAGTTAACAAAGAGAAAACTAAATATATGCTTACAGGCCGAAACCAAGTGTTAGGTAATAATCAAAATCTAATTATTGATAACAACTCGTTTGAACCAGTTTCCAAATTCAAATACTTAGGAGTAATATTAACAAATGAAAATTATATTAAAGAGGAAATAAAAAGTAGGCTTAATTCAGGAAATGCATGTTACTTCTCTCTTCATAAACTTTTGTCTTCTCGTTTAATATCTAAGAAACTAAAAGTTAAAATATACAAAACAGTAATTTTGCCTGTAGTATTATATGGGTGTGAAACTTGGTCCCTTACATTGAAAGAGGAACATAAATTGAGAGTATTTGAAAATAAAATCCTTAGGAAAATCTTTGGACCTAAAAGGGATGAGGAGACAGGTGAGTGGAGAAGGTTACATAATTTAGAACTACATAATTTGTACTCATGTCCAGATATTATTAGAATAATTAAATCAAGAAGACTTAGGTGGGCAGGACATGTGGCACGAATGGGAGAGGAAAGAGGAGTTTACAGGATTCTTGTTGGGAAACCAGATGGTAAGAGACCTGTAGGAAGGCCAAGACGAAGATGGAGGGACAACGTTGAGATGGACCTAAAGGAAATCGGTAGGGATGGAAAAGAGTATATAGAACTTGCTCAAGATAGGAACAGATGGAAGGCCTGTGTTGCTGCAGCCATGAACCTTCGGGTTTAAGAAGGCTAGAGAGTTAGTTTTAGTTAATTTGAAAAGTTATTTGCCGTCAACAATGGAATTTGTCTCTGAGCGTTGGTTTCCTATCTTATCTTCATCTGGTGCGATAAACTTTGTGGTCGCTGAAAAGAGAGCGAACTGATTTTCATCAACTAAAAGCGCGGGAAAAAAAGAAGACGAGGAAGAAAGAAACAAGCGTACATGATTTGTGAGCTGTTGAGCACTGACATGAATACAAAATGCACTCATTGTAGCACTCGCTGTCGCAGAGGAACTTGATGTACTATGTAAAGCTATTTCGTTTATAGCTGTGCCTCGTGTAATTACATTCTTTCTACCTGTTCTGTAACTCATGGCTAACAGACCATGTTGGCATGCTTGCTAAGATGATTAATTAAGGTAAACTTTGGCGGAAAAAATGCATTGCTTTAATGTAGATTGCATTTTTTTTCCACGGTAGCGCTAACCTTGATTGGTCATTAATTAGATAAACTACATCTTGGAAGTGAAAATGTGGGGTTTCGCTTGCTTGTGTGTGTGTGTGATGAGAAAATATTTTCCTGGCTTCTACCTGACTTGTCGCCAGGACTGATTGCTCCAGAGTTACGCACAAGAAACGCCCATTTGGCTACTAATGTGTTACCTATGTGCAATCTTCAATTTTTTTTTCCTGTGCGTAGTCAACTTGTTTAGTGCGTTATAGACTACATTAGGAAAGCATGGATTGAAATGCCCCCTCTTATATCGCCCCGCCTAGATTTAAGCAGCTTTAACATGAGCTGACATGCTTGCGATTGCATAGACTGACAGAACTAGTGTTGGTAGACACTGGCGTACGCTGGGGAGAGCTGTTGGGGCTGCAGTACCCTACGTTTGTGTCCAGAGTAGTGTTGGGCTATATATCGTCCAGGCGATATATCACGATGTTGAAAAAATATCGTCCAGGCGATATCAATTAGACAATATATCGTCACGTTATTATGGCGATATGTGTCGTGTCGGCCATATATCGTCACGATATTTTGGCGATATACAGGGTGATTGGTAATTCGACCTATTCCTGGAAAGGGGTAATACTAGAGCACATTTGCAACAAATTTGACCCTATGCACCGGGGGTCGGAAATCAATGGGTTTCGAGTTATTGCAGTTTGTAGATTTTCGTGAAATATTCCGACTTGCGACCAAGAAACTAATAATTGTGAAAAAACTACTACACCCTGGGCACTTAATCGACACGTTGCTAACAGCTGACGAATGAGTGACTACTGGGGAAAAAATTCATGCCCATAATTCCCATACTCACAGAAAGAAACAGTCATTGGTGCACACGTCATGAAGAAATTTTGAAATTATCGTTTAAATCGAAGAGGATTACTCAAAAAAAATGGTAACACACTTAGCGTAAAAATTACGGAAAAAACTTCCTCGTTTCATAAACTCTCCAAAAATATACAAATGTTGTCAACTGGCACACGGGTTGGGGAAAAAATCTGAATAAAAAGCGGAGAAGGCGTGTTGTAGACCTCTTTGTAAAGTGAAAAGAAGTTGTCGGTTGTGTGAAATAAAGGGACGAAAATGAGTGAAATAATAATGTTATTTACCATTCTCATGATTCCAGGTTGTCAGAATTAACTGTTACAAAAACTACAAATCCTGTTAAAATTGCCTCCCCCGGTTACGTATGCAAGCACACAGCCTGCGGCGTACTTCAGACACAGTCACTCGCGTTGACACTCTGTCTCTTATGTCTCAATTCTCTCTCTCATCTCTTCGATTTAAACGATAATTTCCAAATTTCTTCATGACGTGTGCACCAATGACTGTTTCTTTCTGTGAGTATGGGAATTATGGGCATGAATTTTTTCCCCAGTAGTCACTCATTCGTCAGCTGTTAGCAACGTGTCGATTAAGTGTCCAGGGTGTAGTAGTTTTTTCACAATTGTTAGTTTTTTGGTCGCAAGTCGGAATATTTCACGAAAATCTACAAACTGCAATAACTCGAAACCCATTGATTTCCGACCCCCGGTGCATAGGGTCAAATTTGTTGCAAATGTGCTCTAGTATTACCCCTTTCCAGGAATAGGTCGAATTACCAATCACCCTGTATATCGTGTCGGCGATATTCCGTCACGATATTTAGCGATATATAGCACGTAGATGATATATCGCGAATATCACGAAACAAAAAAAAAAAATATCGTACTGTATCGTCTGTGACGATATTTTCCTGACGTTATATTGCGATGTCAAATTTGCGATATCGTCCATCCCTAGTCCAGAGTCGTCCCCGCTTTACATCGGAACACAATAAAACATACCTAACCCGCTAGGTGGTTCCAAAATGCACTGTACGTACACGCGCATCTTGGCCACGAGGCCACATGTCAGGTATCCCACTATCATAAATTTTCTCTTAAAACACTGTCTGCTGTACCTTACATACTGCGTACGTAATACTATAGTATGCATATGCATTTATCGACGTGCACGAATTCACCTATCCGTCTTTGAATCATCGTGTCTTCCACATCAACCACCGACAAAGGTGCAAAGCGTTGTCAGACATCCGGGACACTCCAACAAGTACTCTGAACTACAGTATCGTAATATTATGCGTAGTACAGGGTCCCGACAGGATTACAAAACGTTATTTCTGTCCAGAGTCACCCCACCTGACCCTACAGCCGGCGATGTGAGGAGATAAAATTTGCCTTATTGCTAACAGACTCATATTTTTTTAAAAAATATTCAATCAGTTTTTCAGTTACACTTTTATTAATATGAAACTGCCCCTCCCCCTCCTCCTACTAATCAGTGTGGCATAACTAGATTCTTGGGTTCTTGTAACAACAAAGATTCTTATCTCGTATCGTACATGGGTCTAGATTCAGCCTTTGGGCTGTACGTTACGTTAAGCATGCAGACGGTCATTTTACTGAAACGAGAGAACCAAAAACATTTCCGTATCGTTTCTGTTTTCATCTAGGAATGGCCATCTAAACTATCGATCCACGTGTCGTTCGCAAGGTGGGAGGGGGGAGCGAAAGGTGGGGGCTGGGGGAGAAAGGGAGGGTTTTGAAATCGATGCATTTTTAGTGGAATCTTATGTCTTTTGCATGTCGGGATGAGGGGTCTGACACGGCGAGGCGAGGGGAAGGTGTAGGTGGGCGTAGCCAGGAAGTGCTCCGTGGGATGAAGACGGTGTCCCCATCTCGCGACAGATGACAGCAACTTTCACATGTCTTGCGCATCCTTAAAAATGTCGATTCCTCGTCTCGTTCTTCCCCCATTTTGATTACCGCGAGGGAAACGATAACGGTGCGGATGGGGGACAAAGTCTCGGTTTTGTCTCGAATTTTCGAGACGAGACCGCCACTATGTCCGTGTCTCGTTCTTCGAGATGTTGGTAAATTAGTATGCAAGGTATATGCAAATTTTATCCACATCAGAATTACTTTGCTGTGCGATATATTCAGACATGTCAGGGTAACCGTTGTGTTGTTTAAATGTGGGAGAAACTTTATTCGAACAGGTTCTTTTAACTTTCCTGTATCTATTATTTCGAGATATGAGGGTTAACCCTTCGATACAGCGAATAGGAACTCCGAGGAGGAGATAGGCTCTTTCGCAATATATCCACTTCTCTGCGTGCATGTACACAGAGGGAATTTAACACTAACATGTGCAGAGGTTGATTCGTGTTGGTATAATAAACATTACGAGGAGTTATATTAGCCACGTTATTAATCAACAATGTACAGTCATCGGCAATAAAGACGAGACTCCTAGATCCTGAAATGTTCGCTTCCCTGCAACGCGTTGTGTGTGTTGCCTGACTCTACGGCGGTGATAAAAGTTTACACTACATCACTATCATTCACGCTGTTACTATTTTGATTTATATTAAACTAGCTGATTATCCGGCGTTGCCCGGGTATTTATTTATCCCAACCTTGTATTAGACAGGAAAATAATGAATTCTAACTATAGTGTAAAATGTAACAAATTTTAAATGTGATCGTGAATGTCACCAATTAGCTGAGCGACTCCGAAAACTATGGATTCGACACTAATCTAGGTCATTTTATTTTTCACCCCTCTCACCCCCCATGCCGATAGGTGATGAACTCGGAATTGAACCGCATTGGGAGTGTCACGAAAAGTATGGATTCCATACGCAACACAGCCTGAATGTTAGACAAACCGAGATACACTATCGTTGTGCGTATTGCATAGAGTCACGGATGTCTGTTTGTGCGGAATTTAATATCGGTGGTTCTCGATTATTTTTACATGTCACACTTTTCCATCCCACCCCTAGGGGTACCAGGGGTGTCCTACCCCCACAGTATTTCTTTCCAGATTGCAAGTGATACGTGTACCAAGTTTGGTTGAAATTGCTCCAGGCGTTCGAGAGTTATGCCGGAACAAACAAATATACACACCCACACACACACACACAAACATCCATTTGTATATGTGTATATATATATATATATATATTTAAGCCCCCCCTTTTTAGGGACTTTTTTTCACAATGATGAAAATTGTTTTTCTTCCAAAAAACAGGATTTTCAGAATGAAGCCATATTTTTCTCGCTATTGGAGGAGACATGCTAAATAAATTCATAACGTACTATTTCAAGCTTTAGTAACATTTATTTTGGCTTGATGGTTTCTTCGATATGCGGCAAAAACAAAATGGGGGCCCACGTTTGGTACACTTCTTCTACTAATAAGTTTCTTTCTGTATGTTAAAATGTAACTGACCTTAGATTTCTTCGTGGCTTCTGAGAAAGCTGTCTAAATACGTGCATTAATCAAAACATTGAGCAAATTAACGTTTGAATTAATTATAGTCCATATTGAAGCAAATAATACCACCAAGAGCTCATTTGAAGGAACAAATCTAAGTTTTAATTATTTGAAGAAAAAATGAAAATGCTAATGTGTTTTTGATAAAGTAAATATCCCATCGATTTTGCTTCTTTGATACATTTTGAACGTGGATATTTTCTCCATGGGTGGTGAAAATTTTGACGACATAATGTTTCATCTGTATTTCTGAAATTTGTCGAATTCAATTTTTATAATTCTATTGAATAACAGCAATAATAATTTCCATTATTATGTTGTTACACTCCTTTATGGCCATTTTATTTGTTTGTTTTTCTTTCTAGGTGAGTGAAGCTGTCTTATCGGAATTCGCTGCTGTGGTAACGTACACATTTTTTGTTTCGTTACTAGATATAACTAAGTAAACGAAAATAAACTGATTGAGCGTACATTTTAAAGAAATATTGTATTCAGATCTGACCGAAAGCAAATTTGGTGGTGCACTAAAAAGTTATTGCACAATTTGCTACTTCAGGTATATATTTTAAATTTCTGTTCTCTTTCCATTGTAAGGACGAAGTCAATGTAAACAAATGCACGTGGCTTATGAGAAATTCTATTGGTTGTTTCATTGATAGCTGTGCCGGTATCTTCCGCGTTGGTTTAAAGCCATATCACTCAGCGTTGAAGTTGCTGCACCTTAGAAGCTGTACATCTTCGACTAATATGACAACCAGAACTAACACACAGGAAATGAACCATTTGTCAAGTCACGTGGTTTTATTTACATTAACTTCGTTCTTGCACTGGATGGAGAATAGATATTTTTGCTGTTTTACTCCGGTATAGTTTCAGCAACACAGTCTCTACTGAACATTTCACTGTTGCTTCATTTTCTGCCACCAAGAATTGTTGTTTGTTTTGTTAGAAACCCCGGTGCGTTCTTGAGATTACACGTTGTAATCATATTAATCCAAACCGTTCGGGTATTTTCGCGTCTTCTCGTGATTCTCCGGACAGTTGTCGATCAGGCTGTGAAATCTTGCTGTCATCGACATGGCAGTTCATCACAGATAGTCAACAGTTGTCGATCAGGTTGTGAAATCTTGCTGTCGTCGCCATGGCAGTTCATCACAGATAGTCAACAATTGTCGATCAGGCTGTGAATTCTTGCTGTCATCGCCATGGCAGTTCATCACAGATAGTCAACAGTTGTCGATCAGGCTGTGAAATCTTGCTGTCATCGCTATGGCAGTTCATCACAGATAGTCAACAGGTGTCGATCAGGCTGTGAATTCTTGCTGTCATCGCCATGACAGTTCATCACAGATAGTCAACAGTTGTCGATCAGGTTGTGAAATCTTGCTGTCGTCGCCATGGCAGTTCACAGATAGTCAACAGGTGTCGATCAGACTGTGAAATCTTGCTGTCATTGCCATGGCAGTTCATCACAGATAGTCAACAGTTGTCGATCAGGCTGTGAAATCTTGCTGTCGTCGCCATGGCAGTTCATCACAGATAGTCAACAGTTGTCGATCAGGCTGTGAAATCTTGCTGTCGTCGCCATGACAGTTCATCACAGATAGTAAACAGTTGTCGATCAGGCTGTGAAATCTTGCTGTCGTCGCCATGGCAGTTCACAGATAGTCAACAGGTGTCGATCAGACTGTGAAATCTTGCTGTCATCTCCATGGCAGTTCATCACAGATTGTCAACAGTTGTCGATCAGGCTGTGAAATCTTGCTGTCATCGCCATGGCAGTTCAGAACAGATAGTCACTTAATGTTGATTGTTGAGGGGGCTGAGTGGAATACATATT
The DNA here is from genome assembly GCF_977018435.1 of Lepisma saccharinum. NCBI lineage: Eukaryota > Metazoa > Arthropoda > Insecta > Zygentoma > Lepismatidae > Lepisma > Lepisma saccharinum. The sequence goes on from NC_139250.1 coordinate 29,431,235, forward strand.
TTGTGACGAAAGTGATCGAGTAGCCGTAGTGTATTTCTTCTATAGTTATTTATTAAAGCGGGAAGTATACAAGGGGTGGGGTATAATACGTATATCACATTAGTCATATGAGAACCTTAATTTGTTTTTGTTTTGTAACTAGTAAGTTTCTGCATGTAGGGTTGCACTAGTTTGCTGCAATTTAGGATAGAGCCATTGCCGATCCACATATATTTTCAAGTCGTGAGTTAGTTAGTGCCGGTACGCCTCAAGAAGAATAATATTTTGGATCTATGTGCAGTCACTTATGATCCCCCGCGAAGGTCTTTCCACCGATCTGCATGCAGACTGAGGCCATTGTCGAGCTTCCTCCTCTATTTGGAAACTTGCTGGCGTGGTAAGCATGCATAGAGACATTGAATTTTCATTTGCCGTAGAATGTCTACACGTTTTCGGCTTCCAGAGGACAAGAGACCACTGCTCTTCGCTGGTGCATGTGAATCTTTAAAATGACAAATATGGTGTTGTGAAGCTGACTTGATCAGTGTTGCAGCCTTGAGGTAATTTTGTAACAATTCTTCATGTAAATTTGAGCTGATTACAGTCTGTCCTGTATTTTTTGTCGGAATTTTAAAGTTTTCATTTCACTCTCCCTTGTAGATCGTTTTTTAATGTTTTTTATTATTTCGCCTGTTGTTATTATTATTATTATTATTATTTGATTGATTAATTACAAGGCGAGAGCGTTAACCACTGAGCTATTTTTTTTTCATAAAAAGTAAAGATTCTTATCACTAGGGCCATGATTTTCATGACTTATTTTGATAAGGGTGATGTGTTCCCTAAATATGTATAAATTCATATTATGAAAAAACTAATTAAATTAGGGTGCTTCTTTAGGGCATATTTTGGCATATTTAGCCATTTCTGCGTGATAGAGCATATTTTGATGGATTTTCGGTCATATTCAGCTTATTTTCGCTTTTTCAAGAAATATAGTCATTTTCGAAGTGGATTCATTCTTACTCCAAGGTTCATTCGAGTTTTTTTTTACTGCGTCAAAATCTTTTTCATTTTCATTTGAAAATTTACAGAAAGTAGTGGATTGCAACTCAGTGCCCATAAAGTGAACTAAAAATAGTACGAATGTGAAAATATCTCAGCATTGATGTTTGAAACAGTCCAGTTATAAGGGCATATTTTTCGAATTATAGTGCATATGTTGTACAATTTTAGGTCATAAGAGCATATTTTATTTTGCATATTTTGGTGATTTTTAACCCTAGACCTAATTATCACTGTTATTATCGTGCAAAGCTCGTTGTTAATTGCAATTTAGAAAGTCTTCACGAAAACGAAAAATCGATGCTGGAGATGTGGTGTTTCGGGAGCAATCGCAGCATATTTTTAGTTCTCGCCGTGTATCTTAGTTGCCATCTGCGTTCGTGCCATGCGCCTGGTTATCGAGCACTTCGACCGCCGCTCGATGTGTTATTAAGGCATAACTTGTACGAAGGCGTTTCTTTGAAAAATAGGGCCCCTGAAACTTTTTACAAAGGGTATCCGTCGGAGCCCGAACAAAAATTATGAGTAATAATTGGTGCTATTGGACTGGCCCCGGTAATACGCGATCGTGTGGAAGGAAAATCACGCGAACGCGAAATTACCTACGACGGGGCAACCCCTCGTGCTACTAATTAAGAAAGAAACGTATGGTTAATTGCACGGTTGGGCTTGCAATGAATCGACTTTTGTTGGTGGGTAAGTGCTGTTCATGTTGCGGCCGGAACGAAAATGCGGCTCCGATTCTCTGGATGTGGATGGCGTGGGTGGATGAGTGGGAAGGTCTACCGTAGTTAAACCTAAAATTGTCGTGCTACCCTTATTGATTCTTATTTATGGCCCCGGGGCATGTTAGCGTCTCGATTTTGGAAACCGGATCACCGACTGGGCCGACGGTGCTGCCAAAGGGAAGGATATGCAGTTCCTGCTCGCAGTTACAGGCTGCCACAGAAGTTAGGAACATGACCGTAGCCAGACGTTTTTGAAAAGGGGGGTCAGTCTGCTGATATGAAATGGAATAATAATCAAACAACAGTTATTGTTGTTTTTGTGTATTCAAACACACGCAGATTGCACTCAAGGTGTCGAGTTGATTTTAAAAGATAATAATCCAACATTATTTATTGAACACCAAATTGCCACTTAACAATTTATAACTAACTCCATGTATAAAAGACAAAACACAAACTGTTACTACAAACATATTGACAATTCAAAAGGTCTTATAAACTACAGTCTATTTACATACGCAGCGTCACACACGACAGTTACAAATTAATAACAATAAACTCAATAATAATAAGGTAAAGTTCCTAATGCATATTGCATTGTACCATGATTGTTTGGTTTATTTTACATAACTTCTCTGTCACTTTTGGTTAATCGCGACGATGAGGATGAGTTATGATATGATGAAATTAATTGAGACTCGCAGATAACACCCATGCCGGGTTTCGAATCCGGGACCCCTGACGTCGTAGCGCGCTGTAGTAGCCAATCCGCCGCGGATGTCGGCAGACATCATATTTTGTACCAAACATACGAACGTGACAAGTTTGTATTCTCACATAGCCTCATCGGGACTGAGCACGCAGTTTCCAAGTGATATCATGATTTCACATGCTCCATTCTTCTGTATAGTCATATTTCTAAAGCTTTCAATCGCCCTTCCTCACTCCTTCGGTCCAGTTTTTTTGCATCTTACAACGCTACATTCCACACATTTCATTTGTCGCTTTCCTAGTTCTTGTCCGAGCCTCCCCGATGGCGCAGTGGTAGCCAGGAGCGTATATTCTAGGCTAGCTAGGCTATCTGCGAAGCCTGAAGCCTAGAGAATAAAATACAGGAGAAAAATAGATCAGAAATTGTAAATAATAATATTCATATCAGTGAGATGATGATGCTGATTCTGGAGTTGGCAACCTGATTTTTTATGAGTTGGCAACCTGATTTTTTATGAGTTGGCAACCTGATATTTTATGAGTTGGCAACCTAATTTCTTATGAGTTGGCAACCTAATTTCTTATGAGTTGGCAACCTGATTTCTTATGAGTTGGCAACCTGATTTCTTATGAGTTGGCAACCTGATTTTTTATGAGTTGGCAACCTGATTTTTTATGAGTTGGCAACCTGATTTCTTATGAGTTGGCAACCTGATTTCTTATGAGTTGGCAACCTGATTTCTTATGAGTTGGCAACCTGATTTTTTATGAGTTGGCAACCTGATTTTTTATGAGTTGGCAACCTGATTTTTTATGAGTTGGCAACCTAATTTCTTATGAGTTGGCAACCTAATTTCTTATGAGTTGGCAACCTGATTTCTTATGAGTTGGCAACCTGGTTTTCTATGAGTTGGCAACCTGATTTCTTAGGAGTTGGTAAATTTATTTCTATGCATAGCCTAGGACCAGTGCCATAGTGAGATAGCCCAGATATTGTACTTAGTATATGCTACTGATGGTAGCGTCGTAGCCCTGTAATCAAGGGGCCCTGGGTTCTATACCCGGTAAAGGAACATAAATTGGAGGTCCAGTCCCGATTAGCGTTACTGTGTATAAAGTGGGCTTAAAACACCAACTAAATCAATCAATCATGAAGCAAGTCTGATTCTTTTGTTAAATACAGCTTCAGTTCTCATCTTAACAGGCCTTTTGGTAGAGGTTTTTAATTAAATAAATATTTATTTTATTAATTGCTAATTTCCAACATTACCTAAGTAGAAGTCATAAGGGTTAAGAAAAATTGAAAAATGAATTATTTTGGATTTGTTATTTTGGTAGACACCCTGCTTACCGACGACCCTGAACATATCATAAAAAGTGTGGTAAAATTTAGTTTCAATAATTGGGACATGACAAAAGCAAGACTCAAAAAGTTTGCAAGAGAATCCACATTGAAATTTGGAAACTCGTCCTGGAAGACACTGAAAAAGTAGCCACCTGGTGGCCACTTCTGAACTTCACTCACCACAATTCCTCTTCCATTGGATTCCTGCTTTCGGAATATGGTAAAGAAGGCGGAGTCCGTTTGGAGGAATTTCCTAGGTGAGGCTGCCAGGGCTAATCCCATACGGCTGATCTGTCAGCATCACCTCGCAGGCGCATCCTCTCCACGAGATCAATACAGATGATATAAATGTTGTATGGGGGCGGTCGTGCGACTAACCGTATAGTTCGTGCCGTGAAGTTACTTTCGCTGGAGGCTACTTTTCTCGCCTCGGTCAGATTTGCACGTGCGTCGGTGGCCTACCGCGGTTCAGATGAGTTCAAGTACCTTCAAGTGCTGTGTCATTGGATGGGATTCGCTCTTGTACTTTGGCTGTGTTATTGAAGAGTTCCTGCCATGACTTTTACCCATCAATCATAATGAGCGTTTTTTTTCCACCTTGCTCCGGACCTGTCAATCCTGAAAAAAGTCTTATAGTCCCATTTCTCCTAATCCCCTTTCGCCAAATTGCTTATCAGCCCAAGATCATGTGATTTATGACCCGGCCGCCATTTTAGGCGAAACGGTATATCCCCTTTCGCAAAATCCCATTTCACCTAAACTGGTTGAAAGTGAAATATTTAAAATGGGGGAAATTTAATGGTCTCTCAACCAGGGAAAGACCCCAAAATTCATCTCAGCCCCCTTGTAGCCCACCCCCAGATTTTTACAGTACGGTAGACGCATTTCGACACAAAATATGAAAAAAAAAACGAAGTTTTCTTACTTAATTTTGTCCATCATAAAACTTTCATTCTAACAATTCCATTACAATATTCAAGAAGGTCGCAAGAGGGTACACCGCAGATTTGCCTCCCCTTAATTGATATTGAAATTTACAAGGATTTTTTCTAACCTCCTGAGACCTGAGGAACAAAAATATAATGAGTATTTTTTTATGATTTCTCACATATAATTGTTGTTTAGCAAAATATTTACTATTTTTATGGAATGGAAAATTTTCGTTCGCTTGCTAGGCCTCCCCGATGGCCAGGGGTAGCATCGTCGCCCTGTAATGAAGGGGTCGCGGGTTCGATACCCGGTGGAGGCACAAGTGGCTCGGATCCCACATTGAACTGTAGGTTCAGTCACAATTAGCCTTACTGTGCATAAAGTGGACTTAAAACACCAAATCAATCAATCGATCTTTCGCTTACTCCACAGATACCCGGGACAGAGTATAGCTAGCAGCAAATGCTGCGGCAAACAACGGTGTTGTTATAAAACAAAATTACTAAGAAATTAAAACGCAGTGTAATAACAAAATAGATAAACAAAAATTGCGTGAAAACTTTATCAGGGAATAAAATATAAATCTTAATAGCTTAAACGTTATTGGAAAGGCTTCGAATTAAAGAGTATTTTAATAGAATTGCAGACAGCTAATATAATAACCTCGTTTCAAGTGTGTTTATACTTGAACGGGTCTGATTGTACAGTCACCCACAATACAATTTGGTCACCTAGATCCTGGAATACCTGCTAACTCGACAACGTTAAGTGGATTTGAGTAGCAAATTTTCAATGGCAACTTCTGCCAGCGCCGTAGAGTTAGTCAACACACATAGCGTCTTGCAGGGAAGCGAGTATTCCAGGATGTAGGTGTCCCATTTTTTTTTGCTGGTGACTGTACGTGGAATATTGTAGTGAATTCATATTTTATATCTTGTATGTTATGAATAACAGGAATGGGAGTGCAATTTCCGGCATTGAAACAGAGGTTGTACTGTTTCGAGGTTTCGCCTTTGTATGTTTGTTTCCAAATTACGATTCCACGAATGAAATAAGATGTTTATTTTAGGTTTTCTAATGCTGCACCTCGTCTATCTTCAAGCCAGGATTCTTCTCTCTCCTCCCCTTTATTTTCATTCCCCCCTTCCCATTCTGGAGGACAAAATACAACTCTTTTATCACGCTAAAAGCTCAAGCCCATAATCTTGACGGCAGTAAAAGTTCCCCCACTCCTACTTCACCACTCCTAGGCCTTTTTCCTCTCCTCTCTAACCTGATGCCACCACCATCACCACGCATACACATAATACTCCCATCTTACTAAGCATCACAGCGTTGCGGAGGCACTGATCTTTGAACAGTGGAACTCTGCTTACCGTGGCTGTAGCGGTGTAGTTTCGCACTGAATTTACCTTATTTCTACGAGGGAAGGTGAAAATCTTATTTGCGTGAAATTCGATGCTTTGCTACTAGGTTGCAGTAGCGTCCAGTCCGATATTATCTATTGCTTGTTACTTGAGGTTCTGTCCTTTGCTACTAGGTGGCAGTAGCATCCAGTCAGAAATTCTTCATTTACTCTGCTTACCGCGCGCCTGGCTGTAGCGTTGTAGTTCGGCATTGAATTTTCCTTATTTCTACGAGAGAAGGTGAAAATCTTAGTGTCATGAAGTTCGATGCTTTGCTACTAGGTGGCAGTAGAGTCCAGTAAGAAATTGCATGAGGTTCTGTTCTTTGCTACTAGGTGGTAGAAGCATCCAGTCAGAAATCCTTCATTTACACAGTGCTTCCAGGTTATTTATTTATGCTAGTATTATCCTGCTGAAAAACAGCTGTCTGGCCTTAGTACAGCAGTACGTATACATGTAAATATATAAAAGTCACAAATTTATAATAAAAGAATGACTGATAAAGATGTGACTGTACAAAAGAAATACAATAAGAGGTACAGTGTCTCTCAAAAGTTTTAGGACAACGACATTTTAAAGTAGGCAACCCAATTTACACAAGGCGTTGGTGGGTTGCGTGTAGAGTTAGGCTCAATTTCAGGGTTGCCACATGCACAATGGATATTTATAAAATGCGCGAAAGGAATAAAAACAAGTAATATTGTATAAAATTATGAAAAATATCACTAGTATATGGCAAGTGACAAAATTCTTTCTGAAAGAAAATAAAAAGGTTTCTTAGTATTTCATCTCTGATGAGTCTACAGAAAGGAAAAGAGGTGAGAGAAAACGAAAGGTGACAAAGGAGAGGAGAAAGAGAAAGCGAAAGAAGAAGAGGAAATGTAGAGGAGAGAAGAAAGAGAGGATAAACGAGGAGAGGAGATGTAGTGAGGAGAATGGAAAAAGATTCTAGGAGAGATGAGGAAAATGGAGCAAAGAAGAGAGAAGAGGAGACGAGAGGAGGGAAGTGGAGAGTAAAGTAAAGGAGAGAAAAAGAGAAGAACGAAAAGAAGAGGAGAAGAGTGCAGTGGAGTCGGAAATCTAAGACAGGAGAGGAGATACGAGGAGTGGAGATGAGTGGGATGGAGATAAGATGCGAGAAAAGTAGGGAAGGCGATATGAGATAAAAGCAGATCGAGCAGAAGGAGGGGAGAGGAGAAGGAGAAGAGAAGAACAGAAGGGACTGAAGAGAAGAGGTAGTTGCAGAAAATATCGTATCAGCGTCAAGAATTGATGCATTGGTCAAATTATCGACATGAAACATTCAATAACATTTTGAAATGTATTGGAGAATGTATTAGATCGGTTCGAAATGCATTTTGGCTTAGTTCAGAGCAAGGTAAAATCTTCCATGTAAGATTTTTGATTTTGCCTCCGATTATACCACTAAAAACATGAATGTAATTTGAATATTTATAAGAATTATCCAAATTTTGTCCACTTCTCGGTTCGTTGACATGGAGATTTTGTAATTTAATATTTCCCCTCCCCCATCGTTAATTCCAAACTGAATTATTCCGTTTCACACGGCGTGGACAATGAACACAATGGGATAGGTCTAAAACTTACGAAAATTTTCTGCCACCGGAAGGGTTTGAACCTACGACCATCAGATTGACAGTCCTGAACGGTAAACACTACCCTACAAGCTTTCGCTCCTGAAAGTAAGTAGAAGGAGCTGACCAATGTGAAATGTAGATGCAACTCTCCTCCTACATGTAATGTGCAAGCAATACTTATTTGTAACAAAGAAAACGAAGGTAGTGCGACTCGGCGAAAACATTTAATTTAGAATTGCACATGATGAAAACTTTTCATTCGATATTTGCGTAGGTATCCTTAAATTGAACTCGAGTGGGAAAAGTGGGAAAATTAGTATGTCCTGAATTGCCACAAATATAAATAGTTTTTTCATTAATATTTGTCAATGTCTTTGAAGCAGTACACAATTATCGTTAGAGTATCATAATTCACGATCTTATACATGAAAATATCCCTTTGAATGTGTGTCAATTCATTTATTTGTTTATTTACTCTAACGATAATTGTGTACTGCTTCAAAGACATTGACAAATATTAATGAAATAACTATTTATATTTGTGGCAATTCAGGACATACTAATTTTCCCACTTTTCCCACTCGAGTTCAATGTAAGGATACCTCCGCAAATATCGAATGAAAAGTTTTCATCATGTGCAATTCTAAATTAAATGTTTTCGCCGAGTCGTACTACCTTCGTTTTCTTTGTTACAAATAAGTATTGCTTGCACATTACATGTAGGAGGAGAGTTGCATCTACATTTCACATTGGTTAGCTCCTTCTACTTACTTCCAGGAGCGAAAGCTTGTAGGGTAGTGTTTACCGTTCAGGACTGTCAATCTGATGGTCGTAGGTTCAAACCCTTCCGGTGGCAGAAAATTTTCGTAAGTTTTAGACCTATCCCATTGTGTTCATTGTCCACGCCGTGTGAAACGGAATACTTCAGTTTGGAATTAACGATGGGGGAGGGGAAATATTAAATTACAAAATCTCCATGTCAACGAACCGAGAAGTGGACAAAATTTGGATAATTCTTATAAATATTCAAATTACATTCATGTTTTTAGTGGTATAATCGGAGGCAAAATCAAAAATCTTACATGGAAGATTTTACCTTGCTCTGAACTAAGCCAAAATGCATTTCGAACCGATCTAATACATTCTCCAATACATTTCAAAATGTTATTGAATGTTTCATGTCGATAATTTGACCAATGCATCAATTCTTGACGCTGATACGATATTTTCTGCAACTACCTCTTCTCTTCAGTCCCTTCTGTTCTTCTCTTCTCCTTCTCCTCTCCCCTCCTTCTGCTCGATCTGCTTTTATCTCATATCGCCTTCCCTACTTTTCTCGCATCTTATCTCCATCCCACTCATCTCCACTCCTCGTATCTCCTCTCCTGTCTTAGATTTCCGACTCCACTGCACTCTTCTCCTCTTCTTTTCGTTCTTCTCTTTTTCTCTCCTTTACTTTACTCTCCACTTCCCTCCTCTCGTCTCCTCTTCTCTCTTCTTTGCTCCATTTTCCTCATCTCTCCTAGAATCTTTTTCCATTCTCCTCACTACATCTCCTCTCCTCGTTTATCCTCTCTTTCTTCTCTCCTCTACTTTTCCTCTTCTTCTTTCGCTTTCTCTTTCTCCTCTCCTTTGTCACCTTTCGTTTTCTCTCACCTCTTTTCCTTTCTGTAGACTCATCAGAGATGAAATACTAAGAAACCTTTTTATTTTCTTTCAGAAAGAATTTTGTCACTTGCCATATAATAGTGATATTTTTCATAATTTTATACAATATTACTTGTTTTTATTCCTTTCGCGCATTTTATAAATATCCATTGTGCATGTGGCAACCCTGAAATTGAGCCTAACTCTACACGCAACCCACCAACGCCTTGTGTAAATTGGGTTGCCTACTTTAAAATGTCGTTGTCCTAAAACTTTTGAGAGACACTGTACAATAAAATATAAATAATATATACATTAAAGTATACATAAGTATATTAAAATAGGCCTGATGAATAATTAAACTACAATTGATATTTAGGCTCGATGGAAATAATCATTTTAACTACTGACCATGGAGTTTAGAAACTCATTATATTTATAATCTGTACATGTTGTCAATAACGACACCTTTGTTCGTGCTCGATATGGCGTAGCTGGTATAGCTAATCTGGATATAAGCGTTGGGACGGAGTAGTGACGTTCTAAATTTTTTTCAACAAATTTTAGAGTATTACGGTTTCTTCTAGCTGAAAGGTATTCCAGTTTTCAATAGGTTGTCATAACTATAGAATAATTTAAACAGTCTAAATCTAAAATATAAATAGGAAAGAAATTTATTTTGTATATTCTCAATAATGTCACTTTTTCCAGCACCACAGGAAAAATTCCATGTCATAGAACTGAATTCCAGAAGGGTCTGACAAATGCCATGTGCATAACTAAGAGAAGGTGGAAGTCAGACCTTGCGGTTTGTTTATGACCCTACCTATTCGTTTTCTACTTGTTGACACCATATGATTAAGATGCACCTTAATGCTAAGTTTCTTGTCAAGAAAAACTCCAAGAACCTTTTGCTATGCTATTTCTTATAGCGGACAGTTTCGGTACTATTTGTGCATGGAGTTCTATTAGTTATCTGGGTGAGAGAAGAGTGTGTGTAGAAGAGGCAGACGTCTCTCTTATTGCCCTACCAAGTTTTACAATAACTTACCTCCAAATGTCCTTTTCAGAACAGTCTTCGACAAACGTTAACCAAGTTAATGTAATTCTTTTCGTGCCGTCTTGTTCTGTTTTCGTTTTGTTGTTGTATAAGATTGTCGCTCAGTACTGCATTCTTAAAAAAAAACAAAAAAAAAAAAAAAACCAAGTGTACCAAAAGTGGTGGTAACAGGACATTCCTTTTGGTGTTAATACGGAATTGTCATTGTTTAACCCCATCTTTTTAGTGTCAGCCGCACCACACTAAATGTGGTGTTGTGTTACACCAGTTAGGGTGTTACACTGCTTTTAGTAGCAACTCAGTTGCATATTTTTTAGTGGATAAGTAAAAATAGTAATAAGTAAATAAATATTATTTCCGTAATAACTTCCTCTGAACGAATTATTGTTTTTCAAAATGCAATAATGCATGACAAATGAAGTTCAGTTGAACTAGACCGACCTCTGTGGTGGAGTGGTTAGCAGGGTGCGCTACGACGCCAGGGTCCCGCGTTCGAATTCCGGCCTGGGCATGGGTGTCATTTCATCATATCACCACTCATCCTCATTCTCCACCCATGCCCTGGCCGGGATTCGAACTCAGGACCGCTGGCATTGTATCGAGCTGAGATAAACATTCCGCCAAGGAGGTCGGTTTTTAAAAATCAGTAATACTTCCATAGTTACTTTTTGAACCAAGTACTTTAACTAAATTACTTTTTTGATCCAAATAACGGAAACTTAGTTACTTTTTGAACCAAGTACCTGAAACCTGGTTACTTTTTGAACTAAGTAACTGAGACGCGTTACTTTTTGATCCAAGTAACTGAAACTCAGTCACTTTTTGAACCAAGTATCTGTAACTCAATTACTTTTTGATCCAAATAACTGATAGTTAATTACTTTTTGAACCAAGTAACTGAAACTTGGTTACTTTTTGAACCAAGTAACTGTAACTCAGAGCCCAGTGTGTGTGTGTGTGTGTGTGTGTGTGTGTGTGTGTGTGTGTGCATGCATGCACATAAAGGGTCGAAATAAAAGCTTCCCGAATTTGACTGTTGTTTCATTCACCGCTACATATGACATTTCGACATCAGCACTAGTGACGTTGCGTGTACACGTATGGGAATGCAGCAAGGTACAATAGGCACCTTGTACGCCGTGTCTAATTTTTGCCCTTTCATTGTTCACGTCCTAAAATCTAAGGTAAACGTCCCATGGAAGTGGATGAGGCTTCGAGGGGGAGGAACGCACGCACATCCCAGACTTTTCAACGTGGGAAACAGAGAGACGGAATTGAAAATACAGATGAGCTTTGTTCCCGCCAACATGATAACGAGGGCATTATCAAGTCAAACATGGAGAAATAAGAGTGATGATGGTTCAGACAAACAGCTGGTACTTGTCATTAATTTGAAAACGACCCTTGTTGTCCTTTGGGGTGAGATAAAGCTCCCCCTCTTCTCGAAATCCAAGGTGTTTGTTTACCTCGTTAAGAACTCCCAGATAAGAAGTTAACAAGGCTTTAGATTCCTTCTCGCCCTGTGATCTTGTCTGTTGTAGAAGGCGTGGCTGTGCCGGCGTGAATTTCAATTAACAAATGACTTTATTTGGAAGTTTCTTCTTTGCATGTCGTCAAAAGGTTTCGTTCATAGGCCCAGGGTAATCTGTAATGACAAACTAAGTGGTGCTAATATGGCTGGAGTAATCACTGTGTGTGAAATCGTTGTAGGGGTTTACCCGGAATTTTCTCCTCAGGGGCTGCAAGGCTGTTCTGTAAAGGTACATTTAGTGTCAAAATGACCATTGGGCAGTGGCGCCAATTTACATGGGCCCGTGGGGCCCGATTCCACCCAATAATTTGACTTATTATTCCCGTGGCAAGGGGTAGGCTACAGGGACAGAAGCCTAGTCACTTGACAGAGGTACAGCGCCTTGAATAACGTAGTGTGGAAAACGGCACGGTTCTGGGCGCTCTGGCTGGTTCCACTCGAATATCATACCTCTAGAGGCGCTGGTGTCGGTAGAGCTGCATGGCATTCGTCTGCTTATAATGGAAGTAAATGTAGTTTTCGCTGCAACGTCTGATTCTTTTACATGAAGCATTTCTATGAATGTGATAATTAATATGATATTTAATACAGTGGTCGCGAAGATATTAACGAACGTTCTATACAGTCGACCACGTCCTGTTATCGGTATACTTTCATTAATTATACGGGAGAAAAAATACGCGTGGAATGCTCTTGGTAACTAAATTTTGGTGTATGAATTAGGTTCATAATTATTATCATCATCATCATTTCTTTTAAAGATATACACACTGAAGCATTTATATTTTTTATATTTACTGTCTCTTCCGCTTTAAACTAATCGCGGCAATGATGATAATGATGCGATTCGAAATATCTCTCAGGATACTATTTATATTCTAATAACATAGAAAAATAAACTCTAATACACAGTCCAAGACCTGACGTCCGGAATCACATTGCGATGTTTCTTCTTGTGTTACGCACGCATGCAATTTTTTATTCATTTTATTTTACTTTTCTTTCCAAATTAATGCCATTTCGTGACTGCAAATCACTCCACAAATATAACCGTTTCCATCAATTCACGTACCGCCTTTCAAGACAAACAAATCTACATAATATATTCCAAAAGCTAACAAAGCCGCATTACTTTCATAAGAAAATTAGCACCGATACTGTTCGCACTGCCATCTATGTTCTCATCCGTCTCGGGAACCAGTTTCGCAAGTAGTAGTGCCAACCTGCGTGGGATGGTAGTTAGCACAGCATGCTTCAACGCCAGGGTACGGGTTCGAATCCCAGCCTGGGTATCGGTGTCACTTCATCAATTTAATCAAATCATCATGCATAGGAAAGTAAAAAAAGCTCATAAAATACAAAATAGGCACTGAATTTTCATTAACCAAATCCTGAGCCTACTTATCATATGATATTGCATAAAATTACAAGACAAATCTTCGAATTCATTCCACCCATTAGGGGAGTGTTCTATAAGACTGATTGGTTAATTGGTTTGTTTTTATTTGACTTCGTCATACTGAAACGCATAGTTATTCCATTTGTTATTAACTTTTACACACTTCTTTTAATAAAATGTTTTGAAAGTTAATGATTATATATTTTAGCCATATGGTTTACATTGTGTAACATCTCATATGCAACTCTACCTTTTGGAATCCTGGAAACTGTGAAACAATTTATTCTTTAATGTAAACGAGATAAAATATAAAAATATAAACTGAATTTTACTCTTGTTTTCGGTTTAACGCATTTTACTTCGTTATTCTGTACCAGCTAAGTGAACTATAGTTCTGTCATTAACCATAAAAATAAGAAGCTCTCTGATTTTTTGTAACTTGAAATGAATGAATGCAAATTTCCAGTGGGCGGGTCGACAGCCCAGTCTCAATCCCCCCCCCCCATTCCTGACATCTTGGTTGCCTTGTATTCAAGGGGTCCTGGGTTCGATACTCGATGAAGACACAGTGATTCGGATCCCACCTTTAACTGTAGATCCAGTCACAGTTAGCCTATCTGTGCAAAACACAAACTCAGAAACCGGCGCCCGTGTCTTATTCGGAAGTAGTCAATACGAATTCTTTGAATTCCCTTCGTGACGTCTGCATGCTACACGTCCATATTTTCTCAGATATTAATACTGTTCGTGAAAATCCGCCTATATTAGATCAAACGGAAAGATGAAAGGGGGAAAAAACAAGCACGATGACCCATGAGTAACAAATGGGAATTTAAGCTGCGAGCATAAATCTGAGGAACGCCGAACCTGTATCGCGGGGAGATTTAAGGGTTCTTCGGCAGACCATGTTCAGCAGGTACGACCATCTCCTTCGTGGTACCGAGCTACCACGATTTCGGTCACGAATTGCAGGGGCGGAAGACGGGGGAGGGGGGGAGGTGATGGGGTGAATTGCATGCTCTTACCTTTTTTTCCCCATTGCACACACGTCTTTACGAAAGCTTATGAAGAAGGATTACTTCTGGAAAAATGCTCTTGCTTCACGCTATGTGGTCAGCACTCACACATGAATACTGACAAGTGAACTCGGAGATCGATTACGTTTTCGGAAGGTCTCTAGTTCAAATCCCAGCCTCTAGACCAGTGGCGCAGGTACAAAGGGGGTTTCTGGGGGTACATAGTACCCTCAGAATTTCGGAGATGGTACAGTACACCAAGAAAAGTAAAAAATATTAATTAACTGAAAAAAGTGCATGTATCGGCTATTGCGTGTGCACTAAAATGCATCTAATTTTATCAATATTATTGATGCCATATTACTCGGTTAGCTTCAGTGTAATAAATAATGTTTTCTATGTCTGTAGTGTGAACATGGGACTATACAAGTAACATTATTTTCTATTATTTGATTTTGGATAATTCAATACGATAATTGGACACAATGCCACTTCATTTCCAAAATCCCTAAACATGAAACAGGAAGATCTCCCCACCCCACCCCGATTTTTCAATTCCAACACTCCAGCATTGTGAGATAACCCATATCTTGTGGATACGCCACTGATGTGTGGTGTGCGTGTATATTATGTATGTGTTTGCTTGTGTGAGTGTGTAAAATTGAAATATAGATTATCTGGAGAGAAGAGGTAGGTCCTATGCATTGCACCTTGTCGATGAGGTGCATATGGGTTGTCAATCTCGATCTTTGTGGAGTTGATGTGGTCAGCACCATGCTCTGATTGCCTTTATTCTTTCCTAGTGTTGACACCAAGCCGCATTGAGTAAATGCTGGGTGAACGTTAGAGCTCCGTAATCCCAGGACATTGTCTTGAAAATTCCAACCTAGAATTAATCTATCTTCTATATTATTTTTATTATATACGAGTATATAAAAATGGATGCATGTCTGTGGGTGTCTATATTTGTTTGTTCCGGCATAACTCTCGAACGCCTGGAGCAATTTCAACCAAACTTGGTACACGTATCACTTGCAATCTGGAAATAATACTTTTGGGATAAGACACCCGTGGCACCCCTTCGCGTGGGGTGGGAAGGAGTGACGTAAAAATAATCCAAAACGACCGATATTAAATTCCGCACAAACATACATCCGTGACTCCATGCAATCCCGCACAACGATAGTGTTTCTCGGGTTGTGTAACATTCAGGCTGTGTTGCGAAAACGACCGATATTAGTGTGGAATCCATAGTTTTCGTGAGACTCCTAATACGGTTCAACTTCCAAGTTCATCACCTATCGGCATGGGGGGTGAGAGGGGGTGAAAAATAAAATGCCACAAATGACCTAGATTAGTGTCGAATCCATAGTTTTCGGAGTCGCTAAGCTAATTAGTGACATTCACGATCACATTAGTTACATTTTACACTATAGTTAGAATTCATTACTTTCCTGTCTAATATAAGATTGGGATAAATAATTACCCGGACAACGCCGGGTAATAAGCTAATATTAAAATAGAAAAGACTACCTCTACAGTAAACTTCAGTGTGAAAATAACATTGTCATCAAATCAGTACTTACATTTAAGTGTGTGGAAAGTGCCTGTTTTATTTGTTAATTAATTCTACATTTTAATAATTTCCAATCATTTGCCTCTTGAAGTCCCGTGATGTCTCCTCGGTTGCATTGTTGCGAAACTGAATCGGTTTGGTTCTGTGCAAGGACATTTTTGGACAAACGAATGTTGAAAAGTTAACGTTTTCGGTGGATCGGTATCGAAACATGCCCCCCCCCCTTTCCCCTCTCCCTTTTAGAAGGAATCCCATTTTACCTTTAGGTGGTGATCGCCCTTTCCCACCCTCGCAGGGTCTCTTCTTGCCCAGGTGTTCCTTCAAGAAACTAGCTAATCCTCGCCACCCCAACTTCCTCGGCCGTAGACAAAAGTTCCTCCGCTCTTTTACGACCCCCCCCCCCCTCCTCACCTTTCCGAATCAGTGTCGCGTTGATCACACTCGCAGGATGAGTAACTGCTGGAAAACCCAAAAATGCGGTTCCCTCGTAAAGTGCCCCCTTTTCATTCCTGCCTTTCATTCGCGCTGTTGGAATCCTTAACAAAGTTTTTTTTTCCTTTTACTGCCAGGTTGTAGTGAAGCCTCCAGTGTACACAGTGTTGCCAGGTCTACTGATTTCGCAGGAGATTTCCTGATTTTCAGCATGGTCTACTGATCTCCTGACAAGTTTCAAGGAAATGTGGAAATCTCCTGATTTTTTGCTTTCTTAAATATTTATAATGAACAATTATTTAAACATATCGAAAGTTGATTTAAAATTTACATATTCAGCTGGTGGAATGCGAAGACACATGAATATTCCGCAAAGAGAGAGAAAGGTAGGTATGTGGGGGAGGAGGGTCATATGGTCATACCAGGCTTGATGATATTGGGAAAGACGCGCGGCTTCTTGAGCCCTTTGTGCATTGGGAACTTCAAGGCGGGTGTCCTAACTTTCCACATCTGGTGCGGTTTTTGTCAAACGGGAGGCAACTGGAAACTGGTTACAACTAAATACCAATGTTGCCACCCACACATACGAACAAGTATTCAGTTTTATGGTAGTGTTTATTGGAAGCAAATGCTAGATACAGGTTCAAGTTTTTAACTCTGATAAAAAAGGGAGTCCACATTACAAATGCAGCCAAAGGTTATAGTTAATTAGCTCTTAGTAAACTGTCGATTCATTGATTTGGTTTATTTTTCTTCGCATTTCTTCCAGTTTTTGGTTTTGGCTAAACGCGAAGACGAGGATGAGTGATGATATGATGAAATTAATGAAGGGACAACCATGCCCAGGCCGAGATTCGATCCCGAGACGGGATCCTTGATGTCATAGGTAAAAAGAAGGTAAAGTGCTCACTTGTGCTTAGCACCACGCCCCTGACTGCCTTTACCCCCCAGGGTTTCCGCCAGATACCCATGTTATTCGACGCTGGGTGGGAGCCGGGGCCGCTTCCAACGTTAGAAAAATTCCCGGATTTGAACCGGCCGGGGATCGAACCCGGGACCTTTTGCATGGTAGTCAGACGCGTTACCGACTCTGTGCTAACCACTCAGCCACGGAGGTCGGCTTAGTAAACTGCTGTTGCAGACTTATACGTTGCAGTTTTATTTTTTCTTAATCATCTCTTAACTTAGAAATAATAGTTCATGTTTTTAGAGCGTTGTTTTCTTTTAAGCTATTTCTGAGCGTAACTACCACTACAATTGCTCTTATGTCCCTTTATACTGATTCAATACCGTGGCGGTAGAAATTCTCTTTCCCGATTTTATACCAGGTAATCCTCGATTGCATAAAGCTGCTTTAATTAACATGTACATTGTCTGGAGTGACTGGGAAAAAAGTTGAAGAAAAACCTGCGAACTGTCTAATATTGGGTCACGGGTTCGAATCCCGGACTGGGCATGGGAGATCTTTGTGAGTGTCCCTTCATCAATTTCACATCTTTACGAAATAAACCATATGAATCAACCAATCTGTCTAATACTGGTTGGTTACCTTCCATGATTGAAATAAAAGTTTTAATTCGAGGGAATTTCGGGGGTTCAGGCATGATAGCCCTCCTCTATTACCATTAATGCGAGTATGCTTTGAATGTATTGTTAAAAAAAATTACATCCTGTAACTTTGGCTAGTTTTAAATAAAAGCAATCTAAGGTGTTATCAGGTAGAGTATTTAAAAATATGTATCCTCGAATCCTTGCACCCCCCTCAGTTTTGGCACCCGATCGTTGCCACTGGTTGGGGGGAAACTGTACCTTTACCTTAAGTCAATTAAGGGGGTGGGGTTATCGTACCCTTTGAAGTGCAAATTCATAATAAAATTTGTATTGACATAACAGTAATAAATTTATCTTTTGACATCTAAAATTAATAATTAATGTTCAATAATGATAGTGGAAAGCTTTCCCACTCTACCCCCCCCCCAGAACGTTGACAATCCGCTATTATTAGTTCTTCTGATTTTTTAAGCAGATCTCCTGATTTTTCAGGGGATGATCTCCCGATTTTTTAAAATCTGACCTGGCAACGCTGAGTGTACAAACGAGTGGTGTGGCCCAAATGGACGAAACTAAGCGATTTTTCTTTCTGCAGCGATGCTTCTTTTCATGCAAGGCTATAAACGGAACGTCTGTACAAAAATCACATTCAACTGTTGTAGTTTTGTCACACACACACCCACCCTCCCCCATCTTTTACCTGGCTCAGGTTCAGATTACTAAGCTCTTGACTAAACAGGACTTCTACAGAATGTGTACACTGTTATAGCGATAAGATGGAAACACGAATGTACTGCTTGACCAAAAGCCTCCCCTAGTGTGTGCGCACAGTCATTTGTTTTCTCCTCTCGTTTCCCTTGTGTGAGTGTAGCTGGCCAAAAGCCGCACTTACACCGGCGTTGCTAACACATGTTACCAACAAATGTTGGGAACATTTCGAAAAACGCTTGTGAATTTGTTATGAACATCTCATGTTAGCAACATAGTTCCCGTGTTGGCAACAGAAATTTTGTTATCCCCAAGAAGTCGGTAAAGATCAAAGAATGTTAGCAACATTTGTTACCAACACATGTTAACAGAGCCTTTTCGATGTTAACAACATTTACCCCATGGTTGTTAAAGGTCCAGGAATTTTAAATAAATTCAATTCCGGTCCAGGAGAGAAAATCAGCAAGCGTAAATGGGTTCTGGACCGTAAAAAACCTTTTTATTTGTAAAGTATTTCAATTCGGTCCAGGAACCATTTTATCAGATCAATTTAAATACGATCCAGGAAGATTTTTCCGGCTCAATTTAAATACGGTCCAGGAACCTATTTTTCAATTAAACGAAACGCAACTTGGATCGAATTTAAATTGTGCGAGATAAAAGGTTCCCGTCCTGTTACGGAACCAAATTGGACTCATTAGAATGTGTATGGATTTCTGGCTCCTTAACAATCCCAGGGTTGTTAATTTCCAGGAATTGTGAATAAATTCAATTCCGGTCCGGAAGAGAAAATCAGTAAATTTAAATGGGTTCTAGGCCGTAAGAAACAATACGCAACTTGGACCGAATTGAAATTGTGCGAGAAAAAAGCGTTCCGGTCCTACAGCGGAACCCAATAGAACCCATTACAATTTATGGGTTACTGGACCTATAACAACTCCCCCCCCCCCCGCCACCATCACGCCAGTGATAACCAGCCAGCGAGTGCGATGTGTGTTTTGTTTTGTAATTTATTTATCATGGAAAATCTTTTGAGTGAGATGGATCAAGGATCCAGTGCTGAACTTAGTTGAATTGTTCCGCGAGAAGCCTGTCTTTTGGGACCAAACTTATTACAAATAAGGACAAAACCAACAGGTCACTTCCGCTACAATTAGCTCTTGCCCGCAGTGAAGGTCTCACCCAGGATCTTCTTGGTCTTCTCTCTTGCACCAAAATGACACATGCTGCCGCAGAGAGAACAAAGTCCTCCACAGTCGGCTTCTTGTACCCAACTGAGGTCATGCAGCCAAAATGTTGACAAAAGTTATTAACAAGAATAAAGTCAAACTAGTATTCTGGTTACCAATATCTGTTGTTAACCGCATTGGTAACAAAAAGTTAATAACATTTGTTGGTAATATTCTGTGTAAACGCGGCTTAAGTCGCAAAAATATCAACCTCTCTTCCACATACTGCACCTTGGCGTTTTGTAGACTAACGAGGCTCTCGCATCTGGAATCAGCCAGTACGATCCTCTCTGAGAATGTTGTGTGCTGTCCATGTGTATTTGTCCTTTCATCACCATTCATTCGCATCTTCGCGACTAGCCAAAGTGGCAAAAAAGCTACCCGAAATAGCAAAAAATAAATTAAATTAATAGTGTAGGGCCATGGTGGTATTAGTACTCATGGTATGTTTCTGTTATGTGAATTGTTTGTTTCTCTTAATGAAATTGGTGATGATTTAATTAAAACAACATGTTAAGAGAACATTACTTTGTCGAGAATGAAGATTTAATAAAGCGGTATCACTTTCGTATTACTTCCAATGACAATACTCATGATCAAATTTCATGTTCGAAATTTTTTAAAATAATGTTCACAAATATACACTTGTCAGCATAAATTATCATTGTGCTTAAATAATGTAACATTGAAGTGAATTGTTGATGTAAACATGTAATCCACACAAGGAACTATTCGTAAATATTCAGTGTAAAATATTAATGCTAGTTAATTTATTGTAAAAATATTTTTTAGCCGCGAATTTTTGGAAATTTCGCTTTGAAACGTGGAATTGTACTTGAATTTTAGCTTGGTCTTTGAGTGACCAACCTGAAAATTCACGTCATCTTGATTGGCAATTCGCTTAACATTCAGTAACCAAGGACGTATTTAGGGAGGGGTCCAGGTGGTCCGGAACCCCCCCCCCCGAAATACTTACTAAGTACTAAAATTAAATAATGAAAATAGTAAAATATAAAATAACTAAAAGTAAATAATGAAAATATACTTCTTCTTGTTTAACCGAAGTTTATTTATTTCCGCCGAACTAATTGGTAGGCAAGGATTATATTGGGATCATACGACTTTGAATGACAGTGCCAAAGAATATTTATGCAAAATACAGGGTGTCCGGGTTAGAGGTATACAAAAATACACACAAATATTTTATTTTAGCATCTGTAAAGTATATTAACTTTCTTGTCCCAGTTTTGTACAAAGTAACTCAGAAAGTTTTTATGTACGCTGGTACACCACAATGTGGGCACCATTTGTAGCTCGACAGATATCCAAACTATATTCAGGCTCGTGCCAAGTGTTGACCAACATTTGAGGAGTTTATTAGCGCAACGATACGCTGTCTCAGATCACCCAAATCGTGAACTTTCTCTTGTACACAACATCTTTAATGAAGCCGCGTGCCAAAAAAAAGTCTAATGGTGTCAGATCTGGGAATCTAGATGGCTAGGTAGTTTCTGCGCATGCGTGACTCAACAGCACGACTGATCGTACAAGTGGACTACTGAAATCGATTTTCTATCGACTGAGCTTCACCACGAGACAATACAAGGAGCAGTTTTGGCATTATAAGCAGTTATTTTTGTATACCTCTAGCCCGGACACTCTGTATAGTACTACTTATAATAATATACATAAAATATCACCATGAAATTAACTTTTCGTCAACATCCTCTTTTGATATTCAATAAATATTCAGTTCTTTATCTATTTGACATTAATTTTCTTGGCAGAGCAGTTGTTTTTTTGTTTTGTTTTTTTTTACAAATTTTGCCGACTTTAGCTATACGTAAGCTAGATAATGAATACTAGCTGTTATATGACGATCCTTACACCTTATACTATTCATGAAAATAAAAGAGGTTGGAACATCTCAACGTTATTGTACAGGGGATGGATAAAAATATGGAAACACCACGACACCGGAACGGGTGATATCGACGCAATTTTTCCACTTGAAATCCGACGAGGTGCGACATTCTTTTGTTTTGTGCTGTGAGATAGGACCCTGTCGGACTGGTAGGAGTCGACAGTTGCGCTGTAGATAGCGTGCAGTGCAGTTGATACTGAACCATGTCCGAGCTGACATTGTTTCAAAGAGGGCAAATTGTTGGTGCCATCCTTGCAGGCGCCTCTGTTACCAAAGTAGCCATGTTATTTGGCGTATCGAGAGGGACTCTATCCAAGATCATGATGACATAATAGTGTGTCCGGAAAGACATCATCAGATAAACACCTGCGTGGACGAGGATTGTGGCCATTTTGCATGAAGAATGGTGCAAGATCCCATTATCCACCATCCAGGACTTGTATTTGTCCAGACTCCAGGTCGTTTTGAAAGCTAAAGGCGGTCCTGCACCTTATTAGCTACAGTATTCCTGCTTTTCTTCGCAGGTGTTTCCATATTTTTGTCCATCCCCTATAATTAATAATAGACACTTGGTTCGGACCCCCCCCCCGCCCCCCACGTGGTACGTGCCTGTCAGTAACCGAGATTATGTGAAACATATCGCTGTTGCCGTAAACGTAGCTCTAACTTGTTTTCGTTCTCCGTTTGATGTTGTTTGATCTTCGGTGACGTACCCTTGTTCAACAGGAAGGGTAGATGGTCTGAGGACTACTTGCGCACAGTGTACCGACAATTGAAGCTCGTTTAGATAGCGTTCCGTACAAAAGAATAGTAATGGCGCTTGAATTGGGGAAAACTGCGGAATAACACGTCGTGGTCGTACGCGGAACTCTCTTTCTGTAAATCCCGCCGACATACATATTCATGTCCAGCCGGGGCCGTCCACGGTCGGGATGTTGGAAGGAGCGAGGGGCCTCCCGATTTTCATTTGTCTTCACGCCGTTGTGTCAAAACGAATTACTCCATTCTTTCTCTCTTTCCCCATGTCTTCGCTTCCTCTTTAAAAGCACTCCATTCCAGTTGTCTGTGTACGCTTGGGTTGTCACCTTTCCCATTTTCGCCAAATCTTATTAAATTGCCCCAGTCAGAATATCTCAAATAGCCATTTCTCCGGTCGCCATGGCAACCGCCCCTTTGAAAGTCTAATGCATTTGCAGTGAGTGTGAAAACATTTTGTTTTTTCAATAGAGGAGATTTCCCTTTTTCTCTCCCCCTCCCAACATTTCTTTCCTTTCCTCCCTACCACCCTCTTTTCTTCGCGTCTCCCCCAGGACTTGGTTGCCAGGTGGGGTGACTTCTTGTCTGTCACAGTACGTGCTGGTCCATTTTCCTTATTTGTTATGTTCATCAGCTTCGTAGGCGCTGTTTTGCTTTCTTGACCCCTTGATCTTTTTTTCTTCCGCCGCTGGAAGTAAATAAGAAGCTGCCTCCTTGAGCAGGGAATGGATTTATATGTAAATACATATTTATGTATATAGTGAAACGGTTATATTTTGTATTACCTTTGCACATCATGCCATGTAGACTCGAAAAATTCAGTTTTTGTTTTCCAAATTTGTACGAGGGGAGTGTGAAAAGTTTTGAGCCTCACGTTGAATGTGGAGGATGTAAGGTTTGAGTTTTAGAACGCTATATGCGAACTATTATGAAATTCACATATTTTCTTCTATTTTTCTGTCAGGTTGAAAATGAATGAAGTGTCAGAGAAGAGAGTGGCTGACAGGGCGTGATTCGGTACCTCTGTCGGCGAGGCCTCACTGCACAGGCTGCTTTGGTCGAGTGTGGCTTCACCGCACTTCCCCATCCACCTTATTGGCCCGACCTGCCCCTTCAGATTTTCATCTTTTCCCTGCTATGAAGAATTCACTTCGAGGACGTCACTTCCACACGGACGAAGGCGGTCATTCAGAGGTGTGAGACTCAGGACAAATCATTCTACCAGATGACTGTAAACAAATCGCAGCACAGAATGCATAAGTGCATTGTTCTGGGGGTGATTGTAGAGATTATGTGATTAAGAAGAGAAATCATAATCTGAAACTGTAGCTCAAACACCCCTTCCCTGTGAGGCTTAAAACTTTTCACTCTCCCCTCGTACATATATTGGGTTTTGTGCTCATATTTTACATATTATTTCCATATTCATCTCAACATATGCTCCATATTCGCGCAATAACTACGTGCACCGTGTGACCGAAAAAGTTGGATGAATTTCTTGCGCATAACTGACAATATACTTCCATTACTTCTTGCAATATTGAACGCAGTTTTAATCAATGTAAATACATCTAAAGAGACACCAGAAGGAATTTCACGTTCTGACATTTACAACAAATCTTTGTTACTCATTATTTTGGAAACCGAAAATGAAAACCTATTTTGTGTAGTTTGACAATTAATGTCAATATAAGCGCACTGTATTTTACGTTCGTTTAGTGTCTTATATTATTAAATAGGTAAATTTTTACAATTTTAACTCCATATTTTAGTGAAAATAACTAAATATGTATTTACACATTTAGCGCATTTTTACTACACATAAATCCGTTCCCTGCTCATGGAGCATTCCCTTGAGATGTGAGAGTTTTTGGAACCTTCCGTTTGGACCCTTCAAACTGTTTAGCCGGATTGGTTGATTTGGGTTTAATGGAGCGCGATTCTTTCCTGGGAGACGGAATGATGAGCTGGCACGGTGATACAGAAGGGGGGCACAAGTTTTGCCTGGAAAAAATTGATCTTCTTCGTAACGAGTTTTCCTCTTTTCTTTCAGGAGCGCGAAATTTGTTGACATTGCCTTCTCAGTTCCCGACATTCAAACCGTAGGAGCGCACTTTTATGTACACTCACCGGCAATAAAAATACTCCTGCAAGGCGTTGTATATTTTGCCTAACTCTACAGGATAAGTGGATTTTAATAGCAAATTTTCAATGATAACTTCTACCACCACCGATGAGTTATGCAACACGCATAACGGCCTGCAGGGAAGAGAACGTTTCAGGATCTAGGTGTCCCATTTTTATTGCCGGTGAGTGTACAACCCACTCTCAGATGTAGACTACACACACACACACACACACACACGTGTTAACCCTGGAATATATAGGGGTGGCTCCTCGAACCCACAAATACTATATTTTCCTAAAAAGTGACATGTTGCGACTTATTTCGTATTAAAATTTGCAATTGCCCTTAATATTGTTCTCCATATTTTTGTGAAAAACATCAAAATAGTGTAAAGATATAAGAAAAAATCGTGTTTCTCTTCTGGGCTCTAGAGAGTATTGGTAGTGCGTTTCTCTTTATGAAATTGATGATGAAATAATTAAAACATGATATTAAAGGAACGTTACTATGTAGAACAGTGCTGTTGCAGGCAATATGTATGTTTCCCCTATGTCACAAACTGTAGCATTGTGGCTTCGAGCAGCCATGATTGATTGATTGATTGATGTTTTTAAGTCCACTTTATGCACAATAAGGCTAATCGGGACTGGACCTACAGTTTAAAGTTGGATCCGAACCACTGCGCCATCGGGGAGGTCTCTAGGAGCTATGACTGAGGCCAGTTCCTGTAAGCTTAAGGAACTCAAGCGGGCGGGCAGAAGATTCTAACACAAACATTCGTGATTTTAAACAAACGCGCAGTTGGTGCAGATGTAGTAAAAGCTACGTTGTGGATATTTCTTTGCAAACGACAAATAAAGATGGCGGCTGTGCGCATCCTGACGTCACATGAAACCCTATATTGACATTCTAGAAGGGGCTGACCAGGTCCAGACTTTCACAGTTGAGCTTTACAAATAACTGGTTTCTGTTGGTACATTCCTTTACAGTACTCTTTCTTATGAAAGAATATATCTGCATGGGCAACTATTGAAAAGAACGCAGTCATGTTCTGAATTGAGGTCAGTAACTGCAACGTAACAAAGAAGCATAATGAAACAATGTTGTGTGATATTTGTTAACGGAAAAGCACTTTAACCATTCATACAAAGGAATTGTCATTTACCCCAAGACTGTGATTGTTTTTTCTTCACTAGCAAGTCAATATTTGTCTTGAATTTGATGAGGTTACGAGCGGACATCGTCAGTCGATTCTTCAACTTTGATTCCACATTCTTCAGTTTAGAAAAGAGCTATTCGCAGACATACATAGGTGGTACCGAAAAGAAGGCAATGCGTAATAATCAACAAATAATGGAAAAACAGAAATACAAAAGATCTTCCAAATCCCAGACAGACAGGAACTTTACTATCAGGAATGCATTACCTAAGCTACAGGCGAAAACCAGGAAGAGGCCACAGGTGACTGACTCCGCATTGCTTAGTAAAATCTATCACAATAAATATATGGGACGATAGAGGCCATGGGTCAATTTTGAGCAAACTTTCAGAGGGTGCAGAAGAACCAGCAGGCGAGCAGACTAGTCAGTGGCTCGCAAGTCAAACTCTCTACGCGTTGTACAGTCTCACGCATTGTTCACCACCGTGGAACTTCACGTCTAGCAGACCCTTTCACTGGTTCGCATTTTTTAAATTATTATTTTATTTCGTTGTACATTATAGCCAGGGGGCCGCATGCTGTTTGAAGACCACTACTCTACATTGTAGAGTATTAAGATTTAGCAGGCGTCAACCTGTGGAATGGCACTATTGGACTTTTTTCACTATTAATCGCAGGGAGTTTCACATTGTCACAGTGTTTGGCACAGTGATTTAAGGGGCGCGGACGAATTTAAGGAATCACAGGTTCAAACCCTGCGTTGTATTTTTTTCCCGTTGTTTCTAGTCACTCCACGCAAATGCTGAGGTTCCTGTTTTTACTGTAAAAGTAAGCACTGTGTGAATTACGGTTTTTAGCTTTGGGGGGGGGGGGGAGGGTGTCCATGCCTTAATTGTGATTTCATTTCGGGAAGTAGATTTCTTTGGGTATGCAAATTGGTGTATGTTACCAGTCAGAAAACTAAGCTATTGCCTTGCGGTTCTAAGTAACTGGGAGCACAGGCTGTCTACCATACAAAAACGTCAACGTCATTGCCTTGTAATCAAGGGGTCCCGGGTTCGATACCCGGTGGAGGCACAAGTGGTTCGGATCCCACTTGAAACTGTAGGTCCAGTCCCGATTAGCCTTACTGTGCATAAAGTGGACTTAAAACAGCAAATCAAAACAAACAAAACAAAACAAAAACGTCAAGAAATCAACAGGTAGATCAAGAAAAAGTTAAGAAATTATGCTTGTGGTCAAGAAATTTTGCTATTTTTTTTACAGTATAATGAATTTATATCGTTGTATACCTGTACTGGGGTTTGATATAGTTAAGATTTGTTTACTTTGTTTCTTCATTCTTGTACTTGTGAAGTTTTGTAAGAATATTAAGTAATGTGGTTATTCCCCATCCAGGATGAAGTCTGATGCATTAATTTTTTGCATGCATTAAAGCAAGTCTAAATTTATCGTTAAAGTACATGGGATCTAGGGTTCAATACCCGGTGGAGGCACAGTGGTTCGGATTCCACTTTATACTGTAGGTCCAGTCCTGATTAGCCTTTCTGTGCGTAAAGCGGGCTTAACAATTCAATTATTGTTAAAGTACAGCTTCAGTTTTCATCTTAACTGGCATTGAATAAAAATGTATATTTTCTTAATTTAAAACTATACCTAAGTAGGGTGCGATTAAATAAATGTTATGAAAATGGGGAAAAGCCAAGAAAAAGGAAAGAAAGGCTAAGAAAGAGTCAAGAATTTTGGATTTGATATTCTGGTAAACACCCTGCAACATTGGTTCTCACCCAGACCATTAAATCTTATGGTAACATTTAAACGTAATTTAGAAGCAGAATATTTACATTCTAAGGAAACCCATCGAAGTAATAGTACCGAAAATCTGACCAAATTTCTATTGCGAAGTTCAAACTTAATGTCCACCTAACCTCCCTACAAGTTTCTTGTGAACACTTTAATACATATAAAATGTCAGTACTATGCCGTGAAAACTAAAGTGAAAAACAGCCTACTGGAATGCGACGAACTCTGTTGTTTCGGCCCGGTGAGGTTGGTCAGTTGCATACTTTTCGGCGGGGAATCTTTGATGACTGGGACCATTAATGGACAAGAATGACTTTTCAATTTCTTTCGTTACATAGTTAAGAGATGCTACAGTATATGCTTTCAATTCAATTTTGTTTGAGGGGGGGATAAAAGCAGCCCTGGCAGGAATATAAATAATTTTATTTTGCTGGAAACACAGTTGGGGATCCCCGGAATTTGCGCAAGGAAGATTCAACCCACTGGACTTGATTTTCAAAGTGTGGAAGACGCGGCATATGTAAAAATGACTGGATGGG
Source organism: Lepisma saccharinum (assembly GCF_977018435.1). NCBI lineage: Eukaryota > Metazoa > Arthropoda > Insecta > Zygentoma > Lepismatidae > Lepisma > Lepisma saccharinum. Next base: position 29,459,455 of record NC_139250.1, read on the forward strand.
ATTTCCTTCCAACACCTGATACGTTGTCTTCATGTTGGAAAGATATGAGCTCTAATGTAAACATAAACGGTAAATTCAGCGGATTTAGTGGCAGGTAAATATTATGATCCAGCCCAGTAAATATTTTCCCATGATCACAAGGCCGCTAATTCATTTTCATATAATCTGTGTTCACCTTCGTGTTATCCATAACAATTCCCTCGTAAACATTACTTACTACTATTTTATACCAACCTTTAGTATAGTGTTGAACTGTTGTTTTATGGTTTGTTAATTTACGCAGCACTAAATGCTTGGTGTTTGAGCTTCCTTTGTAATTAGCCTTTTATTCCCAGCTGTTAAAATCTCGTCTTGCGATTATGCTGGAATTTTATCTAAAATTGTGTAATTTACGACCTAACAACTGATTTTATGAATCTTTCGCTGCTTTCCTTAACTTCGAAGGAAATGTGCACATACATAATTTTAAAGGAAGTGCTTTCATGTTGCTTTTTATTGCATATTAATATGTGGTGTGTGCGTAATCTTAACATGAGCTTAAAACGTTACTAATCTAGAAATGTCAAGTTCGAACTTTGGGTGAAGCATGGATATATCATTGTGTTTGTCGCAGCATCCATCTTCGTCGCGATTAATAGGTAAAAATCCGACAAAATCAAGCACTTGATGTATGGGAACTTATTTGCTGGAGTTCAGTTTCCTCGTTTCCTAGATTGAAATATCTACTATATGAGGACTTGTGTATTGAAACACACAAGTCTTGACTGTGTAAGAAACCTACATTCTGAGGACCTTCGTAAATATTCCGAACACTTGCTTGTGAGGAAGCAAAGCTGTTTTTTTGTGTGTGAATACCAGTAGCCACTGGTTATTCCAACTTGAGTGTTTGAACTTAATGTGAAAGCAATTGAAATAATACACAACTATTGCAAACATTGTTTTTCATTATTCTTTTCTGTGTTAAAATGGTTCTTTGAAGTAATGAGATGTCAGACGCAGAAAAGCAAAGCAGAACAGAATGTAAACATTTGAGGCAATCAGAATACAAATGACGTAAGTTCATATGAACTGTTTTCCATAGTTGAATTGTTGGGTTTGATTGGTAGTTTTACTCCGCTTTTCTGCCAGTTTCGGCTAATCGCGAAGCAAAGGATGACAGTTCACATGACAGATGACAAGCGAGATATTTGGTTTCAAACTTTTCTGAAACAACACTTAGCTACTTATCCTGAGGAACAGTATCATATTCAAACCCTATTTAGCAAATATTTAATTTCTGGACTTACACCACATGTATTCTAAGCATATCAAAGTAAAAGTTATAGTCTAGTTATACTAATTGAAAACTAAAGTAGATTGACAATGTGATGATAATTATCGGAAAGGCTGGTGAAGAAGAGGTTATAGTCTATTATTTTACAGATCTTGATCTTGTTAACATTTACATTTTGGTGTAGCAAGATTGTAGAATTTTACACAATGTTAGCCTGACTGTTTGTTATCTGTTAATTATACATATTAGCAGTAAGTACATGAATAGTGTAGAAAGCGAATTGTAGAAAATGCGGCTTTTTTTTTGTTTAAGCGCACAGCATCTGGAGAATTTTTTGTTGCAAGTAGGAATTGTATAGCAAATCTGCTAGAAAGAAGAAAATGTATGGTTTGTGAAGATTGTTGTTTATGAACGTTTTCTGGTGTTTTTAAAATCGCTGTTACCTTAGCATAACCTTAGGAAGTGGTTATACAGTCTGGCCCCAAAAAATATCCCCCAACCAAAGGTTTTATTGAAAGCACATGAGAATGAAAACTAACCTAACTCTATTGAAAACAAGGACAGTATTTTATTGTTATTTTATTCTTGGATTGAAACATTTTATTATACACTAAGTTTTATAACATATCAGATGGAAATCAGCCATGCCTTAGTACTTTGTGTGTCCACCTCGAGCCTTTTTAAGAGCTTGAACTCTACAAGTTTTTGGCAAGTACTGTGTTCAATTTCATGGTGCCAAACATGAACAATTTTCTCCATTAACTCTATTTTACTAGTACAATATTTATTAAGTTTTGAGGTCATAATCGACCACAAATTCTAAATGGGGTTCATATCGGGTGAATTGGAAGACCGCCATAACTTCTGAATATCCAGATCTGAGATACACTGATTGACAATCCTACTTCGGTGTCAACTGACATTGTCATCTTGAAATATTAATGGCCCAAGGTTTGTACCACTGAAATGGTCCCTGGCTGTATTCAAAAACTGATATTTAAGTATTTAAGTAGTACCCAATATGTTTGTTGACTATTGTAATTTTTTTCTTTCGAATTTTCAACTGTTGTGTATGTGTAGAAAGAAATTTGCTTTTAAAAAAGTAGTGAAAGTGAATATTCATAACAATTACCGGACATGTATATTTGATTGAAACCATAATTTCAGCGAATTTCATAATCAAAACATCGTAGTAACCCTTGTAATTCTACGTTGAACTCCAGTCTTATGTTATCTACCCAGTACTCCGGTATAGTTTTCTACTCTACGGCTAGAAAGAGACTCATAACTTACAACATCATGAACAGCCAATCAGAATTTACCTTGAGAAGTGTACGTTAAACAAAGCGTAATTAATTTCCTACCGCTTGGAAGCCAAATTAAATTCCTCTGTGGCAAGTCTTGGGCTCCTTTTTACACTGGACTTGCAACACACTCCTTTGTGTTCGTGTATTTTAACTGCGAAATTATAATTACTTATCCATAAAATACAAACGAACCTGCCATAAATCAAGAGTCTAACTGAGTCGTAAATTGAATGTTTCTTGAAATAAGGTGTGAGCTAAGATGGCGTCCGTTTTACTTGCTTATGTTTAATAAAAAGTGCTAAAAGTTTATGGTCGTTTCTGTTGCCAGTCGGAATTTTATTTTCTCCGTTGTACTTGTCTTCCTTTTTCACTTTTTGCCTTCAATAATTGTCTATTGGGGTAGTTTCTCCTTAAGGAAAAAAAACATTATTTACACACACACGCACACACACACACTGTAAAGAAACATATAGAATCACTGCGTTCTTATTCTTGAATACGCGACAAAACGTACCTACCACCTGGGCGACTACCTGCGAATGGTCTTCTAATGAGTCTTAAAATATTTGCGATGCGACAAAACGTACCACTTGATGGGACGGCATCAAAAATCGTGTCGTTTGTTATTACAGTTCCACAGTTATTCGGATTTCCGCGTTTTGCAACCAACTATTCACAAAGTAATCAAAGAAAAGAGTTAACTTCGCTGATTCTGGGGCTTGAGAGTGTACCTAGTCTTACCATAAATACTGTCACAAAGTTTTAAGTAAATTGACACAAAATGCTGAGAGATATTTTAATACCCTAATAACATTACTGAAATGGATGCATGACAAATCAAAATCACAAATCATTATTCAAAATGGCCACGCTTAGCACGCACACATTCCGTAAGTCTTTGTGGCCACGCATCAATTGAATTACGCAACACATCGACTGGAAAATGAGCAACTGCCTTCAGAAGAGACCGCTTTAAACTTTCAATATTTTGATGTCTTGCAAGCCATCTCCTGAAACTTGGACCACAATTTGTAGTCCAAAGGGTATAGGTCCGGACTTGCAGAAGGCCAATCCGAAGTGGAAATTAAGTCTGGTACATTTGCCTCCAGCCACTGCTGTGTTGTTCGGGCCTTATGTGCTGGGGCTGAATCCTACTGGAACCTCCAGTTCTGCCCATGGAAGAGGGTGTTGTTGAGATTCTTGACTAGTCTCTCAAGCACTGTCTGCTGGTACACTTTGGCTGATGTTTTGACCCCTTTTTCACAGAAATGGAGCGTGCCCTCATAGCAAATGTTCCAGACTTCATTTCCACTTCGGATTGGCCTTCTGCAAGTCCGGACCTATACCCTTTGGACTACAAATTGTGGTCCAAGCTTCAGGAGATGGCTTGTAAGAAGAGACATCCCAATATTGAAAGTTTAAAGCGATCGGTCTCTTCTGAAGGCAGTTCTCATTTTCCAGTCGATGTGTTGCGTAATTCAATTGATGCGTGGCCACAAAGACTTACGGAATGTGTGCGTGCTAAGGGCGGCCATTATGAATATTGATTTGTGATTTTGATTTGTCATGCATCCATTTCAGTAATGTTATTAGGGTATTAAAATATCTCTCAGCATTTTGTGTCAATTTACTTAAAACTTTGTGACAGTATTTATGGTAAGACTAGGTATTTCCAGCCATCCATCACAAACTTCCTCCGTTTTTAAGAAGGCCAGAGCGGCACACATGCGTATATGCAAACGGATTTCTTCATTCTCTCGATACTCGACAGAAAGGCCTATTTCTTGAACTTTACTCCAAAGGCATTTCTTAAAATGGAAGAAGCACCCACTGATTTCTGTCGAAGGAAACATTTGGCGAATCGCAGATATGGCTGCCAATTTGGGAGCATGAACCTATAACCTAACCTAACTCAAGGTCAAGTTAGCTGGGTGCTGATTCGGGTGGCAGAAAGCGCACCGTATTGGAATGTCTGACATGTCAAAGGCAATTTCAAGTGTTTTCCTGAAGTACGTTTTGTCGCGGAGTAAATATTTTGAAGTTATTAGTGGATCCTTCACAGGTAGCTGTTTATCTGAGTGGTACGTTTTGTTGCATTCTTATTACAAACTTCGAAATGTTTTGGATTCATATCAGTAGGGAAAGGAGGTTAATGTGCAAGCACCTTTCCAAAAATATAGCTGTTTCAATACCGATCGTTTGAGATATGTATTTTACGACATGAAGTCAAGTAAAGGGAACATACTTTGTTGCACCTTTTCTTGGATTAGCACATTTATCCCGTTTTTACCCCCTCTTTGATGCTTCGGCACCTTTTCCCTTCATTTTCTTTCTTGTTTTGTTAAAACATGGGACATAAAAATAAATTATTTTCACCCTTCTTCAGCACTACATAGAATCCTATAGTCTCGTTTTGTAGAGCAGAACGAGAGCTATGAAATGGTATAGTATAATCATTGCAGCCCCAATAGTTCCCGAGATAATGCAGCAAAACTCTAGAGAGAAAGCACAAACTTCAACAAAACCTATTCTACAGAACCACAGTTCTCTCTGCGGTCCATAAAATGACTTTGTGTTAAGTCAACAGTTACTGCTGGGGCATCAAAAGAACTTTTCAATTTAATTTTTCTAAAATTTCTGAAGCTTACTATTGTACCGTAACTTTTTTAAAGTAATACGAGTATTGTATCAATAAAAAAATTATTGAAATGCAATAATCGTACTGTTTAGCTTCTTTTAAAACTGACAACCAATATGCTAATTAATATTTGTTTACTTAAGCAAGGAAATTTAACATTTTCAAATCTAAAAGGCATAAAACTCAGTACTTTTGAGTTGTTTTTCTTTTTCCGGGGAAGGCCTCGGAACCCGTTATAAACTAGGGGATATTCAATACCTGAGGGTTATTGAATATCCTCTAGATTATAATATCATATGCTTCTCCCAGAGTCTGCCCTCCCCCCCCCCCCAAAGCAAAAGCTCAAACTCCGCCCATGTCTGTGAGCTGGATGGTCGTAGAAGAAGGAGAAAACTGTGGGAGTATTTTTAACGGTACGTGTTCTCTTGGGAATGCCACGCTTCCGATGGCGTAGCAGAATACATGAACGGAAAGAGGACACGTTGAAGGTTTGATTGTCGTAGGAAAAAGTCGAAAACTCCAATTTGATTAGCCGTAACTTGGAGTTGTTGCTGTTTTCTTTTTCTTCTGGAAATTCTCATTTACCATATTTTTCAAACACTGTGAAAAAACGCTTCCACTTCCAACGTGAGGAGAAATTCATAACCTCTTGTTTAGCCGTGTTTCTTTTAAGTACCAGTGCTCATCCCGACGATATTGAAATAACTGCACGCAATGTGCGAAACTGTCACTCTTTGCTTTAATATGCATCGCACTCTGACTAAAATGTCGATTGACGCGATTGGATTGGATTGATTTAAAATTTCTGGGTGCGTCGGCACTTAAGGCCATTTCGCTGACCCTAACACTAAATTTCTTGTTAGTCTGGTCTAATTATAGACTGCCCTGTTCTCGGTCTCGTGCTGGTCTCGGTAACATCCATATGGGAATCGTTCCTCTCAGGCCCGTAGCCAGGCAGGAGCCAGGGGGGGCTCAGCCCCCCTGGCACTGAGGTCATTGCCCTTGACATTAGGTAAAACTATTTTGTGTAATTTGTTTGCAGTGAAGAGTGAAAATGTAGACAGCATATATTATTTTGCTCACAACTTTGGGTAAGGATAAATTCACAGAACACGAACAGCAGCTATTACATTCGTTGATCTTAATTATAAGAAGTCTTAAGTAGCGGCAAGTATTTAGAAGATTCTCTTCTCTGGACTTCAGAAACTTCCTTCACAGGGGCTTCTTTATCTGTACCTTCGTTGCCACTGTTGCGACCTCCCATTTATACAGAAATCTGCGACTTTTATGTCATTATGCAAATTCCCTTCGCATCTGCGTCAAAGGTTAACAGCTCCCAAGTTTTGGGAACGAAGGGGAGTTTTATTGTTTCGGCCGGGAAGTGTGGCACTATGATTGAATATTGTCCATCTTTTCTTGAGTGATATAAATGTCTGTATCATTAAACGTAGTATGAAGTGTGTAGTAAGCGATGATTTCAGTAGCAGCCAATTAACACTTCAAGCGATATTTTAAAAGATATAGAAAATGTAGTATTTGTGTGATATTTCTAAACTTTATGTAACTTAATGACCCCCCTCCCCCACACATAATTTACCTTAATTTAACACTGTTAAACTTTTGAAAAATGGACTTGATTTACAAAGCTCCCCGTGATAACCCATTAGCCCCCCCCCCCCTGGAGATCAATTCTGGCTACGGGCCTGGTTCCTCTCCTACTACTCATTATGGCTACGTCATAAATACCGAGAATATCATGTTGGCTAGAAAACAGTCATATTGTTTAGTTCTATAGTACAGAAACTTATACATTGAGATATCCAATAAAATTAGAACGGGCGGACGTCTATCGTAGTTCGAACGGTTTTATTGCTCCATCGCAGTTCGTAGATGGCAGGAGTGATCCATCCTTCGGGAGATCGATACAAAATTTTATATTGAAAATCATTAGCGCCGGTGACACATTGATTGCTGAAACTGAACGGGTGTTACCGTTGGTTGGGAATTTCTAATGTGCTTTGCTTCATATTCCCCCCGCTCCAAAAGAAATTAAGCCGTAATCTCACGATTGAACCCAAGGAAATTACTTGGAGTTCGACGTGGATATCTTAGAACCAGTGCTCTCAAGTAATTCGTGGTCCCCTTTTTTCCCCAAGACGAAACCTTAAACGCAGTTGGAGTTACTCTTGAAGTAACTCGCTGGATTTATTCGTGGAAGTAACTCCGGAGTTACTCCTGGAAGTAAAAATTTACTGGGAATTACTTTAGGAAGCAACTCAGGGAGAGATAATAATGGAAGTAAGTCACGGAGAGATAATTTGGGAAGTAACTCTCTCGTAGAGATGATTTTGGAATTAAGTCGCGGAGAGTTAATTTGTGAGTAACTTGCGGGAGTTACTTTTGTAAGTTGTACAGAATGCGACAATCGAATGTGGCTGTACCGTCCTCCGTGGCAGAGTTGTTGGAAAACAGCACGTTTCGACGCCAGGGGCCCGGGTTCGAATCCCAAAATGGGCGCGGGCAGGGTCTTCTTTGTGAGTATCCCTTCATCATATCATCACTCAACCTCTTCTTCGCGATTGGGGTGTAAGGGGCGCTCCTTCCACGTAGTACACCCTGGACTGCAGACTAACGAGGCTCGGGCGACTGTCCCCATGGCCAGTATAAATCTGTGTCGTCCTGTTTTTTGTCCTTATTTGTGCTGAGCGCCCTTTTTAGCCTCAGCTTTTAACCAAGGTAAGGAAATTTTAGTTTTCGGACACGCTTTTATTTTTGTTATGATAAGGGGCTGGACCCCGTATTGTGTGACGGGTGCGAAATAGCCTAAGTGCTGACGCACCCAAAGATTTTAATTCAAATTCAATTCTTCTTCGCGATTAGCCAAAAGTGGCAGGAAATCGTCGTAAAATAAACCAAATAAAAAAAATAAAAATATCATTACGCTGTTATGGGTCTTTTTTCCACTTCGGATATTTTAGGTCGCTTTCCTACCTCTTCGAAAATCACGAAGACGATGAACTGATTAAATTCATGATGCAACAAACGCAATGATGCATTTTACCATAATTATTAAAAAACAAGAACCTATTATTCATTTACTGAAGAGGTTTCCTCGGGCAATCAGCCAGGTGATTTCCGGATAAGCTTCCGAGCTTTCGAGAGCTAACGTCACTCTTATCTTCAGGGATTGAAGTGAAGATGAGAGTGACGTTAGCTCTCGGTATCCTATCCGGAAATCACCTGGCTGATTGCCCGAGAAAACCTTTTCAATTATCGCCGCCCGTAAAGCTTCAAGAATTATTCCTTATTTACTGTCCCATGCATGAGTGCCATGTCGCAACGAACATCTCAAGGAGGGGCCTGATAAACCCATCAATTTATTAGCATTTTTGTTATATAAAAATGTTCACAGTTGCAAAATCGAAAAACAAGAGGTTGTTTCCTTTGAAGCGACACCTATACTTTTACCGATTTCCACCGATACCGATACTCTTACCTGTTCCCACCGATACCGATACTCTTACCGATTCCCACCGATACCGATACTCTTACCGATTCCGACCGATACCGATACTCTTACCTGTTCCCACCGATACCGATACCGATACTCTTACGGATTCCCACCGATACTCTCACCGCTTCCCACCGATACCGATACTCTTACCGCTTCCCACCGATACCGATACTCTTACCGATTCCCACCGATACCGATACTCTTACGGATTCCCACGATACTCTTACCGATTCCCAACGATACCGATACTCTTACCGGTTCCCACCGATACCGATACTCTTACCGGTTCCCACCGACACCGATACTTTTACCGATTTCCACCGATTCCTACCGATACCGATTTCCACCGACACCGATACTCTTACCTGTTCCCACCGATACCGATACTCTTACAGATTACCACCGATACCGATGCTCTTACCGATTCCCACCGATATCGATGCACTTACCGATTCCCACCGATATCGATGCTCTTACCTATTCCCACCGATACCGATGCTCTTACCGATTTCCACCGATACCGATACTCTTACCGGTTCCCACCGATACCGATACTCTTACCGGTTCCCACCGATACCGATACTCTTACAGATTCCCACCGATACCTATACTCTTACCGGTTCCCACCGATACTCTTACGGATTTCCACCGATACCGATACTCTTACCGATTCCCACCGATACCGATACTCTTACCGATTCCCACCGATATCGATGCTCTTACAGATTCCCACCGATACCGATGCTCTTACCGATTCCCACCGATACCGATGCTCTTAACGATTCCTACCGATATCGATGCTCTTAACGATTCCCACCGATACCGATGCCCTTACCGATTCCCACCGATACCGATACTCTTACCGATTCCCACCGATACCGATACTCTTACCGATTTCCACCGATACCGATACTCTTACCGATTCCCACCGATACCGATACTCTTACCGATTCCCACCGATACCGATACTCTTACCGATTTCCACCGTTACCGATACTCTTACCGATTCCCACCGATACCGATACTCCTACCGATTCCCACCGATACCGATACTCTTTCCGATTCTCACCGATATCGATGCTCTTACCGATTCCCACCGATATCGATGCTCTTACCGATTCCCACCGATACCGATGCTCTTACCGATTTCCACCGATACCGATACTCTTACCGGTTCCCACCGATACCGATTCCCACCGATACCGATACTCCTACCGATTCCCACCGATACCGATACTCTTACCGATTCCCACCGATACCGATTCCCACCGATACCGATGCTCTTACCGATTCCCACCGATACCGATGCTCTTACCGATTCCCACCGATACCGATGCTCTTACCGATTCCCACCGATACCGATTCTCTTACCGATTTCCACCGATACCAATACTCTTACCAATTCCCACCGATACCGATACTCTTACCGATTCCCACCGATACCGTTACTCTTACCGGTTCCCACCGACACCGATACTCTTACCTATTTCCACCGATTCCCACCGATACCGATACTCTTACCGATTCCCACCGATATCGATGCTCTTACCGATTTCCACCGATACCGATACTCTTACCGATTCCCACCGATACCGATACTCTTACCGATTCCCACCGATACCGATGCTCTTACCGATTCCCACCGATACCGATGCTCTTACCGATTCCCACCGATACCGATACTCTTTCCGATTCCCACCGATACCGATACTCTTACCGATTTCCACCGATTCCCACCGATGCTCTTACCGATTTCCACCGATACCGATACTCTTACCGGTTCCCACCGATACCGATACTCTTACCGATTCCCACCGATACCGATGCTCTTACCGATTCCCACCTATACCGATGGTCTTACCGATTCCCACCGATACCGTTACTCTTACCGGTTCCCACCGACACCGATACTCTTACCGATTCCCACCGATACCGATACTCTTACCGGTTCCCACCGATACCGATACTCTTACCGATTCCCACCGATACCGATGCTCTTACCGATTCCCACCGATACCGATGCTCTTACCGATTCCCACCGATACCGATACTCTTTCCGATTCCCACCGATACCGATACTCTTACCGATTTCCACCGATTCCCACCGATGCTCTTACCGATTTCCACCGATACCGATACTCTTACCGGTTCCCACCGATACCGATACTCTTACCGATTCCCACCGATACCGATGCTCTTACCGATTCCCACCTACACCGATGCTCTTACCGATTCCCACCGATACCGTTACTCTTACCGGTTCCCACCGACACCGATACTCTTACCGATTCCCACCGATACCGATACTCTTACCGGTTCCCACCGATACCGATACTCTTACCGATTCCCACCGATATCGATGCTCTTACAGATTTCCACCGATACCGATACTCTTACTGATTCCCACCGATACCGATACTCTTACCGATTCCCACCGATACCGATGCTCTTACCGATTCCCACCGATATCGATGCTCTTACCGATTCCCACCGATACCGATGCTCTTACCGATTTCCACCGATACCGATACTCTTACTGGTTCCCACCGATACCGATACTCTTACTGATTCCCACCGATACCTATACTCTTACCGGTTCCCACCGACACCGATACTCTTACCGATTCCCACCGATACCGATTCCCGCCGATATCGATGCTCTTACCGATTCCCGCCGATACCGATGCTCTTACCGATTCCCACCGATACCGATGCTCTTACTGATTCCCACAGATTTCCATCGATACCGATACTCTTATCGATTCCCAACGATACCGATGCTCTTACCGATTCCCACCGATTTCCATCGATACCGATACTCTTACCGATTCCCACCGATACCGATACTCTTACCGATTCCCACCGATATCGATGCTCTTACCGATTTCCACCGATACCGATACTCTTACCGATTCCAACCGATACCGATTCTCTTACCTATTCCCACCGATATCGATGCTCTTACCGATTCCCACCGATACCGATGCTCTTACCGATTCCCACCGATACCGATGCTCTTACCGATTCCCACCGATATCTATGCTCTTACCGATTCCCACCGATACCGATACTCTTACCGGTTCCCACCGACACCGATACTCTTACCGCTTTCCACCGGTTCCCACCGATACCGATGCTCTTACCGATTCCCACCGATACCGATTCTCTTACCGATTCCCACCGATACCGATGCTCTTACCGATTCCCACCGATACCGATGCTCTTACCGATTCCCACCGATATCGATGCTCTTACCGATTTCCGCCGATACCGATGCTCTTACCGATTCCCGCCGATACCGATGCTCTTACCGATTCCCACCGATTTTCACCGATACCGATACTCTTACCGGTTCCCACCGATACCGATACTCTTACGGGTTCCCACCGACACCGATACTCTTACGGGTTCTCACCGACACCGATACTCTTACCGGTTCCCACCGACACCGATACTCTTACCGATTCCCACCGATACCGATACTCTTACCGATTCCCACCGATACCGATACTCTTACCGATTCCCACCGATATCGATGCTCTTTCCGATTTCCACCGATACCGATACTCTTACCGTTCCCCACCGATACCGATACTCTTACCAATTCCCACTGATACCGATTCCTACCGATACTCTTACCGATTCCCACCGATACCGATGCTCTTACCGATTTCCACCGATACCGATACTCTTACCGGTTCCCACCGATACCGATACTCTTACCGATTCCCACCGATATCGATGCTCTTACCGATTCCCACCGATACCGATGCTCTTACCGATTCCCAGCGATACCGATGCTCTTACCGATTCCCACCGATATCTATGCTCTTACCGATTCCCACCGATACCGATGCTCTTACCGGTTCCCACCGATACCGATACTCTTACCGATTTCCACCTATACCGACACTTGAAAAATGCAATAATTAAAATTTTGTTCAAAATATTGATCAATATTGGCGTGTAAATATTCATCTCCAATTATATGGATGAATTTTCCAAGAAATTTGCTTTAAAATATTCAAAAATTACATCAGAATTTCAAAATAGATCTCACATAATGAAAAAAAAATACAGTTTTCGTACAAAAATAAACTTGAATTTTGCATAATTTTGAACATAATTAGACCCCCTGAAAGACTAATATGCCGGAGAAGTATCGGCTGGTATCGGTATTAAAACATATTTTATTGGGCACAAATAGCACATTACGCGACCTTAAAGTAAAAAGGTTCTATCTGCACTTTTGTGCGAAAATGAGTTTGTGACCTTAAACAGACTATTGGTTTACATTCTTTGTACTCCGTAAAGATCATGCTTCGGAAGTATATTAGTTTCGAAGAAATGAACGGGGTAAAAAAGTACTATCTGCAAATGAGGTTTTAAGTTGGGGTAAAAAAGTTATATCTGCTTTGTTTCCGGTCTTTTTGACTATCAGACAAATGGCACAACGTTCATCTCCTATGTATCCATCTATTGGAACCTCCAACGTAGGGAGGAAGCAATTAAGTAAAGAAAAAGTGTCAGATCTCACTTATATGATGAAGTGGATGCCGGCTGTGGACCAATGTTACTCTGCTACTGTGCTGAAGAGAAACATATAAGATACTTTTCTTTCCATTTGTTTACAGTCTTGTTGTCAATACTCTCAATGAGTACAAATACTTTTCGTTTTCTTATCAGAAGGATATGCAGTAGCATGTTATGTTTAAATGAACGTTTTGTGTTTCCACTGGGATTATATACTGCAACACTATTTACAACATGGTTACTTTTTCTCAACTGACTCACATGTTAATACTTTCTATTAAACATTATTTCAAAATCCAATCTTCACACTCTTACGTAATTGGTTTATAGAATTGGATGAAACAATTTGTATTATTTTGTACTCTGGAGCACCTTTTACATCTTATGTACTTTAACATGTACATAGTTCATGCAGAATATAGAATATCTAGAATATAACTTTTCTTTTTCTTTATAATATAACTAATTTCTCATCTTTTTTTTGCAAAAAGTTTGAATATTTAAGGGATAACTTTTTTACTCTCATCTGAAACGTTACTTTTGGAGTAAAAAGGTTCTAACTGCAAATCCGTCGTTGCAATACCTGAACATTAGTAATATTTTTTTCATTAATTTTCCTGTATATATTAGAGAGGGAGGGATCACTATACAAATTTATTTATTTATTTAGCAAGGATCCTTAACAGAACATAATGTTCCAATAATAAAGGATCATATTAAAAACATGTATAATAAAAAATAAATATACATTTTAAGAATTACAAAATTACAAAATACAAAGAAAAAGATACAGAAAATAGAGAATAGAAAAGCAGTAGGTATGTTATACAAAGTTACAGAACAAAATACAAACACAATGTAGTACAATCACAACAGAGTATCACTAAATACTTTCAAATACAAACATATAATACATCGCACAATAGTCGATGAACACTAAGATTAATTACACAAATTGTACAAATATCAAATCCATATGAAAGTAAATGCAGCATGACTTTAAATACATAGTATCAATAAAAACAATATAATACAAACACAGCTTCACTAAACACTGAATAATTTTAATACAATCAAATTTAAATGTTAGGCAATGACAATATATTTCTTTTTATTATTGAACTATACGAGTATGTTATAAAAGGAAGCGCGAAGTCTACTTTAATTCCGTTTTGAACAAGTTTGTTATAATTTGTGCATAGTCTGATAATATTATTTTTCGATTTATAAATAAAAAAAAGGAAGCAGACACCTAAAATTTATTGGCTTAACACTAAGTTTAAAATATTGAAACACTTCAAGCGAATCTATTAAGTAATTCGTAATCTTATAAAGTGTAAAATATTGAGCTATTAATGTTCTAGATTTCAAAGGTGGCACCTAAAGATCTACAAGTAAAAAATTATAAGAAATTCTATTTAATACTGCTGAACGATTATACTTTTTAAAATACAAATATCGTAAAAATTTAAACTGAATTCGTTCAATATTTCCTGAAGGTACCTGATAAAATGGATCCAAAATTTCACTTAAGTATTCAAGCCTTGAACGAACGATTGAATTATATAGGTTCATGCCAGAAGCACAACTTGTTGGAATAATTTGTTTTCCCTGTGCACATAGTCTAATCTTTAATTAGCTCTCCTGAGAATATTACGACTTGGCAGATAGAACCTTTTTACTTTAAGGTCGCGATTAGTGCAAGCTTATACGTTAGTAACAAATTGAATACAGTTCAGTACAGAAAAACGCTGAAAACCCTTATTCACCTTAATGTTTTTAATCCCTGACTACTGTCATGAATATGTGAGTGTATGTGTGTGTGTATTTTGTTGTATGCACATAAGTAGGCAGGCATATGGGTTAGACTTTTGTTCCCGTATGTATTTTTTCCCCTTTTTTCTAATTTTTCTTTGTAATTTAATATTTCCTTTCTTTGTTTTCAATATTTACCTTTGTAATGGTTTCATGAACGTCCGGAAGGGGCCCTGGAAAATGAAAGTCAACCAAAAATTATATATTTCACACCCATAATTTCATTTCAGCTACAATAATATGTGTTAATTGTTGCGCGAACGTGAAAAATTCATATTAAAGCAATGTTTTTGAAGGGCGCAACAAAGGGGGAAATATGCCTTGTTTGTCCCCCCTGGAAAAAGTACCTTGCTTGCCCCTCCCTGAAAAACATCCTGCAGACTCCTATAAATGGTTTAAATGTTGTTTTCTAATTTTCATATGCTGAAATTTCGATACAAAGCCTTAACTTCACCATGATAAACAAGACGTAATAAGTAAATAAATAAATAAATAAATATGTACAGCTCTGAATAAAAGTTTTTTTTCTTCAAAATACCAAAATAATCGACTTATTTGTCATCATTTCATTGTTTGACAGGCACTCGTTTGCCCCTCTCATTGTTGTCACTGCCTGTCGCGTGAAGTAAGCGATCATGAACCACATTGTTAGGCTCGCCGACTCACCTGAGGTATGCACCACGACCAAGGCACGAGGAGTTTAATTTGGGCGTGATCGGAGACCTGTTTATTCATATTTCATTAATCAAGCCTATAGGCGCGAGATAGGCATCTGACAGGGGGTGGCTGGGGAGATTAACCTCGTCCACCCTGCCACCATTAATAACGAGCCCCTCAGGGGTTAGAAACTGGTCCCGATCAGCGGGGACCCCGCGCTGCGAAATCTGAGCTCGGCGGAGTGCCGTGTCGCTATGGGCCTGCCTTGGAGAAAGCAGATTGGAACGCCAGAGCCATCTATTGGCGGAATACCGAAGCTAGTGTCGTTTTCGGCGGTAGCATTGTGGGACGTGCATTTCTGTTACTTTTCGGGCGTTTTTTAATAGTGCTTTTCTTCGGAACAGTGATGTATTTAGAAGTAAGGTCCAGGGGAACAAATTAGATTGTTATGTGATAGTCGATAACAGACGTAAACTTGGATTAATTGATATTCCAGCAGCCGAAAATTTTGAGCGTAAAATACGGGAGCCAGGCAAAATTTTAACGGGACACAAAAAACGGTTGGTTAAGTTTTTGGTACTTTTATACAAAAAATTGTCTAATCTTTGCTAAATTTAATAATTTTGACAAAATTTTACCAGTTAATCAAATTAACCAAAGGCGTTCCTAGTGGAGAGGGGTTGAAGTCATCATCTCCACCCTCCCTCCACAATCCGTTCGTGAATGCACGTTACTATATTTCAGTGTTGTATCATGTTTTTACCTCTTCATGTTGATAATAATATTATTCTTGTTGAATTTAGCACCGAAATGCTCAGTAGGGCCAACTTCTGAAAAACATTGGGTGGGCTGAATTGGGGAATTTGTTTTATAATTTTATGCAATAATATATGCAGGGTTGCTACGCGTCTGAAAAACCTGGAAAGCAGGAAAATGTCGGAATTTGGCTTGTCAGGGGAAAATCAGGGAATTTACGTGTACTTTGGAGTCTGCAAGAGAAGAAGTTGCAATATGAACAACCAGTTCACTTCCACTTCTGGATTCGGTTCTTGTGATTCCACTCCCAAAAAAAGATTCAGTTTAGAAACTTGTTTCTTTCGTTCTTATGATCCTCAGTCTTGTGCAAAATTATGGTTCCTTCGAATTTCTGTAATAAATTTTCACTTTTATAATACGAGATATTAGAAAGAATATCAAAGTAAAACTTGCAGTCCAGATATCTGATTGATAACTAAAGTACATTGACAATATGATCATAATTACTGGAAACGTTGGTAAAAATGAGGTTATCGTCTATTATTTTGTAGATCTGTCATGTTGGCATTTCCTATAGAATTCTTATATGGAACAAAAATTTCTTCAGATGCTGTGTACTTATAAATGTAAGCAAAAAAGCAGTATTTTCTACGACACTATAAATGTTGCAGAAAATGAAAAATTGTGTATGGTTTATGAACTTTTTCTGTTGTTTTTATATTGTGGAGATCTGTTATGGTGAAGTAATGTACCTCTGTTACCTTAGCCTGAAGGCTAGATGCACGTGATTGTAGCACCCAATACATTTGATGCCGATTGTAATTTTACATTTTACTCTTCGAATTTTCACATGTTCTTGTGTGTGTAGAATGAAATTTGCTAAAAAGAAGTTGTGAATATGAATATACATAATAATTAACGGATTAAATATATTAATTGAAAAACACAAGGTTCAAAGGCAAAAATCATGATGATAAACGTCTGGAAAAATTTCATTTTTGGACTGGAAAACCTGGAAATGTTATGGAATTTCATAATAAAAAAATCGTAGCAATGGTCATATGCAGGCTGAAATTTTGCTTTAAATGTATTTTTAGTTCCTTGACTGGAAAATGTAGGATTTTAGGTTAACCATCTCAGGCAGGCCATTTCTGAATTTTAAAGCAGATATTTTTGCCTATAAGTAAGCGTAACCCGGTCGCGTAGACCTACTATAACGGCTGGGGATACGTCGGGCTGACCCCCCGACTATTCCGATCCTGGTTGAAGATATCCACGCTTAGAGGTGACGAAGGAAAGCGTGGGAGGGAGACCGGCATCCGGCAGGTAAGACGAGCTTCATGGGCTGTTACGCACATTTGGGGGGGGGGGGGGTGCTATTCCGATGTTCATCAATTTTAGTGTGTATTTTGTATTTTTCTATGCTTTTTGCCTGCCTATTTTGAGAGTTTTAGTACCTATCGATTATCGTCCTGGTTTAGCCGTTGTCCTCGCTTACTTTTCTAATAGCGATATGACCATGGATAGTGTGAATAATATGAGGCACTTAAAATTATACTGGATTCATTGATTTGCTTTATTGCACTTCGCTTTTTGTGCCACTTTTGGCTAATTTACGAAGATGAGGATGAGTGATGATATGATGAGTTTGATGAATGGGCACTCACAAACATCCATGCCAAGGCCGGGATTCGAACCCGGGACCCCTGGCGTCGTAGCGCGATGTGCTAGCCACTCCGCCACGCGATGCGGCAGTATCATACTGGAGATGTTACAAATTAACATGAAATATTTTGATGACAGTCTGTAATTAAGTTATGAAAATTCTTTAAGTGTGTAATGATGAAACATTTGTTATCTTAAGCGGGGGTTCTTTATTTCTAAAATACAGGCTCTGGTGCCTGTATTCTATGTCACCTACAATTTTGAATCATCCCCTTTATATAATGTTACATCTGGTGTTCCGCAAGGCTCAAATTTGGGTCCCTTACTTTTTATAATATTTATTAATGATTTATCCTCTGTTATAAAAAATTCTAATTATCTGCTTTATGCTGATGACCTAAAAATATTTAAATCCATTACAAATATAAGTGATTTAGCGCAATTACAGAAAGATATAAACAATTGCTTTCAGTGGAGTGTCACCAATAGGTTAGATTTTAATATAAGTAAATGCAGAACTATTACGTTTAGCAGACATAACTTATCTTATACTCATAACTATACTATGAATGGAATAGTTTTAAATAGAGTTAAACTTATAAAGGATTTGGGACTTTTACTCGACTCAAGGCTTACTTACAGAGAGCACGTACAAACATTAGTATCGGATGCATTTAGAATTTTAGGCTTTATATTTAGAACTACCAGAGAAATTAATAATATTCAAGCTATTGCTTCAATATACAATTCGATATTAAGAAGTAAGTTAGAGTATGTTAGTGTCATCTGGGATCCTTATTTTCAATGCTACCGTGATTTAATTGAAAATGTTCAGAATAAGTTCGTAAGATATTTATATTACAAAAAATTTAAAAGATCTTCATATTTAGAAAGAATATCCTATAATACTATTTTATCTGAATTTGGGTTCTCTTCATTACAATCAAGAAGAGAACTAGCCAAACATATTTTACTTTATAAATTTATAAATAACTTAATTGATGCTCAAGATTGTCTTCAGTTGATAGGATTCACAATTAAACCTAGAACGTTGCGTTCTTATTTGCCATTTTCTTTGGTTAATTCTAAAAATATTGTACATCAGAATTCAGTAATGGTTCAAATATGTAAAGCTCATAATGTACTAATACAAAATAATGTTAATATTGATTTTGCTATGTCCTACGAGAGATATTTATCTGTCATTAAACAATTTATTCATAATTAGTATTTTGTCTAAAAAATTGTAATTTTATATTTTTAGTTATTTTATTAATGCTAAATATAATTTTATAATACAATATAATATAACACAAACTGAAAATAGGCATTAATATCATTTAATTATTTGTGTATATGCAATTGGTTTATGTGTTTGTATATGTTAATATTTGTGTTTATGTATATGTTAATATTATGTTTATGTATATGGATATTATGTACCATAGTTTATTTACTTGTAAGCCCCCGTTGTAAGTGGAGCAATAGCTCTGTTATGGGGAGTATGTATAAATAAATAAATAAATAAATAAATAATCCATGGCCAGTATAATCAATCCTTTGGGACTTGTTTGCTCTGCATATGTGTTTGTAATTTCCTTCGTCTGTTTCGTCTTATCACTATTCATCTTCGCAATTAGCCAAAAGTGGCAGAAACGCGGACTAAAATAAATCATTTGTGGCCTATTTAAACTCTCAACAAAAAAATTCACGATTACTGAAAGAATTTGGTTCTATTGAACAATCATTTGATTGTGGCCTATTTCAACAATTTTTTTGTTACCAGAAGCTATTTTCTGGTTATTCCAAACCTAAATTCTAACTAAAGGGTGTCCCGTATAGGACGCCGAATTTGAACCGAGTGCTATTGTTTTGTTTCGAGGTTGGCGGACCTGTTCTCACCAATGTTGGCATCTGTTGTCATGCCGATTAATGTAGCCTCAATTGTTTTTGACTCGTTTGTTGCGGTTACGATTTGGAACAATTTACGATTGAGCAACGTGTTCTCATTGTGAAGCAGGGTGCGAAATCCTGGCGGGGACGGGGAGGATTTCCCCCCACCAACAATCTTGGCCTCAAAAATCCCCTCCACCAAAAATTTCCGGTGGGGAGAGTTTTTGTTATAACAAACAAAAGATAAGCAATTACTTTTAATTTCAAATATACTTTACTAAGAATAATATCGAAAACACACACAAATTAGTGTAGTTGTGAGTATTGAATTCTTTCTCTCTCAAGAGACCATTAACAAATCTACATCAAAACGCACAACGAAAGTAAAACAAGAATGCAAGAAAATAACAACTATGAAATCTAATTGATTTATCATAAAGCACAAACTAAACAAAAACTTACACATAATAAAACCACTTGAACTATTTCATAATTTATTAACATCTTTAATCAGTTACTAAAGGAATGAATTAGCTGCTTTGCAATATCTGATATGTATAAAAGTAACAAATTAAGTTCCTTTATGTAATTAATAATAATAATATATTTTTAACTGAGTAATTTATTTTTACTTTTAATAACATTACAAATATGTATGGTATAATTTACACATGTTTGTGGGGAGGGGGTTTGTAGATGAAGAACTTTCTCCCCCACCAGTTTTCAATGATTTCGCACCCTGTATGTGAAGACATTTTACAAAAGTGGTGAAAGTGCTACGCAGACAGTGTATGATCTTGCACCCTGTGATTTCTTCTTATGGAGGTTTGTGAAATCACAGGTGTACGCCAACAAAACACGAACCCTTTTGGAACCGAAGGCGGAAATCATACGGGTGATTGGAGGCATCGGGACAGACAGAGAGGGTTATCAATAATTTTGTGGAGCGTATAAATGCATGCAGACTCAGTAGGGGTGGACATATGCCTGACATTGTCTTTCATACGTAAATGGGAGATGTTACTGCTTACATATATGTGAAATATAACTATTTTCATGATATTTAATTGTCTAATTGGGCGTCCTATACAGAACACCCTATATGTACTAGTAAATTTATATTTGCGGACACAACATCCACAAACACACGCCCAACAGTACAAAACAGAGCCGTGTGGATGCGATTTTCATATTTATTGCTCGTTATTGTGGCAGCTACGTGTAGTTATTCGTATGTTTCAACCTTGCCTAATCAACCGCATGCCCAGGGAACAAGTTTTTGCAGGGGTGCGTGCGAATATCATGGGTTTGTGTAGCCATTACCTTCCAATAATGTGACACAAATGTTGAGAGAAGTGAAACGTTAACGTTGGCATCCTTGGTAATCCCTGCTGCGATTGTCCTTGTTTTCGGAGGTAATGGATCGAGTAGTTTTTGTAGCTGGACTCTGTTAATTGCTCGTTCCACGCAGTGTTGCCACCTTCAGAGAATATAATTTCCCTTTGCAAGGTGTAAAATTTCCCTCTTCTCCAAATTTTTCCCACTCACTTGAAGAAATGGTCGTAACAACACGAGTAGTAGTAGTGGTTCCTTTGGCCCATGTTCTTATAGGCCTACATGAAAAATGTTAAACAAATAAATGACATATTTACTTATGCTCGAAAACTGATCTTGCATTTATGTACAATTGTGTTGGTCCCAGTGAAACCGTTTAGTTTCAGTTAGAAATTACTAGTATATATAATCCTTATCATACTCGTTTTATAAAATGTATGTATTAATAGATAAAATATTATGATTAACTATTAATAACACTGCATTATACTTAATGCAGGGTGGCTACTTACCGGGAATTTCGGGAATTATGCGTGAATTTTTCTCCGTAGACGTGAAAAATTACAACTTTTTAAACCTAAATCTTATTCACATTTTATGCAAATAAAAATAATTTTTGGAAAATTTTCTTGCTCGCTTCGCTTGACTGTCCATCAATTTCATCATATCACTCATCCCCATCTTCTCAAATTAGCCAAAAGTGGCACAAGAAGCGAAGTAAAATAAAACAAATCAATAATAATAAGAAGAAGAATGTTATAATAATAACATTATTACTAACACTATTATTATTAGTGTGTTTATCCTGGCACTTTCTCCCCGCCCGCTCAGACAAAAATTCGTGGTTGCGCCTCTGATTGTAAATAGAAGCTCATTACCTTAAATTAAATATTTTAATTATATTACGTATACCGTTTAATTGAATTATAATTTGTGGATGTTGGAATCACATAGACCCTTTATATTATTAAGATATTTGTGTGTGGATGTTGAGAGGCGGTAATACGTAGGCCTAAGGTTGAAATAGAGAAAACATCTGCTTGAATTTTTGGAAAGTTCGCCTTGAAAACCGGGAATTATACTTGAATTTTATCATGGTCCAAGAGTGGCCACCCTGTAATAAGAAACTAATACCATTTGCAGTCTTATAGTTTCGTATCAGATGTTTGCACTTATGATATTTATTTATTTAATATCTAAGTCATATTATTTTACCTTTATATGAAACAATTTCACTAAATAAATATACCCCTAACACCACTTATTTTCCAATTCACAATACTCACTTAAAACCATAATAGCGCAAAATTAACTTTATCCATATTTCCTCAAATATGTTTCAATAAACACTTCTAAAACCAAAAGTAAGTTGTATAATCACAATAATCATATGGCATACCACATCAAGTTAAACATAAAGAGCTTGTTTTGGCTCCCAGAATTAGCTCTAGACTTACAAACCTGCGGGTTTCTTTAGGAGGTTCCCCTTTTCTTTGTAATGTGTTCGTTCCATCATCCATTTCGCCGGCCTCCGTGGCGGAGTGGTTAGCACACCGCGCTACGACGCCAGGAGTCCGGATTCGAACCCCGGCCTGGAAGTTCTTGTGCGCCTCCATGAATTTGATCATATCACAGGTTGTCTACCAGTCAAGAAAAAGTCAAGAAATTATGCTTTTGGTCAAGAATTTTTACAGTATAGTGAACTTACATTGTTATATACCTGTACTGGGATTTGATAAAATTGAATATTTAGAAATCTAAAATTGTATTGAGTTGTGGTTAACATCTGTTCAATTTGTTTCTTGAGAATTGCATTCTTGTGTGCCCACTTGAAGTTTGTAAAAATATTAAATAATGTAGCCATTCCCCATCCAGGATGAAGTCTGGAGCATTAATTTGTACATGCATTAGTAATTAAAGCAAGTCTAAATCTCTTGTTAAAGTACACCTTCAGTTTTCATCTTAACCCACCTTGTGGTAGGGGTTTTTCATTGAATGAATATCTATAATTTTGCAAGTATACCTAAGTAGGGGGCGATTAAATATATGTTATGAAAATGGAAGAGAAAGGTTAAGAAAAAGTCAAGAATTTTGGATTTGTTATTTAGGTAGATCCTATCATCACTCATCCTCACCGTCCCTATTAACCGAAAATGTAGGAAAGCGATGTAAACTATAAAAAAATAGAAATATAAATAATTTGGTTGATTTGACTTCGCTTTTCTGCCACTTTTTGACTAATCGCGACGATGAGGATGAGTGATGATATGATGAAATAGAAGAAGAGACACTCACAAAGAGCACACATGCCCCGGTCCGGATTCAAACCCGAGACCTTTGGCATCTTAGTGCGCTCTCCTAACCACTCTGCCACGTAGAGCGGGTAATATAAACAGACTTGTTAGCTTATATGAAGTATCAGCCAAAAAAAATTAGATATTAAACGAGAACCTAATATAATCTGAAGACATTTCAGTCTGGTATCTTCAAATTTCCCCTTTCGCTTCCGAATTTCCCTCCAAAGGGGAAATTTCCCCTCGTATGGCAACACTGACTCCGAGTCGTAAAGGGCTCGTTTCTTGACTTTTTGAAGCTGGAAATGGCGTTGCTTCGGACAAAAAAAAGGGAGGCATTGGAAAATGGAATTCTTTAAGAAATTATTGTTGCCACATCATGGCCCTCGCAACTCTCGACTCATTAGCTCGGTGCGCGAGCGTCCCGATGAGAACTGGTTTCCTCATTTGCATATTACTCCGCCGCGCGCCTAATTAATGCCAGGTCTAGCGGGAAAGATGTGAGGAGGACGTGTTGCGCACCTTGCTCCGGGAGGTCCAGCGGTGAGTGATGCACCGGTGTTGCAAACCCCAAGAAAATGTTGCCAAACGTGGCACGATTCGACGTTTGGGGTGTATACCATGATTTGGTCTTTGAATTGATTATTATTATTTAGCGTCAATTTTGTGCCACTTTTATGTTATTCAGTGCGCACGCGCCGGACACAAAATGAACTTTATGCGTTTTTTACTTCTCGGTAAGCGCTCCGAGTAGCAGCAGGCCGTTCACTGCATTTATCGTAAAAATGTAACCCACACCGGGGGTCCCAGGTACGAATCCCGGCCTTCATCACTCATCATCATCTACGTTATTAGCGAAAAGTGGTAGAGAAATCAATCGTGAAATTCTAGTCTGATTTGATATATCGCATCACCTCCTTCCCATTCATTTGTTTTAGCTGAATTCAATATGGCTGAAGTCCGCTTTTCAAATACATGCTTCCCTCAACGCCTAACCCGTTTCTATCATGACCAGTTCTACTCAGCATAAGTCCTTAACATTTTATAGGGGATGTAAAGTGACTTGTGAAGCACCCTGTACATTAACGATTAAGTTAATTTCCCCAAAGCAGTCCGTGCCATGTGGTATTCATTCCTCTTTGAAGTCAACTATTATAGACGCCAGTTGGTATATTTTGTGGAAGAAATAATTGCTTTTGTTTTCGCTGTCCTCTTTTGTTGTTTTGCTCCATCTAAATCATGTTCTGGAACACGAGCTGTCGACCTTTTTTTTAGTTACATTTTTGTCATAAATGTAGCCATAAGCTATGGGCTACTCGTGTATGCCCCCCCCCCCTACCCTTTCACCCACCAACGCGCATCTCTTACACGTAATTGGTGTAAGTTGCGTGAACGAATTCAGAAAGACGACGTTGAAACAGTGTTGCCAGAATCTGAAGGTAGAATTTCCTGTCAGCAGGTGCAAAATTTCCTTTTCTCGACTTTCAGCTCTTTATCTTGAGTGTGCTTTCAGGCCGAAGCAACACGCGACACATGCCCTTAGGAATGAGCCAATCAAAGGCAACGTTTCACATCGTAACATACCGTACAAACCTGTGTTGGATTGGTGAAATCCTCAAGCGAAACGTGTCATTTCGGTGTTAAATCATTCACCGGGCATGCACGAACAACAGACCGAGGCGACACGATGCACGGTATTGATAAAACGGCCCAGTCCGAGCGTCATGTGCAGCGTGTCGTGTCTGTTTGGTTCGTAAGGTTACATTGATTACTGAGGGTTCGGGCCAAACCACACGTGTCGCTTCGGTCTGAAATGTCCCTCACTTAATCTCCCTTAATATTAATACTAATAACAATCTGAATGAATAGTGATAAGACGAAACAGATGAAGGGAAAATTACAAACACACATGGAGAGCAAACAGGTCCCCGAGGAATATACTGGCCATGGATTATACAGGCGCCAGAGCCTGTATTTTAGAAATAAAGAACCCCCGCTTAAGATAACAAAATGTTTCATCATTAGACACTTAAAAGAATTTTCATAACTTAATTACTGACTGTCATCAAAATATTTCATGTTAATTTGTAACATCTCCAGTATGATACTGCCGCATCCCGTGGCGGAGTGGCTAGCACATCGCGCTACGACGCCAGGGGTCCCGGGTTCGAATCCCGGCCTTGGCATGGATGTTTGTGAGTGCCCATTCATCAATTTCATCATATCATCACTCATCCTCATCTTCGTAAATTAGGCAAAAGTGGCACAAAAAGCGAAGTACAATAAAACAAATCAATGAATCCAGTATGATAATTTTCAGTGCCCCATATTATTCACACTATCCATGGTCATATCGCTATTAGAAAAGTAAGCGAGGACAACGGCTAAACCAGGACGATAATCGATACGCACTAAAACTCTAAAAATAGACACGCAAAAAGCATAGAAAAATACAAAATACACACTAAAATTGATGAACATCGGAATAGGAAAAAAAAAAAAAACTGTGTGTAACAGCCCATGAAGCTTGGCTTATTTCCACCAAGCTTTCTGAAGCCTCGGTATCCCAATATAGTATGAAGCTGCGACTGCGTGGGTGACGTTCTGGGTTCGAATCCCATCCTGGGCATGATTGTTTCTTCGTCAGTGTCTCTTCGTCGATTCCATGCAATGACCATCTCATCCTCGCCGACGTAATAAAATTTCCCGTTCTTGTAAAATTATTTTCCACAGCGCAACGGAGGAAATCCCTTTTTTTCAGGTGGCAACACTGATTTGAAACTGATGTTGATCCGTACCTGGCAACGCTGCTTCAAATTTGCATTGGTAACTTCTCTGAGCATGCGCACCGTAGTGTCTAGACACGTAGTCTACATGACGAGCGTGCGTAAGGAAATCGGTAAGATGCTGTTAATGAAGGAATGTGCGAAGGTGCGTGTGGAATGCGCGAGTGATGGACATCCACCTGAAGGGAAGAATGCGGGTGTGGTCGCAGGGAATTCTAATAATCAGGCTCCCAGTTGGGCAGAGAAACTAGACTGTAGCTTACCGTTGGGATGGTGCTTTTCTGTTTACCTATTCTCTGTCCGCTGTAAGAATGGAGTCAGCGTAAACAAAAACACATGGCCTGTGATATATCCTATCAGTTATTCCCAGGGGCCGGCTGGGCTAATTTGTTTAGGGTGAACAAATGTGAATTTATATGCTCAATATGGATTGTAAGTTGTTCATAATTGTTTATATATTGTTAATATTAATTACGTAATATATTAACTACGCACACGATTTCTGTGCTATGTTAAGCTTTCACTAAAATATGCTAAGATAAAGTTCTCCGTGCATTAACACCGTGCCATGAAGACACATCTCTGCCATTTTTGGATGTGGTGTGATCAGCACCACGCTCCGGCCGCCTTTACCCCCCCCCTCCCTCAGGTAGCCATTGATTTGAGGCCAGGTGAGCCCCAGAGCTGCTTTATGCTGCGATAATAAAAAATTCCGACCTTACATTACCCACCCCTAGAATCGAACCCGGGTCTTCCGCGTGGCAGTCAGACGCCCTACCACCGAGGCTCCTGGTAGTAGTAGTAATAGTTTTAATGTAATAATAATAATAATAATAAGAAGAAGAAGAATTAAAATTATTACGGGATGTAAGGGGTATGGTACACCCTGGACTAACGAGGCTCTGGCGCCAGGAAAATCTTCTATAGGAATTCTGTTATGTTGTCCATGTGTTTGTGATTATCTTCATCCACCTCAACGACGTATCAACCACCATTTCATCCCCATCGTCGCAATTAGCTAGAAGTGGCTTAAAAGTGAAGTAAACTAACCTAATTAAATCAATAATACAGTAAAACCTCGTTAATCCTGACCCCGATAAACCGGACTTCGCTTACTCCAAACAGGCAAAAAAAAACAAAAAAAACAAACAGAATACAAGGTTTTAAATGTGGCTAGAAGTCAACAAGAGAACTTCCCAAAGAAATGGCAGTCAACCACTGATGAAATTCTGTTTTCCGCAGACTTTGTACTGTACTGTATAGTGTATTTAGGCCTATACCCTTTAAATACACCACAATAAACGTATTTTGTTGCTATAAACGGAGTTTTAATGAACTTTCTACTGTTCTTTTAGGTTATTTCAGTTAATCCGGACTTTTGTTAAACCTGTCAACTTATCCCCCCATTAGTTCGGATTAACGAGGTTTTACTGTATTATTATAAAATTTATATTTAGCTTAGTCTGTATCCCACCAAGTACAACAATTAAAGAGATGACACAAGTCAAAATTTCCCCTAAGCCACGGAAAAAAATTTGGGGGCGCTTTGTGGATGTTTCGGGGACCAGTGTCCACTGTTCCCCCTGCTGACTTCCCATTGTTAATTCGATTGTATGTGCTGTAATCTTGCGCGTAGGGATACAGTACAAACCCTTCCAACTCAGCTAAATGATGAGCTGTGCTGATGGGCAAATAACTCCAGAAATGACAAATTGGAAAGGAACTACCGGGTGTCCCAGAAGTCTTTCACTTATTACAAACTTTATTCATATCAGCTATATGCAAGGTAGAGATGTGAAAGTGGTGCCAAAATGTTTAAAAACTAACCAAGTTTTTTGTTGCAGGTTTGAGTAATGTGGCTGTAGTGTAGCAGTGTCAGTGCCCAGAAATCCGGAAATGTTCACAAATCAGGAAAAAGCTCAGCATGTCCTCTGTTATCACGAGACCCGGTCACCATTAACAGTGCATAGGAACATTAAAATGTACAGAATTATTTCGTCTAGAATATCTGCCATCAATAAGTTGGTATTGAAAAAATGGAATTTATCTTCATTCCCAAATCCTGTCAAGTCCAAGAAACATTGTATGGAAAGATGCCACCCGATGTCAAGAGCATTAATTCCGGATTCCTTGGCACTGACACTGCTACACTACAGCCACATTACTGAAACCTGCAACAAATAAACTTGGTTAGTTTTCCAACATTTTGGCACCACTTTCACATCCCTACATTGCATATAGCGGATATGATATTTGATATTTATTGATATCGGTACGAGCCCTTTGGCTGTGCGTATCTTACAATATTGTTACATAAACACCCCGACCTTAAACATGCACCCCCTTTATCATACATTCAGAAACATTTGGAAAATAATTACATACTATGTACATATATAAATAGCAATGTGGTCCTCTTCTTACATTTGAGATTGTTCATTTTCACAACACTACATTACACGCTACATTACACACCTATGCATGAACCCCTGCTGTTCCGTACCCTTCACTTTCACGGACTCCTTGCAGCATCCCACTTTAAACTGTAGGTCCAGTTCCGATAAAGTGGACTTAAACACTAAAACTAAAATAAAAATAACGTGACTTATGAGAAATACCGGATGTCCCAGAAGTCTTTCCCTGATTACAAACTTTATTCATATCCGCTATAACGAATATAGCAATATATATCTACCATTTTTATATACCTACTAGCTAATTGCCTGGCGTTGCCCGGGTATTTATTTATCCCAATCTTCTATTAGACAGGAAAATAATGAATTCTAACTATAGTGTTGCTTGCTGAAGGGTGGGATTACCAAATAATTTAGCGACTCCGAAAACTATGGATTCGACACTAATGTACGAATGACCAGCTTCTTACTGCACGTCCTTTAAAATTATTCACTAAGAAATATTGTCCTTCATTAGGACACAAGGCTTGCAACTGAAGTCGGTACATTAACCTAGCAGGAATATAAAGATATGGCAGTGGAAGGGTTAAGCCGTAAAATTGTAGGTTTAGAGGAATTATACATAAAAGGCTTGATAGTAAAGAGGTTTATTCAACATAATGCCTGAAGGGCTTGAGACTATATAAATGATGATAATAAGAATATAAACCCCAATCTACATTCAATAAATAATAAAGAAACAATTAAATTTTACATAACTAAGACTTTCTTACTCTTTATTTAACCAAAAGGGGATTATAGTAATTTCATTTTCCCCCCAAAAGACCTATCTCAGAATAGAACAAAGAGTGTTGTGCTTTAACTAAAAATCCCAACTAAATACTCTATATAAAAACGTAAAATACTAAACCACTACAAAACAACTACTCCCTGTACTTTGTTCCATTCCGAGATGACCCCTTGCAACACTCAAAGAGAACTCAACGTGTTTTAACCTCAACTAATCAGTGGGAAGTAAAGTTCCCACACGAGGCTTGCTTTCCTCCGACCTCCGGTATTTCTTAGCCACGCCCCTTTTTCCAAATCAAAGCCATCTGGTGGCAAACTAACTAAACATTTATTTTTCTTTTCACTGAAAGATCTTGTATATGGTTATATGTAGGTCATTTTTGACATTATATTTTTCATCCCCCCATGCCGATAGGTTGGAGTTGCACGGCATTCGTAGTGTCACTATTCATCTTAGCGACCCAGAAAACTATGGATTCCACACTAATATCGGTCGTTTTCGATTATTTTTAGATGTTACCCCTCCCACCCCAACCCCTAGGAGTGCTAGAGGTTTGAACGGCATTCGTAGTGTCACTATTCATCTTAGTGACCCTAAAAACTATGGATTCCACACTAATATCGGTTGTTTTCGATTATTTTTACATGTAACCCCCTTTCCACTCCCATCCCTAGGCGTGCCAGGGGTGTCTTACCCCACAGTATTTCTTTCCAGATTGCAAGTGATATGTGTACCATGTTTGGTTCAAATTGCTCCAGGCGTTCGAGAGTTATGCTGGAACAAACACGCATACATCCATTTTTATATATATAGATAGATTTCCTACAGTAACACGATGCAGCTAATGGAAAGCAAGATCGTGGTAATTAATAGATAACATAATGCCATTTGTAAAACAATAACACACCACTGTTCACTTCGTCTTATTTTTGGAAAATCATATCAGATACAGAGCCACCATTCCGTGTTGTACACTCACGGAGTCTACGAACAGAATTATCTCTAACAGGCACCAGCATTGCGGGTGGAATTGTTTGCACTTCTTCCCTAATTCTTCTCTTCAGGGTGTCTACGTTAGAGATACATGATCAAAACTTTGGCTCTTGATTTGCTCCCAGGGAAAGAAATCGCAGGTAGTCAGTCTGGGCTGTGTAGCTACCACACAATGTTTCATGCGTTACTTTTTAAATAACGTGTCCTCTACCACAAAAGCAGGGTGTTCAGGGATCAAACTCTCCATTTAAACTCAAGTGTCATGTTTCGCCATTCAAGTGTGTAGTTCAGTACCTCTTGCGCCTTACCATCAGGCTTGCCATGAATGGCGAGTCGCTCTACCATCAAGGATGAATGATGAACTGAATTACACTTCCCATATAAGATCCCCGTTCCTGAGGGAATGCTACCCTACAGAAATGACATCTTTCGTGATCTTGCCTAGCATGCTGGGTTTCATCCCTAGCGCGATACCGTAGGGAATACCAACCTTTGAAAGTGGTTGATATATATTGCTCGCTGTGTATATAAAACTATGAACAGGAAATTCATATATAAGGCTTCCACAGAAGGTAGAACAATTGTGGAATCTCCTACTTGTATAGTTCTGGGAATTACTGGCATACCGGGCTAGGATCAACATCAAATTCTTGACAGAGAAGTGACAGCTCCGTACGTCTCGCTCGGTGTCGGACATGCATTCTTTCCATCAGGATTGAAGTTATAATGGTGTCGTGGGAGTAACGAAGGTGTTGTGGAGTCTGGTCACGATGAGCTCGTTAACGTCACCTGAAGAAACACGTGGTGCTGACCCGACCTGACCCACGTGATCCAAGTAATTAGCAGCTGTCGGGTGGATTGACGTCTTGCCCCGGAGAGCCTCAGGTCCAGAGATTAGATTCCCTGCGTTATGAACTGGATTAGTTTCCAGGCCTTGATATGCTGGACTTTCTACTTTTCAGCAGGCGACCTGGGCCTGTCTCCGTGAGTGAGAAGTATGATGCGATGGGTCGGATCGTGGTCGAGCCTACATTTATATTCCACACCCTCCGAGCATCTGTTTAGCGTGGATTTTTGTAGTGAGCTCGCGCACTGTCATGCTTGAGAATGGTGTGATGAGTTTCTGCATGGTGGTTGTAGGGGTTTGCTTGGGTGTAAGGGATAAACCTTTATACAGATACCCAAATGTCAATTTCCCTTCCACGCAGTACACCCTGGACTACAGTTTGCAGACTACCGAGGCTCTGGCGTCTGGAGTTGCTGTCAGTATAATCCTCTGTAGGGCTCGTGTTGGGTCATCCATATATGTTTGAGATTAGCCCATTCAGATTTATATTTGCGACTCGCGTGGCCACGTCTTGTACGCTCGCATGCGTGACCTTCATTGACGTTATAGATGGCATGGGGTTCCTCAATGATCTTAATGACTTTGAAAATGTCTGCATGTTGTATTGGATGAAGGGTAACAAGTGTATAAGTTCGCTAATTAGAAAAGTTTAGATATCTTTATGTGTGTACTCTAATTCTGTACAAATATTCAACACATTATTGTCTATTTTCATAATAATAAACTTGGTAAATATTGTCCGTTTCAAAATAGTTAGATATTTCGTATAACCGAATTCAATAGCGACATTAAATTAGAAAAGCAATATTTACATCTTTTGTTATTTTCACATTAGTAAACGTAATTGAAAAATAATTGTTTTCCGTCATTCCCATCAAATTCCTACCTCTCTTCTGTCATAAATTCTGATGCTCATGTTTTGAAATTCGAAAAGTCTAGCATAATTCCCTTACAGTAGTTTTCGGGGTGAAAATAAACTTTCTTTAAGTTCCCTAGCAACGTCCGTTTCCATGGACAACAACAAGCACGATGTAGATATTTTCGCATTGACAATATATACGTAATTGTATCTGGACTGAATCATCTTTTTATGTAGATGTCATCCTAGTTTGAGGCACCTTTTGAAAACCAGGAGTTCATTCATCTGTGTGCTATTGATCTGTGTAGCTAGACAATTAAGAATTGAAGGAAACAACGTGTGCTGCAAAAAATGCCCGTGGAAACGGTTGCTAAGAAAGTGAAAAAAGGGCATTTTCATCCTTAAGAAAGGGCAAAGTGAGGGATTTTTTAATTTTCTCTGCCTTTTGGGACAATTTCATTGGGTGTTGTAATCAGGCATTCTTTGACCCCGGGGCTTCCCTCATGGAGAAAATTTATGTCAGTCATTGAGTGAGTGAGTGAGTGGTGGGATTGGTGCTTTATAGATATTGGATTTGCCAAAAGTGGCAGAAATGCAAAGTAAAATAATCAATTATAGAGTTTATTCATTTTGAAACACAATTAGACTACGGTTACCCATTGTGAAACCATTACTCAAATGCAGTTACTCGTTCGAGAATTTAACTCGTTAGTTACGCCACTTAGTATAAACACCTGAAATATTGTATTTAGTTTAAGTTCGAACTGAGTTGATCAGAATCAGTGGCAGTGATTGGGTGCAAAAAGGGGGGACAAGGACAGTACACTTTCCCTTGGTACATTAGGTTTAGCATAGTGCGAGGTAACTGCCCCTAATCGCCGCCACTGATCAGAATTGTTCATTCTAGTGTTGGAACAGCAAAATTTAGTTAAAAAGTGTGAGACCTTTCACGTTTCATTAATAATAGACTGAAGTTTGTAAATTTTGTATTTTCATAATTAGTTTATCGAAAATAAATATAGTTCATAGTCTGTGATTTATCCACCCCTAACGAACACGTCCATCGATTTTTTAGCTACGCGCAACACCATAAAATCTTCACTTCCCCACTGACACACTGAATTTTCTAGTGGAAATATGGGGGGACTATTCTCTTAGCCCCCACCCCGGCACACGCCTATAAGCTCTGTGGAGGTAAAGGAAAATAATAGACTAAGAGTAATGATCAGTAAAGATCGCTTATTAGTAAAGAAGCATCGCCACTACCATTGACACAATGTTTTCTTTGCAAGCTCTTGGATGCACTGAGATTGAGACAATGTTTTCTTTGCAAGCTCTTGGATGCACTGAGATTGAGACAGTGTTTTCTTTGCAAGCTCTTGGATGCACTGAGATTGAGACAGTGTTTTCTTTGCAAGCTCTTGGATGCACTGAGATTGAGACAGTGTTTTCTTTGCAAGCTCTTGGATGCACTGAGATTGAGACAGTGTTTTCTTTGCAAGGTCTTGGATGCACTGAGATTGACACAGTTTTTTCTTTGTAGGCTCTTGGATGCACTGAGATTGAGGCAATGTTTTCTTTGCAGGCTCTTGGATGCACTGAGATTGAGACAATGTTTTCTTTGCAGGCTCTTGGATGCACTGAGATTGAGACAGTGTTTTCTTTGCAAGCTCTTGGATGCACTGAGATTGAGACAGTGTTTTCTTTGCAAGCTCTTGGATGCACTGAGATTGAGACAGTGTTTTCTTTGCAAGCTCTTGGATGCACTGAGATTGAGACAGTGTTTCCTTTGCAAGCTGTTGGATGCACTGAGATTGAGACAGTGTTTCCTTTGCAAGCTCTTGGATGCACTGAGATTGAGACAGTGTTTCCTTTGCAAGCTCTTGGATGCACTGAGATTAAGACAGTGTTTTCTTTGCAAGCTCTTGGATGCACTGAGATTGAGACAATGTTTTCTTTGCAAGCTCTTGGATGCATTGATATTGAGACAGTGTTTTCTTTGCAAGCTCTTGGATGCACTGAGATTGAGACAGTCTTTTCTTTGCAAGCTCTTGGATGCACTGAGATTGAGACAATGTTTTCTTTGCAAGCTCTTTGATGCATTGATATTGAGACAGTGTTTTCTTTGCAAGCTCTTGGATGCACTGAGATTGAGACAATGTTTTCTTTGCAAGCTCTTTGATGCATTGATATTGAGACAGTGTTTTCTTTGCAATCTCTTGGATGCACTGAGAATGAGACAGTGTTTTCTTTGCAGGTTCTTGGATGCACTGAGATTGAGACAATGTTTTGTTTGCAGGTTCTTGGATGCACTGAGCTTGAAACAATGTTTTCTTTGCAAGCTCTTGGATGCACTGAGATTGAGACAGTGTTTTCTTTGCAGGTTCTTGGATGCACTGAGATTGAGACAATGTTTTCTTTGCAAGCTCTTGGATGCACTGAGAATGAGACAGTGTTTTCTTTGCAAGCTCTTGGATGCACTGAGATTGTGACAGTGTTTTCTTTGCAAGCTCTTGGATGCACTGAGATTGAGACAGTGTTTTCTTTGCAAGCTCTTGGATGCACTGAGAATGAGACAGTGTTTTCTTTACAGGTTCTTGGATGCACTGAGAATGAGACAATGTTTTCTTTGCAGGTTCTTGGATGCACTGAGATTGAGACAATGTTTTCTTTGCAGGTTCTTGGATGCACTGAGATTGAGACAGTGTTTTCTTTGCAAGCTCTTGGATGCACTGAGAATGAGACAGTGTTTTCTTTGCAGGTTCTTGGATGCACTGAGATTGAGACAATGTTTTCTTTGCAGGTTCTTGGATGCACTGAGCTTGAAACAATGTTTTCTTTCCAAGTTCTTGGATGCACTGAGATTAAGACCTCTTAGATGCACTGAGATTGAGACCTCTTAGATGCACTGAGATTGAGACAATGTTTTCTTTGCAAGCTCTTGGATGCACTGAGATTGAGACAGTGTTTTCTTTGCAAGCTCTTGGATGCACTGAGATTGAGACAATGTTTTCTTTGCAAGCTCTTTAATGCATTGATATTGAGACAGTGTTTTCTTTGCAAGCTCTTGGATGCACTGAGAATGAGACAGTGTTTTCTTTGCAGGTTCTTGGATGCACTGAGCTTGAAACAATGTTTTCTTTGCAAGCTCTTGGATGCACTGAGATTGAGACAGTGTTTTCTTTGCAGGTTCTTGGATGCACTGAGATTGAGACAATGTTTTCTTTGCAAGCTCTTGGATGCACTGAGAATGAGACAGTGTTTTCTTTGCAAGCTCTTGGATGCACTGAGATTGTGACAGTGTTTTCTTTGCAAGCTCTTGGATGCACTGAGATTGAGACAGTGTTTTCTTTGCAAGCTCTTGGATGCACTGAGAATGAGACAGTGTTTTCTTTACAGGTTCTTGGATGCACTGAGAATGAGACAATGTTTTCTTTGCAGGTTCTTGGATGCACTGAGATTGAGACAATGTTTTCTGTGCAGGTTCTTGGATGTACTGAGAATGAGACAATGTTTTCTTTGCAGGTTCTTGGATGCACTGAGCTTGAAACAATGTTTTCTTTGCAAGCTCTTGGATGCACTGAGATTGAGACAGTGTTTTTCTTTGCAAGCTCTTTGATGCACTGAGAATGAGACAGTGTTTTCTTTGCAGGTTCTTGGATGCACTGAGATTGAGACAATGTTTTCTTTGTAGGTTCTTGGATGCACAGAGCTTGAAACAATGTTTTCTTTCCAAGCTCTTGGATGCACTGAGATTAAGACCTCTTAGATGCACTGAGATTGAGACCTCTTAGATGCACTGAGATTGAGACAATGTTTTCTTTGCAGGCTCTTGGGTCGAGGATCCATGTTCGTGTTTTCCCGGCAGCAATTCCAGCAGATGTTGTCGCTTGATCCAGACTGGAAGGGAGACTCTCTGCTTGATCTGGGGGCAGGGGACGGCAGAACCACTGAAATCCTAGCACCTTTGTTTCAAGACGTCTTTGTTACGGAAATTTCTGGTCCAATGAGGAACATTTTGGCGAAGCGAGGCTTCCGGTATGTAGACATGACATTTATTTAGCTGTAAGAAAGTGCCGCATTGCTGTAATCCATATTACTAAGCCATTCACGTGTCCATGATTTCCATAAGGGGGTGGTTACATATATGTGTATATTTTTAGTAGTCCGCTCTCGTTTTGTCATCTTTTCCTGCCTTTGACCTGTTTTTTTCTTTCGAAATAATGGACCAAATGTGGGGCCATAACCCCCACCAACCCCCTCCTTGGGCACGCCACTGTGCTAAGCTTGTCTGAACGTTATGCAATATTGCTTTTCAGTTATTATGGATTTAGAGGTGTTGACACCCATGAATATTCACGGATATCATACACAACGTATTGTACACTCACAGGCAATAAAAACGGGACACCTAGATGCTGAAGTACTAGTTTCCCTGCAAGGCGCTGTGTGTGTTGCCTAAATCTACGGCGGTGGTAGAAGTTGTCGTTGAAAATTTGCTATTAGAATCCACTTATCGCCGTAGAGGTAGGCAACACACAGAACGCCTTGCAGGCAGGGTTGTTAAAGGTTCAGGAATTTTAAATAAATTCAATTCCGGTCCAGGAGAGAACATCAGCAAGCTTAAATGGGTTCTGGACCGTAAATAACTTTTTTTAAAGTATTTCAATTCGGTCCAGGAACCTTTTTTCCCGATCAATTTAAATACGGTCCAGGAACCTTTTTTCTGAAATTCGATCCAGGAACCTTTTTCGGACGAATTTACGTAAATACGGTCCAGGAACCTTTTTTCCGAACCAATTTAAATTCGGTCCAGGAACCTTTATTCCGAATCGGTTTAAATAGGGTCCAAGTTCCGTATTGAAATGAAACAATACGCAACTTGGATCGAATACGGACCCGACGATAAACAATTATTCACTTGTGAGCATGAAAGACTAATCCAGGTGCTGGCTGTCTCGAGAATCTAAGGTACAAGTTAGAAATGGGCGAGACGCAAACGCTGCATTCACGTTACCCTCGCTCCATGTAGCCCCATTCTCTCGCGCACGTTCCTTCCCTTGGTAAAACACTGCACTTCCCTGTTGTAATATCTGCTGGGAACACAGCAGCCTCACGTTACCTCATCGACGGCTCCTATTGGCTGCGGTTCCTGTATCGGATGCCGGAGCAACATGTGACGGGTTTGTTTGAACTCAATGTGACACGACACTAATATAGTCTATTGCGTTATGTACAGTAACTCTTCGACAGCGAGTTTTTGAACTTGACCCACGAGAGATTTATTTCCTGCGCAACGTTTTCTACAACCGCAGAGTAACATTCTTATGTAAAACGTACTCGCGGCCATTTTTAGAAGGCAATATAATCGGTCAATCCTGGTCCAGGAATTGTAAATAAATCCAATCCCGGACTGGGAGAGAAAATCAGCAAACGTAAATGTGTTCTAGACAGTGTATAACCTTTTCATATTTAAAGCATTTCAATTCGGTCCAGGAACCTTTTTTCCGGATGAATTTAAATTCGGTTCAGGGACCTTTTTTTCCAGAATGAATTTCAATTCGGTTCAGGAACCTTTTCTCCCGCATCAATTTGAATACGGTCCAGGAACATTTTTTCAAGGACAATTAATATACGATCCAGGAACCTTTTGTTCAATGAAACAATACGCAAGATGGACCGAATTTAAATTGTGCGAGAAGAAAGGTTCCATTCCTGCAGCGGAACCCAATAAAACCCATTAGAATTTATGGATTCCTGGACCTCTAACAACCCTGCTTGCAGAGAAGCGAGTATTTCAGATCTAGGTGTTCTATTTTTATTGCAGGTGACTGTACATACATCCGCCATGTTTTCCTCACCACATACTATATCCCGCGTAATGTGCGCATTGTGGCCAGGCCATAACAAGAGGTACAGATCACAGTTTTGCGTGAGATGTGCATTTATTTTAGTCCTGTGGAAATGCTGTTGAATACTGAAGAAAGCCTACGGTGTAGTCTAGCGAATGCATTTCTCCTGACGTGACAAATACAAACAGCTTTTTACGTTGATTAGTAAGCTCAATAATGACTCTAAAAAATAACGCCAACAAATGTTTTTAGTATACCGTGTATTTCTTATGCATGAAGAAAACACTCCTTAACTTAACATTTTCATCATTCAGAGTCACAATTTGGTATTTCTGTTCTGACGTTATTTTCTTCTAACTTCTTCCTTTCCGTTCATTTGCTTTGTAGGGTTTCTGTTAAGTAACATGTTCATAGAGTACATAAATAAAGTAATACTTCCGTAAGTACCCTTGTAAATTACCAGCTTCCGTCCGACACTAATCATACGTAATAAATAGCATGTTCCCGCTGCTTATAATGTCATTTTTCGTGCTGGATCTTTTGTATGTATAAATATATATATTTAGTTATGCCACTCTCAGTGATAAAAGAGAATACTTTGTAGTTGTTACTTTTTATTTGTTTGTGCTTTAGACTTTAAATACATTCATTGGTGCATAAGTTGTCGGTTGTGCAATGCAAGCTAACCTGAAGGAAACCATTATGCCTTATTATCTTTGCTGTGCGCTTATCTGAAGAAGAGGTAAGACTATTAAATATTTATGCCATGTTATCTTTGCTGTGGGCTTATCTGAAGTAGAGGCAAGACTGTTGAACCTTTACGCCGTCCTGTCTTTGCTGAGGGCTTACCTGAAGTAGAGGTAAGACCGTTAAACCTTTACGCCGTCCTGTCTTTGCTGAGGGCTTACCTGAAGTAGAGGTAAGACCGTTAAACCTTTACGCCGTCCTATCTTTGCTGTGGGCTTACCTGAAGTAGAGGTAAGACCGTTAAACCTTTACGCCGTCCTGTCTTTGCTGTGGGCTTACCTGAAGTAGAGGTAAGACCGTTAAACCTTTACGCCGTCCTATTTTTGGTGTGGGCTTACCTGAAGTAGAGGTAAGACCGTTAAACCTTTACGCCGTCCTATCTTTGCTGTGGCCTTACCTGAAGTAGAGGTAAGACCGTTAAACGTTTACGCCGTCCTATCTTTGCTGTGGACTTACCTGAAGTAGAGGTAAGACCGTTAAACGTTTACGCCGTCCTATCTTTGCTGTGGACTTACCTGAAGTAGAGGTAAGACCCTTAAACCTTTACGCCGTCCTATCTTTGCTGTGGGCTTACCTGAAGTAGAGGTAAGACCGTTAAACCTTTACGCCGTCCTATCTTTGCTGTGGCCTTACCTGAAGTAGAGGTAAGACCGTTAAACGTTTACGCCGTCCTATCTTTGCTGTGGACTTACCTGAAGTATAGGCAAGACTGTTAAACCTTTATGCCATCTTATCTTTGCTGTTGGCTTATCTGAAGCAGCCGACCTCCGAAGCGGAGTTGTTAACACAGCGCTCAACGACACCAGGGTCCTGGGTTCGAATCCCGGTCTGGACATGGGTCTTTGTAGGTGTCATCATAACATCACTCATCCTCATTGTCGCGATTATCCAAAAGTTGCAGAGAAGTGATGCTAAATAACAAAAATCAAATCAAATTATCTGAAGCAGAGATAAGACTATTAAAGATTTAATCATTTTTGCTGTGTGATTACCTGAAGCAGAGACGAGACTGTTGAACATATATATTTATTTGAATAGCTTTGTTGCAAACTTACTTGATGTAGCTGATATTTTTCATTATGTTTATTTGCTAATATTTTGCTTTTATATACTGTGTATTTCTGAAAAATAAGTTTATATTTATGTATAACAAGGAGAAATGAAATCTACAACTTCTGAATCTCGTAGAGCAAAGAAATTGCAGGCTTTGTCCTTCTCCGGAGGGTGTTCAGCTGTTGCTAGAATACAGTAATGTTCTTTATAAAAAGAAAATAATAACTTGCTTGCATTGTTCTGCGCGAGGGTCCAGTGGCACAAAAAACTGTTTTCATCAGAAGAGAAAATACGCTTGTCTTCTTTTAGCAAGAATTATATGGACCATTTTCCCCATGCAAACAAAATGTTGAATGGACATTGAATCGCCGGACTCGATTTCCACAATAAACATGTTTACATGTCAAAAGGATGCTTTCTTTTGAGTTTGAGGGATGTTCTCTTTGGCAGGGCGTGACGTTGAGAAAGTGGGGGTTCGGGGGGGGGACGAAAGCTTCTCTGCTCCTCTCATTAGAATATATTTGCTCCTATACGCATTTTGTTACTTCTGTTGTGATCAGACTGGACACCCACTTTCTCTGGATGCTGAGAAACGAGACGAAGCAAATGCATCTTCATGATATCTGTCTGTTCGAATTGAAGAAATGCGGGGGGGTTAGAACTACTGATCAATGCTTAGGATTGGTTTTCCGGGTATGGGCGGTAACGGGAAAATCGTCCCTGTAGGTAGAGCTGAAAAGTATCCCTAAAAGAGCGTTTTTTGGGTGTGGGGAGAAACAGTTATGGCCTCTTAATGCTAAGCCTTGTTTACAAAGAAAAAATTAAAACTTTCCTCCCCCCTCCTAGTTTTGGCACCCAATCGCCCCTACTGATTTCAATGTATAAATGATGTGTTTCAGTATGGTGTCCTTCCTGTAGCCTTCAGGCAATTTTTGTCACAGGAACATTACGAGCTAAGGTTCTGTCACAGGACTGGTCCCTGGAGACACAATTGGGGGCGTTAAAACCTTAGCCGTACCGGATTTCACCCTCTGTAATTGAGGGTAGGACGTTGGGCAACGAATCAGAGGTAAAGCAGGTAATCAACGTAACACAAATTGAATAGTTAATTGACTGAGGTTTATTTAGTAAGCACTCCAATATAATTATAAAAGGGAGAAGTTAGGGGCCGAAGGATTAGCACCATAAAGGGTCAGGTACTTATCTCGGAATCGCCTGGACGCTGGTCCCGCTGGCTGGCCTGAGGTGTGTCGCCTCTGAACAGGCCCCACGGCTTCTTTGTGGCCCTGTAGTCAATTCTCCGCGTCCGGCGCTCTCGCGACCCGATCTTGATCCTTGGTGTTCTCGTTGACTTCTGCTCCTGAGGCAGGTTGTTAACCCCTTTTGTAGTACTCTCGAGAGTTGGGAAATGCTTAGGATTGGTTTTCCGGGTATGGGCGGTAACGGGAAAATCGTCCCTGTAGGTAGAGCTGAAAAGTATCCCTAAAAGAGCGTTTTTTGGGTGTGGGGAGAAACAGTTTTTTCCCACGGCTTTTTTGTTGTGCTTCTTTCGACTATTTTCCGTTGCAATATTTGGCATTACGTACCTGAAAACTCACAACTGAAACTGCAAGTGAAAATCTGTAGGTTGGCCGAAGTTGGCAAAGAGCCAATATATTAGTTTTTTAAAACGGTTTTTTTTTTTCAGAAAAAAATCATACATTCAAAAAAGCCGGCTTTATTGCAACTCTGACTGCTCGTACTGTTTCATCCTTCGTTCAATTTCGTTGTTCAGTAAGAGTCACGTTGATTCTACTGAAACCTCTTTCACACTCAGCCGTTGATATTGGAATGGTCTGAAGCAGAAAGTTCACTCAGCAAATCACCTATTGAGCTCG
Source organism: Lepisma saccharinum (assembly GCF_977018435.1). Lineage (NCBI taxonomy): Eukaryota > Metazoa > Arthropoda > Insecta > Zygentoma > Lepismatidae > Lepisma > Lepisma saccharinum. The sequence goes on from NC_139250.1 coordinate 29,501,353, forward strand.
TCTTCATGTTTTTTGCAATCGTTGTGAACTCAGCAGTCCCTATCTATTTTAACCCTCCTACACAACAAAGTAATTTTCTTGTCATCATACAACATACGTACTGTTTCATTTTCTGGTCACTTCTTGGTTCAAAAAGATGCTTCTTCGAATATTCCATGATCTTCAAATCTGGAAATGTTTATCAGTAAGTCCCTGAAGAAAATGCTTCCGAAAATATATTTTTCTCATCGGCTTCAGATGTTTCAGTTAGTGGTACACTCATAAATGCTTTGTTTTAAGGAAACTAAAATTCTACATTTTTAAACTTTCTTCAGGGTGCTCTTTCATTGAAGTTGGTGATTTTATTGCCACAGCCAGTTCCTGCCGTGCAGTAATTACACTGTGGAAGCAATGAAAACTGTTTGAGGAAATCTAATGCAGCATGAGAAAGTCAATGTTCTATTAGAAATAACTAAGTTGGTGCCTTCTTTAACATTCCTTTGCACTTTCTCTTTCTTTTAAACTGATAGCTGCCCTGAGCTCACGATCCGAAAAGAAATTCACAAGAGCGGGATAATTATTTATTACTACCTGCACACACTAATAAGATGCCACCCAACGAATGTCATTTTGTTAATTTCCATCATTGTTGTTGCCACTGTTTGACCACTCTCGAACAGATACTTTTCATTTTTGCTGTTTTGATTGAACATAAAATAAAATGTATCCGTAGAAGATTTAAAGTGCAATGACTATCTTCTTCACAACATTCGTAAACAGGAAACTCGAATTCATGACTCAAACAGTGAATGACTGTCACGCCATCTCGAATAATATTTGGTACGGTCAATAAATAACCGGATTAATGCCGTAAAAAAGCGAAATAAATTGACAGAGCGATGAAACCTACGGGATATGTAGGCCAGGCTGGGGTACGCCACATGTCTGCGAGACAAGTTCCAGACCGCGTGTCTAGGTGGCAGCACTGTATGTGCAATTTGCCTCCAAGGCGCCAGTCACTCAGTGAGGTGAGTCATGGCGTTTACAGCGTCAGATGCCTCAACAACGCAGGGGAGTATGCCATTACGGAAGAGTCCATTTCTGCCGTTGGCATATGGGAGTGCCGGGGGATTAGTCTGAACCAGATTGCAACCGAACTCGGCATTAGTCATGGTACAGCATACACTATTGTTCATGAACACCTTCACTATGGTGTTGCGTCAAAAACTGTATCACGGATTGCTGAACTTCCTTTGTGGCACCTGACACTGTGAACGCCATGACTCGCCTCACTGAATGACTGACTGGCGCCTTGGAGGCAAATTGCACATACAGTGCTGCCACCTAGCGACGCGGTCTGGAACTCGTCTCGCAGACATGTGGCGTACCCCAGCCTGGCCTACATATCCCGTAAGTTTCATCGCTCTGTCACTTTATTTCACTTTTTCACGGCATTGATCCGGTTATTTATTGACCGTACCAAATAATACAATACACATTCAGAGGGGGGGGGATTGTCTTTCCCTGGTTGGGATTGGAAATATAATGTAGAGCCGGGGATGAAAAAAGTAGAAGGGGGAAATCCCCTGCCCCCCCTTTAATTCGAACACTGTGCACCAAGATGTATACGGTTACCCCACAACTCTTTTTTGGTCACTTACCGTTTTTGTACAGAGTGCCCCACAAGCTGGTGACACGTTAAACTTTTGAACTGCAACTTCATTTCACAGTATAGACTGATTACGCTGTGACATCAGATTTATGGAAAGAGCCTTACTACAATAAGTGTTCGGTGACCTCCGTGGCGTAGTTGTTAGCCCAGCAAGCTACGAAGCCATGGTTTGTGGGCTCGAATCGCGGTCTGGGCTTTTTTTTTTTTTTTGAGTCCCTTTTGATCAGTTTCATCATATCATCACTCATTTTCATCTTCGCGATTGGCCAAACTTGATTTCCCACGTTTGAGAGTTGTATCCTGAGGAAATGAATCCTGAAGCTTATCTATTTCTTTCTGTAATCATTGTTAATACAAATAACTTAGAAATACTTCTGTTTCACAAAAATCTACTAATGCTAACAGTTGGGCTGAAAAGTTCGTAGGCTGACTCATAGATGGCGTTACTAGAATTAAATCCATGTGATTTTTACTTAGTACTAACCTTCAAAAGATACGTGTATAAATTTCACAGCTGCCGGATAATTAGTTCGTGAGATATAGCATTGTGAGTGAAGCAGCTTTTGTTATTGTGAAAAAATGGATAAAAAAAGAATTTCGTGTGTTAATAAAGCATTGCTTTTTGGTGAAAAAAAATACTGTTGAAGCCAAGGCTTGGCTTGATAAACATTATTCGGACTCTGCACCAGGAAAATCAACCGTTGAGAAGTGGTTTGCTAAATTTAAACGAGGCGAAATGAGCATCGAAGACGATGCACGCAGTGGACGCCCCAAAGAGGCTGTTACCGACGAAAACATCAAAAAAGTCCACAAAATAATTTTAAATGATCGTAAAGTGAAGTTGATCGAGATAGCTGAGACTTTAAAAATATCAAAGGAACGTGTTGGACATATTGTGCATGAATATTTGAACATGCGAAAGCTGTGTGCAAAATGGGTGCCGCGCGTGCTCACAATCGACAATGCACCGTGTCACAAATCAATGAAAACGATGGCAAAATTATATGAATTAGACTACGAATTGCTTCCCCATCCACCATATTCTCCAGATCTGGCCCCCAGTGACTTTTTCCTGTTTGCAGACCTTAAAAGAATGCTCGCTGGAAAGAAATTTAGCACTGATGAAGAGGTAATCGCCAAAACTGAGGCCTATTTTGAGGCTAAAGAGAAATCGTACTATAAAAATGGCATCGAAAAATTGTATTACCGCTATAATCGTTGTATCGCCCTCGAAGGCAACTATATTGAATAATAAAATCGAATTTTGTCAAAAAAATATTTTTTACTATGTTAGCCTACGAACTTTTCAGCCCAACTGTTATTACCGTATAATGAAAGGGTCGAGGGTTCGTTTCCTGGTGGAGTGTTCGGAACTCTCTTTGAATGTCCAGTCCCGATTAGTACATATGGCCAAAAATTGGACCTAAATCGAAACCTTGTAATTATTCCCATGCGAATATTTTTTATATATAGGGTGTAACAAAAATATGCAGCAATATTTCAGAAATGGATTCCTAATACTTAGAGAAGAAGAAAGTTTGTCAACATGGGTCCGGAAGTGCGTAATTTCTGAGTAATAAAACCTACAAGTAACAGGTGATATACTATAGTGCCCTTTGGAGCCCGTTCGAAGCATTGGGTTGCGGTGAAACTTGGCATAAAGGCTATGGAGACCATGGTGAAGAGAATGCTGACTAAAAAAAGTAGTTCAAATTTTCACCACCAGGTGGAAATGTGTCCATTTCCCTTGTTGATATAATTTATTTTTGTTACACCCTGTATATTTAACACACACACACAAACCTAATATTAAACATAGCTTTTGTATCGAGTGATCAAAAAGTCACGCAACCCATTCAGGGACTATAGAAGAAATTGGAAATGGCCACCATTCAGTTCCTCACACATGTGCACCCTTTTGATCATGTTCCTGAAGACCCTCTGGAGTGTATCACATGAAATGTTGTCCACAGTACGTTGAATATTCGTCTTCAGTTCATCCAAAGTGTGTGGATGCGTTACGTAGGCCGCAGACTTCAGAAATCCCCAGAGGAAAAAGTCCGGCGGAGTGAGATCGGGAGAGCTGGGCGGCCATAGTGGCTTCGTAATTATGCGCCCAGGTAACACAGATTCAAACAAATGTTACATGGGTTGCGTGACTTTTTGATCACTCGGTATATGTTTCCTTAGGTGAAAAAAAATTAGATCCGCCTATGTCTGATGGTAAGAGGCATGTAGGACGATCTAGACGAAGATGCAATGACATATTAAGATGAACCTGAAGGAAACTGGTAAGGATGATCAAGATTGGATTATCTTGTCCAGACTGTTAACAAGGCGCATAGAAACCTGGGGTTCATTATGAGAAGTGCAAAAGAATTTAATGAAAAAGAAACTCTGTTTTCACTATTTAACTTATATGTTAGGCCCAAATTAAAGTACGCATCTATACTGTGAAGTTCACAAACCAGTAAACAAATAGATCTTATTGAAAAAGTTCAAAATAAATTCACCCGTTATGTAATTTTTAGGATTGATGGCTCATACCCAAAGATGACACCTTATAACGAATTACTTGTTAGATTAGGCATTGCCTCCATTGCAAAGAGAAGAACGATACATCAGCTCCTTTTTCTTTTCAAACTTCAAAAATAGCTTTCTATGCACCCCATCCAAAATTGCGATCAAGAAATAAACTCTTTGCAATTTCCCGCACCCGTACCAAATCCGCAGAAATGGCTCCCCTGCGAAGAATATGTAGTTTGTATAATGATTGGTTAGAGAAGGACATACACCTGGAGATATTTTCTAAATTACCTGAGCTCAAACGCAATTTAATGGACAACATTCTTACTTAAGATCTTTTTATTTTAATTTCTTTATATATATATATATATATATATATATATATATATATATATATATATATATATATATAATGTAAATACATCTACATATATGAATGCAATTATGAAATAATTGATTCATGTTTGATACAAGATAATGTGTAAGGATGATATGTGTAACTTTATATGTACTTTTTTATGTTTGAAAATGTGTAGAAATATTTGTTTATGTATATATTAACTCCAAATGTAAGAAATTTACTGTGCACTGTTAAAGTGCAGATGCCTGCTGTGCGCAGCGTAATAAATAAATAAGTAAATAGGGAGAGGTTGAAAACTCATGTCGCTGCTGCAATAAACCTTCGGGTTTAGGAATGCCAAGGGGTTAGTTAGTTGGTCTCTGCAGAATGAAGGGGATTGACATAATACAGTTATGTAAAAAGGTCGCACCTTATTTGAAGATCAGCATTGATTATCCTATTTCTATTATTTATAAAAGTCATTTAAATCGCGGACAGACACTTTCTGGTTGTAAAACGTGTTCGGGTCTTTAATGATTAAATAAAGAGGATCACCAAACGAATTTTTCTTAATCTTTTCAGTCTATTTTTACTAAGAAAGCCACATGTCTTCTTAAAAGGACATGAAAGAGACTGAGAAATATATTTTTAAACAAGGAACGAGCGATATGGAAAGAAAAATTGCAACCCCACGTCAAAGGCGCATTTCATATAAGCGTCCTGGCGTGTGGGCATAACTTCACATAGTTTTAAGGTTGGTACAAACATTATGCGCTCTTTTCTATGTAAATTGGCGGCCCTGCGCGGGGTCCATAAATCAGGCTAATAGCGGGTCGCACTGGAGCTGGAGAACGACGTCTCCTATAATTAAAATACATTGTTTGGAGGCGGAGTGATAATGTATTAATACATTGCGTGACAGAAGAGCAACGCATTAGGCATATCCTACGCTGGAGACGCTTGGGGGAAAGTTTGCCAGAAATCTGATGAAGCGTTGTTAAGGAGGGCGGCTGGAGAGACGTATGCATAATGTTTAAGTGATGGCTTGTACTTCGTTTGAGTTATTAATCAATGATAATTTTAGGGTAGTAATCGGTTCACGGAGAAGGGGGGGGAGTTTCTTCGCGTCCTGGCCGGCAGGCCGTGTCAGTTGTCCGTATCTCAAACCGTCCCTGCAGTACCAAGGTGAATAGATAAAGGTGTCTAGTCCCACCTGGAATTATGCGTGAATTACTTGCTCAGGATAGTATGTGTGAATTCTGCGTGAATATTTCTCCGCAGACGTGCAAAATTGCAATTTTTTAAAATTAAAATCCCATTGAATTTATGCATATTTATAAATACCCTAAGGCAAGTATTTCACAGTCTAGCTTTTATGTTTATCAAGGAAGGAGAAAAAATCTGCATGTAAAATAAAACAGAATTATCTTAATTCGTCCTGCAGCTGACAGATTATTGCAAGATAAGCTATCTCGAAGTTGATTAGGTAAATTTGAGGATCTATGTAAATTATCTATATATATAATTCCCCCAAGTGCAGAAAATTAGCAACTATACTCTGTCCCGGCTATCTTTGGAGTAAAACCGCGCATAGCGGCAAAGAGGAGGAGCCGAAGCAGTACACGCTGCTGCGAACGCTGGTAACTGCAGTCGCTCGCCTCCACGCAATCCCATTCCCTCTCACGTGTTCATTGGTGGAGCCGCCTCGCGTCAGTACTTGCGCAGAGGCCTGTTTCCGTTTGCTTGCTCCAGAGATAGTGGAGACAGAGTATAGCTTGTGCCTGAATCACACGAGGTTAGTTTTCCTGCTGGATTTTCCAGTTGGACCTGGGCTAGTTGTGTAGTACTTGCTCACCTCCTAGTTTTTGCTTCGCACGATTCTCGTTATTGTACTAGTCGGTTTACTTTTGTTCCCACAAAGCATTGCGCAGAGCAAACCTAAATAGATAGGCAAGCCACGTGAGGAAGAACGTCGTAGGATAATAGCTACTGGTTATTATTTAAAACTAGCTGATTCCCCGGATTCCATTCGCAACACAGCCTGAATGTTAGACAACCCGAGAAACACTATCGTTGTGCGGATTGCATAGTGTCACGGATGTCTGTCTGTACGGAATTTAATATCGGTCGTTTTGGATTATTTTTACATGTCACCCCTTCCCACCCCACCCCCACAGCATTTCTTTTCAGATTGCAAGTGATACGTGTACCAAGTTTGGTTGAAATTGCTCCAGGCGTTCGAGAGTTATGCCGGAACAAACAAATATACACACCCACACACACACATATATCCATTTTTATGTATATAGATTAAAACTTAAGAAACACATGGGCTAGAAATTGACGTAAAATAAAACATAAAACTAATGTAAACTTTTTAAAAAGTTTTTGACGCTTTTTTTTTAACTTTTAAAAATTCTCTTCAACATCCAATTGATGATACCAACGACGAGAGCAACCCCAATAAGAAAAATGATAATTGCATCAAACTTATGAAAATGATTACAGATCAAAAGAAAAATAAAGTAAATAGAAGAAGATGCTCCCGGAATTCCCTTACTTTTTTTTTTTTAATCAGTCTGCCCCTGTAGCGAAATTGTTATCACATCGCGCTACGACGCCATGGATCCCGGGTTCGAATCCCGGCCTGGGCATGGATGTTTGTGAGTGTCCATTCATCATATCATTATTCATCCCCATCTTCGCAAAATGGCACAAGAAACGAAGTAAAATAAAGCAAATCAATATATTTTTTTTTTTTTTTAGTAATGAGCCCTCATTCTGCCATATTTTTCTGCCTTGCATGTTTTTTGGGGGAATGTTATGGCCCCCACCAACCCCCTATAGGGCACGCCTCTGTCCACTTTGAACTGTAAAGCCAGTCCCGATTAGCCTATCTGTGCATAAAAGTGGATTCAAAACTCAAACGTGTCGTCGCCTTTTAATCAAGAGGTCCCGGGTTCGATACCCGGTGGAGGTACATGAGCACACAGTGTTTCGGATCCCCCTTTGAACTTTAGGTCCAGGCCCAATTAGCCTTTCTGTGCATAAAAAGGCCTTAACAATTCAATTCAAAACTCAAACTGGCCTCCTCGATGGCGCAGTGGTAGCGTCGTTGCCTTGTAATCAAGGGGTCCGAGGTTCGATACCCGGTGGAGGCACATAGTGGTTCGGATCCCACTTTAAACTGTAGGTCCAGTCCCAATTAGCCTTGTGTGCGTGTTGTGAACGATTCATGAAAATATGGCAACGTACACAAGTCGTCCATTAGTTTTCACAAGTCACGGAATCATCTGAATGCCTCCTGGTCATCAAATGCCACTCCGGAGGAAGGTCAACGCTCGCAGCCGTCATGAGAACGCAAGCAGAGGCTTTGATTTATCTCCGTTGATGACGATAATTACCACCAGGCACCAGTACTGTTCCGCTCATCTGATAAAACACAATAATGAAACGAAATGAAGATCGGCCAGGGCGTTTACGTCACCTCTTTTACATCGTGTTTTCAACGCCGTCTCGTCTCTTCTTTCGGGTCAGCATCCATCAGCGTGAATTCGGGTTTTCGTCGCCTTTGGGATGTTTTCAACTGCGAAGCGCTCGTCACTTTCGAACAACATGATTGTACGTAACGAGGCGAGTATGGCATGATTAGGGGTGCGGGATGTTTGAGCACGTTAAGTTGTCGACTTTCGATTTCGCCACCGGGTTCGAGTCCCGTCCTGGGCGTGGATGTTCTTTGTGCCTTTTCATAAGTTTCAACTAATCATCACTCGTCGTCGCGATTAGCCAAAAGTGGAAGAAAAGGGACGTTAAATAACAGAAATACAAGTTTAAGGGTGATATTTTTTCCTTTTTTGCCTCTTCATTTGTTGTAAAACGTGTTTTAGTTTGATTGATTGAGTGAATTGTTGTTTTAAGTCCACTTTGTGCACAGATAGGCTAATCGGGACTGGACCTACAGTTTAAAGTAAAATCCGAACCACCAGTATCATAACAGTTGGGCTGAAAAGTTCATAGGCTGTCTCATAGATGGCGTTACTAGAATTAAATCCATGTGATTTTTACTTAGTACTAACCTTCAAAAGATACGTGTATAAATTTCTCAGCTGCCGGATAATTAGTTCGTGAGATATAGCATTGTGAGTGAAGCAGCTTTTGTTATTGTGAAAAAATGGATAAAAAAGAATTTTGTGTGTTAATAAAGCATTGCTTTTTGGCGAAAAAAAATACTGTTGAAGCCAAGGCTTGGCTTGATAAACATTATTCGGACTCTGCACCAGGAAATTAACCGTTGAGAAGTGGTTTGCTAAATTTAAACAACGTTTTGATGATTCGGAGCAATGTTTAGCGATATTCAACCGTAATAAACACGAATTTTTCCGTCGATATATTACAATGGATGAAACATGGCTCCATAACTACACTCCAGAGTCCAATCGACAGTCAGCCGAGTGGACTGCACGTGATGAACCGAATCCAAAGCGTGGAAAGACGCAACAGTCGGCTGCCAAGGTTATGGCATCAGTATTCTGGGATGCGCATGGTATTATATTCATCGATTACCTCAAAAAGGGCCAGACCATCAACAGCGATTATTACATAGCGTTGTTGGAGCGTTTAAAGGATGAAATCACGAAAAAACGGCCCCATTTGAAGAAGAAAAAAGTGCTGTTTCATCAAGACAATGCACCGTGTCACAAATCAATGAAAACGATGGCAAAATTATATGAATTAGACTACGAATTGCTTCCCCATCCACCATATTCTCCAGTTCTGGCCCCCAGTGACTTTTTCCTGTTTGCAGACCTTAAAAGAATGCTCACTGGAAAGAAATTTAGCACTGATGAAAAGGTAATCGCCGAAACTGAGGCCTATTTTGAGGCTAAAGAGAAATCGTGCTATAAAAATGACATCGAAAAATTGTATGACCGCTATAATCGTTGTATCGTCCTCAAAGGCAACTATATTGAATAATAAAATCGAATTTTGTCAAAAAAATATTTTTTACTATGTTAGCCTACGAACTTTTCAGCCCAACTGTTAATAGTGTTTTAAATTAGGTTCATGCCGTTTCGAACATCACAATGCACTTTCATAGTGTCTATAAATGCTTATCCCTCCCCAAAAAAAAATTAGTGCTTATTTTGCATCATTTTGCCTAAAAATAACTTTAAAATACTCCAGATTTGAAACTTTGTACTCTGTGCGGATTCCAAGAGGTTGTTATTATTATTATTATTATTTATTGTAAGGAAACAAATTGGATTTCAAGGAAGTACCTTCTTGTATAACCTGACCTTCGTGCCGGAGTGGTTAGTACAACGTGCTACAACGACAGAATAGTAATTAATAACATTTGAGTTGCATTCAAAAAGTAATGAATACTTCAATTTACTTCACCAAGTAAGAAGCAAATGCATTCAGCTTCGACCTGAATAAATTGGAATTATATTACCCTTACTTGCTTAACTGAAGCCAAAGGAAGGCGGCATATTAATGTTAATAATAAAATTGATTCCGAGCTGGACATGGGTTTTCTTTGTGAGTATCCCTTCATCAGTTGCATCGCATAACTCATCCTCATCTTCGCGATTTGTCGTAGGAGGCAGAAGAGCGAAGTAAACTAAACGTGCCGCCTTGAAATAAGGCGGGTGGCAGAAGTTCGCGCTGTTGCCACGTCGTAGCACAACCCAATGTGTTCGGAGGTTGAAGAGAATGAAAGATCTCGTTGTAGAGTTGGTCTTTGTAATCCATGTGATTCAGACAGACAGTATTTTGCTCGAAAGGTCAGGGATGGCACAAAAGTGCCCCGGAGAGAGGTCTGTCTGACGCTTCAACTTGGCAACGCAGCCCGGCCGACGTTGCCACACAGTGCGCGGGAACCAGCGACTTTTGTCCCGCTCTCGCTTTGTCTTTCCCATATTTGGCACCAGCGCAATTCTGCCCAGCCGCCTATTTTCATGGCCGTGAGTTTAAGCCAAATCAAACTAACATGTTACCCCGGATGGCTGTAGAAGTTAAGATGATTCGCCCTATAAAATTGCATTACTTTGAATTTGCAGTGTTGTCGTCACAGTGCTGATGGTTCGCGTATGAGGGAGGGAATGCACACTTCTGTCGCGAACCCATTTCACTTGAGAGATTGACAAACATGTTTGCCGAGTCGTCTCGAGGACTTCGTCACGTGCTTCGATACTCGCTCCCCGGGGAGGCCTTCCTTATTTGCTTACCCGCAGTTTTTAATTATCAGGTGGATGGCCTCCCCCTCTGCCCCCCCTCCCGCAGCGCTCTCCGAGAAATATGACAGTTAATTAAACGGCAGAGGGGATGGAGGGGGGTTCGAACAGTAAACATTAGCCAGGGCGGCGGATGACGGAATTAAAATGTATTAACATGTCCACACAGGGGCCGGTAACTTCGGAGGCAAGTCCCACTTGGACACTTTAGTGGGAAATAAACTCGTCACATTTCCACATGGAGCCGTCTTGATGAGAATCTGGAAAGTATTAAGGGAAAGGGGAGCGTTCCGAAAAGAGAGGATGGGGAAAAAAATCCAATAACATCTTCTCAGGTGATTAGGAGTTGCGGTAAGAGCCTCTGTGGAGAGGCTGCATCCACGAGACGCATGCTCTAAGCGAGAAAGTTGTTGCAAAGAGGCTGGAGGTTGGGGATGCTGATGAAGAAAGTGGCTTTAAAAGCTAACAATACTTGCTTGTTCGCTTCCTCTGCCGTAGACGGTGTTTGGAGACTATCTGTGGCTCGTGAGGTTTCCGTAGGAGTCTCGGTTCGTCTGTGATTTGGTTGTACACCCAACGGCAAAAGAATCTGGGCGAATTGTGCATCACCATTTTCATTCTGTCTGTATTACACAATGTGGTGATAATGAATTGAAATTAAGACGTCAATTAGCAGTGAACAATGCGTGCTTGGAAGCAACATAATTTCATTCCTTAAAACAACACAGGATGTAGAATTAAAAAAATCAATGAAGTTAGCGATGTACAATTTGCCTACCATTATCTTTGCCGTTTCTCGAGACCGAGACTTCTCCTTCCCGTTCGAGAGTTTGGTATGGCATTTCAAAAAGCATTACCTAAACCCAATTTTCTTTGACTGTACCACTTCTTCATGCAAATCGACTACCTTGATATTGAACGAACAGATTGTTGATTTTATTTGATTTTTGTAATTTAGCGTCCCATTTATGCCACTTTTTGCTAATCGCGACGATGGGGATAATATGGAATTGATGAAGGGACACTGACAAAAAAAACTATGCCCAAGCCGGGATGCGTCATAAAGCGCTGTGTTATTCACTCCCGTCACGGAGGTCGGCGAACAGGTTGTTTACAGTAATTACGACGTTACTCTATCGATGGCAGATGCGAATCTGTAGAGCGTGGTTGCATATGTTGAGGCAAAGTTCAATTTTTCCAAAGTTCGTGTACTCTTATTCTCGTAATCTGTGGAGCAAGGTCGCGCATAACGTCAGGAAAGGGGAGGAAATCGAGTGGGCACAGCGACGCAGTACACGCTGCTGCGAAGGCTGGTAGCTGCAGTAGCTTTCCCCACTCCACGATATCCCGTTCCCTCTCCTGTGTTCATTGGTGGAGCAGTCTCTCTTCACTACTTGCGCAGACTTGTTTTCGTTCGCCTCCTCCAGAGATGCCTGGAACCGACTGTATTTCGGTGACAGATGTGAATATGTAGAGCGTGCTTGCAAATATCCAGGCAAAGTTTTTCTTAAGGTTCGTCGTGTCGAAACTATGAAGAAAAGTTGTTTGCCTTGAAGACCTCTATAAGCTGTGAGAGTTTATATATATATATATATATATATATATATATATATATATATATATATATATATATATACACACACACACACACACACACACACACACACACACACACACACACACAGGGCGCCCACGGACCACAGATTCGTATAGAGGACATCAAAACAAACAACTTTTCCCAGTAACATTTTTCAAAAAAGACCGTTTTGCCGCCTGGATGCTGGCAACCCAACACAACGTTTGATCGCACCTGTGACGCCATATCCTGCGGCGAAACAGCGCACGGTAGGGTTGCAAGGAACACACAAATTTTGTGAAAAATGACAAACTACCAACCACATTATTATCTGTAAAACGAAAAGAGAAACACGTGCAGCAGACCGAACATCATAGCCTACCATCCAGAAGATCAGCAGTCATCTTAGGGGAACGGGGAAGTGAACCAACGATATGAGAAATGGTCAAAAACGTATTCATAATGAAATGTCAATGTTGGATTTTGTCTCAGCCTACAACTGAAATATCAACATCAATAAATTTTATTGGACTTCCAGCTTACACGTGGCTGTTTACGCCCAACTACATGTCAAATATTTGCAAATCTCGTTGCAAGGTTGATATCTACAGATTTGTATCCAGATGCCATGCGGTACTTTTGCGCTGATAACGGAAGTATCCGAGGTTCACGTTGTTACATCACGGCTAAAACAAGTACAACCACAGTAACAATCTAATTATGAATCAGTACCGAATATACTGCCCTGTTCACATTTGCAAACTATCACATGTGTATCCGGTGCATAGATAAACACATAGTCGTCTTAGAGCTTGTATTACTACTACTTATGTCCCTGTATTTTAAATCATTTTGCCACTTACCTCATAATGCTCTGAATATACATTATATTATCTGTTGCTTACCTTTGGAATTTTGAGTTCTTTCATTTCTATTTTGTCATCTGTTCAGTGTGTCACAGACAACTAGTATCAGAAGAACGAAGTGGATAGACTAAATTGTAGATGCCAACTTGGTAACTAGATTTGCAAATATTTGACATGTAAGCTGAGACAAAATTCGACATGACCACTACCACTTGAATTCTATTATCTTTCTACTATTTTTCGTATCGTTTGTTTACTTCCTGTTAGGTTACAGAACGTGTTTTCTCGTTTTGTGTTACGGTACATAATGTGGCTGATTGTAGCTATGTCATTTTTCACAGAATATGCGTGTTCCTGGCAACCCTGGAACGCATCGCTTCACGACGGGATATGACGTCACAAATGCAATCAAATGTTGTGTGTGGTTGCCAGCATTCAGGCGGCAAAACGGGCTTTTTTGAACGACTGTAGCGCCGAAACGACGCACCAACGAGAAAAATATTACTGAGAAAAGTTGTTTGTTTTGATGTCCTCTATACGTTTCCGTGGTCCGTGGGCGTCATTAAAATGACACCCTGTATATATATATATATATTGTGGGGGCAATATGTGAAGACCATGAATTTAGTTCTGAATTTGTAAAGCTTATTATTGTTATAAGAAAATGTGTATAATAATCCGGCATAGCACATACAACACAAACATAATTAATGAGTAACCTTTATGTAACTTATGGCCATAAGTAAATGTTTGTCGGGATTCCTTACCTTTTGTCGTCACTTATGCGGTGCACTTCCTTACACACACTGTTCCTACTTTAGATTGAGGGGGTGGTTGTGGTCCGTTGTTGGAGGGGATAAAGGGCGCACTGGTCACGGCTCCAGGTCTCGGATTCCTTTTTTACTTCCCCTAGGCTGCCTGATGTTCCGGCGACATGGTGTGATTTATTTTCATTATTGTTCAGTAAACACATGGAAGTAAGTTCAATTTGTACAAGATCAAAACACAGTTCCTCTCGCTGCACGGTGCTGTCATCTGTCCACCAATCGCACTTCGCCTGCTTGTCTCCTCCCTGTACGCACCTACACAGAGTTTTTCCAGACCTTCTCACATACACCCTCACTGCTGTCACCTCGATATCCTTGTCCTCTCTTTCCCCAAAGACGCCAAAACTTCCCCAGTGTCCTTGCAATGTTGCCGGTTTCTTGTAGCCTTGTTCAATGGCTCTAACACACACTAATACATACAAAAGAAGGAAAAATAACAAAAAGAACACCGTAGCCAGTGTGACTTGCCTCAGGGGCCGCGGTTCTCTTTCTCGCCATGCCAAGCAACGGACTGAGTGCGATTTTTGCGGGGGGGGGGAAGGAAATCCTACAAACTTCTAACTGATAAAATAAAACGAATAGCCAAAAAATATGATAATTAAAAAAAATAGGATATATATATATCCCAATCTTGTAGTAGACAAGAAATTAATGAATTCTAACTAGAGCGTAAAATGTAACAATTTTTAAATGTGATCGTGAATGTCACCAATTAGCTTAGCGACTCCGAAAACTATGGATTCGACACTAATCTAGGCCATTTGTGGCATATTATTTTTCACCCCCTCTCACCCCCCATGCCGATAGGTGATGAACTTGAGAGTTGAACCGCATTGGGAGTGTCACGAAAAGTATGGATTCCATTCTCAACACAGCCTGAATGTTAGTCAACCAGAGAAACACTATCGTTGTGCGGATTGCATAGTCACGGATGTCTGTCTGTGCGGAATTTAATATCGGTGGTTCTCGATTATTTTTACATGTCACCCCCTTCCCACCCCACCCCTAGGGGTGTCAGGGATGTCTTACCCCCACAGTATTTATTTCCAGATTGCAAGTGATACGTGTACCAAGTTTGGTTGAAATTGCTCCAGGTGTTCGAGAGTTATGCCAGAACAAACAAATATACACACCCACACCCACACACACACACACACACACACACACACACATCCATTTGTATATATAGAGAGATATAAGATATTCGAGACGAGACCGAGACTGCTACGTCTCGTCTCGTCTTGACTCTTTACCATCCCTATACTAAACGAATTGTATCAAAGAACAAGCATATTCCCTAACAGGGGTCCCCATCCCTCTAAGGCCGTGGACGCACCCCACAAAGTCGTTCATCACAACCCCCTCCAAAACACACACACACAAATATAGTTTGGATAATCACACAGTAACTAATTTTTGTTTGGATGTCGATAATTTGATTCTTTTTAAATTAAATTTTCGAAATTCGTAAGCTTTACACAACGAAAACTGATGGTATTTTACAATTATCCAGTCAGTTGTAGCACAGGAACACATACAAAAGAAACATATCATGCCTGAAATCATCCAACACTGAACCTGAAGTCCGCATGTCGGAAGTTCCGAACCGACTCGGAGCAACCACAACGAAAACACCAGACATTGTTTACCACTGGTCGAGATGCCAACAAATCGAAACACGCGTGACATTCGAAACCTTTCGTTGCAGGAATTAAGAGACTAAAGAAAGAAGAAGCACGGCTCACTTTCATGTTTGTTACCGAAAATAGTGTTCTTGTGGATGTTAAATCATGAAGTAGATGCTGAACATCTAATAACCATAACTAAAAAAAAAAACAAAAAAAAAACGATCTCCCATTTTTGTGTGAAGATATGGCAGCTAAGCTATAAAATTTTGTCTCCCCTAAAAAATTCCCATGACGCAAGCGCGTCATGAATCCCATGAGCACCTCTGTTCCCTAGTCGGGATTAGAATCCAGAATCCTCGTAACATGATCGTGAATGGAACGCTCAACCCGCTGCAGCTTCTAAGGTTTTTAAATGAAAAATGGTCTGTAAAGTTAGTTGTTTTATGTTCTTCGTTTTCTGTTTTTGCATTTGGGGAGATTCATTAGAATTCCGCACTGAGATGGCATAAGATAAGACATTCTTCTTATAATTGTCCCTACTTGATAGTAATAACTACAGCATTGTTGTGTTGCCAAAGTAGCTGAGTTATGAAACGATGCCCCAGCGAGCGAAACGTTGATTAGAAAGGTGTTCATCGTGATGGCCTCTACATGCTTTGAAGAGTTTTTGGGTTTTGGACGATGGCACAAAATGTAGACGATACGATACAAGTAGAGGAAAGCGTCGAGCCAGAGCCGAATTGTTGCCAGGTTGTTTTGCTTGGCATTTCGCACTTTGGTGAATTAAGTTTAGAGACCTGGGAAGGCGAGGATTCTTCTCATGGTGATTAAAATTCGAAGTCGAGATGAATGGTGGGAAGCTCTAGTTCACTTCTTTTTCTATTTGTACTACAGCTGCAAGAAAGATAAGATAATGAACAATTAAAAGCAGGCCGTGGAGAGGAGAAAAATGAGCAGATTGTATGCACAGCAACCTTCTGGCTTTTGTTAAGAGGTCCGTTTTCCATTTCACGGTCCCCTTAGATTATGTGGCCAGTTTGTCTTTTGCAATCGACCAATCACGTTTCGTCCCTCATCAGGAGCTCTTTTTGTCTCAGGTTTCGCCAGAGAACAGAAGCGATTTCATAGTTTGAGTCGGGATTTCACGCTTCCGATGCAAATGGGCGTATCTCCTCATTGCATTAATCTTCATCCAATCTGGGAGTTTGATGAAGCATTCATCACCACGGGAGACGTGCGGTGCTGGATTCTGCAGACGTGGACACTTTGCTGTGTATCAGTTCACGTGATAAGCCTCGCTGCACGTTAGTGTTTTTACCTTCATGTGTATATATGTATTTCAAAAATGAACATCGATGTTGTTAAATTTCCCATGTTCCAAACCGGAAAACACAGATCACGCTTAGAAGATGTGGCAACTACGTTTTCCAAGTGATTTGAACTTGCGACAGTAGCGCCACTGGCCTGAGGTAGAACTATGGATGTGTATCAATATTCCAGGAGCCAATATGGGTAAGCTGTCGCCGGATACAAAAGGTTTGAAGATTGATTCCGATTTTTTTTTTTTTTTTTTTTTATATATATAATGAATTCAAAAATGTGCTGCTTACGAACGTGGGTATTTGGCTCCTACAGGGATACCAGACATTCAAGGAAATCTAATGCGAGGCCAACATGTCTCTTTAATGCTGATGTTGGTTAGAAATGGTTTGAAGAACGACTCTTGAGAGCATCTTCCCTATGAATTAGAAAATGCTGTTCATATAAATGACTATAGGGTCGTTTGGCTCCTGCATGCATAACCCCCATGGGGGTTAAGGAGTTCATAAAAATGAAATTATTTGGATAATCAGACATTCAGAATCGAATGAGGCGTTCTACTGCCACGTGGAGACCTGGGTTCGATTCTCGAAAGGTGGCATGAGATGCTAATCACATCACCTCCACAGACTGCAGCGATTGTGGCCTCCACAACCCGAGCCCCTTAAGTCCCTATCGATGTTCTCACAGGACTTTCCTAGTTCCAGTCCCGGCCTTACCACAAAGTGACTGATGTGACTTTTACAGCAAGGGAAGCACATGTCGTAAGAAATTTAAAAAAGCATCATTATTATTATTATCGCCTACTTTATGAATTCTTCTATCACTAGATTGTAGAATTAATTTTCTGCACATTTTCACTTTAGTTTTAGCAGCTTCTCAATTACTGTCCTTGGGTATTTCTACATTGACTGTGAATTCGGTGAAATTATGAAAAAGATCGTTCAGCAATTAGTTTATTAAATAGATTTATTGGGTGATTTTATTTTATTTTAGTTTTATAGGGGTTGCATTCCTGGCACTAGTCCTAGACACGGGAATTGTTTAAACCAACGAACTTAACAAGTAAAACAAAGGCTTTTGTACTCCCACCGAGATATATTAATCAGGAATAAGCGACACTTAGTTCACTTCTGTGCTGGCAATAACTGAATTTCAAAGAATAGAAAATGTCTTCAGGAAAACTTCTTTAGCGTTCTTTTTATCAACTAATTGTAAAAACTTTAATTTCTGTTTTTGGTTCATTACCTCCAGTTTGCACTGTTGATCTTGTTGCAAGTATATTCTCATAGTTGCAAATGTTGTCAGGAGAATTTCAGCGCGGAATTAGGTTTGCCAATGAATCTGTGATGTTTAAGTAAATTGTTCATGTCATCCAAACCTGAACTGCTCCACACACCCTTTTCATTTGAAAATAGGTCCTCCCGGATGGTAGAGTGGTAACGTTGCCGCCTTGTAATGAAGGGATGCAGAGTTCGATACCCGGTGGAGGCACATAAGAGGTTCGGATTCCACTTTAAACTGTAGGTCCAGCACCGATTAGCCTGTTTATGCATGAAGTGGGCTTATGAGCAGAACTCATTTGAAAATGGGACCCCAAGCCAACAGTATAGCTTTAATGCTCTTCCGCAACCACCTACTATTCCACATTGGTCTGGATTAAAATGTCGAACACATTTTTTTCTTTATTACACCCGGTAGAGTCTAAATCGGACATTGATCTATCCTCAGAAATAACCCCTCTCTTTTCTTCAAAACTTCTTGATCTCAAGCCCTGGACGAATAGCGTTTCCAGCACCCACCTACTCTTTCCCCCCACCTAGCTGCCGCAAGACCCGGAATGAGTTCTGTGGATTCATTCCCTTCGAGTCAATTGAATCGCACTGATTTGGTCAACCGTTAAGTATGATTTTTTAAACCTATGTTTTTCATACAAATTCGAGAAATAACGCACATGAAATTTACTGGGATAACTGACAACACAAAATTCGCTATAAATGAAGAAAAAATATTGCATTTTTTTTTTCCTAGTCGGATTTAGTTTGAAAGAAACTGTGAGGCTGGAATGAGTATCGGTCATGCGTTCCCTATGCCGAAGACAGAGCCGAAGATCTACGGAGAATGCCGAATGCTCCCTTTCCCTTTGCTGTGGGTGAGCGACACTGACTGATGGTCGTCTGCTGGCTACCTAGGACCACGACGAGGACACGTCTCGCGGTTATTACATCAGCACATAGGCGCCGACTCCATGGGGCTTAGGGGGGCTCGAGCCCCCCCGATGTTAATGATGTGGGGGCAGAGCCCCCCAAATAATTTTGCTTAAGAGGATCTAATGTGTTATTTTTCTTGTCTTGTAAAGTTTACTCTGAACTGTGCCACATGAACTTAACTTTAAATACACATTTGAAATGTTCTAGACCATCAACTTTGGGGGGCTGAGACCGCTAAACCATCAACTTTGGGGGGGGGCTCTGACCAGAGACAGCAAAACACACGACGTATGACTATATACTAGGTATATAATGATTATTTACTATTAAATATATATTAATCAGAGACATAATGAATTTAGCCAACGACTTGTTAAAGACTGTTTGGGAATCCCCTAAAATAATGCAAATATTTAGGAATATTATTGATGTGAACGAGAAGACTGGCCATACTGGACTGCGACCACTTTGCCCTCGTCGGTGGACGTTGAGAGCCTCCAGTATGCAACGGATCTTAAGGAACTATGAAAACCTTCTCAATTTTCTTGAGAAATTTTCTGAAGAAGATTCTACTGACGCAGCTTCAAAATGTGCTGGATACCTGGAGACAATGCTTCACTTCAAGACATTTTTCTTTCTCTCCCTCTACTGCCATGTGATGGGTCCAATAGAAGAGGTAAACTGAAAAATTCAGTCTCCACGCATTGGTGCTACAGAAGTGGAATCAAAACTAAAATACTTGACTGACATCTTTCAAGAAAAGCGAATGTGTTTTGAGCAGTTCTGGCTGAAATGCACAGAGGGCAAACCGAGCCTCGTTGATAAGCCAGAAGAG
The DNA here is from genome assembly GCF_977018435.1 of Lepisma saccharinum. NCBI lineage: Eukaryota > Metazoa > Arthropoda > Insecta > Zygentoma > Lepismatidae > Lepisma > Lepisma saccharinum. The sequence goes on from NC_139250.1 coordinate 29,521,368, forward strand.
ACTTGAAAATCCTAATGCTGCCAAACATCATAAGTTCTACACTTGAAAATAGTATTACAAATCAATATGCACTGACGTGTGTGACACAGCAAAATCATGTGTTAAACAAGGACATGAATCTACAGGACTACAAAAAGTAACAGCCGTAGAGAAAGAATGCATCTCGGCTGTGAACAGTTGCACAACAAACTTTCAGCAAACGCGAGAATTCTATCGCCAAGATTTGGATGCCGATAGGCTCTCCTTACACATGTCCATGCTTGGTGATATCGCCAAACAGAAGAAAGTGGTTCTAACTACCATGCGTGACATAAGGAAGTTTCTTTTGGAAGACAGCACCCTCCAGGAGCCAAATTCATGATGGTCCTCCGCACTGTGCCAGTGACGACAGCCACAGCCGAAAGGTCATTCAGTGCTATTCGCCGTCTAAAGACATATTTGAGATCTACAATGAGGCAGAAGAGACTAAGCAGTTTAGCGGTACTCCACATACATCAAACTGTGCTTGATAATTTGGACCTGAGACCGGTCGTTAATGAGTTCATAAAAAAATAACCCAGTGCGTAGAGCAACTTTTGCTTTATTTTTAAATCATATTCATATGTTTTTGTTGTGTATGTCACTTTATATCTTAGTGTACATGCTATTTTTTTATTATTGCAAAATTCAATTTAAAAATGTTAAATATTGTAGCAAGAACAAAAAGTAAAACTATTTTCCTGCGATTTGTGTTAGCATTTATGTAAATAATTAAATAAAACTTAAATATTCGTTATATTATGGGTTATTTGCAACCCATCACATGTCTGTTTGCGGACATTAAAACACACCCATGCCCTCGCTGGGACTCGAACCCGAGACCTCTGGATCAAAGCGAGTTGAGTTGACACCCAACACGCTCGGCTACCGAGGCCGGCATAAAACTGTTGGGCTCTTAATGTAAATACATACTTTTCAATAAAAATGTTAATTGTTATCTAAAAAACAAATGAGCAGACACAAAAGACATAAAGAGACTTTGAAACATTTTCTAAACGTTTTTATTGTTACATTTCATTTGCATGAGGAATATAATAGCTGCTTAAAAACTGCTATACGAAGACGTAATTTTTATTTTTAAAAAGGGAGGGAGTGAGTCATTCATTCATTTATTTATTTCAGTGATTAGAGCCCCCCCAATAATTTTGACAAGTCGGCGCCCCTGCATCAGCACATAGAAGTAGATGTACAACTACATAAGAATAGTTTGAATGAAACTAAAAATAAATTGACGACATAAACTCAGTTAATACTTCTACTTTGTAAGGGAATGACATTCCCTTAATTCCATGGAATAACCGTAGCTACTCATTTTTTTATTGCGTTGCTGTTTCTACCCGTTCATAAAATGGACGTTCTTTGTTAAGTGCCCCTTCATCTAATCATCGCTCATCTTCATCGTCACGATTAGCCAAAGATGAAGAAAGAGCACGCTAAATAACAAAAGTACAAATATAAATTTAATAGAATCTTGGACGGGAAATTTCTTGGAAGAATATACGACCCAGTATAAGACAAAGAGAGCGGCATCTTTAGAGGAGGGTATAACCATATTCCATATACGAACTTTATAAAGATTCAGAGGTGGCGAAAGAAATTAAATGAGCAAGAAAATTAATTGATTGGTTTGCTTTATTTTACTTCGCTTTTTGTGCCACTTTTGGCTAATTTGCGAAGATGTGGATGAGTGATGACATGATGAAGTTGATGAATGGACACTCGCACACTCCAGGCCGGGATTCAAACCCGGGACCACTGGCGTCACGGGAGCCACGGGAGCCGGCTAAATGAGCAAGAAGTCAGCGTTTCCAAGATCTGGTGGAGAAGGAATAATGTTGGAAGACCACTGGTGAGGCGGATAGACTCTGTTGAAAAAGAGTTAAAAGTGCTAGATGTTAGGAGCTGCTGAGATGGAACTCTCCTAAAACAAGAAAATCTAGCTGAAAGTTCTGAAAGGCCAAAGTTAACAGTGGATCATGGCACCAGCCTCCGAAGCAAAGGGTTCTGCGTTTGTTTCTACGTTCATTGAAATTTCATGGAATCACCATAGCGATGAACCAAGATATGCTGAAGAGCGAAGGGCCCATGGGGGTCGGTATTATTGTTATTTTATTCAAGTTTTGTCAATGGCTGTTTCTTGACATCACTCTTTTACAGTACACAGTTCTCAGATCGACACAACTCCCAATATGAATGGAGGACCGCACCTGTCGATCAGCGGATCCCTCGGATCTAGCTGGCAGGACAAAATAGTAGTCTACCAACCTTGTATTCCTGTCCAGATATTATTAGAATAATTAAATCAAGACGACTTAGGTGGGCAGGCCATGTGGAAGGATGGGAGAGGAGAGAATAGTTTGCAGGATTCTTGTTGGGAAACCTGATGGTAAGAGACCTGTAGGAAGGCCAAGACGAAGATGGAGGGATAACGTTGAGTTGGACCTAATGGAAATCGGTAAGGATGGAAAAGATTGGATCTTGCCCAGGATAGGAACACATGGAAGGCTTGTGTTGCTGCAGCCATAAACCTTCGGGTTTAAGAAGGCTGGAGAGTTAGTTTTATCAATAGCTTGACCCCCTCCCTACCCCCAACAAATTTCTGGTAACACCCATGAAAGTTCTTATCGCACATCACAACACTCCATAGTACATTCACAAAGCGATGTACGAAACTGCACATGTAACCTGAGATACGTGTTTTCCCCGAAACGTTCGCCTGGTTATGCTATAATGCTGGAAGTAAAGCTAAACAAGGGCAGGCCACAAAACCACATCTGTTGCCGGAGATGCAGAACGTAGTTACAAATGAGGCAGAGCGAATGGAACATGTGAAGTTGCGTTGTAATTGCCGCGGAGAGGACACAGACAGTTGGTAGCGAGGACGTTGTGATTAAACGCAATCATGGCGCCCCCATAATGGAACGCCGTGTCCGTCTTCTCTCAAAATTGGCCGCTCTTCTTGCCTGTCTCACGGTGGCACTTGTATCGCTGTTGTCTCTACGCTCGAGAACAGATTGTAGACGCCGGACAACGCAAAAACGTCTCCTCAACCCTTACCGAAGATGATTATGGCCTGGCATTGCCGTGATGAGTTCAATCTGGCCAGGCATTATGGACGAGTCTGTGTTAATCGTCGCCAGAGGGGGGGACGAGGGGGGCCTAATGAGGATGTCGTAGCTCTTTTCTGTCTCCCCCCTCCACCTCGTGTTGGAAACAGGAGTCATTAAGATCTCCTGTCGCTTCGTTGACGACGTGAAGGGTAAAGCCGAAATTTCGTCTAATAATTAGAACTTAAAAATAAACTTGCAGGGAAAAAGTTCTGTGTGAAATATGATTAGATGGAGTAAAAAGTGGAAGTAGCGAGAGTGACCATGGCGCAACAGCAAGCGGATTTTTCATTGGGCGACGAGTGGTCATCGCAGCGAGTCCCGTCGCCACTACTTTCTGGCTTTTTTAAAAAGTTTTTAGGTTCACTTTATGCACATATAGGCTAATCGGGACAGGGCCTACAGTTTAAAATGGGATCTGAACTACCACCTTCACCTGGTATCGAACCCGGGTCCCTTTGATTACAATGCGACGACGTTATCACTACGCTATAGAGAGGCCCATTTCCTGACTTTTGATTTGCTTGACTTTATTTCGCTTTTCTGTCACCTTTGGCTAACCGTGAAGATGAGGATGACTGATGATAAAGTGAAATTACTGGCTGTGAGTCCAGACGCCAGAGCCTCATTGGTTCTTCGACATTGTGCCGACCTCCGTGGCAGAGTGGTTAACACCTCCTGCATGACTGTCCGAGGTCATGTGTTTCTGTTTCGACCCAGCATTGTGAGAACAACTGGCGAACTACTTGACAAAGAAGTAGCAGGTTGTGACCTCGAAAGCCAAAAAGGTGTGTAGGGGGGATGTCCTTTTGAGAAGGCACCTAGAAGTCTACGATTTAGTTCAGTTTATTTTGCTTTTCTGCCACTTTTGACTAATCGCGAAGATGAGGATGATATGAAGAAACTGATGAAAGAACACCCATGTTCAGGCCGGGATTCGAACCCGGAACTGCTGGCATCGCAGCGCATTGACGTGGGTTCGATTCCCGGGGTGAGTAATCTAAAGTGGAAATTCTTCCAATGCTCTCCCTGCATAAACCCCAGCTTCTGATCAGTGGGTGCCCCGGGAGTCCCCTCTAAGAGGTAAAGGCGGCCGGAGCGTTGTGATGATAGCATCACCTAAAAAAAAAGGTCGAGATCGTGAATGTGTGGTGCCATAACTCCACATCCCCTCTACGTATCTACATGGCACAGTCCAATAAACACGGGGAAATTTGCCTTTGTCTTTTTTTAAAAAAACAAACTAAATTATTATTTCTTTGAAGTCTCGATAATCCGACACCCTTCTATTGTAATCCAAACCACTCGACACGCGGCGAACCGACCTCCGTGACTCAGTGGTTAGCACAGCACGCTACGACAGGGATCCCGTGGGCCTCCACGACTGCGTAGTGGTAACTTCGTCGCCTTGTAATCAGGGGGGGGGGTCTATTTTTTTTTTGGCATTGTTGTTATACGGTTTTATTGTCCGCCTGCTTGTTATTTCTCTTTCTCCAAGTCCAACTGGAACCAAAAAAATTCAGGTGCTTTCAAGATATCATCAGGTCGTGCTCGGGAAATTATTTAACGCGTTGTATCCTGACGGGTAGTTTGCCTGTTAGTACGTTCTGTATGTTCCACGTAACATGTTTAGTAAAGTACCATTTCAGACTTGGTCGAGGAGAACAAAGTTCGCGAAGAAATGTTACAGTTCGTTGATGGGGATAGAAGGGGATTTTAACAAAGATGAAGTTGCCGTGTACTTCTCGTTTTGTCCTGACACCTCAGCATCTGGGACAGACGGAAGATAGCCAGTGGCGCAACCACAGGGGGGCATTAACCCCTCCCCACCTTGGTCATCGGAAATCAATTCTATGGGGGGTAAGGAGGAAAACATTGAAGTAAAGAAAAGCAAAGCTTACATAATCTAAGAGTAGCAGGACAAAATTATACTCAAGTTGGAATCAGTTTTCATGTATTTCTTTAATTTTTCTTCCAGATGGCCAAGGGCCCTCCAGGAAGAGGGGGGAGGGCACAGAAAGGCAATTGCCATTCTCGATTTCAAATTTTATGCCAATAAAAATACATTTCTTATCCACCCCCCGTAAATTCGTAAAAGTTCATAGCCGTAGCTAGGGGACGGCAAACCATCTAAATTAAAACGTTATAAAAGAGAGAATTCGGCGTCCTATTAAATTAATATTGTTTTTAGTTTACAATAATTTAGATCTAAAAATTTCAAATCGTTTGTCATACCACAGTAAATACTGTCGCTAATGCTTTAGCACCGACCTTTTGGCTTGGTTTACAAGGATAATAACGTCTATGATACTTCTACTATTATCACTACTGCTACTACTACTACTACTAATAATAATAATAATAATAATGCCATTATTATTGTTATTATTATTATTATTGGCACGTTTATCATGGTACTTGCCCCCCTCCCCAAACAAAAATTCATGGTTGCGCCTCTGCTAAAACATGCATGCATATTTCATGTTTTCTTTATTTTCAATATTGCATCCCCTAAATTTTATTCCATACCCCCAGATGATTAATCCTGGCGTCGTCACTAGGGTCTCTGGTTCTATACCCACTGGGTTCGGATCCCACTTTAAACTGTAGGCCCAGTCCCGATTATCCTTCCTGTGCATAAAGTGGAAGTCAGGCGTTCCGGTTTCGAATCCCGGCATGGGTGTTCTTTCCGAGTGTCCCTTCATCAATTTCATCATATCGTCGCGATTAGTAAAAGTGTGCAGAAAATACGAGTAAATCTACTAGTAAATCAGTCAATCGGAGCACGGTTAGAATCTCGCAAAGTCTCGGTCTCGTTTCGGCAATTCTCGTTTCCATCACCGCAACCACGCTCTCCGGGACAAGTAATAATCGGAGGATATACGACTTTGGTAAAACTCGCGAGAGCACTTAAACTTCCCGAACAAGAGGTGTACGGAAAGTAATTATGTGAGCTCTTCCACCAAGAACTTCCCAGAAGCACAAGAAAAGCTGCGGCGAAGAAAGTTGCACCATATAAGGTACACCACTCACTCGGGCCATCCACTCCTTCTAATTAAGAGCGATGAAAATGGACCCGTTAGCGGCCTTTCCACCCGTTCGTTAATTTTCCCGCGCACCGTCTCTCCCGCGCCAATAATTCCAAAGTTTTTCTCCAGGGGGAGGGGAGGAAAGCATAAAAAAAATATGGCGACTATGTGAGCTTCAACTTTTCCCCCCTCCCACCCTCTCGCGCTATATTCTCTCACTCTCTTTTTTTTATTTTCCCCGGTGCCATTTCCGTGGCGACATGGGCCCGCATTACGATGATTAAATCACAGCGACTCTCCTCCCCGGGAATGTAATTCTAGCAATTAACATGTAGAGACAGGTTGAAACTCCTTACAAACTTCCATCTTCCACCCATCCCCCCTCCCAAAATCGAATCTCAGACCTAATTATGGGGAGCCCTCTCCCCTCTCACCCCCCCTCCAACAAAGGTCTGCCTCGTTCTTTCGATTACTGCGTTAAACAAAAATTTCTAGAAGTTTCCGCCAAGATTCTGTCCAATCAGCATGAAGATAAAGTTTCCACTTTCTGTAATTAAGAGTCTTGGTGAACAACAGTTGAGGGGGGAAAACCCACCGTTGGGGAAATTGGGAGTTGGCGGGAACGTCCTCGAATAAAAAATTGCCAGGACCTAAGCTTGCAATTGTTTAATTTAATTTTGAGAATCGTGACGAGCAACAGTTGACGTGAATGGATGGCGTCCAGCTTTGCTGACAAATTTCCCCTAAGATTCCATTATTACAATTGAGAGAGAGAAGGGGGGAGGGGTGTTATATCCGCATTGCGTAACAAATGTTGACTTTCCTTGATGTCCAGATCTGTCTGTAATTTAACCTCCCTTGATGCCTCGATGATTACTTTTTCGTTACTTCTGTTAATAACGCGTTACCGAATGTATGTCTGGGGTAATTGTAACGCCACTTGTGATTCTGGGGGTTACAAATCTCGCCTCGTGCATGTGTGCAACCACACACACATACAGCGAAAATACGCACTAGTAGAAGCAAAAATGTACACTTGACGATATAATTGGGAATGGGATTGGAGTAAAATTATCGGGAAAATATTTTCATGCGAAAATAATTAGTAATCTTTTATGGGCTCTTGGGCTTCGGGCCCACCTGCATTGCACACCCTGCGGGCTTGTTCCTGGCACAGATATTCTTGTTCTACTACTGGAGATCGATGCATAAAACAATGTCCGGAACTCGGATTCCACCACAAGGGTCTCCACGATACACTACTATTTACAAGTAACGTATTACTTCCAATGGTAGGTATGAATTTGTAAACCGACCTTAAAGCGGGTGTCACAATTCATCAACAAAGGCCTTATACTGATCACTGATGGTTTCCATTAACTTCCTGTGCTATTCACTAACAATAGGTCAGCCTCCATGGCAGAGTGATTAGCGTACGAGACCAGCTAACCTAAGGCCGTGTCCGAAAGGTGCAAGACCGTACTTGAAGCGAGCATTCTTCGAGAATAGTCTCGCAGTGCGGTCTTGAAGTCCTGGACTGCAAGTGAAAATCTTTCGAACTGCGCTTCGACTGCAGCGCCAAATACGATCAGTAGATATAACCAAGGTCATATTGGTTGTCCACGTTTTAAACACTTGTTTTTCACCACAGAAATGACATAGTATTTGCAAATGTACTTATACATACATTTCCACACATTAAAAGAACTACAACAAACAATTAGCTGGCTTTTTACCTTCGCGATTTCAAACAAATGAACAACAAGTCCACTTGTCACGTGACCGAGCCTGCAACTTTGGCGTGCTCTGTACTGTGGTCTTGATAGCTTGTGAACTTGACGCTTTCGAACTGTACTAGGTGACGCCACTTTCGGACAGAGCCTAAGTTCCAATCTTGCGAGAGGCATGAATGTTTCCCTGTGTTTGTTCCTTCATTATCATCAGTTCACCACTAATCGACATCGTGGCCATCGTTATTAACCTAGAGAGGTTGAAAAGCCTTGGTAACCAAGAAAGTTCTGTCAGAGTTTCACCCGGCAGCTTCAAGCGCCAAAAAATGAAGTGTAACAGACCTGACAGGTCCAACATAGTCCTCTCAGCATCAATGACCTGTTTCTGACGTTCTGGAAGACCATGGATCCTACTGTGGTAGAACTCTGCAGAAAGTGAACTAAAGATATAATGAAGTGTGGTTTACATCTTGTCTGTGTTTTGAAACTGTCAAATTCTAAGATGGTTGCCCAGTGTATTGAACAAGGTAATCAGGTAGAGCAATGTCTGGGTAATAAGGTGGATGCATCAGTGTTTCCCAACCATGGGGGAGAATGGTGACATGGATGACCTTAGCCATGTGTGGCTTCACACTAACTGCTAAGTTGAGAACACTTTTATGGTTCACAAGTGCTGACACCACATTTTTCACTTTCTTGTGAATACATCCCAGCTGCTGAGAGTAAACATTTGCATTGATTGTCTGGCCATGTGGCGGTAATTTGAAGCACGATACCCTGAGCAGTTCACCAAACGCAGAACATAACCTTTTGATGTAGTGATGGTTTTGTTTCTTTCGTGTGATGTCAACCAATGACGACATTGCCATGGAGTATTGTAAGAACTCATTTCTTATCGCATGCCAGCACTCTGTCCAGAAAGGGATCATTCTCAAGACGTAACAGCAAGGAAACACAAGCATCTGTTCGTGTCACAATCTGAGCTGCAGCCAAATCATGCGAGACTCCTGGACCCATCTTATGCCATTTTCCAAGCTGATGGACGTGTTGTCGAATGGTTTTTACACTGACATTGAATTCTTCTCCCAACTTGTTACATGTTCAGCCATTGATCACCTCAATAGCCGCTTGCAGAGCATCGTTGTATATTGGCTGTTGGTCTTCGAAGGATTACCTCCGTCGTTGAATCTCTTGAACCATTCTTGTGTTGTCTGCTCATTCACCACATCATTGTCAAAAACCTGGCATATTTTCTTCCTTGCTGCTGTCACGTGTGTTTCAAGTTTAAATGCATACATCATACAGGCCCTTCTCATGCTGTTTGGAGTACCTTTACTCCACCTCAACTCTCACTGATGCTCACGTTGAATGTCATCAACCATAACCGGCTGGTTGAAAGTGTATACACCCACCAACAGCTGGCTATCGTTTAATCTGTCTAACCTTGAAACTTGCAGTGTGCGGTGCATGTGACATTCAACAGTCCGAAACCAACATAACTTTTTTGGTTGCCTTTATACATAATTACAAAATTCACATATGAATACCACCCACAGCTCTTGAACCAGAATTGGGAAGTAATGATAATTGTGGAGTAATGCATTACTTCTACATACTTGCATTAGTAGCATGCTGCCAAAATTACAAGAGTAGCACTACTTCATTTCTTTGCTTTGCTTTACTTTACTTGCCTCATGTTGAAAAATTCAAAATGAAGAATTTATTTTTTTCCAGGATGAAACAATGTTTAATACATTGACTGCACAATAGAATTTTTTTTTCCCCTGGAGCCAGTATGTTTTGTTATAAGGATATAATAAAAACGTTGAAAGCTATATGTTTCTGGATGATTAGATGAAAAATTGTTATTTCAATTATTTTCTGTGCGGGAGTCATATGCAACTCACGCAGCGCTAGGAATCAATTATTATGCTGCATGGCATGAGAGTTATAGGGGGGTGCCAATATTTGGCTTAGACCATATTTATGTTTTATTTTTCAAGCATTGTTATTGTTTTTCTGAGTATTGTTATTGTTTTTTTTTTCTGAGCATTGAGTTTTTGTTATTTGTAACATGGCTCTTCTGTGTAGTATTGTATCGATATTGTTCGAGGAGCTGGTCAGCAATAATTCAAGGCCAAATGCACAATCAGTAATACTAAAAACAGTTCATGAGTGAAAATCTTTTTTTGTTTACTTGTCAGATTTAAGTGAAATTTAAAGGCAGAAATAAATATAATAGAAGTTAATGTATAGTCAACGCGCTAGTTACGTTAATGAGCGGCTGGCTTTGAAGTTGCACCAGCCCCAACAATACATTCACCGCACGGTTGACACTCCACGTGGACTAGACAAGCAAAATGACAGCTGCACCCATTGGCTCAAGGACTCCATGTGGAGTAGATGAGCAGAATGACAGCTGCGCCCATTGGCTAAAGGTTGAGTGTGATTGGACGAAATCAACTCGTCCGCTGTTTATCCCCACCCACATTTGTGGCAGCATCTCACTTCAGATCTTACACGTTAACCAAGTAAGCACGTCAACTATACATCTATCCATTTGATCCATGCTTTTTAAATTGTTTGTATTAATTGTAACAATAACAGCATCACTAAATAAGATTTTCACGAATCATCTGCAAAATTTTGTTCACATGGCCACTCTTCACGTAACGTGTATGTTGTAGCATTAGTTTCCGGTGCACCACAAGTCTCAATACAGCTCAGTGGCAGTTAATATGTTGAACTTGTGCACGTAAATTGACATGTTACTTTTGGAAGCAATTTAACAGCAAGTGTAACGAGTTACTCATTTGAATAACTTACCCAACATTGCCCATGATAGTGGCTTTCTTTCATATGTATGTGGGGATTTTGTTGGATCTGTATAGAGAACTCTGATGCAAGAGCCACTCGAGAACCAAAGCACGCCGGCCCACTTTTTACTGAGTGATGCATGGTCATGCATAAAGTCTTGTTGCTACTGTTAACTGATTTCCTAACCAGAACCTGTTACTTCTTTTCAAAGCTCCTCAATTGTTCACACAAATCAAAATTCACGAGGGCTCACACCAACGGTTCAAACCCGAGAACCCCCCCACACGAAATGTGAAGCAACTAACCATTTGGCTACGTATAAACCTTGAACCTGTGAATACAATAAGTATAATTCTTCTCCAGCTCAACACATTACACTCCATTCCAGTAGTTATCTTACATGATGGCCACTCCTTTTATTCAACATTTAAACTCCAACCATGCCACCTCCACATAATATGAACAAACATGGGTGCTGGTTTCATGCAGTTTTTAATATTTGATCAGGTTATGTTTTATGAAAAGAAAAAGTAATGCCAAACAAGACCATAAAAGCACTTGCACTTTCATTTTTCTCCATGATGATATATTGAATTTCTACATTTGTGTGCAATGTCTGCAATAACGAAAACCTCTTCTTTTCTGTGTTCTTTTGTAGGATATTGGAAATAGACAAGTGGGCAGATGGTAGCAACCAATTTGATGTGATTACTTGTCTAAATCTATTAGACAGGTGTGACCAGCCTCTGTCACTATTGCAGGAGTTGAAATTAGCTTTGAAACCAGGAGGTACAATATTAGTTGCTTTGGTTCTTCCATATAACCCGTATGTTGAAATAGGTAAGTTTTTTTAATACAAAAATAAAAATAAAGGAAAGGTTGTTCCCTATCAAACCAACCAGTGATGTCTTGGAGTCCGATCATTTTGGTACATGTGTACCTCGCCTTTAAGTAACAAAATCAACAATTTAATTTACATTTGAGGGAATGGCATCTATCTATATGCATCTGTTCCTGTGCAAAACCTGCTGCACATGCAAAATTAGATGTGTACCCAGAATACCCAATGCCCTCATACTTTAAACAAGTCCATACACTAAAACTGCAGGTCATACTTATCTTATAACAAGGAAAAAGACAGGAAAATGTAATCTTATTGATGAGAAAATTTGTGATGTATTGAGAAATTTCCATTCAACTGCTGTACACGCCATTTTAAAAATGAAATTCAAGTATGATCCCATTGAGATTTCACTTTGAAATTTGTACTGTATGCTTAGAAAACGCGTATAAAAACATTTTGCCAAATGTGAAAATTTTCTGTTCTCTTTGAAACATGTCATCCTGCATATCGAAGAAAGGTTATTTCATAATCTTTAAAGTGACATCAGTTACAAATCCTCAGTTGCTACAGAAGCTGAGAAAATAGCATTTAAATATCCCTCCGTTAGCCACTTTTGCATAATAGTTCACACTGTTATTGATTACACCACCAACAGGTAGACAACAATATTATTATTTTTGTAGTAACACTGTACAGTATCTCCATACATAGTTTTGTACAATGTGTGTTGTCTTATTGCCCTTTTGTACCAGTTTCTACATTGAATCTAATTACATGTATGTATTTTTTACATTTGAATATAGTATTTTATAGTATTAAAGTTGTTGTTTTTTCAACAAGTAGGAGTGCAGGGCCTATTTTTTAAGCCCCATGAACCTTTCTTGGTCACTTTTTCCCATTGTTCAGATGCAATATCTAAATATTGGCAGTTTTGCAAAGTCTAAATATCCTGTATATTATATATAGATTCGTATTGTGTGAAAATATGATTTTTGTAATTAAATGCAGTTACTTTCATATTCTGATTATCTCATGTGATATTATGAATATTTAAGAATAAGACTCTCGCAGAATGATAAGGTATAATTTCAGTGGAATACTTACAAGTACATATTACAAATTATAAATATTTTGAACTGTAAGAGTCGTTCAAATGAAACATAGACAGGGGTCGAGAAACAAGCAATTTGTGTATTGTACATCATGCACTATATCATTATGACAGCATACTGAGAACAGTTCCAGTGAGTCTGGCCACCCCCCATCAATTAGGCAACAGTCCAAACACTCAACACATTTCTGCATGCCCTCTGCAAAGAAGGATGCTGTTTGCTGGCAGAACCAGTCTTCCATAGCATCATGCATCTCTTGATTGGAGGTGAAATACTGTCTAGCTGCCTTAGCTGAGACCATGGATGGAAGTGTGCATGCGCCAACTGAATGTGTTCATTGGCAAAATAGGGGTGACGGCACTTTGGTCAGAAAGCGGGTTCCGTAAAAATCGTCTGCTGTGGAAACAACAATGAAGTTTGAAACGTAGTAACATCGCCGCCAAAATACGTAGAGATGTATACGAATTATGTAAGGGTGCACAATGAAAAAATAGCTATCCGTATACTATATAAGCAAATAGATCATATCAGGAAAGTCTTCATCACGTCACATTAGTAGATAAACTTGTTTGTAAACCAGTAACTTTCTTTTGGATCATTCAATTACTAAATTGATCTCCTTAGTAAATCTTATAATTAGCACAAATGTACACAGCAGTAATCAGGATAGTATTCACTAATAATAGTATTATTTTACATAGTATTATTATAAATATAATAAATAAAATGTAGTAACTGAATGGTTTCTGGCATTGTGTATTATATCGAGGGAGTTTTGTAGAATGTGCAACAGGGACCAAAACGTTACAGTTTTCTTTGTTCCACTTCGAAATGGTTTGTTACGAATTGTAAAAGACATCACAAACACAACAAGCGAACCCATGCAAGCAAAATGGGCGGTGTAGCGAGTGTTCTACCTGCTTCCCCTCTCGCGTTTGGAATCGTACTTTCCAGCTAGTTTCGTTTCCCTTGGCCGGACTGTACCTACCCTTCAGGGCTTTCTTCAATGGACCAGCAGTGCTCCAAGAAACAATGTTCCTGCCTGCCGTTGGGTGAAATGTTGATGGAATATCCCCAGATATAATACTTTTTGTTGGTCTGTTAAGTGCCAGGGTACCCATTGGGCACAAACTTTCCAATAGCCTAGTTCTTTGTGAAAGATGCTATGAATGGACCTGGTGCTAAGGTTGACAGCCGTTGATAGCTCACGTATGGTGATTTTCCCTTACCAGCATGTCCACAGGCAACTCGAACACAGTTCTTTGTTTCAAACATGCATCCTTGTACCCTGCTTGCATTTGATGAAACATTTCTCTCGACACAACACCTTTGCACAGGAATTGCTTCACGGCACATTGTGCCCGCTTAGATGTATCCTTTAACACCAATAGCGAGAATGTCCTCCTCTATTCAACAGATTTTTTGCACAGACTGACAACGTTCTGTGCTGTTACCACATAAACTAATGCATGCAGTGTTGCTACCATCCAGCTACTCCATCAGACTCGCAATTTTGACAACTCTGTCTATGTATCACTTGAATGACACTTAAACTGTATATACACAATCAAATAAGTCATGAAAAAGTCGTTGAATTGAACGCTAAAATCGACAATTGAAATAAATACGGAGAAAACTAGTACTCACTTTATCCGCGAAACTGTTTTTTCTTCTTCATTCTATTAATTTCAGTGGAGGATGGTGGGCCGCTGCCACCATCCGTTGGAACTTGCTGTACTGTTGCTTGGCCCAATTATGGAGACAATTGAAAGTCGTTGAACAGCATTCCTATTGGAAGTCTTGAATGGTCGGATATTGCACATGTACACGATGAAAGAAAAATTGGATAAGTTCACATTTTATGAAAACGTGGCAGTGTGTATGCCACGAAAAGAAATAATTAGACTAGCAATTAACCGAAACAAAGATAATAATTGACTTTCCAAAGGAAGATGTAGGGCATATTAGAAACTCTAAGGAAGTGTGATGTTCATGTACTTTCTCGGTATTAATAGTCTAAATGTAATCTGAGACATGAGAAAAACAATGTGAACACAACAAAATAATCTTATAAAAATCTCATTTCCACAGATATACAGATAGTTGTTTTTCATTGTTTGTTTATCTCATTTTCAATTTAAGGTCAACACAACAACAGCTGAAGAAATATAAACCATTTTTTGTTGTATAATTATGACTAAATAAATACAGACAAACACGTGTTGTGTTTACACTTTCTGCATTTCTTTCTTTTCACCACAGAATTGAAATAAATAGCATTCTGTACCTCGATGCTTATTTCCGCAATAGCATGTGTTCTGATTGGTCGACAGTCAGGTTTGGATGGTGTTATTTAAAACCGTTCCTAATTAGAAATTCTTGGACCTAACCTTGCATCCAATGAGATAAATGACATGGTCTCTGATGTCATTTCCTTTTAGGTGTTCAATTCAACGACTTGTTCACGAGTCATTTGATCGTGTACAAACAGCTTTATACGTTGTCACTGTATTCAAGCATTGGTATCAGTGGGAATTAGTAATTAATCATGTCAGCATTGGTAAGAGAATTGATTAAAGTGGTTTCAGCTCAGCGTTAATTTTTGTAGGTTTTTAAATTTTTAATCCCTTTATGTAAACATCACTAGTATGCTTTAAAGCAGACGTCTCCAAATTCCCCGAGCCATTGAGCTTCCCACATTTGAAAATATATGGCAAGCTTCCAAGGGTGGATCGAATTTGTTATGGTCATTTCTTGGTTTATAAAAACCTTACGATGTACGAGGTGCATTCAAGTTATAACACCTCCGATTTTTTTCCTCACTAACTAATCACACGAAAACTATAAAACTTGTGTCACTTCTCGACATAATCTCCCTGCAGCCGTACACATTTTTCACAACGTTGATGCCATGATTTCATGGCCGCTGCGAACGCTTCTTTAGGAGTCTTTTGTGACCACTGGAAAATCGCTGATGCAATAGCGGCACGGCTAGTGAATGTGCGACCATGGAGAGCGTCTTTCATCGTTGGAAACAGCCAAAAGTCGCTATGAGCGAGGTCAGGTGAGTAGGTAGCATGAGAAATCACTTCAAAGTTGTTTTCATGAAGAAACTGCTGTGTCACGTTCGCCTGATGCGCTGGTGCGTTGTCTTTGCGAGAGAACACATGTGTAGCCTTTTCCAGCCATTTTTCACGCAATGCTGGAAGGAGCTTCGTCTTCAACACATCTTCGTAGGATGCAACTGTCACCGTAGTGCCCTTTGGAACGCAATGAGTAAGGATTACTCCATCGCTGTCCCAGAACATGGTCACCATCATTTTTTCAGCACTGACGCTTACCCGAAATGTTTTGGTGACGGTGAATCTGTGTGCTTCCATTGAGCAGACTGACGCTTCGTTTCAGGATTCAAAAATGGCATCCATGTCTCATCCATTGTCAGAATCGATGAAAAGAAAGTTCCATTCATGCCGTCATCACACGTCAACATTGCCTGGCAACATGCCACGCATGCAGCCTTGTGGTCATCCGTCAGCATTCGTGGCACCCACCTGGAGGACACTTTTAGCATTTTCAGGTCTTCATGCAGGATTGTGTGCACAGATCCCACAGAAATGCCAACTTTGGAGGCAGTGTGGTCCACACTCATTCGGCGATCCTCCTAAACAACTTTCTCCACTCGCTCAACCATGTCGTCAGACCGGCTTGTGCAAGGCCGAGATTGTATTGGTTTGTTGTCACACGGCGTTCTGCCTTCTTTGAACTGTCACACCCACGAACACATGGCGATGAATTTCAATCGGTGTCACACCACGCAAATGGAGAAAACGAATGATTACACGCTGCTCTTGTAATGAAAACGTCGCCATTTTAAGTATCCAAAACAGTCCTCATTCTGGCTGCTGCCACTAGAGTTCTATGTGTCGTACAGTGCTGCCATCTCTGTCACGCATGGACAACGAGTGCCCGCGTATTGTACAACAAACCGCATGTTTCTATCTGCTTCCAGTCCTGAAAATAAAAAAAAAGTGCTATAACTTGAATGCACCTCGTATAATCAAATTATTATTTTTAATTTCTTGGCTCATTTCTTAAAAGAGACTTTATAAAAATAAATAACCCATGGCACAACAGTCTGTGAAAGCCAGGGCCTATCTACCAACTGCTGGCCTCACTCCGACCACTTACCCATTATGGTTCAGCATGATGAACTCCCAACATTGTTGTAGGTTTCCATGACCGGGTTACGCTACTCATTCGTAGCTTCCCAATTTCCTCACAATGGTGAGTGGCTATTGTTCCCATACACAGACCGAAATCTCTGAGAAAAGTTGTTACGCTTTCTCCCAGGAAACTCGAACTTGTTCATGTCCGATATCCCAGTAGGGGCTCGTGCCTAAAATAACAGGTGAAGAAGTACATTTATAGACAAGTCATTTACTGGGTTCATTGTACAAACCACAGCTCAACACATGAACACAGCACACAATAGGAAACGTGAAACACACACGTGGAACAAGATCTCGCGAGTACGCATTGATTTTACCCCAACCACTGGATGCAATGTTTTCTGTTGACGAGAGAACTGCTGCATCTACAAGGCGACACCCGTTCAAGGCCAACGCTAGGTGACGTCACCGTTGCCATGACAACCGGCTAAAGTCTTCCGCAACCTGGCAGCGTCTGCCTTTGGTTTCTTTATGCTACGACGAACTCTTCACGTGCATAGCGCCGAGCGGCGTATTATTTGAATATTATCGTGTGCGTTCTGCCGGGAAATAGTTTAATTTAACAAACAAATGGAAAATGTCAATATTAATTTGAAAATTACTAGGGACGTTCAATATATAAGTTTCCCTGTGCTATAAAATATTGTATAAAGCAATGCCATTAAAGAGAAGCACATGGTTGACAAGCACCATCCTTCGTCTACAAGGAACAACAATCGATTCGTTATCAGACGTGAAGGTGCATGCACTCAAGGGCGAAAAGTAAATGCTTGTTCGGAAAACACGGGCTCGCGTCATAAGGAGTTACGAAGCATGGATGCTAAGGGTGTTCTGCTGATGGACTTTTTGGAACGAGGAAGAACAATTAATGCTGACCGTTATTGTCAAACATTGGATAAACTAAAAAACGCAAATTGACATAAGTGACCAGGTCTCCTGTCAGCTGGTGTCATTCTTCTTGACGATAACGCTCTCCCCCACTCAGCAGTGCAAACACAACACAAAATTGAAGAATTGAGGTGGGAACGGCTGCCCCACCCTCGATACAGCCCCGATTTAGCGCCGTGTGATTTCCATCTTTTTTCCCGTGTTAAAGTCTGAATTGCAAGGTTACCGTTTCGAAACAGATGAAGAAGTGAAGCGTAATGTGAGAATAGTGCTCAATGGCTAGAGCACTGATTTTCTTGCAAAGGGTATGGACAAATTGGTGCAACGCTGGGATAAATGCCTGAATCTGTATGGGGGTTATGTGGAGAAGTGAGGAAGGATCCTCCTACACATGTATGTATAGTTTTCTAATGTATCTTAAAAATAAATTTTTTTTACAGCATACGGAAACTTATATATTGAACGACCCACGTAGGTGAAAACATCTGCACTTGTTGCACTTGGCCAGCCGCCACTGCCGTAGCCAGAGCCCAAATAACACTTTCGACCGCACAGTCATGGTCCTGAACTTTGTTTAAAACATGTAAATACTTTTCTTACTAAACACAGCAAAAATCAGAAATCTTGCCATCTAATAGCTGCAACTTATCATGTTAATGAACACCATTATTGTATCAATTTTATACCACACACAAGACATATTACTTTAAAAAAAAAACAAAAAAAACTACAATTCGTGGAAAGAATATATGCACTATGAATCCACAGCGGGTCTACAAGTACAAAGAGAAAGTTTTTCAGGACTTAGCAGAATGAAGGTGGGTGTGCAATCAGCACAAACACGAGATTTTTGCCAAGAGTTTCGCTCAAGCCTATCTACAGTGTATTCTAGTGAAACCCCTTGCAAGCTGCTGGAAATGACCCTTCAAGCTACCAGCATTTCAACGGTTTGGCGATCCCTGCTTTAAAGACTTCAAATTTGCAAAGCACTTGGAATTTTTTAAGCGAAGAGCATCACATTGGATCTAATAATTCTGTTTTGCTTCTACTTATTGTTGAAGGGTCTCTTATCATTTGTTCACATTTGTTATTATATGATAACTCTTTTCTGATATAATTCATGTAAAACAATGACATCAATATTTATAGGTCGCCTTGATCACAAACCTACAGAGTGGCTGTCAATTCATGGGTCCACGTTTGAAGATCAAGTCTCAAGCACCATCAAGAATGTGCTGGAACCAGCCGGCTTCAGTGTGATACGGTGGTCGAGAGTGCCATATCTTTGCGAAGGGGACTTGCACCAATCATTCTACTGGCTCGATGATGCCATATTTGTGCTCAAAGTGTCTGAAAGTTGACCATAGCAGTAACAATAGTTTTATATTGCTCTTTGAAAGAGGTTTACACATTTTTGTACTTATTGTATAAGACCAAGGTTTTCATAATAGGCTTGATTTCACTGCCTGTAACAATCAATGTTACATTAACTAAGAGACTATTAAAAAATAATAACAAGACATTTTAACTATTATTTGTGATTT
The DNA here is from genome assembly GCF_977018435.1 of Lepisma saccharinum. Taxonomy (NCBI): domain Eukaryota; kingdom Metazoa; phylum Arthropoda; class Insecta; order Zygentoma; family Lepismatidae; genus Lepisma; species Lepisma saccharinum. The sequence goes on from NC_139250.1 coordinate 29,540,707, forward strand.
TTGAAAATGATTGAATTTTCAGTTTTTGCTTTGTATAGTTAAACATTTAATTTTATTAGATATGTGGGTTCTATGAAATTATTAAGGTGGTTGTTGTTTTGTTACTAATTTTCTTTTATAAATGTCCATTAATAATAAACTTCAGGTAACATGAGTAAAATGTTTTTCCATGCAAGAATATTTTACTAGAATAAAGATATACAAAACAACTATAGAAATATGATTACCTGGACATTATTATTATTTAAGTCTATAGCAAATCTCTCCAAAAGAAAAAAATACCAAGAAAAGTACTAATAAATATTTTTTTAAAAAAATACAAAATATATGTGTGTGTGAGTATGTGTAATATCTCAGGAATTATAGGAACCAGAAATATAAAATGTATGCATCAGCTATAGGTCTTTTCTACCTTTCCTACTGTTATGGCAGCTGGTCCTCATGCTGGCAAGGGAAGTGGGGAGTGGGGAATATGCAGCAGACCAACCAGACAACAGCGGTGGCGCCGAGAGTTACAACACGGCGGGAGGAAGTGTTATGTGAACCTTGTTCTACAGGCTGCTGCATTTCTTATCACGCTGGATTGGTAGCTTCTCCACTTCCCTTGCCAGCATTAGGATCGGCCACTGTAAGAGTAGAATAGACCTATAATTGCACTGCCATTTTGATTAAAACATTATTAATTAATATCATAAAACAATAGAGACCAGCAGGCCTCTTGCTGACGATGGATGCAGTAGTCCTGAATTGTGTAACCCAATTCAATATTGTTTGGTGTGTCGGAACCTTTTCATTCTTTCCAATGTCAAAATGTCATCGAAAAACATGCTGCTTTACAGTAGCAGAGTCTTGTTTCTAATGAACGTTCCACAACAAACCCTCGTAGCTTTTCTGACCAACTCTGCATGATGACTGAAGACTTTAAACCACTCAACTCGGTGATGTGTGTTTCACCAGGCTACCTACAAACAGTATGGTGCCAAATTTAAATCGTCTACTTGTTTCTGACCCACCCTGTATAGGAAATTAAAGGAAAAGCTATGCACTATGCAAAATTTGGAATTATTAATAACAACATTAGTTTCATGGTTTTTAAATAACATAACTAGTGTTAAAGATACAAATCATCTCTTCTATTAATTTTAAATTTGCAAGTTTTCAACACTGGTGCATTTCTTATTTATCTGCCTATTTTCCACAAGTGAGAGCTTCTTGCATTTCGAGGAAGGTTGGTTTGACACTTCAACACCATTCAATACAGTGCAAGTTGAATGTAATTAATATACATTCCTCACAAAAAGTTTGGAATATTGTTATATTAGGCATCAGGTGATAGGCACAGCCTTGGAATGCAACAACACATGGTATCTGTCTGTCTGCTGGACGTTCTTCTGTTTTCGCCGAACATATGCCTCCGTGCCTATTACCTGTTGCCTAATATAACAATATTCCAAACTTGCTGTGCCTAATATAACAAAGCTCCAAACTTTTTAAAACTTATTTTAAAAGTTTTATGTCACACCCATCACAAAAAAATATGTATTTGGTCTAGGAATTAATTCGTGCGGTTGTTACGCACACATTGAAGCTGTAGTTCAAACACAAATAATACATAAATACCTTAAGAAAAATATTGTCCATCGCGAGCCACCACTTTCGCCCATCTGTCAGGCAAGTTACGGATTCCGTGGTGAAAGAAGTGCTCATCCTTTGAAGCAATTCAGTCAGAGACCCATTTTTCGATATGTCCAATCAAATCATTATTCATGCCATCGAACAAGTAGTAGTCCGAAGGAGCAACGTCTGGTGAATACGGCGGGTGGGGTAAAACTTACCATCTGACATTTTCTAAATAGGTTTTGACTGGTTTTGCAACATGTGGGCGAGCGTTATCATGTTGAAAAATAAGTTTATCATGTCTGTTCTCCCATTCTGGTCGTTTCCTGACCAGAGCTTGCTTCAAACGCATTAATTGTCGTCGATAACGTTCTCCATTAATAGTTTCACCTGGTTGCAGAAGCTCATAGTACACCACACCTTTCATATCCCACCATATGCACAGCATAACCTTTGCACAGTGAATATCTCGTTTCAGTTGTGATGGACCTGGTTCACCTGGCTTCACCCAGGCCTTTTTTCGTTTCGGGTTCTCGTAATGGATCCACTTCTCATCGCCAGTAACAATGCGATGCAAAAACCCCTTTCTTTTCTGTCTTTGAAGCAGCAATTCGCAAATGGTTTTTCGTCTTTCAACGTCTCTGTCTTTCAATTCATGTGGAACCCAATGTGACATCTTTTGAATCATTCCCATGGCTTTGAGGTGTTTGGAAACTGTTGTTTGATCAACGCCTAATGCTTCTGCAAGTTCTTCCTGCGTTTGACACGAATCCTGATCGAGCAATGCTCTCAATTCTTCGTCTTCAAATTTTTTTGGCTGTCCAGGTCGCTTTTGGTCTTCCAGGCCGAAATCACCACTTCTAAACCGTGCAAACCACTTCTGACACGTTCGCTCAGCTAGCGCATGGTCACCATACACTTCCACCAAAATACCATGCCTTTCGGTAGCATTTTTCTGCATGTTAAAGTAATGAAGCAGAACACCCCGCAAAAACACTTTATCTGGCACGAACTGCACCATGTTCAGTTGACTACAAAATGCTGTTGTTGACGTGTCAATCAACTACCCTATACTACGAACGATGCACGCTGACAGGAGTTTTCAACGCATGTGTGGATACACGGAACTGTGGGACGATACGGTCGTTACGCCATCTCTTGTCCAGGCGCACGAATTAATTCCTAGACCAAATATATTTTTTCATAGTGACAATATGCTTCGTTGTATAAAAGGGAAGCTTTGTGAAAGTAACATGTGAACATGGATCCAAAAGATCATTCAGGAATTGATGTATTATGTGGAGTAAACTTGCTGTGACGGGTATGACATCTGCCAGGAAAATTTTTTACTTTCTTGCTTTGCATATTTTCACTAATCGATTGATTTTTTTTCTTTTATTGTTTACATGTTTCTGCTACGTTTGGCTAATTGTGAAGATGAGGATGAGGATTGTACTGGCTGAGAGTCCAGATGCTCGCTAGTTGGCTTAATGCAGTCCAGGGTATTTTATGTGGAAGAGAGGTTGACACATGGCAATCAAAATAATGGCCCTACAGTCTAAGGTGCCAGACTTTCGACTCCGGCTACAGGATGCACGCAGGTTCGAGTCTCCTGGGAAAAGTGAAACAACTTTTCTCCTGAGATTTCAGCCTGTGTATGGAACCAGCCCACCATCGTGAGGCAATTGAGGAGCAAGGAATGAGTAGCGCAATTTGGTCATGGAAACATAACAATGACTTGGGTTTCGTCGTGCTTACCACACATCACCCTGTAACTGCTTGATCACCCACCTCAGGTGAGGCCGGCAGTCAGTACGTAGGCCCGGGCCCTCATAGGCTTCTTTACCACAGGTTATATTATTATTTATTAGATGCAAACTGTAGCGAATCAGCAGTGGAAGAATTTATGTTGAGATTTCCTGTTGGTGTCACTCCCAGTGCAAGAACTACAGTAAAAGAATCAAGCTATCAGCAAGTATTTGTAACTATGCAAGAGATTGGCATGGACAAAAGAGAACTCGCACTGAAATATATGCACCCAAGTATCACTGGGTTTGCAGAGTGGCCACTCTAAGACAATGATAAAATTCAAGTATAATTCCCAGTTTTCAAGGAGAACTTCCCAAAAATTCAAGGGTACAAGCAGATATTTTCTCCATTCTCCCAAAAATTCAAGGGTACAAGCAGATATTTTCTCTATTCCCCCAAAAATTCAAGGGTACAAGCAGATATTTTCTCTATTCCCCCAAAAATTCAAGGGTACAAGCAGATATTTTCTCTATTCCCCCAAAAATTCAAGGGTACAAGCAGATATTTTCTCTAATCCCCCAAAAATTCAAGTGTACAAGCAGATATTTTCTCTATTCCCCAAAAATTCAAGTGTACAAGCAGATATTTTCTCTATTCCCCCCAAAATTCAAGTGTACAAGCAGATATTTTCTCTATTCCCCAAAAATTCAAGGGTACAAGCAGATATTTTCTCCATTCCCCCCAAAATTCAAGTGTACAAGCAGATATTTTCTCTATTCCCCAAAAATTCAAGTGTACAAGCAGATATTTTCTCTATTCCCCCAAAAATTCAAGTGTACAAGCAGATATTTTCTCTATTCCCCCAAGAATTCAAGGGTACAAGCAGATATTATCTCTATTCCCCCAAAAATGCAAGTGTACAAGCAGATATTTTCTCTATTCCCCCAAAATTCAAGTGTACAAGCAGATATTTTCTCTATTCCCCCAAGAATTCAAGGGTACAAGCAGATATTTTCTCTATTTTCCCAAAAATTCAAGTGTACAAGCAGATATTTTCTCTATTCCCCCAAAAATTCAAGTGTACAAGCAGATATTTTCTCTATTCCCCCAAAAATTCAAGGGTACAAGCATATGTTTTCTCCATTCTCCCAAAAATTCAAGTGTACAAGCAGATGTTTTCTCCATTCCCCCAAAAATTCAAGGGTACAAGCAGATATTTTCTCCATTCTCCCAAAAATTCAAGTGTACAAGCAGATATTTTCTCTTTTCCCTCAAAAATTCAAGGGTACAAGCAGATATTTTCTCTATTCCCCCAAAAATTCAAGTGTACAAGCAGATATTTTCTCTTCCCCCAAAAATTCAAGGGTACAAGCAGATATTTTCTCCATTCTCCCAAAAATTCAAGGGTACAATCAGATATTTTCTCTCTTCCCCCCCAAAATTCAAGGGTACAAGCAGATATTTTCTCTATTTCCCCAAAAATTCAAGGGTACAAGCAGATATTTTCTCTATTCCCCCAAAAATTCAAGTGTACAAGCAGATATTTTCTCTATTCCCCCAAAAATTCAAGGGTACAAGCATATGTTTTCTCTATTCCCCCAAAAATTCAAGGGTACAAGCAGATATTTTCTCCATTCTCCCAAAAATTCACGGGTACAAGCAGATATTTTCTCTATTCCCCCAAATATTCAAGTGTACAAGCAGATATTTTCTCTATTCCCCAAAAATTCAAGTGTACAAGCAGATATTTTCTCTATTCCCCCAAAAATTCAAGTGTACAAGCAGATATTTTCTCTATTCCCCAAAAATTCAAGGGTACAAGCAGATATTTTCTCCATTCTCCCAAAAATTCAAGGGTACAAGCAGATATTTTCTCTATTCCCCCAAAAATTCAAGGGTACAAGCAGATATTTTCTCTATTCCCCCCAAAATTCAAATGTACAAGCAGATATTTTCTCTATTCCCCCAAAAATTCAAGTGTACAAGCAGATATTTTCTCTATTCCCCCAAAAATTCAAGGGTACAAGCAGATATTTTCTCTATTCCCCCAAAAATTCAAGTGTACAAGTAGATATTTTCTCTATTCTCCCCAAAATTCAAGTGTACAAGCAGATATTTTCTCTATTCCCCCAAAATTCAAGTGTACAAGCAGATATTTTCTCTATTCCCCCAAAAATTCAAGGGTACAAGCAGATATTTTCTCTATTCCCCCAAAATTCAAGTGTACAAGCAGATATTTTCTCCATTCCCCCAAAAATTCAAGGGTACAAGCAGATATTTTCTCCATTCTCCCAAAAATTCAAGTGTACAAGCAGATATTTTCTCTATTCCCCCAAAAATTCAAGGGTACAAGCAGATATTTTCTCTATTCCCCCAAAAATTCAAGTGTACAAGCAGATATTTTCTCTTCCCCCAAAAATTCAAGGGTACAAGCAGATATTTTCTCCATTCTCCCAAAAATTCAAGGGTACAATCAGATATTTTCTCTATTCCCCCAAAAATTCAATGGGTACAAGCAGATATTTTCTCTATTCCCCCAAAAATTCAAGGGTACAAGCAGATATTTTCTCTATTCCCCCAAAAATTCAAGGGTACAAGCAGATATTTTCTCCATTCTCCCAAAAATTCAAGTGTACAAGCAGATATTTTCTCTGTTCCCCCCAAAATTCAAGGGTACAAGCAGATATTTTCTCTATTCCCCCAAAAATTCAAGGATACAAGCAGATATTTCCTCTATTCCGCCAGCCCCTATGGTGGAGTGCACATTGTGCTACAATGCCAGGGGTCCCAGGTTCGAATCCCAGCCTGGGCATGGATTTGTTAGTGTACATTCATCAGTTTCATCATATCACCACTAATCCCCATCTTCCCAAATCAGCCAAAAGTGGCATAAAAAGCGAAGTACAATAAAGCAAATCAATCAATTTTCTCGATTTCAACATTACTGATGGATACACATAGTGGTTCGGATTTCGCAAACTGTAGGTCCAGTCCCAATTAGCCTATCTGTGCATAAAAGTGGAAAGAAATGTACATATTTAAGGTGTGAAGTTTACATTTGCTGTTTCGCATACTTGGATTAGAAATACATCTACAAAAACAAGTCTCAAATGTTTGTTAATTGTATAAGAATTTCAAAGTCAGCTTTACGTAATGAACTTCAAGGTATCTTATTTTGAAATAATCTTCCTTCGGTCACATAGATTCTTCTGCAAAGGACACTAACAAAGTAAAAGGATTGGGAGAATTCTATTTTGTTTTTCATGCAGCTTTATTTTCTTTTCCTTCCTCAATAAAAATAAAAGCTAAACTGTTAGACAACTTGCCTCAGGGCCACGTCTACAGAGAAAAATTCATGTACGTAGAATTCACAGATAATTCCCATAATTCAAGGAATTCCCGGTGAATGGCCACCCTGGTTTGGCCTGAGAAAGATGAGATTTCATGTGAAAGCTTTAGTGTTGTCGTCAGGTAGGCTTCACAACCAGTGCCCCTAAATAATAGTAAACAATTTCAGTTTTAATGATACATGTCTTGCATGTTTCAAACCTATTACTTTCATAGTAGAAGTGGAATTTTTTGTGTGATGTTTCCACTTTCATTAGTTTCATTATGACATAGTATTGTAGTCTAGTTTGCAATACCTAAGAAGCTTGTTAATATGATAAAAGTAAAAAAAAAAAGGTAAAGTGCTCCCCTGTGCATAGCACCACGCCATGAAGGCGTATAGGGGGTGTGGGGGTAACGCCCCACACTTTCTTGATCCGGTTGTGAGTGGGGGTGATGTGATCAGCATCACCCCCCTGACCGCCTTTACCCCCCAGGGTTTCCCCCAGGTACCCATGTTATGCGACGCTGGGTGGGCGCCGGGGCCGCTTCCATCGTTGGAAAAGTTCCCAGATTTGAACCGGCCGGGGATCGAACCCGGGATAAAAGTATGAAATAATAAAACAGAAAGTAAAATTCGTGTGGGTATTAATATGTCTGTTAAATTTACAATTAAATGATGGTTCAAAACAGGGAGATACATTATCTCAACTGCTCTTTAATTTTGCCTTGCGGTTAGGTAGGTAAAAGAAACTAATGAAGGACTAAATTTAAATGGTGTGACTCAGTTTTTAGGATATGCAGATGATGTAGACTTACTAGGGGATGATATAAATATGAGGCACATGTAAAAAAAAGGGCCGATAATCTTTTACTTGGGACTGGCAACACTGACGAAGCTGCACATGCACGGAAGCATGCTTTAGTATTCTGAGCCTGCAACAGAGGTATATTTCTCAGAGTGGAGGTGCATACGTGCGAGTAGCAGGAAGTTGAAATGCCTGCTGTAATAGAAAATCCTGCCAAATCATGGCAACCGTGTTTTGGGACCAAAAAAAGGGCCGATTGGTTATTACAGAGAATAAAATCAAGCGAGAAAATTTTTATTTTGATGCTATGCAAGTGCCAGTGACGTGCACTGAGGAGTAGCTAGTCTAGCAGACATAGATCAATCAATCTCACATCTCTAAATATTTTAAAATCACAATATTTATTGTCTTGTTGAAGCCAAAGTTTACATGCAACACTTATTTTTTCACGTGCTTCTCGTCCCTCGGTGAAATCAGCCAGCAAGACTGGACTAGCTGGGTCTTCCTCGCCAAAAGGAAAATCTTCCTCTACAACCTCCCTTGCCCCTCACCCCACCCCGCTCCATTGGTTGAAAGCCCCTACTTTCAGGTCCTGCAGTCTATCTCCTATAGGACAGATAGGGGATTGGTTTCCCTTCAAATCCTTTGTTAAATGCTCTAAAGAACTCTGGGGATAATGTCTGTAGTACTTATGTTCTCTGTATTTATGCACGTTGTATAATATGTATCTATAATGTGGGATGTAAAAAATATAGTTTTATTATTTATGAAATGGGAACGTATTATGTGCAGATAAAAATGCTTGGAAATGTTATGGTTTGTCTTTTTTTTTTTTAATACGGAAGATATGACAAATATTGCTCACGCTCTCTCTCGTTTTAGTAGTGTTTTATTAAATATACTAATCTCTTGGCTTGCAATAAAAAAAACGTGTTAGCTAAATGGTATTTATTTGGGCAACAGAAGACACGTTATTAATGTTGTTGTTGGTTTGGTTTATTTTACTTCGCTTTTCTGCCAGTAAATGAGGATGAGTGATGATTTGATGAAATTGATGAAGGGACCTCACAATGAACATCCATATCCAGGCCAGGATTCGAACCCATGACAAGCACGAATTCTTGTTCCTCTGCAGTGAATAATGAAATAATTTGGAATGAGAAATGTATCCCAGAACTTAACAAACTAAAGAATATTATTGGAGAAACTACAAAAAAGTGTATTTTGTTACCAGTTTATCCCCCCTTGAATATATCGAATTTTTGCCACCTCCCATCACTTTTTTCTAGCTGCATAGATTTAATCGCGATAAGTAGCTAATGAGCTTATGGATGTCATGAGGGACAATAGTGAGCAGAGAACTCTGGACTCCTGATTTTGCAATGCCCCGCAGATGCACTGGGAAGAAATTATTTGTATTTTTTTAACGTTGCTCTTCCATCCCTTTACTAATTCCTGCCATGACGATGAACGTAGATTTATTGAAACGGGTGAGATGGAGGAATTAGGGAAATCAAGCAATGGATTTTTTTTTTCAAAAAACATTAGTAATGTACAAAGATGGTGTTTCAAAAATCCAATTGAAAAATACCACTGAGGAAAAATGCAGTTTGCTTTAGCGATACCCACGTATCCGAATGGTTAGCGCTTTCTCTCTTCTTTGTTTTTGGCAGACGTCCGTGGAGGAGTGGTTATCTCAGCGTGCTACGACAGTACAGATTCCGGGTTCGAACCCTGACCTGTCCACGGGTGTTCTTTGTGTGTGTCCGTTCATCAATTTTATCATATCATCATCGTGATTAATCAAATGTGGCAAAAAGCGACGCTAAGTAACAAAAATTAAATCAAATCATTGATTGATTGTTAGATTTGGTTTATTATACTTCATTTTTCTGCCACTTTTGGCTAATCGCGAAGATGATACGATGAAATTGATGAAGGGACACACACAAAGAACACCCGTGGACAGGCCAGGATTCGAACCCGGGATTTCTGGCTTACTAGTCAAATCAAATCTTTTTTGATTTTCGAAGAAGGAGTTACATCCTACCTTTTTTAGTAGTCCTTACTCAAATTGCAATTTTTTCCCACCTTGACGTTCATTTTTTAGGAATACTGGACCCTAAATGGGGGGGGGGGGGTGTTAGATGCTATTGCAACAAATTATCCCACAAATTGTTTGAGTTGGTAGGCCTATCTATTTATTGTTGAAAATCAGTTCTCAGATGTTTTCAGCAAATTAACAATGTTTTTTAAAATAATGTAATTGCATTTATTTAGATAAATGCTAACATAAATTTATGAAGCAAGTGATAGCCTACAGGATTAGTTTAGTGCAGAAAACCCACTGTAAATATCTCTTACGATTTTCATGATATACATTTTCAAAGTTTGGATTGCGCGACTTTTTGTAACATACTGTAGTATGCACAATTGCTAGTAGGTGGTTTCCTGGCGCCTGATTTTCAGAGCTGGCATCTAGCTCGGAAGGAAATTTTTCGAGCACTGGTAATACGCGTGCACGATGCAATAGCATCTACGTAAACATGGTGACAAGCATGGGCTTCACAACCGGTTCTGTAGAAGTAAAATCAACAGGGGCGGCGCGTGCCTTTTCAGTCAGGCAGGGCACATTTTTCTTTTGGGTGGGGAGGGGGGCAGTTAGCCTCTATTCCTCTTTAAGGTTTTTGAGGGTAGTTCCTTGATATGGAGTAAGTAAATTAACATTCTGATCAAGATATCTCTCCAAAGAGCATTAAATACTCACTACGTAGGAATACGAAAAATCAGCAACATATGGAACAAAAATACATGAATAAAAAAAAACCCTCGAATACTAACGTTGCTTGCAGTAACTAAACTTTGGGTAGATACTGGAATGATTAGGAAAATGTTACACTAAGTTTCTCTTCCATTGTCAATGAATTGAAAGGCGTAGATATTAAAGTTTCTACATGATTCAATGTCATATTCACCAAGTATCCACTAATACGTATCAATGACTAAGTAGGAAGATGATGCAGCGTTAAGTTCAGTTACAACACTTTACTTTGGCCATGTACCCCCAAAAAGTTCGTTTATACTTACGAAGATATTCTGCATGTCAAGTTGCTGGAACACAGACACAATTACACAAATAAATAAACACGTACAGTAACTATAAAATCGCGAAAAACTAATTATTTCATAAGCGACCAATACGCACAGACGGAACGCAACGCAAATTCACACACTAACTCAAATCCAAATCCGTATTACAATGGGAAGAAAAGAGGAAAGGAGGATCTTTTTGAAAATACGAGGGACTAGTTTGTGCAATAAAAAGTGTTGTCAACTTTTCAGGTCGCCGGAACAAGCGCGAAGAAAAGCATTCGAGGGATTTTTTTCTATTTTATTGCTGCAGGCTGGAAGAACGAATGAACTGCCTACCAAGCGTTGGAAACACTGAACGAGGCAAACATGAATGGGCAGGGCACCTCGTTTACTGCCCAGAGACGGCTACGAATTTTGCGCTTTTCCATTGTGAGGGGACCGTCCCTTGCCTATGCTGTAAATGTTTGGATCAGTCAGTGACGTCACGTCTCCAGGGCAGAGCCGAAATTGAACTCTCTCCAACAGGACGGAGAAATATATTAACCTCGCACAGGGTGCATGCCCTGTAAGTCTGGTTGCAGCAACGTAGGGGTTGAGGGAAAAAACAAAAAAAATATTTACGCGTATATACCGATCGTCTCTTCAGATGAACTTTTTATGTTAAAATTGTTGTGGGGCAGTGCCCTAGTTGCCCTTTATGTAGCATCGCCACTGAAAATCAAATTAGCCTAAGTTTCAGTTCATGAGAATACCAAAAAATATACGAAATATTCTCGTGACTGAGGGACATGTGCTCTCTCTATATAACATTTTCCAGAAGGAATGGCATGGGTTCAGAGAGAACGTGGATGATTATAAATATCAACGCACACCAAAATTACGTTATTATTTTCATGCTCAGTAGTACAGGAATTGCAGGGATTACCATTGAATTGTCCTTTCTTGTAACGTACTGGCAACAAATATGTGGGGGAAAACAGAAATTTCAGCCATATTGAAGCCATTGAACTCTATTATTGCTACATGCTGACTACCATCTTCCTCAAGGAACAAGGAAATTTACAACTTAAAAGTAAAAGGCAGCGTGTCGCAGTGGTTAGCGCACGTGCTCCATGTTCTTTGGACCTATCGAACATGGAGCAAGTGCGTAACCACTGCACTACAATGTCTAATTTTTCGCTTTCAACCGTCAGCATGGAAATCAAAGTAAAAGAATTCCAGCATGCCCTTGAAAATTACTTCCACCTCCTGATGGGATCGAAAGTTTGCAAAGTTACTTGATAAAGAAACCGAGTTACAGTTAGTCACTTATGAGCGCAATTTAGTAACGGTGAATGTTACATAAGAAGTAATAAGTAACGACTAGGATTTTAATGCACAATACCAGAAAATGCTCTATAAAAATGCAATAATGCCCTACAAACCACAAAAAAATGTTCCATAAAATTTTCAAAATGCTTTTTAACAACTAGTTCATTTTACCAGCCATACACTGCAATACACTTGTAACAACTTACAGTACGTGCATTGTCAAAGCATAGCGACTGCTGATGTATCTCAACAAAGACTTGAACATCAAGAAGCTTCCTTTTTCAAATCTACGGACACAAGAGCAGCATACTTGAAGTAAGCAATGCCACCTGCTTACAAATCCACTGGTAGTTGTCCAATACGAAACATTTTCTCCAGACAAATAAAGGGTGTCCCATAAGTAACGCAGGATTTAAATTTACAAAATGACCCTTTATTTATACATGAATTGGCAAAGTTGTAACATACTTTGAAAGAGTAAACACTCCGATAAAATATGGAAAATAATATCCGGCAAATATCCTCCACGTCTCATGACACTCACGCAATAGTTTGACATAATTTGCAATCACATTTTCGCAAACTTGTGCCTCAATTGTTGCGATCACGTCATTTCTTCTTTAAGTTCGTGAATGGTTGGTATGAGTTTGCTGTAAACCTTGAACTTTACAAATCCCCAGAGATAAAAGACACACGGTGTAAGATCGCATGACCTTGGTGGCCAATTGTGATCACTGTTGCACTAAATCAGCTGCCCATGACACGTGGCGCCATCCTGCTGGAAGAACATCTCATCAACATCAACGCCAAAGTCCATGGTTTCCACCTGGGGCCACAAAAATGCTGTTATCATCTTGCGATAATGTACACCATTGACAGTTACTGCACTTCCGGACTCGTTTTCAAAGAAGTGCGGCCCAATAATTTCACCACACCAAAGCGCAGACCACACAGACACTCGGGAATAAATCAGCTTTTCTTCAATAACACGAAGGTTTTCCATGCCCCAAATGTGACAGTTCTGCTTGTTTACATACCCATCCAGATGAAAATGCACCTCGTCACTGAAGACGATTTTCTTAGCAAAATCACCATCCACTTGCAGATTGTCCAGGAACCAATCGACGATTGCCCGTTGCCGCACGTGGTCTTGCGGCTTAAGTTGTTGAGTCGTCTGAATCTTGTATGGGTGCATACGCAGATCTTTCGCCATAATCCGCTGCATGGTGCTCCTCGAAATGTCTAACTCAAGAGACCTGCAGCGAATGGACGTTCTCAAACACTCAGTGACACTAGCGCTCGCAGCGGCAATATTATCAGCCAAGCGTCCGGTATGAGGACACGGCCACTTCTTTTGTCATCCATCACCGAACCTGTTTGTTCAAACTTTTTTCACAGTCGTTCCATTTGGCACGTTTTCCCGCCCAAACATACCACGTACTTTGCGCACCCTTTCAGCACAACACTCTTCGTATTTGTAATATGTTTTCATGATAGTTATGCACTCCTGCATCGTGTATTTCTCCATCACGACTAACTCACTACTAACCGGAATGTGCTTAGTACAACATGTACTTTTTTGGAAAACAAATAAGAACATTAAGATATGTCAACTCTCTTTTGAAAACATAAAAAAGCAAGATAATGTATAAAAATTGTTTAAAATGTCTTGTCCTTGCATCAAGAGGCTCTGGGACTCACCCAGCCTCAAATCAATGGGTACCTGGTGGAGGTGGTGGCCAGAGCTTGATGTTTGTCACATGTCTCATGTCTCCAAAATGGCCTAAACCGAGAATGTGGCACTAGCCCCCACATTCTCTAAATGTGCCTTCATGACACGATGCTATGTGCAAGGGGAACTTTACCTTTTTACCATCAAAGATGCTGTGTCTGGTTTCTTTTTTTTTTTAAAAAAAAATGAACATCAAGTGACTTGTATTGGACTTTCCAAAAGAAAGATGCAAATGTAAAAAAATTCTTACCTTAGTAATAAGTTAATTTTACAATGGCTCTATTCTACATAAGCTGTAACTCACTCATACAATAAGTTTCGCGAATTAATTGCAAACGGGCTGTTATTTACTTCAGCGATGACCTTAAAATGAATGAACATTAATTTTCAATAAATCATAATTAATCTCATATTTTATATGTAGAGGTAAAAAAAATCAAATTAAATCCTTAGCCAATTATTTCAGGAGGTGAACCCTTGATTCAAGTTATGGCAACGATTCACTCACCTGTACAGAGAAAAATGAAAAGAGACTGCTTGAAAAATATGTTTTTGGATGAACAGCCCAAGCAGCGTAGCCAGACAATGTTGTTTTGGATGTTCACTAAGGGTGGGACGAAACATTACCACATGAACTACTTTGGTTGGCATGGAAAGCGTTGTGTTGTAGTTATAGTTACACTATAAATTAGGGATGGGACCGATTAATCGGTACTCTAATGGTATCGGCCGATATAGGCATATCGGCGTATTTTATGGATAATCTCCATGCCCTACTTTTAAAAAAAGTAAATGTCTAAATATGCAATTTCTCTTGCACTGCAGTCACTTTGAAACACACATTTTTTAAGGAGGTCAATGAACCTTTCAGGTTCTTCCAGGAACATTTCTAATTTTATATCGGATCGGTAGAATATCGGTTATCGGTTATCGGTAAATTTTATATCGGTACTTTATCGGTATCGGCCAAAATTTCATATCGTCCCATCCCTACTATAAATAAATAACCAAGTTGATAAAAGGCTTATCTTTCTTGCGCTCTATTTTCATGATCTGGTGCCCCCTCTGCTCCTGGTGGCTACAACAGTGTTTCTCTGCCACCTGAAGGAAAAAAAACACAATCGTCCTACACTTCATCCGATTTCCCCCTCGAACTCCCAATGCATACTCATCACACCCTGTCTTTTCAGTCAAAAATTGAATTCTAAACTTTCATCGTGTAATCGTCGCATACATAATAGTTGCATCCCACTTCTACTTTTCAAAATAATTTGGTATAAATTCTGCTATATATACGATTATGCTGTGAAATACAGTATTTTCAATAGAAGTTAAACAACATAAATATTTACAAAATATAAGACTGTAGCCTACTCACAAATATTAACTTCAAAGATCTAACAAGTCTTGTTTGTTGTAATACCAAGAATAGTAATACTCTCCTCCTTCCACATGTGTGAAGACGAAGAGTAAACTGGGGAAATATAAATTGCTTACAACGCAACACATATAATTTTAACAGTCTTTCAAATACAGATATAGAAAAATACAATATGATTCTATTCACCCATTACTGCTTCACATGTAGTAGCTCTTTGTCAAGATGTAGGTACTACAGAAAAAAAAGAGCATAAACTATTGTGACTGTACATTGATATTTTGGAGTGCCCAATATGATATTTCTTTCATATATGAAAAAAAGACCATATTTCACCACGTAATCGTTGCACCCTGTTTTTTCTGTCTAGAAATTGGTTTGCAACCTTTCTTCGTAAAATTGTCATGTGCATCAGATAATGAAACTAACGAAAGTGACGCAGAATCTTCGGACATTGACG
This sequence comes from Lepisma saccharinum, assembly GCF_977018435.1. Lineage (NCBI taxonomy): Eukaryota > Metazoa > Arthropoda > Insecta > Zygentoma > Lepismatidae > Lepisma > Lepisma saccharinum. The sequence goes on from NC_139250.1 coordinate 29,556,183, forward strand.
ATCAAATTTCCTCAGTCCATACTTCCCAACACAGTAGTAAACTTACTCAAGTGTTAACTATTTTTACAGCAGAAAAATGTTCACTAAACTGTCATGAAGAAATGATGAGGGTCGATTTTCACTAATCGGTTTAATGTATATTCAAGAGTATTCTGTGCATTCTTATATTGCACTAAAGACAGTTTAGTAATAAATGATTTATAAGAACAAGTAATGCTGGCATTATTTTTTAAAAAGAAAAGCTTCACATAATGGTTGCACAACACTTTTCTGCAAACAAAAAATTGGCATGAAAACTGCAACGATTATTCTAAGAACTTTGTTGCAAGTATCATTTGAAAAAAAAAAAACATTCCATTTTTCATCACAATTGTAAGATTAAATTAAATTCTCTTGAAGGAATACACACAAAAAAAGGGTATAAAATGGGAAAGAATCACAAACACTGTCAACATAATTTCGTCATATTTCCATACTTATAAAATTTTATTAAAGTTTGAATTCTGAACATGAAGTTAGAGTGCTTCCGACAATTTCAACTTTCTTACAGATTGTACTGCATAAAATACAAAATATTACAATAAGACTTCAAAACAAGCTACTCTGCACAATTGTTTAGTATCACATTTAAAAATTTGGTGATGAAAAAAATATAAACATAAATCTAACAAAAATCAATAGTTACACTAAATGGTATGCAATTTATCTAAACTAAAATGAGAACATTGTTTATATAGAGTATTAAAAACTGAATGGCACATAAATTGTTATTTTTATAAAATATGCTAACAAACATAAGAGAATTTTATATAGTTACTAACAAGGATGAGATTCTAGTTAAGTGGAAGGATTTAAAGACATTAACAGCAAAGAAAAATAATTTATAGCATTTTAAGAATAGATACTATATTAACAATTTATAGAGACAAAAACATTGATAGATGTATTCAAAAGCATCATATATATTTTTATATAGATATATATATCTTTCACATTGAATTAATAACCACCATTCCATATGAATGTCATTCACTTGCAATAAACAATTTAAACACTGAAATTGAAAAAAAACTATCAATTGTTTGTACAATTGTTACAGAGACCAAAAAAGACAAGTGATATAACAACAGCTGTTCTAAATATTCAATTTCCAATATAGATGTTCTATCAATTACAAATTTTTCATATATACAAATTTGGCCAGCAAATATTTTTTTTTTCTTCCTATGCGGAACTGATTTTTCTAAAATCACTTATCCCATTTTATCCTGTAACTTTAAGGCACGTAAATATATAATTAAGCATCATATTAACGTGTACAAAAGTACCCAGTGCAAATGTGTTGACATCCAATAACTCACTCGGTAAACGTCCAATAAACAACTAACCACACACAACACATTTCCGAAGAACAGGCAGATGGTAATTCAAAACAATTATTCGAAGAAAAAAGTTATCAGCCTTCTCATAAGAAGTGTTTCACAAGTAAACATAGATACAAAGTACTGCGGAAGCCAATTCCTTTAAGCTTAAAGTTCTCCGCAAAAGTTATACCGTTAGCAGCTCGCACTTTTAGTTATCATTTGGCATGCTTGTACTTTATCCAACTTAAAAATCTAGTTATTTGTAAACAATTATAGTCTTTTTTTAAGTACTTGAATCGTAAAACTCCGAACACTTTGCAATAATAATAATAAGCACATTAATAAGATTCTGTTTTGATTAATGAGCCTTGGTACTCCCACCAGCTACGTAATTCCTATACATAAAAAATATCTTGTAACTAAGAAACTTCTTTGGATATGTCTGTATAATATCACAGATAACACTTCTCAAGCCTTTGGTTAGACTAGAAACTCTTGTTTTATGGCAGTTGTTTTCCCTGCTGTAATATAACACAAGCAGACCCCTCTAATCCTTTGTACCCTTCCTGGAAAAAACGAAAAACATTTACTTCACATCGTCCATATATGCCAAAAGAAAAGTATTATTAAAAGCCACATGAACCATTTGGTAAAATCTTAAAACATTACACTGTTAACAATTTGAATATTCTAATATGACATTGAGAAGTTTGTAGTACATTACGTAATTGTTGTTTGGAAACTTTTCATGTTCCGCAAATCAGTGCACAATTGTAACTCAGATGAATGTACTGTATTTGCCAGCATATAAGATGCACAAATTTTTGAGGAAAAAGCTTTATCACTGAATTTATAATTAATTTACAGTATTTCAACATGTGGGTCTACTTTCAACAAATAATTTTCCTAATCTGACTAGGAAAGAAAACATTTTAATCTTCTTCGTCATACACTGCAAGGGAAAGAAATAGAACTCAGAACAGAGAAAATTTTCAGAAATGAAGATAATCAAAATACTGAGTATCAGTGTATAAGATGCATCCTGTTTTTAAGACCTATTTTTAAGAGGAAAAAATGCACCTTATACGCTGGCAAATACGGTAATTAGCTTATAGCTCCAATTTATAAATTAAAAATTCTTTTTTGTAAAATAAGCTGAACGAAAGAAATATATGTCAACTTTTAAAATTTGTAATGCTCAATGAACACACGTATAAATAACTTCAAATAAAGTAAGATATAAATACTAGGGAGAGGAGAGATTAATCAGCACTCCATTGGTATTGGCCGACTGGTGTATTGGTAAAATTACCGATTATTTTAACAATCCGATATATCTATAAATATTAGGGCTGAGCCGATACCGATTCCAATACTATCACCGATAACCACAGACTCCGATACCGATACTTGAAAATTGCAATAATTAAAATTTGTTCAGAATACTGATCAATATTGGTGTGTAAATTTTCTACTCCACTTATATGCATCAATTTACCAAGAAATGTACCTTAGAATATTAAAATACGAGGGTTGGGGCAAAAGTCATTGCAACTATTTTTTTTCTTGTAGATACCAGCCCGGTTGGAAAATGCGACATATACAGATTAAAGGACGAGGGGGGAACTACATGTGGGGACTATGAAAACACGCGAACATTATACCTCACATATTTATTACGATAGTGTACAGGACAATACAGGTTTGATCGTGCAAAATTAATTACATACCTGTTCTACAGTTGACAGAATAAAACTGGGGCTAAAGGCCCTCAAAGTAGTCACCTGCCATGTGCACCACATGCTGCCAACGATGTGGGAGACTCGGAATACCATCTGCGTCACCATTGGCCGCACCATGTGTGAATCGGGTCATCTGTTGTTGCACAGCATTGGCAATGTCGTCTCATGTCGCAAACCGCCTTCCACGTAGTGGTTCCTTAACCTTGCGACGTGGCATTCAGGAGAAACGTCCGGACCTTCTGGACAGTGCAATCAACCTGCACGACAACGCTAGACCACATAAAGCAGTGTGTGTACGGCGGCAACTGCAACGCTGGGGATGGGAAGAATTGGAGCACCCGCCGTACTCTCCTGACATTTCGCCCTGTGACTTTCATCTCATACGCAAGGTTAAGGAACCACTACGTGGAAGGTGGTTTGCGACACGAGACGACATTGCCAATGCTGTGCAACAACAGATGACCCGATTCACACATGGTGCGGCCAATGGTGACGCAGATGGTATTCCGAGTCTCCCACATCGTTGGCAGCGTGTGGTGCACATGGCAGGTGACTACTTTGAGGGCCTTTAGCCCCAGTTTTATTCTGTCAACTGTAGAACAGGTATGTAATTAATTTTGCATGATTAAACCTGTATTGTCCTGTACACTATCGTAATAAATATGTGAGGCACAATGTTCGCGTGTTTCAACTGTCCCCACATGTAGTTCCCCCCTCGTCCTTTCATCTGTATATGTCGCAATTTCTAACCGGGCTGGTATCTACAATAAAAAAATAGTTGCAATGACTTTTGCCCCAACCCTCGTATATAGACAAAATATAGTTTTTTTGTGCAAAATTGGTGCAAAATAAAAAAAAAAAACTTTGAATTTTTATTATTTCTCGGATAATTAGACTCCGCGAAAGTGTCATGCGGCATTTTTGCGGACCCCGTAAAAGACCAAGATGCCGGAAAAGTATCGGCTGGTATTGACCGATATCGATACATCAGCATCGGTATCAGCTAAGCCCTAATAAATATCTTATAATTTAGTGCAAAATTATGCCAGTTTGTTATAATTTTTATGGACAATCTCCATGTTCTACTTTCTAAAAAAGTAAATGTCTACATATAGCAACTCCTTTTTGCACTGCAGTCACCTCGAAACACACATTTATTAAGAAGGTCAATGAATCATTCTTGTTCTTCAAGGACTATTTGGAATTTTATATCGAATCAGTAGAATATCAGTATCAGTAAAAATTTCATATTGGCCCATCTCTAGGAAATACCCAGAAATATAGTATATGCATTATATCTTGACAAAACACTTCCGGGTGGAACAGGTGTAAATACACTTATGCGCTAATATCACCATTCAGTTAAACCAAACGATAACTAAATTATTTCGTCAGTGAACCAATCCTACTTCCTCCAGTAAGTTACTTCCTACAATAAATGTTTGAAATGGTAATCAGTGTTCCATGATTCTGAGATGGTTTCAGGGTAGGCCTAGGAAGAGTTAGCGCTACCAGCAGAAAGAGCAAAGGGTTAACAATCTGTCAAGGGAAACGTAGCAAAGTTATATATTCATGTTTTTTCAAGGTATTGAGAAATGTACAGCTTAACCAGAGTGAGAAAACCGCTAGTGAACAAAGCATGTGCAATACAATCATTTGTTTACCATGTAATGCTGCCCTTGCATTACCTACATCCCTGTTACTTTTACAGTGTCAGGTGTTTGTGTCATCACAAAGGGCAAAACCATACACAGCGAAAGCAAAGACTTCATATTTAATGCTGTTGAAGTTTTTGATAACAAAACTAGGGATGGAAGCTACAGCAGATCCTCGATTTTACGTTTTTTGGGGGACCAAGATGAAAGAACATAAAATGTGGGGAAATGTAAAATCCGGGAAAATTTTATAGCATTTTCCTATATTGGGACCATGAAGTCTGTATATATAATGCGGGCAAATGTAAAGCCAGAAAACGTCAAATCAGAGTTCCACTGTATACTATGGCAACATGCCGAGACATTGGCACAACTGAAGAGGGAGCGAGAGGAGAAAACAAATGACTATCCACTTTAGCAACAGCAGTGTCTATTTACCTATCCAACTATAAATATCTTGAAAATCAGCGGAGCTACAAAGATGAAATTTGGTGCACTGATAAATTAAACTGCATGGTGCCCTTTGAAGACCAATACCTGCCAAATTGCTTTTTATTGGTTGATGCATGATCAGTACAACATGCCACACTTCTGGCTTTGTAGACTGGAGTCCACTTATTTTCAAGTCCTCATGATGCTGTGTCAACACTGACATTTTTTAATTTTCCAAGGACTCTCAAGCCTAACAAATAACTTGATGCAACATAAGTTGATCAGCCTATCTCTCTGGACATGAGAGGCAATAAATTAATAGACCTAACTTCAGAAACATCAATTGATTTGTTATTTTAAGTCCACTTTATGCACAGGAAGGCTAATCGGGACTGGACCTACAGTTTTAAGTGGGATCCGAACCACTGTGCCTCCACCGGGTATCAAACTTGGGACCCCTTGCTTACAAGGCGGCGACATTACCACTACGCAACTTCAGAAACAAGCAGAAGTCGTGAAGAGTCGCATCCAGCAAGTAGTTACTGGACCTTGTCTTGAACTTGGCAATAAAATTTTGAACAGCTTGTGCGTAGGCTTCACAAATTAAGCACATTTAACCCTAGCTTACCCAAGGAGGAGAGGGAAATGTCAGGTGACCACCTCATTTTCTTTTTGGTTTCAATTTTTCAACTGTTAATATTTTTATAAAAAATTGAAAATAAATTACATTTTTCCCTACGATCTTCCAATATTTCTGTATTACTTTTGATCAAAAAAATCTTAAGGTAATGTAAATAGGGGCAAAATTCACGTGGTGGACCTATCAGTCAGTCGTGGTGTAGAAGAACAGCGTCGCCGTAATTGCATTCTTGAAGTGCTGACAAAAATGCCTCCAGAAATTTTTGACCTGCTGAAACCTCTAAGAATTTCGAATATGATTGTGTATTGAACCATTGCATGGTACGAGGAACTCCAGAAAGCTGAAGACAGACCAAGATCCCAGATGCTAACAGTCGTCAAGGCCATTCATAAACGAATTCGGTGGAACCCCCTCTGGAGGCAGAAGATTCTCGTCTATGAGATGGATGTGTTGACCAAGTCGATGTCTCAGCTCGTCAAAAATGACCTACATGTAAGGACTTACTGCAGGTCAACCAAACACCTACTCACACCAGTTCGCAAAGAAATTAGGCAAGCAAGAGCTGCACACCTTGATCAGTGGCATGTAAAAATGTACATGAAAATACGCTGTTCACGGATAAGAAAATTTTCATGATTGAGGAGTCCTACAACGGCCAGAAAGACAGAAATTACGTGAAGTCATCCAGAGATGCAAAAGAAATAGTGTTGATGGTAGAGATCACACCACACCTCTTCAGTTATGGTGTGGTGAAGGATATTCCACCAAGGGGTGGCCAAAGCACATTCTTGCAAATATAGGATTAAAACAGGTGCACTAGTGTATCAGGAGGATGTGCTGGAGGAAGTAGTAATAGCCCTCAGCACAACTCTCTTCGCTAGGAAGCACTGGGTTTTCCAGCAAGACTCAGCTCCCGGCCACAAGGCAAAAATGACGCAAGAGTGGATATGGCGAAACATCCCTGCCATCATAGCCACCAAAGACTGCTCATCTGGGAGTCCAGACCTCAACCCCCTCAACAATAAATTAAGGTCAGTGTTAAAGTACATGACCTTGAAGATGCCATGTGGACAGTCTGAAGAACTCCACTGAAAAAGTAGTGGCAAAAATGCCGATGGAGATGGCCCATGCCACCATCCAAGAATGGCCAGATTGACTACAGGACCGTGTCAAAACTAGTAGAGGACATTTTTGTATTTTATTGTAGTTAGTTGAATATAATATGTAGGGCCCGGGACTTTATGTCCTTTAAAACTGCAAAATATGTAAGTAATTATGTCATAAAAGATTAAAAATATGCTAGAAAAATGCAGAAATATTCCCAGTAAAGCCAAAATATGCACCACAGTACTTTCGAATTTCTCACTCCACATCACTCCGGAAGTTATCCAAGCTGCCCGGGAAGAACGTGAATTTACGTTGGATTTGTGACGTGATAAGGGGAAATGAGAAAATAAAGGGGAGAGGAAAACATTCGTGGAGAACTGACCTTCATGTAGATTAGGAAGCACAGTTGGGTAGGAATGGCCGAATCTGCAAGTTGTATAGTGATACATGCAGGTTTTTTAGTTTTTTAAGTTTTTTCTTTTTAGTTCAGTGCTACCCCCTTTCCTATAATCAAGATATCATCTACATATCTCCCGTAATATTTAATACCTATTCCCGTTTTTTCCAAAGCTGCCTTCTCTATGAAGTGCATAAAAATGCTCGCTACTATACCTGAGATGGGGTTTCCCATCGCCAAGCCGCCTTTTTGTTTATAAATATTGTCATGGACGTAGAAAAAGTTATATTCTGTTACAAGGTTATACCATCGTACATACTCCCAAGCTGTTAGGATGTCTATTTCTTTTTATAATAGCCACCTCAGTAAACAATCTCCCGCCTTCCCTCTCGGTACACTTGCGTATTGGTTAATAACATCGAAACTACTTATTACATCTTTGTCATCAATTTCCAGTTTTTCAATACATTCTTTAACTTCTACGGCATTTCTAACGCTATATTGGGTGTTCTCATTTATCTTCTTTATTCTTTTTACCAGCATTTTTGCTAGCCCATATCCCGGATGTTCGTAGGTTGGTATAATAGGCTTAAGCGGTATGCCTTGTTTGTGCATCTTAGGTATTCCAAACGCGATTGGTATGTTGCCCTCTTTAGTGTCTTTAATAAGGATTTTCTTTTCGCTTGTGCCCAATGTAATGCTTGTCTCTATCCCTTTTTTGATCTCTCTTCTAATCTTATTAATAGGGTCTTTCTCTATTTTCTCAAAATGATTACCTTTAAAGTTTTCTTCCAATTTTTGGTGATATTCCTCTCTATCCATAATAACCATCTTGTTTTCTTTATCAGACCTAATCAGAAATACCTTATTCTGTTTCACCAATTTTTTTACATTGCTTAAATCATGCCTTAGGTATTTGTTTATTTTCTCTTTCTGCGTTCTATTCCCCTGTTTCATCTTCATTTCCTTTTTAATTTCTTTTTGCAAGTGTTGTTCCACGATATTACGTATCCTTTGTCTAACTTCAATTTTATCCTCCTTATCGTCGATAGTTGTTACGATCGTTTCTGCTGCTATTATCAATTCTTCTTTTTCAAGTTTCTCTTTCCCGATTGCAAATTTCTGCCCCTTATTCATAATCCTAACTCTTTAGGTGGTTCATGGGTGGTTAAATTTAAAATGTTCTCATTATTCCCCTTCTCTTCTGTTTTTTGTTTCTTATTTTCTAAATTGTCCTTCCTATTCAATTTTAGTTTCATCAATTTCCTCTCTATAATATTACTATCCTCAACTTTGGCATTTTCCACGGCTCTCAAGTGTGTCTCTTCAATGCAGTTCCACGTCACTTCGTCTAGATCCCTACTAACTTCCAAATGTAACCTATAGCACTCCTTATTAAGACGTTCGACTTGCCCATGTGCTTCCCTAATACATTTCCCCAGTACTTTAAACTGTATTTCCTGTTTTTGTTCAATCATACCTACACTCAAAGGTTTATATCCCCATTTTAAAAAGTTTGGTAAAACCCCCATTTTCCTGCATTGTTTTAAGAATCTAATCCTGATCAAACCCTTATTCAACTTAATCCTCTTATTTTCTAGGATACACACTTTTCTCCCCGTATCGGAGATCAATAGCATTTTGTAGGTTTGGTGCGTATTACTCACAATTCCAGAATATAAAAAAAAGGACGTTAAAAACTGTACTTACGTATGCGAGTATGTTGTTCCAATATTTCTTACTGTAGAACGACGTTTCGGAGATTAACTATCCCCTTCTTCAGGTTCGTATGAAAAAACTAAGTACTTAGCATAGTACCACGTCGAAATGTAATATACTGCTGGACAATGAAAACCGGACACTTTAATATTTGACATCTGAATTGCAATAACAGCTCGCAGGTATATTACAGAATGTTCGGCAGATCATGTAGTACCATATGCACCATTCATAGGCTCGGACTTTGTTTATGCATTCGTACTTAATTCAGTTTCTGCAACATTTAGTTAGCCCTTGTACCAGAGCTTTTATCGACCCATTGCGTTATAACAAAAAATGCAAGTGTCCGGGTTTTTTTTGTCCAGCAGTATATAAGGATTGTGGACAAGGGTTGGTGTGGATACATTTAAAATATTATATCCTCGCCCTAGAGGTATATAAAAAGCTCGTCGTTCACTAAAAAAACTTGCACAATAAACCTATTCTCATGTTAAAAAACTAAAAAACCTGCATGTATCACTATACAACTTCCAGGTTCGGCCATTCCTACCCAACTGTGCTTCCTAATCTACATGAAGGTCAGTTCTCCACGAATGTTTTCCTCTCCCCTTTATTTTCTCATTTCCCCTTATCACGTCACAAATCCAACGTAAATGCACGTTCTTCCCGGGAACAACATACTCGCATACGTAAGTACAGTCTTTAACGTCCTTTTTTTTATATTCAGTATCTTCCAGGGAAGATTGACTAGGATGGGGATGGGGTAATAAATGAAGTCCGAATTCCTTTAACCGAAGAATGTAGTGGGAAAAGACTGAAAATATTGTGAGGTTCACTGCAATTATCTTAGGTTTCATTCCCTATTCTGTCAGATTTACACCTTTGTGGAAACTGAAGCATAATTGGCAGCTTGCTACAGCTCTGGTAAATCTAGGCAATCACAACACAACTTTTTAAGGAGAATCTTAACTATAGACTCCATAAACAGCCTGCAGAATTTTTGTCAGAACAGTTACACTAAATACGTTTCCGTTCTACAATGCACTTCCAATCTTATCGCAGAAGTTCCTGTACTCGATTGCCAATAGAGATGGGGCTGTAATGTACCGAATGTTATTTTTACTTTTGACTGATTGTTGTGAGAAGCAAAAAAGGGTAAGAAATGAGAACAATTGAAACTTCCTGTCAGGTGTTCTGGTGCCAACAGAACAATGATTGAGAATGTTTTTCCTCAATAATGTTCACACGGCTATCAATACACGTTGCAGATACGAAGGGCAAACTCAACAAACGTACATTTTTAGGAAAATGCATTTCAAGTTGTGAGAAATGGGGCAAACTCAACAAAAACTTTGGAAATCACGCAGGAAAACTTTCCGATCTACTGTTAATGACATTTTTGTTGAGTTCGCCCTGGACCTCACAACTTGAAACGCACTTTCGTCGAAATGTACGTTTGTCAAGTTCGCCCTTCATATCCGCCCTCATATTGTCAGCAGGATAAAAAAGGGGGATTATTATTGTTCGGTACTAGTTGGTAAGAAAAGACTACATCTGCTTTTAATTTATTCCTCCATAATTTCTTTATCCTGCCATCGATAATATATTATCCATTGCGCTAAAGCTACGAAGAATAAATTATAAAATAACCGATTATATGCAAGAAAATTATGTATTCAGCAATGTGTCTTATTACAAGAAAATTGAAGAAACATTGTAAAAATGCAAAATTGGTAAACTATGTCAAAATATGCCTTATGAAGTTTGTCTATTTTGGCTGATTTATCAGATACGTAAAGATCTCGCCCCAGTATTCGATCAGATGTCAAATAAAAAAATAAATTATAACATAAAGTCCCGGGCCCTTATAATACAGTCAACTCTCGATTCAACGACCTTTCACAGTTCCCGGGAAAAGGGTCGTTATTTCGAAGGGGTCGTTATTGGAATTTGCACCAATTTTCAGCTTAAAGGGAGCTCAAACGGACACAAATTTGCCTAGGAGATGGTAACACCATTTATCCTGGTAGTTATACAACCTGTTATGCACAGGATGCGTGTTGTGATAAGCAAAATAGAACATGAAAAAGTTTTCACAAAAGAGAATTTAAAATAATGTTTGTTTCAATTGTGCACAGTCGTTGCTTTTCCAGGAAATTCTTACAATTCTAGTTCATGAGAAACCCGTTTGCACTGAGACCAATGGAAAGGAAAACAATCTCTCGCTTATTGCAAGCGAAACTCGAAGAATCTTGGCACCAGTCAGACTGGTGCCAGCAAAAGTTGTGAGATAATCGGGCAGAATGAATGTTGGATTTTATACGGGTTTACTGGAGCATTGTCTGTTACAAGATTAACTGGTAAGATTATATCTCTCGGGAGAAACAACACTACCTCTCTAGGTAACAGACAAAAAAAAAACAAAGGCAGGGCTGTAATTTTCGTCCTGGTTCGGCTGTGTAAAATACATGGTATAAAAAATCACTTTTCTTTGCTTCAACCAACTTCATTCACCCTCCTTCCCCATTCAAGGGAGCAGTCTAAACTCCTTCCTTGACTTGCATTGTAATCCAGCATAAAAAAGGAAACGCGCAACTTGCGATCTGTTGCAACCAATGCGTATTCTAGGACACGTCATTAAACAGCGTGGCAGTCGCTAATCATTCGGGTTTGGAATTGAATTTCACTTTAAACTGTATATTTAATCCCGATTAGCCCATCAGCATAAAATGAACTGAAACAAGCTTTATGAAACTGCGCATTTTCACATATCAAAATGGTAGATTCTTATTTACTCTCACGTTAATCGACGATTTAATGTTGGATTTAGGAGTATTCTCGATGTCAAACACCCACCCTTTCAAAGGTTTTCCCTTGAATAATGTCTTTTTAATCAGTCTCAGCGACCATTCCTACATTGAACACTTTTTTTTTTCCTCCACATGAATGGTTCTGAAGAAAAGCGGATGCAAATTAAATTTACAGATTTGCTTATCAGAAGGTGCAGAACATGAAGTTATTTTAACTCTTGTTTTTCTTTCTGGAGATCGAATTTCGTTATCGTCAAATCAAAACAGCTTTGCGAGATTCAAAACAATAACTTTTTCCTTCGCGCTGGATGAGTCATCGCTGTTATCGGCAAGCAAGAGCTTTGCAGACGCTAGACAAAACAGGCTGGAAGTTCGAGCAACAGGTGGCGGAAGAGAAAAGTCCCAGCATTTTAAAGATAACGCAACTGTCAAAGACGGAACTTTTAACTGCAGTGTAAAGAAGAAAGAAATGACCCTTGCTTTACGTTTTACCATGCAACAGACAATAATATGGGCAATATTTCCTATGCAGACAACAGCATTAAAAAATAATAATAAATAAATAAATAAAAACTGAAATCTGCAATTATCAACATTGCCGTGCACACCAGTGGTGGAGAATGAGCTGGGGAAAGGGTAGAGGGTCACTTTTTTTTTACTTGTTCCATGGTTTTTGTTCGTTTTCAAAAAATATAACCAGAACTGGATGCCCCATTTTAGACGTCAAAGGAAAGGAAGAGGGGTGGTTCCTTTTCCACCCTCGCCTGTAATCAGCCCGCATCAGCAAGAAAATCATGGCTGAAACAATCGGCATCGACCCCCCCCCCCCCCCCAGTTTGCTGACAGGAAAAGAGGGAGAAGTCAGTCAGCCAAGGGAACACTTTTTTGGCACATATGATGACATCGACACAATTAGGAAAATGTATGAAATGGGAAACGGGAGTTATGATGCACGTAAGATCGAAGTAAACTTTTGTGGAAACCTGGATGACATCACATTAAGCGGGTTGACGATCTTTACTTCACCTATGTGGTTTTGATTATCTCTAACAGTTTCGCTTTTTTATGAAGTGTTGCAGGGAACAAAGAACATGTTTTGAATGAAAGCGGTTACCGGAAGTTGTCGGCTACAAGGCCGAGAGTTGCTCATTCACAGGAACCTGCTGAACTCTAGGTCAGAACTGGACAGAGGGGCCAGACTTCCAGGCGCCACGAATCTGCATTTTCGAACATTCCTGCGATATTATCTCTCAAGGTGATGTATTTATCGATGAAAGAGCTTGACCTGCCATACACATTGGCAAAGACTGCAAGTCCAGCAGTCATTTCGGGCTGCTCCCACCCTCCCCCGCGAGTTTTCAGCAGCTCTTAGGACAAGGAAACAAGTCAAGTCGATTTAAAATAACATCCAAGCACATTCGATCTTCTCTTCTCGCGTATCCAAGAGAAAGTGTGGCAAAACAAGCCTGGCACGTTGGGTAGTGGCAGTCGGGTGCGGTGTAACATTGGTGCACTTGAGGGAGGGGAAGGATATGTCAAGTGCTATTGGATATCACTCAAGCATGGTGTGGTGGTGTCTATTTTTAGTTCAGACCTAATTGTGAGCGGTAGAGCGCTCGTAAAGGGAACGAGTGGAGGAAAAAACAACACATTCTTCGGCCGATTTCCTTCAATTTTTCAACTTTTTTTTTTCCAAATTTTTCTATTTTTTTCTAAATTTTTCACGCTTCCCGGGAAAAGGGTCGTTACTTCGAGAGGGTCGTTATACCCGGGGTCGTAGAATCGAGAGTTGACTGTATGTGCAAAATATCCTCGACACTGTGTTTCATTACCATTCTAAGAGGATATATGTTTGTAACAGAACTTATGGCAGGGCTGTGTATATATGTGATACTGTTCCAAGGATATACCATAAAAGCTTACATACCTATACTTGTATTCTTCTTTCCAGCTAGTAACAGTTATATGTGGGGGTGGCAATAACGATCTCAGCAACTGCACCAAGTGTATAGTTTCCACCAAAGCTGGAAGAAATCAATGGTCTATTAAGAAATATTGAAACCTTTTAATACAATTTGTATTCATGCATATAAAATTTAAAAAATAACAATATCGATTTAATAACTTAAAAGAAAGTTTTCAATTATCAGCAAATTACTGCTGGGAGAGCCTTTGCTGCAAACAGTTTTGTGACATGCTGCTAGGTACACTGTTGCTGTCTGCTGCATCACGGAACAACAGACAATGCTGCGGATGAGCAGGTGTCAACAGCAATTAGCAGCATGCCACAAAACTATACGCAAGAAACACTTGCCACGCAATAGCAAAAGCTTCCAAGAGAATGGTGGCAGTGGCCACTGAAATCAATCAATTAATTAATTTTATTTAAGTTTATTTCACTTTTCAGCCACTTTTGGCTAATCATAAAGATGAAGATGAGTGATGTTGAAATGGCACTAACTAAGAAACCCCATGCCCAGGCCAGGATTCGAACTCGAGACCCCTGGCTTCGGATCATGCTGTGCTAACCACTTTGTCATGTAAGTATGTTATTAATTAATTAATCAGTTGACAATACTGTTATTAATTAATTAATCCATTAACACTAATACAGTGGACTATTTTTAATTCCAATTTGGATAATTCGAATTACTCGATAATTCAGACAGATGTTTCTTCCTCTTGAAATCATCTTTAATGATAGGTTTTTGTTAAATCAAATATTGGAGAATTCAAACTTTTCGTGCCCCCTTGGAGTCTGAAATAGTAATGGGCATTAGTTGACTAATATTAGTCGATTAATTATTAACCTTTTCACTGCTACAGACTTTCTCAATTGTAATCCCATGCTGTGCTAACTACTTTTTACATTCTAACAGTTTAATTTATACCATTTTTCCCTTTCAATTTTAATGATTTTAGTGTGTTTCAACAAACAAAAACTGCTAAAAAGTTGTACATATTATTATTTATCACCAAAAAACTTACACACATAATACACATAATATAAACATGTATATATTTTTTGTAAGAACTATTTTTGTATATGAAATCACTGTATTATTATAAATGTATGTACATGAAACAGTATCATAAAAGGGAGCACTGCTAAAATTTGTTGGGAAACATATTAACATTTATGTATCTAATATACACATAACAATACACACATAATGTTAGTAGTTTTTCAAAGTGTGTTATTTTTCACAGCACGGTACTACACGGTTCTATAGTCGAATTGGCACACACATGACATTGTCTGGTAGGTTCTTTCTTCTTTTCTGTAGCTGGAACTAATGTAAAAAAACGGGTGTATCAGGATCATCAATATCACTGTTCTCATCTGATTCACCATGTAAATCATTGACTCATCACTTTCGTCATTTGTAATGAATTCGGCAATTTCAGCATCAGTAAGAGCACTCGTACTTGTGCGACTAGAAGCCATTGCAAACAATAATAATGCGCAAAGTATACAAAACAACAACCGTTCTCACTATAGATGGTGGTAGTTATCAACAACAAGTTTCACAAACTCCTATGGCAATTCCACAACTCAAAAAGCATAGACTAATCTTTAGGGCCAGTATACTCGCCCATAGCAGAGCTTAGAGGTTTCAGTATACATGAACATAGTTGCATTGTACCTCCCAAGATGGCAGTAGCTATCAGTGATCAACAAATTTGAACCTGCATTGTGCTGACACCAATCTAAAAATAGTGAATTAGTTGGGCGAGTATACTCGTCCATAGCATATGAGTGTATTATTCCTTGGACGAGTATACTCGCCGGTAGCAGTGAAAGGGTTAAAACAATCGACAAATAAAAATTAGTCGACTGAAAAAATTAGTTGACTAATATTAGTTGAATTAGTCGACTGAAAAAATTAGTTGACTTAATATTAGTTGAATTAGTCATTCGACTAACATTAGTCGAAGTAGTCGAGCAAATAATATTAGTCGAAGGAGTCTTTCCCACTAATTTCGCTGGAAACTGATCACGACTCATTCAGATTCCAAACGAACGATCGGCTACTGGTGTAAAGGTCTTATTGTTGAGAAGTGAAGCAGGAAGATATTTCTTGGAAAGGTCAGTGACTGGAAAATTCCGTCACATCACCTTTCTACCTCTGGGGGATGATGGCTGTTGTCATTCATGTTGCTATTTTTTTTAACACTGCTGTACTTTCTCAGGGGACACACATTCAGACTTAAAGTTTCTTGGAGTTCACGGGCCACTGACCATCCCTAGGAATCACAGTGGTTGGTATAAGAAAGACATCGTAATATTTAAAAGTGCAAAACTCTCAATTTCTTGCCTTGAGATGAAGTAGAGATTTTAGGTTAAAAGCATTGTACTGTAATGAAAAGATTCTTACACTAATAATATAAGAATATAGTTTAAAATCCACCAGCTCTCATGCAAGGTAAGGGACAATTAATTTAATTTAAAATAAACACTAATTATGTTCGTGGGGCAAATACTAAAGTCACTCTCTGCAGTATGATCTCAAACTTGCTGCAGTCTCTATAATACGTTGACTTTCACTTTCCTTTTTTCCGGGGCAGAAATTTGCCAATAGCATCGGTGGCTGAGCGCATTGACTGATGCATTAATCTCGCCTCTGATGGATCCAGGCTCGAATCCTAGCAATAACTGATTTTGCATCTTCAAGATGTATGGATTACAGAAAAGACTGCCATTTTGTTGTATCACATTAGGTTTCTTAAACATTACACGTAATAGGGTCATTCATTCCATGTGAAATCAACAAGGTTCTCAACCTTACATTTTTTTATTAATTTCAAATTTGGCATACTGGAAGTGCCACCTGAATATGCAAAGTTGTAGAACAATAGCAACAGCATTTGTTTGATATATACTACCATGAGGTGTTATGTTCGATTTAGGGTAGGGTAGAGTAGGTTAGGTAATGCATGACAACATATTTTCATAAGACTAATTCCTGATATTCAAAAGTTAAAGTTTAACAAATATGAAATACAATATTGTTTGAATTAACATACATGAATATAATGTTTAAATTTGCAGTCATTGTAAATACAGGGTGATTCAAAAGTCTGGTCACATAGGTAACTTCATTATCAGTGCACATAGAAAAAAAATGGAAAGAGGGGAAAGTTGTTGGAAATAAGTGAGTTTCAATCTAAACTGCTTGAATTTTCAACGTATCATGCACCGTTTAGGCTGTACATTGGTACGAGCCTCATTGGAAGCCAAAAATTCCACATGCTTGGCCCTGAATACTCCATGGCATAGCAATACCATACAGTACAGGGTAAATTAAGAATTGATGACGATAATCACAGGTAAAATAAGCAAATGTTTATACTAAAGTATAAAATTTTAATGTATGACACTTGCAGTGGCACAGTGTGAAGAACTTATGTATTGTAGTCGATTCTCATTTGAGTATTGAGCCTTTTCTAAAGGTCTGGGGAAAGGAGGGTTGTGCATGTCACATGTTCACGTTTTAAATACTTGTCTACCTATAATTATCGTTTTTCATTGCACGATTGTAGACTATTTTTTTTT
The DNA here is from genome assembly GCF_977018435.1 of Lepisma saccharinum. Lineage (NCBI taxonomy): Eukaryota > Metazoa > Arthropoda > Insecta > Zygentoma > Lepismatidae > Lepisma > Lepisma saccharinum. Next base: position 29,573,606 of record NC_139250.1, read on the forward strand.
TTTCAGTCTAAAAATTGGTTTTTAACTATTCATCTCGTAATTGACTCATTGGCACGTCAGAGAAAGAAACCAACTATAACGTCGCATGAACTTTGGACACAGAGAATTATTTTCTTTAAGTCCGTATATCCTAATACTCTAGTAACATTTCTCAGGTGTAATATTTCGAATATAATGCACAAATTAATAACAACTAATGTCTTACTTTTCTTTTCCAGACTGGAAATATGTTCGCTACTTGTCACCAAGAAATGACATGCGTCGATTTAGACTATTCAACTAGTTCCCAGGTTCAATTCTCTGTGGCTTACATATATATATATATATATATATATATATATATATATATAATGGATAAAAGCAAGGAGGGCCAAAAGGGCTAAGTAAAAATAAAATAAGGTAAAAGGAAACACTCACCGGACAGTAGGAAAATTCAAAATTTTCGCTAATTTATAGCATCATCGGTGTGAGAAGAAACAGAAGACGGAACCGGAAGTTGGGGTCCTGCAGAGTTGCCAGGTCCCCATTGAAGAAGAAGCGGTGCGTAGAACGAAAAAAACACTGTTTCGTCACCAGGCTCGTCGTAAACTGTGAGTGTGTAGGATGAGTTGGGAGGGAGGGCGGGAGGGTGGGTGAGGGTTGGGCATTACTGGGTGGCCTTGTTCAGGCCAGGTGGAGTGGTTGCACTCATGGCCGATATATAGGCCCTCTCCCATCTTTTGCGAACAGAGGTGTTGGCTGGTTGGGGTAGGAGGTGGATGATCGCTACCCGGAAGCAGTCGTTGAAACTGATGTTGTGGTGGTTGGTGTGGACGGCGACAGTGAAGTCCAGGTTGTGGGTGGAGGAGCGGTGGTTATTGATGCGAAGGTTGAGGGTCGTTGATGTTTCCCCCAGGTAAAAATCACCACAGATGTTGCAGGTGAGGATGTAGATAAGGTCACCAAGCAAATATCACGAGCTGCCTCACATACCACTACCACCAAGAAACCTGCTGCCACCAACCCACCTGCACTCATCACCCAATATCATCCCCACCTCAACAAAATCAGGCACACACTGCACTCTCTTCTCCCAATCCTCCACAGTGATCCCGAAACCAAAAACATATTTCCCGACAAACCCAGGGTGGTTTTCAAACGCCCCCCTAACCTCCAAAACATCCTGGTCCACAACACTCCTTCGCCACACATCCAACACCCCCCTGCCCATAAATGCAACCGACCCAGGTGCAAGACCTGTCCCATCCTCATCACTTCTCACACCCTCCAGGTGCACACGGCCACTGGCAAATTTACCCTCCATCCCAAAGGGACCTGCCATGCCTCAAACCTTATCTACATCCTCACCTGCAACATCTGTGGTGATTTTTACCTGGGGGAAACATCAACGGCCCTCAACCTTCGCATCAATAACCACCGCTCCTCCACCCACAACCTGGACTTCACTGTCGCCGTCCACACCAACCACCACAACATCAGTTTCAACGACTGCTTCCGGGTAGCGATCATCCACCTCCTACCCCAACCAGCCAACACCTCTGTTCGCAAAAGATGGGAGAGGGCCTATATATCGGCCATGAGTGCAACCACTCCACCTGGCCTGAACAAGGCCACCCAGTAATGCCCAACCCTCACCCACCCTCCCAACTCATCCTACACACTCACAGTTTACGACGAGCCTGGTGACGAAACAGTGTTTTTTTCGTTCTACGCACCGCTTCTTCTTCAATGGGGACCTGGCAACTCTGCAGGACCCCAACTTCCGGTTCCGTCTTCTGTTTCTTCTCACACCGATGATGCTATAAATTAGCGAAAATTTTGAATTTTCCTACTGTCCGGTGAGTGTTTCCTTTTACCTTATTTTATTTTTATATATATATATATATATATATATATATATATATATATATATATATATATATATATTATATTATATAGTAGTTTATGTCTTAGAACTTAGAACTGTAGACTCAGTAACATTTAGCCTGTCTCAGCATAACTTAGAGATGAGAAATTTCAAAATAATAACAAAAATACTTAGTTCAACTTAAATTAGTTGGAAAAGAAGTGAATTTAAAGTTTGACTAATATTAATGAAACAACTACTTCGACTAATATTAGTCGTTGCCAACTAATTTGACTAATATTAGTCAAATAGCTACTTCGACTAATATTACTTGTTCGACTAATTAGTCGATGGTGCCCATCACTCGTTTGAATTAAAATGGGTACACTGGAATAATAATAATAATAATAATAATAATAAATCTCCGAAATATGAACAATATCAAGAAGCAGCAAGTCGTCAAAACTGTCAGAACACCTCAGGTTAATACACTGCCTGGATGAAGTAGAGCAAAACTTGAAAGGGGTTCTAGACTAAATTTTGTTCCAGCTAATTCAGAGATTTATATTTTTTTTAAAAATGACATTTGTTTTGATACCCGTAACAAATTTAAATGTCAACTCCATAAGAGTAGTTCTCATTCTTTCCATTTCCATTATTTTACACTGCATTATTATCTATTAGATTAATCATGACAATGATGAAGGAATAAACTGATGATATGACAAATAGAGTGATCAGGATTGCTACGATTTTTTGATTATGAAATTCCGTAACATTTTCCAAAAATGAAATTTTTCCAGACATGTTATCATTATGATTTTTGCTTTTGAACCTTTTGTTTTTCAATTAAATATATAATCTGTTAATTATTATCAATATTCACTTTCACAATTTTTTTTTAGCAAATTTCATTCTACATGCACAAGAACAGTAAAATGTAAAATTACAATCAGCATCAAAAAATGTATTGGGCGCTACAATCACGTGCATCTAGCCTTCATGCGAAGGTAACAGAGGTACATTATTTCACCATAACAGTTATAACACCATTAAGCCTTGTTTCCATGATAAACACAAACTCAATATGCTGATCAATGCAGAATTTATTTTATTTCAAAAAATATAAACTAAACGTTACATTTCAACCTTCTAGCAAGGTCTTCTTCAGACTTCATATTGAGTCTGTGTTCACCATAATATAAAAACAACAGAAAAAGTTCATGAACCATACACAATTTTTCATTTTCTGCAACATTTATAGTGTCGTAAAAAATGCTGCTTTTTTGCTTATATTTAAAAGTACACAGCATCTGGAATAATTTTTGTTGCATATAGGAATTCTATAGGAAATGCTAACAAGACTAAGCTCTATAAAATAATAGACTATAACCTTATCTTCACCAAATTTTCCGATACTTATGATCATATTGTCGACATACTTTAGTTATCAATCAGATATCTGGACTGCAGTTTTCCTTTGGTATTCTTTCTAATATCTACCATTACAAAAATGAAAATTTATTACTGAAATTCGAAGGAACCATAATTTTGCACAAGACTGAGAATCATAAGAACGAAAGAAACAAGTTTCTAAACTGAATCTTTTTTTGGGAGTGGAGTCACAAGAACCGAATCCAGAAGTGGAAGTGAACTGCTTGTTCATTTTGCAACTTTTTCTCTTGCAGACTCCAAAATGCATGTAAATTCCAGACGATCTGCAACATTTCCCTGATTTTTCCCTGACAAGCCAAATTCCCTGACATTTCCCTGATTCCCAGACACACAGCAACCCTGATTACATTTAAAAAGAAAAAAAAACCTAGTAAGTGAATTGACAAACACAGACCATAATTAAGCAGAATTATAATTGAATATGGTATGGGAATAACTAAATCCTATTTTCGATGCCTTTGCAAGATGTGACTATTAAAAGCAAACTTTCCCGTTCTATTTTCATATTTCTCTTTCTCACTTTTAACAATTGCCTCTAATTAGTGCAGACAAATTTGGTATTCTTTCAGGTTTCATACATCAAGTCACATGTTAGCATGAAATTGTAGCATAATATAAAACACATACCTTTATGAAGTGCTTCAGACTGTTTTCCATAAGGTTTGCACATGGCTGGTTTGATGAAACTTTTCATGTATGCCATATTCTGCACAATTTCACCAAACGTTTTAACAATCAGTTCATTTTCTGTAAAATAAAAATGATCAATAACTATAAAGCCAGTCACCATTCTCAATACACTCTTAAAGAAAATTTTCAACAATACTACATTACAAAGTGAGTCAAGTGAAAATCTTCCTTTTTTAATTATTATAAGTTTTTTTGTGGATGTAGGGTTGCGTTAGTTCACCATATTTCAGAGTAGACTCATTGTATATCAACACCTATTTCCAGGTGTAGAGCAACTGCTTACTTGTCTGTCTTAAATATTTAAGGACAGCAGTTGGAAAAGCAGTTGGAAAGACAATCATTGAATTTTCATTTGCTGTAGAACATCTATAAGTTTTAGGCTTCCAGAGGGCAAGAAACTACTGCTCTTTACTGGTGCATGTGTATGCAGGCACCATCTTTAAAAAATGACAAAAATGATGATGTGAAGCTCACTTGATCAGTGTTGCAGCCTTGAGGTTGTTTGTAAATAACAGTAGATACCTCATGTAGTCTGTCCTGCATTTTGTAGGTTAGTCGCATGTTACTCACAAATCCAGAATATAAAAAAGGAAAGTTAAAAATTGTACTTACGTATGTGAGTATAGTGCTCTTATTGTAGAACGACGTTTCAGAGATTGACTATCTCTTTCCTCAGGTTCGTATAAAAAACTAAGTACTTGGCATAGTACTGCGTCAAAAATGTAATATGAGGATTGTGGTTAAGGGTTGGTTAGGATACATTTAAAATATTAAGTTTTTGCTATTAGAAGTACGTAAAAACCAAGTCGTTCCCTAAAAAAACCTGTACAGTGGACCTATTCACAGGTAAAAAAGTTAAAAATCTAAAAAACCTGCATGAATCGCAATGCAACCTGCAGATTTAGCCATTCCTACTAGTGATGGGTTCAAGCCGTTCATTTGTGCGAGTCGACTCATGAGCGCTCGCTCACTGAGAAGAGTCGTTCAAATGAGTCGTTCAAAAGAGTCGCCAAGCTTCTTTTTCTCGAAACACATGCCTGGAGAGGGGGAAGGGGGTAGGAGGTGTTGAAGCAGATGATTGTATTTAAGTAAACGAACACAACGTACGTCCTTCAAGATTAATAAATTGTATTGCATTTTTGTGTATGTGTGTGTGCGTGTAGCCGACTAGATGGCCAAGATTCTGAAGTAATCGACATTTGATCTTGCCACAGAAGTTCCCGGGATCTAGTCCCGGTCTGGGCAAGGATATTCTTTACGAGTGTCCCTTCATCTATATCATCATGCATCATCATCATCGTCGCGATTACTTAAAATTTGAAGAAAAGCGGCATAAAATAAGAAAAATACAAATACGATTCTGTATGTGTGTGGATATACATATATGTGTAAACAGTAATCACACACACACACAAACAAAATTTATACTTTTTTTTATACACATACTTGTTTTCATTACTCTGCCTCATGAGTGAGATTTTATATATTTGTATCTTGTTTCAGTTTACATTTCATGCTGCGGATAATGCAAATTATGCAGTACGATAGCATACACAGAAATGCTATACAATTATATCAACCTTTTATTAGTAATAACGTGCATTTACATATTCTTCCTTTTTTGCATTCGATCACAAGTTTTAATATCGCAACAAAATGCACTCCAGATCTGCGCTGCGACACATGCTTGCATTTCCACGAGCATCGCTCGTTCACGACTCTTGAAACAGCACGAAGAGTCACAGCACAGTCCCACGACTCTTTCCCCATCATTCGTTCACGACTCGCGAGTCGGCACGAAGAGTCATTAAGCACCTTAGCAACTCTTCTCCTCCCTCATCGTTCACGACTCGCGAGTCGGCACGAAGAGTCATTAAGCACCTTAACGACTCGCTCGCCTTAGCGACTCTTCTCCTCACTCATCGTTCGCTCGTGAGTCGCGAGCTCTCTTACACAAGGCGCGGCGGCGGCAGTCTCGCCAGCATACTGGATCTACAGTTTAAAGTAGGATCCACCCGCTCGCTCTCCGCGGATGGCTAACAGCTGTGTTTAAGAAATATATATCGCTCTTGAACATTATCCATGTCCATCCCATATCCATGTTTTTGTTGTTCTACAGTCATTCAATATAAGTTTCTGCCAATATCATAATGTATGATCGAATTTCTATAAAGCGGGCCAAATTATACGTATGTATTTTTTTTTAATGTTGCTTTCTACTAGCAAAACACCTTAACACGTAGGCTCACCGCAGATGGCCAACAGCTGTTTATATCACTCGTGAACATGACCCATGTCCATCTTACGTAGTTGTTCCTAATTCTGCAGTCATTCAATAAAAGCTTTTTTGCAGTATCATGTACGATGAGATTTATGATTAAACTTCTATATTTATTCTTTAATGCTGTTTTCATTAGTAAAATATTTACATGTTAATGTTAATTAAATATTTCACGTCATATGAAAACGATTTTGTCAGACAGTGTTTAAAGTTCACTTTATGCTCGGGATTGAAGCTACATTTTAAACTGGGGGTCTAAATCACTGGGCAAGGTGCCTCCACAGAGGATCGAATCCGAGACAGGAAGCGATTTCCTTACCAGGATTTAACAAGGAATGAAAGGATGGCTGAATAACATAAATAAAACATACTCCATGGTGCATGTTCTTTGTTTCTTGGTTTCTATGTTGGCCAGCTTGAAATAATCTTGGAGTGACAGATAAGTGGTGTCGCCCTCCTCAAAGTAAGCCTATTGACACCGAAAGTTCCGGGTTCAACCCCAGCCCAGAGATGAGTGGTAATCTGTATTTAACCTCTTGTCAATTACTCTAATCACCATCCATCCTCCGTCATTGCCTTGTAACGATACCTGGTGGATCCCACTTTAAACTGTAGATCCAGTCCCGATTAGCTTATCTGTACGTAAAATTCATTCATCCTCGCTGTCAATACTAAGTAATTAGGTATAAAAGATGCATAAAATACAACAAAGCTTGTTAGGCAGTTAAAATATTAAAACTGAATTAATAAATTATAAAATATAATTACTGCATGCTAATTTATAAGAAATTATAGCATTTTAAAATTTGTTTGTTCCTTAATGGGAAAATAACTAGTAGCTTATTTCTTCTGTTCATTCTCATGTTAACAGATTTGTTTTCTTGGATAAATAAAATTGAACGTGTAAATTAAAAGGTTTACATGTGCACGAAGCGGAAGAGCAACTCGATCGAGTATCGTGGTGAGACAAGATGACTTGGCACATCGTTTCAACTCGTGAATGAGAATACATATCTTGTTCGTGATTTGATTTCAAGTTAAAAACACCTGTCAGGTCTTGTTCGCTTATCGATTTCAAAGCATAAATCGGTATCGTTACTCCAATGAGACGAGATTCTCGGACAGTACATTTTACACAGTGTGTCTCTCATCATCTCACCAACTTTGGAAGGGTTGGCCCTGTTTTCATTGCGATTTTGTAATGCCCTGCTACTTGTGAAACTGATTCACTTCCAACAATTTCAGTCGCCTCTGTGGAGGAGTGGTTAGAACAGTGCGCTAAGAGGAATCTCGGAATTGAGTGTCACTTCATCAATTTCATTATATCATCACTGATTTTCATGTTCGCGATTAGCCAAAGTGGCAGAAGAGCAAAGCCTGGGCAAAAGTGGTATCCCGAGCCGCTATGTGTTTCCACCGAATATCGGCCTCAGGATTCCCTGCCCTCGTGCCGCGATGTGCTAACCACTCCGCCACGGGGGCCGGCCCTCCCCATCACATCTCTGTTTTATACTAAAGGCTATGATTGAATATGAATTTAAAATTTTGTGTGCGTCACTTAGGCTATTTTGCACCCTTCACTTTATACGGGATCCAGCCCCTTACCAGAACTAAAATAACATAACTGTAATGTCCTGTAGTAACTAAAATATTAAAATAATCTGACCGGTTAAAAGCTGAGGCTGTAAAGGCACTCTGCACACATAAGGACAAAACACAGGACAACACACACACACACACACACATTCCTACGAAAATTATACTGGCCGTAGGTATAGACGCCAGAGCCTCGTTAGTCTGCAAAATGCAGTCCAGGGTGTACTATGTGGAAGTGAGGTTGACAATTGGGTGTACTACGTGGAAGGATCATCCCTTACATCCCTTAAACTATATTTCTCGAGACCCTTGATGTGCTAACCACGCCGGCATACATTATAGAATACTTGAGTTAGTTTTGTCAATATCAATTTTATTGATTGCATTTTTGTTTTGCAATGATTTTGCGCACTGAATTTTCATATTTATCTTTGCTTTTCATTTGTGTTTTACTTTTATTTTGTATATAATGCTGTTTTTCTATTGGTGTAAATTTGTGATTCGTCTCTAATAACGTTATCATTTCAATGTGATTTAAATTTTAATCTTCTAATCTCACGTGTATAATATATAAGTATATGTATGTACATATGCATACAGAGAGAAAGAGAGGGAAATTGCATGATATGATCGTTAGAGGGGAAATCCCCACCGTTCCCCGCATAATTTCAAATTTGTTCCTTGTATTACACAAAATATATTAAATTAATGTTATAACAAATTGAATATCTATTATAGATCGGATTATAAGAAATTATGTATAACTGCGTGTGTGAGCGTGTGTTTGTTTCTCAGGTTCTTTATTAAAAAATCAGAAAAACAGAACATAATGTAGTATTCAAATATAAAAAGACCTTCATTTCACGAGTCCACTTATAATTAATTCATTATCATGTGGTTTGTTCTATTAGGTAATTCTTAACTGAATATAAAAAATTGTAAGTTATAATTTTTGTTTTAATACATGTTTGTTATTTTCACTAAAGGTTTATCATTTGAACTTGTGCTTGCTGCTTGTATTACGTCATTTTTGGATTTGGAGTAACAGAAAACAAAAGGTGTTTATTGTCTTTGATCTTGCTTTAGAAAATAATGATTGGTTGATTGATTTGGTTTATTTTACTTCGCCTTTCTGTCACTTTTTTTGGGTAATCGCGAAGATCAGGATGAGTAATGAGGTGTACTAACCACTCCACCATGGAGGCCGGCGCTTTAGAAAATAATTAAAAGTAACAATCGCTTTCCACACTAAGTATTTTGTGTTGCAAATTATAAATTACTGCCTCCCTTTTCTGATTCACTTTAATAGCATAGTGGTTAACGCTGTCATGTATTAAAATGGTTTGCTTGGCAAAAATTGTTATAAGTCCACTTTTATGCTCCAATAGGCTAATCGGGTCTCCCCGATGGCGTAGTTATAACGTCGCCGGTAATCAAGGGGTACCGTGTTCAATACAAAGTGGAGGTTCGGATCCCACTTTAAACTGTAGGTCCAGTCCCGACTATCCTATCTGCACATAAAGTGGACTTAAACAATAACAACTCAAAATAGGCTAATCGGAATATTGTAATCAAGAGGTCTGTGCCTAACACCTTCCCAAAATCTTTACAAGACTCCCCTAATATTTTTTACTAACATTTAATTTCTTGTAATTTTAGCGCTAATGGTTTGACCGAACTTGAACCTACAGGACAAATTTGTTGGCTGTTCTTCGCTGCCCATCATGGGCTGAGGTTGCACGCTCTCTCTCTCTGCAAACAACACTCGCGAGTCGACTCTTTCCTTCGTTCAAAGAGTCGCTAAAGTGTGCCACGACTCTTTGAACGAAGGAAAGAGTCGACTCGCGAGCATGCTCCTTCCCCTCTCATCGTACACCGCACGTTTCAGCCAGCTTTACTCAACTAGGGGTAGGGAAAAGGAAGAGAGAGGACCCCCCTCCCTCTCCTCTCCAGTCCCCATTTGCTGCCCGCAGAATCGACTTGCTTTCTTTAAAAAATTCCGGCCGCCAGGCGAGTATACACTTGCGCATGCGCCTTCCTCGCAAAATTCGTGGAAAGGAGAGGGAATAATGGAATAATAGTTGCTTGGCGGGAGGAGGAGTCGTGGCACACATACGACTCTTTGAACGTGTCGTTCAATTCTGGTGAACGAGTCGTTCACCGGTCACAAGAGAGAGTCGTTACTTTTGAACGACTCGTTCACGAACGACCCATCACTAATTCCTACCCAACTGTGCTTCTCAATCCACATGAAGGTCAATTCTCTACGAATGTATCCCCTCCCCTTAATTTTCTCGTTTCCCCTTATTACGTCACAAATCCAACGTAAATTCACGTTCCTCTCTTGCAGCTTGCATAACTTCCGGAGTGACGTGGAAACCGATATTGGTTGGGTAGGAATGGCCAAACCTGCAGGTTGCATTGCAATTCATGCTGGTTTTTTAGATTTTTAACTTTTTTACCTGTGAATAGGTCTACTGTACAGGTTTTTTTAGGGAATGACATGGTTTTTACGTACTTCTAATAGCAAAAACTTAATATTTTAAATGTATCCTAACCAACCCTTAACCACAATCCTCATATTACATTTTTGACGCAGTACTATGCCAAGTACTTAGTTTTTTATACGAACCTGAGGAAAGAGATAGTCAATCTCTGAAACGTCGTTCTACAATAAGAGCACTATACTCACATATGTAAGTACAATTTTTAACTTTCCTTTTTTATAGTCTGTCCTGTAATTTTTGTCTGACTTCTTAAGGTTTTCAATTGACTCTCCCTCATATATTGGCTGTTTAACATTAAGGTTAATCATCACTATGAAACCAGTGCGCAGGCCAAAAATACAAAGCAGAACCTTTGTCAAAGAGAGCTTGATTCAAGTACTCGACATGCTCAGTTTTAGAGGGGGCAAGAGAGCAAGGCCACTGAATGGCGTTTGTTGTAACTAGTGTTGGAAATGATATATCCAGATGATATATCGCGATATTGAAAAAAATATCAACTAGATGATATATTGTCATGATATTTTGGCAATATACGAGGGCCATCCGGAAAGTACTACCCGTTCGCACCGTGTAGAGCGCTAGTGACGCGAATAGCTGCCGCTCAAGGTCAAATGACTTCAGTTTACTGTCTGCTCAGTGTGTGCAAAGTTTCGTAGCGCTGTCATTGTAGTTATTGTTTCTGCGAGTGTTTACAATGTTCAAAAGAATTGAAAACACCGCTACTTGTGAAGTTAGGGCTGTGAACAAATTTCTCAATGCCAGGAATGTGTGACCATGTGGTATCTACCGTCAATTAAAGGAGGTTTATGGAGACAATGTTATTGATGGGTCGTATGTTCCGAGCTTGTGTCGAAACTTAAACTCGGGGAGGGAGAACGTTCATGATGACAAACGTTCCGGGTGCCTGTATGTCATTACGGACGAACTGCTGAGTGCAGTAGACGAATTCATCAAGAACGATCTGCACGTCACACTGGATGAAATCAGTGAACAGTTCACTGATGTTTTACGAACAATTCTTCATGAAATTGTCAAAGATCATCTGAAGTATGGGAAAATTTGTGCACAGTGGGTCCCTCGCTTCTTACATTTCATAGTGATGAGCAGTGGTCAGAAGTTGCGAGCTACTTGTAGCGTCGCTACTGTAGCTAGCTACAAAATTTGTAGCTGTAGCTGTAGCTGTAGCTGTAGCGACGCTATATTTTGAAAATTGTAGTTGTAGCGGTAGTGAAGCTACAAAATTCCTGTAGTTGTAGTGAAAATTTCGCTACAGCTACATTTTTTCTCAGCATTTTGAGATGAATTTTGAATGTGGCAACACCGTCAGAAAAAATCGACAATAACCCTTAATTTTGCAGGAGGTTCATAAAGACAGTCTATTACATGGAGATACAGATTATCTAGACTGTAGATTATAGATATCTGCGTAATTTATTTATTTAGTATCTGAATAATTCAGATATCCAGATAACTGACATATATGAAAATATTCCTGCTAACAGCTACGTTTTTTTAGCTGCATCGCTATTTTGGGGGAGAAACATGCCTCGTTTGCTGCACCACTGTAAAAAAGTGCCTCGTTTGCGTCACCCCCGGAACAAATCCTGTGGATATCCATGGTGTAAGAGACACCAAAATGTCATTAATTGTTGTGTACGACGCAACTTGCAGTGCAGAAACGAGTGATGGATTTTCTACTGCACTGACAAGGGAATAGTGCCAGCAATAAATGGCTTAGTACGTTAACAGCATTGATCATCGTCAGTATATAGGATCTCGCCAGCAATAAATTATTGTTACAAGAATGATAAGAGTTTCTGGAATTACAATTATTTTCGCGATAGTATTTGTTCACAAATTTTAAAATTACAATACGTTTAGAACACACAGGTTTACACGACAGTTTCCTCAATAATTTTATCATATTGCAAAAAGTATGTATGTTTCCTGCAGAAACAACAATTTTCTTTAGTTAATTGATTGATTGATTGATTTGGTGTTTTAAGTCCACTTTATGCACGGTAAGGTTAATCGGACTGGACCTACAGTTTAAAGTGGGATCCGAACCAGTATGTGCCTCCACCGGGTATCGAACCCAAGACCCCTTGAATACAAGGCGATGACGCTACCACTGCTCCATCGGGGAGGTCTTTCTTTAGTTAATATACATAGTTTTCAAATTTATATATTTCTCCCACTTTTGCGTCACTTTTCTGTAACTTTTGCTAATCATGACATCATCATCCTTCGCCGTTTCCTGCCTCTGGCTGGGTCGGCATAGAAGTCAAGCCTCTCCATTTTTCTGGTCTCCCACCACTCCTCTCTTTCCACAGTGTTCCAATCTTGTCCTCTTCTCCTAATACTCTCCACTATGTGCTCTTTCCACTGACATCTTGGTCTCCCCCTTGGCCTTATTCCCACTCCTTGTGCATGGTAAGCTCTTACTGGTAGTCTTTCTGCATCCATCCTCTTCATGTGTCCGAACCACCTTATCTGTGCCTGATCTATCCTGTCATGAAGCTTCACCACACCCACTGTCTGTCGGATCTCCTCATTCCTTATTCTATTCCTTCTAGTCTTCCTCAAAAAACTCCTTAAAAATTTAATCTTCACTGCCTGCATCTTTTCTTTGTCTCTCTATGGCATTGTCCAAGTCTCTGCTCCATATGTAATTATTGGCACATAGTATGTGTTATATATTACCTTCTTGCATTTCATAGGTACATCCCTCTTCCATATTAATCTTCAAACGCTTTGATATAGTCCACCATCCATTTATCCTCTTCTGTTTACCTCCTCATCTATTCTTCCACTTCTCTCAATTATGACAATGAAGGATGAATGGTTTATTTAATTATTCTCTTATCTATAGTCGCTTTCTGCCACTTTCGGCTAATTGTGAGAACGAGGAAGAATGATGAATGATGAGTAGTGTGGGGAATGGAGAATCTCATCCTCCCAACTTGGCGTTTTTCCTAGTTTTTGTTTTGAGTCCATTTTATGCATAGATAAGCTGATCGAGACTGGATCCTAACCACTATGTGCCTCCGCTGGGTATCGAACCTGGGGCCCTTTTGTAGTCAAAGGGCTCCAGGTACTTTTCATTCAAAATGCTGACTTCATATCAGTCTATAAAAAATGAAATATTTATTCTAAAGAAAAATATGTTGATGTGAACATAAATACGTAATCCTACCAAATTTTATTTGTGTAAAGTTGTAATCATTAATTTGGGTAACACCCTAATTGCAATATTCATATATCAAATTTGAATTGATATGCCACTTGCATAGGTATGGTATTCTCAAAAACTATAGTAAAAATAAGTAACTGAAGTAACACTGAATCAAAATTATCGAATGACTGGAATCATGATAATAAATAACAGAATCTATTTACCAGTATAGATCCACCAAGCTTTCCGATTGGATTGGATTGATTTGTTGTTTTAAGTCCACTTTATGCACAGTAAGGCTAATCGGGACTGGACCTACAGTTTAAAGTGTGATCCGAACCACTATGTGCCTCCACCGGGAATCGTACCCGGGACCCCTTGATTACAAGGCGATGACGCTACCACTGCGCCATCGGGGAGGCCACACCAAGCTTTCTGAAACCTCGGAAAATATGTGAACTACAGGCTTCCCCGTAGCTTTAACTAGCAACACTAGCGCCACTGCTCCCGTGCTAGGGCTTCAGATGAGTTGGTGGATCTATAGTAGGGGATTTTTTTAATACCCATATGGTTGTTTTCATTTTTTTAATTCAGAAGTAGCGCAAAAAGTAGCGAGTAGCAAACAGGAGTAGCGTTGCGAGCTACTTTTTGGTAAATGTAGTTGTAGCTGTTGAGAAGCTACATTTTGGAAGAGTAGCTGTAGCTGTAGCTGTAGCGAAGCTACTTTTAAAATGTAGCGTTCTGATCACTGGTGATGAGGAACTGGAACAAGGGGTGACTACTGTTCTCAATGGACTGGCAGCAGAGGAATATGAGCTGGGTTACAAAAACTCATCAAACGTTATGACAAATGCTTAAATGTACATGGCGACTATGTATAGAAGTAGTTTAAAGTTCTTTTTAACAATTACAAAGTTTCTAAAAAAAAAAATTGTTAGTTCTTTTTTAAATTCAAAAATGGGTACTACTTTCCGGATGGCCCTCGTATATCATGTCTGCAATATATCGTCACAATATTTTGGTGATATATATTGTGTCTGCGATATATATCATGGAGATGATATATCGCCAATATCACGATATGGAAAAAATATTGTATCATCTGTGACGATATTTTCTTCACAGTATATTGCAATATCAAATTTCCGATATCGTTTATCCCTAGTTGTAACTCTATGTGCTCATCACACCACCCAGTGAGAGATCCCTTGGATGATGATGTTGCTGCTTTCACGTCATCTGTGGAAGCAAGTTTCAAGTGGCTTGTGTAGTAGGCAGAGCACACCTATTTATTTTTCATGATATTAACAACAATTGATACAATATAAATTAATTAGTATTAACACATTACACTATATATTTATGAAAATTTCCTCATACAGCTTGCTTGCTGTGTATATAATATAATTTCTGGACTTTCTCCCCTTGACCAATTGAACATTTTAAACAGACAATCTCCCCCTTATCTCCTTGCCATACATATTGCACACCAATTTCTTTATTATTTTTTACATTTCACACTGTTAATATATAGGGTAATTCAGAATGATTAATCCAATTTCAAATGAGCATACACAATATTTTGTATTTACAATGTGAAAATGGTCACATCACTGCACTGGATGCCACAACTGATGTAGTTCTTTCAGCAAATAGTATAAAGGCAAATGGTGAGGTAAAAAGCGGCCTTCTGTGGAATCTGTTAACTGCCCAGGCCATCCTGTATTACTCCATGTAACTTTTCCTTATGGGGTTACATTAAAGATGCTGTATACAGACCACCATCGCCCACAACTATGGACAAACTCAAAATGCCCCTAACTATGGACAAACTCAAAAATCGGGGTGTTACTGCCATGGATTCTGGATGAATGAATGAATGTGTAATTTTGGGTGCATCTGCACTTAGGCTATTTTGCACCAGTCACATAATACGTGGTCCAGCCCCTTACCATAACAAAAATATAAGTAATATATCATAACCGTGCTGTTGGAATAAAAATATTCTTACTTGGGTTAAAAGCTAAGGCTGTAAAGGGGCACTCATCACACGTAAGGACAAAACACAGGACAACACACACACACACAGTCCTACGAAGATTATACTGGCCATAGGTCCAGATGGCAGAGCCTCGTTAGTCTGCAAAGTACAGTCCAAGGTGTACTACCTGGAAGTAAGGGTGACAACTGGGCATACTATGTGGAAGGTCACCCCCTTACACCTCCTCCCCCCCTGGAGTCTGTTACAACTGACATGCTAAACCATGAGTGACAAGAACTGGACCATCGTCTTCACATTGCTTGTGTTACTAAGGTAAAACGTACAAGGTATGACCTGAAATTTTATTACTTTTTCTTTACACTGACATGTCACTCACCACCTTGACACTTCACAAATTCAAAATATGTGGCCACTTGAATTCAGATGATCATTTTGAATTACCCTGTATGTTGAAATGCATAGTTAATCTATTTCTCTATTAACTGTTAGAAACACCTCCTCCAAGGCTAATCTTTGTAAGTTAGCAGGAAATTTTAGCAATAAAGATTACCTTTAGTTATTGAGCTCAAATTAAAAAAAAAAAAATCTCTTTTCTTATTTGAAATTGAACAATGGCAATTTCCGAAGGTCGGGAGTTGCTGACTAGCCCCCCCCCCCACCCTGGCAATGCCCAGAAAAAAATCCTGCAAATGTCCATGAACCCAGTATGTATTCATTAGGGATGGGCCGATATGAAATTTTGGCCGATACTGATACAGTACTGATATAAAATTTGCCGATACCGATAACTGATATTCTACCGATCCGATATAAAATTAGAAATGGTCCTTCAAGACCCTGAAATTTTCATTGATCTCCATAATAAATGTGTGTTTCGAGCTGATTGCAATGCAAAAGAAGTTGAATATTTAGACATTTACTTTTTCTGAAAGTAGGGCATGGAGATTATCCATAAAAATTACAACAAAATGGCAGAATTTTGCACTAAATTATAAGATATTTATCGATATATCAGATTGGTAAAATAATCGGTAATTTTACCGATATGCCTATATCGGCTGATACCGATAGAGTACCAATTAATCGGTCCCATCCTTAATATTCATTATATTTACAAAGTTACTTCTTGCCTTTCATACCTTCTCTAGAGGGCTCGCTTGTGTCTTCAAGATGTTCCTCAGTCTGTACTCCCATTTCCTGAAATAAATCACAAATTAATAATAATGAACAATATAAGTTAACTAAATGCACTGTACTGTGCACCTTTATTTTGTTATTATTAGTAGTATTATGCTTCTAGTATTTTCTTATTTTCTTTACTCGTTGGCAAACCCATCATTGCTTTTCTTCGTTGTCCTCAGTTCGACCGTTTCTTTTCTAATTTGTCACCCCAGAAGACAGAGAGGCCATAGGGCTACCCCAACCCCTGTATTCCAGCGACACATCATGTCCCAGTATAGCCATAACACTATATAAGTAACTAAATTTTACATTTTCGTAATTTGGACAAATAATTAATAATAGAATCCTCTATCCATTGCATAGGAGTGAAGGGTGGTTATACATGTAACAATAGAGTACAAAAGCTACAACAAAGAATGTATACAGGATCTAAGCTAGGAGTACATAAGGACACGAGTTGGCAGTGGTGTGTGTTACGTGAAAAGGAGGGGTCTCCAAGAAGTGACTTTTATTTCTGTGTTAAAACCCGGTAAAAGGAGAGGAACCATGAAAGACTGTTGACCATTGGTCCAAGGGAGGACAGAGGAGCCAACGGGCGATAGAACTGACGGACCAATTGGCTTTCTCTATCTTTTTATTAAAATTTTGCTGGAAGAGGGAAACGTACATTTTCCAGGACAGTGTGTTTGAGAATCTGACGAGAGGAGGAGTGAAACTGTGCTAAGTGTGGGAAGGAGAAGAACGTTCGTTGTTCTCATGCTCCTTTGTGGCTTTTGGTGAGGTGGACAGTACAGTGGATGGAAGGATTTATCTTCCACTGCGTTGTGCTACACGACGAGAAGATGAGCTCCTGCCACCAAAACAGTTTAGTGCTCTGCAGGCAAGGATAGCTGATCCAGACATGTAAGTTAAGTCACACTGAAGTAGTGGCAATAGCACTTCCTACTATCGCCCCTCGTCTCCTAGACCCTCACGGACAGAGGAAATGTGGCAGCTAAGCGTGTGTACCTCCAATTGAGCAAAGTGAATTTTACGTGCACAAACTGAACAATCCGAACATTTTTCTTTCTCTTTGGCCTACAGGGTTTCATCTTGTGTAAAACAAATGGGTGGTAGAGTTGTACTTATTGATTTTGTTTATTTAATTCTATAGAATAGATTATAGTATAACTGACAGCTATTTATTTTCATTGTTGACCAAGAATAGTAATACTGAATGGCAGCAACCTTTTCCCAGTGCGTGGTTGGAGTGGTAACGGAGGAGAATTAACCGAAAAAAAACATCACACACACCCACCCACCCACCTACCTACCTACCTACAGGTGTATCACACATTAGTGTAAAGATTACATTTCGATAGATACATACATATTTTACTAATTTCTTACAGATGAGGGGTTAATTGAGAAATAACGTAAGAAAATTGGATATTTTTAAGGAAACATGTGAAAAATTGAAGCCCTTGGAACATTGGTGGTTTTAGTCCATATTAAAAAAAATTATGAAGATATCTTACATGGTGAAAACT
Organism: Lepisma saccharinum; assembly: GCF_977018435.1. Classification (NCBI taxonomy): domain Eukaryota; kingdom Metazoa; phylum Arthropoda; class Insecta; order Zygentoma; family Lepismatidae; genus Lepisma; species Lepisma saccharinum. The sequence continues at coordinate 29,591,869 of NC_139250.1, forward strand.
GATCTTAGAAAGTTATACTTTCTTACTGTGGCAGCAGTTAGGAAATAAAATACTGATGTCTATCACATCGTAGTAATTTGTTGACGTGTTTCTTAAAAAAACTACCCAACTTCCACATTCTTCTCCGCTGCCACTCCAACCATGCACTGGGAAAGGGTAGCTGCCATTTACTATTACTGTTCTTGGTAAAAAGAATGAAAATAAATAGCTGTCAATTTATACTATAATCTATTCTAGAATGAAATAAACAAAATCAATAGGTACAACTCTCCCACCCATTTGCTTACATAAAATAAAACCCCATTGGCCAAAGAAAAAAAATGAAAGATTTGTATTGTGAGTTTAGTTCAGTTCGTGCACGTTAAAATTTCAACTTCATAAATTGGAGGTCCACACGCTTAGATTCCACATTTCCTCTGTCCGTGAGGGTCTAGGAGACGCGGGGCGATAGTAGGAAGTGCCACTGCCACTACTGCAGTGGGGCTTGACTTACGTGTCTGGATCAGCTATCCTTGCCTACAGAGCACTAAATTGTTCTGGTGATATGAGTTCATCTTCTCGTATTGTAGCACAACTGAGTGTAAGATATATCCTCTCATCCACTGTACTTTTGTTCCTTCCACTTCACCAAAAGACACACAGGAGTACGAGAACAATGAACGTTCTTCTCCTTTCCACACTTCGTATAACACCGTTGCACACCTCCTCTCGTCAGATTCTCAAAACACACTCTCTGGAAAATGCACGTTTCCCTCTTCCAACAAAATTTCTTAAAAAAGAAAGAAAGAGCCAATCAGCCCATCAGTTCTATGGCCCTTTGGCTCCTCTGTCCTCCCTTGGACCAATGGTCAACCGTCTTTCATGGTTCCTCTCCATTTTCCAGGTTTTGCACAAAAAAAAGGGAAAAAAAACCCTCACTTTTTGCAGACCCCCCTTTCACATACCACACACAACTGCCAACTCGTGTCCTTATTTACCCCTAACTTAGTTCCTGTACAAATTCTTTGTTGTAACTTTAGTACTCTATTATTAAACGTATAACCACCCATCACGCCTAAGCAATGGATAGAGGATCCGATTATTAATTATGTCTAAATTATGAAAATGTAAAGTTTAGTTAATTATATAGGGGTTTGGTTATACAGGATCTTGGGGTGTCACTGGAATGCAGGAGTTGGGGTAGCCGTACGGCCTCTCTGTCTTCTGGGTTGACAAAGAAAAAGACAAGAAACAGTCGACAAAGAAAAACGAAGAAAAAAATGATGGGCTTGCCAACGAGGAAAGAAAATATGAAAAATTAAAAGCATAATACTAATAATAATAACAAAATAAAGGTGCACAGTACAATGTATTCTCCATATTTTAGTCTTTACATGATGTACAATACACATGATCTTTCTGTTTCCTGACTGCTGTCACTGTAAGAAAAGTCACAGCTTCGTGATCAGTAGACTTCGGATTTTAGGTTTTTAACCTATTTTTTCTTTTGCAGGTAAATAAGAAATAATAAGTTACGTCCGAGTTTCACTAAAAAATGCAATAAGTGATGAAGTTCTATAATGTCTAAAATAACCTATTTTTGCTTATTAGAAGGTATGTGCACCTAAATACAATCTTTTTCTAGGTTTTTATGTATTTTCTTAGGTTTTGCAGGATTTTTATATCACACAGAGGTATTTGCTCTGTTTGGTGATGAAAAAATGCAATGACTAACGTGTTTCAAACATACTCTGTCAATTTCCCTCCCTCCAAGTCCATGATTTTTTTTTAAAGCTCTAAACAAAGCAAAACATCTGGGGCCACTGTTACCTTCATGGTCCTAAGTGCAACTCCATGTGGTCTTGCTAAATTTTCGCATCAGTTCGGTGCTTTGTGGCATTCACACCTTGCAAAATAAGTTTCAGCATTTAAATTTACATCAATGACTATGTTTCTGTTGAAAGATCATTTTCAGTACATGATTGTCATGATGGCCGCCACAGCCACCCCTCAGTGTGGTGGCAATTGGGTTCCAAAACTGGGGGGGGCAAGGACAGTTTACTTTCCCTTGGTAGGTAAGGTTTAGTATAGTGCGGGAGCAAAATTGGCAAAAAGTAGGGGCAACTGCCCCCCCCCCCATAATTGCCGCCACTGGCCACCCTAGAACAATGATGAAATTCAAGTATAATTCCCAGTTTTCAAGGCGAGCTTTCCAAAAATTCAAGGGTACAAGCATATGTATTCTTTATTTCAACCCTTTGTACTACCGCTTCTCACCACCCGCACACAGACACACACAAATATATTAACAATACAAAGGGTCTGTGTGATTCCAATTTATCCAAAAAGTATACGTAATTCAATTCAATGAAACGGTATACACATTTTAAATATTGAATTTTAAGTTGCCGAGTTTACATTTGCCATTTCACACATTCAGACTCGAAATACATCTACAAAGACAAGTCACAAATGTTATGGGATATATTAATGTAAGAAAAATTGTTAATTGTATTAGAATTTCAAACTCAAATTTACCTAATCAACTTCAAGATATCTTGCAATAATCTTCCGTCCAAGATTGTTGTACAAAGGACAATAACAAATTAAACAGATTGAAAGAATTCTGTTTTCCACGCATCTTTCTTTTCCTTCCTCATGTAAAAAAGTAAAACTTGCCTCAGCATTTATAAATATGTAGAGTATTTTAAATTCAGTGGGGTTTGGATTAAAATAAGTTTCAATTTTTCACATGTACGGAGAAAAATTCATGCATAATTCCCAATAATTTGTGGCTAATTTTGAAAATGATCATACAAATTACAATTTGGTTAGAAAATTAACCAGATATGGGGCAGATCTGGCAAGTAGAGAGGATGATACAACAATGGGCTAGGAATAGCTGGACAACCACTACTCACTGACACCGTGCACTATCGTGGAGCAGGAAACAACTGCCCAGTTCAGGATACTGAGGTCGAACATGGTCAGTTAATTTTTCATAATCATTCAGAACACTATGACAGTTAACAGTCAATTACAGTTTCACCTCTGGAACAAACACATTTAGCAACTTCCATTTATAATTTCGTACAAAGACCATAGTGAAAATGCTCTGTATTGTTCTTCACAGCAGTGGAATTCAAGAAATGTTTATTCCTGCAGATGTTCACTCACTGCTCCACAGTGATTATGTAACAACACCTTTACACCTATCCATACTGATTATGTAACAACACCTTTACACCTACCTCACAACATGGCGACATAATTCCCAGCATGCACATCGCAAGTTCATGAGGTTTTGCCAGGTTGAAGATTATGGAATACACTACACCATGAATACGCTACTTCACGGATAGAATCCACACGTGGGGCAACATAAAATCAGTCTTATTATTTAATTGTCGGGCTGTGTATGATTTTGTTTTGTGCATCACTGTTCAGCCTGAGAGAATTTAGTGCAAAAAGATCCTGTCTGCTACAGGTTAATGTACTCAGCGACCAATCTAGCAGGTTAATTTTGAAAACAAAGAGAAGAAAAGAGAGAGGAAACTTTGGTTTATAGACCCTGTCCTTCAAGCCTATTGAATATTGGATTAACAACTCCCTCAAGAATTGATATTACAAAACAATGAAGATTGCCCAGTTAGACATACATATTCTTCAGAAATTCCTGCTTCCCAGACGAGTGTTTAAATACAGAGTTTTTCACAGCATACATTTTTTTTGCTCTTTTTAAGAAAAAAGATAGAAAATATGTTATTAAGTGTGTTATTATTTAACTTTTTTTCTGAAATCTACAACACATCCTCTTTTATTAGATACTAGCTGATTGCATGACATTGCCCAGGTATTTATTTATCCCAATCTTCTATTAGACAGGAATATATTGAATTCTAACTATAGTGTAAAATGAACTTGGAGTTGAACGGCATTGGGAGTGTCGCTATTCATCTTAGCAGCCCCGAAAACTATGGATTCCACACTAATATCGGTTGTTTTTGATTATTTTTACATGTCACCCCCTTCCCACCCACAATCCTGGGGGTGCCAGAGGTATCTTGGAGTTGAATGGAATTGGGAGAGTCACTATTCATCTTAGCAACACCGAAAACTATGGATTCCTCACTAATATTGATCGTTTTACATGTGACCCCCTTCCCACACCCACCCCTAGGGGTGCCAGGGGTGTCTTACCCCCACAGTATTTCTTTCCAGAATGTAAGTCATATGTGTACCAAGTTTGGTCATCGTGAACATCACCAATTAGCTTAGAGACTCCGAAAACTATGGATTCGACACTAATCTAGGTCATTTTTGACATTTTATTTTTCACCCCCTCTCATCCTCCATCCTGATAGGTGATGAACTTGGAGTTGAACGACATTGGGAGTGTCAATATTCATCTTAGCGACCCTGAAAACTATGGATTTCACACTAATATTGGTCGTTGTCAATGGCACAGTATGCCAAATAGAACGCCACTGACCTGGGCCTGAGTCTTCTTTGCGCCTGCATTTTTTGTTTCAATTACAAGAATTGACAACATAAGGTGGCCACATGCCTCATCAAGATTTTGAGGAAGATAAAATTAGACATTAATGCTAAAGAACAGAGAGGCACAGAATAAAATATGGTGGACATCTAGGACACCCACATCAAAAGGGCAGTAGTGGCTCGTGGAGAATTCAATTTCATAGTGAAAGTTCAGAAGGGGGTGACTGAAATCTAAAAATGTAGTAAGGCTTTAAATCTAGCCCCGAGCTATGTTTTCCTCTACCAACCAAGCTCCAGAGCAAGTCCGGGTGTGAAATTGTCTCACTTGACAGAGAAACGTTCACAGATAAAACAGAGGAAGTGAAAAATCACGTGAAGTTAGGGCTGGATTGGTAGTTTAATTGCGATTCTCCATTTTTCACTGAAATTTCTTCACAGTACACCTTCTGCGTGTGCCTAAACATGAAGTAAAATGACTGAAATGTGAGGAAAGATGAGAGAATTGATAGACATGGTAGGACATAGTATTGTTGATCGACCAGTGAAAAACACACACATGATAATGATCAGGGCCAGGCAAAACTAAAAGAAATACATGTGCCAACCCCTCTTTTCTGGAGCCTTTTTCTTCTTTTCCAAATACAGCCATGAATGAAACTAAGATAAAGATATTCATGTGATCTTAATCTTAAACCTTCAATTTATTAGTTAATGTAAGATTGGATTAAAAATAATTCATTTTTGCACTAGAGTGACCTTCCTAAATCAGACTCAATCAGAAACAGCATGATTAACTATGAAATCCCATCTAATATGTGTATGGTCCACTCTACCCTATTCATCCAGATTTGAAAATTTGGCTAGCAAGTGACAAAATTTATAATTGCATGTTTATTATTCTGATTTAATGATACACGCGATTCAGAAAACACAGACTGTACTTGTTATTTTAAAAAAACGGGGTAATGGAAATTTCCATATGCAAACTTGAAATATAGAATATTTTTTCCTACAACTGAATTTGAGAATTCAGGTGCCAGGTGAAAATTTTCAGACACAATGAAAAGTGTGCACCCTGTATTTGTCTATCCCTAATAATTATTATATCTGTACCAAATCAATATCAGCAATAACAGTACCGAGATGACATTTGCAAAAAATTATAACATTCTGATAAAAATAGGAAATGCTTTTATTTAAAATTAGGCACTTTTCGTAATAGTCATCAGGGTAGCTACGATTTTTTGATTATCAAATTCCCTGACTTTTCCAGGTTTTCCAGACCAGAAATGAAATTTTTCCAGACATATTTGTCGTCATGATTCTTGCTTTTGAACCTCATGTTTTTTAATTAAATATGCAGGCACGTTAATTATTATGAACATGAATATACACAGTTATTAGCTGAAAATTTACCAAGTGATTAATATAATGCTATTCAATGAAAAAATAAATAACTATTGTACTTCCCCATTTTCACTAAGTCATTACAATTAAGGTGGTGTAAAAAAAATCAATAAAAAATGTGGAACATATCAAAGCTTTACAATGAAACTTGTATACAACATCAATTATATCAATACAAATGAGAAACAACAGAAAATTAGGTCATGTACCTTTAGAAAATATGCAATAAGTATAATGATTATATTTTTTAATTTATTGAAAATATTACATATTTCGGAAATTCAGAACGTGAATGGGGCCGGTGACCAACCATACACCTAAAAGAAATATATATGCAGGCCATACTTTGGAATCAAATATCTCCATTATTTGAGTTTTCCACATGCTGGAACCAAGTTTATATTACGGAAAACATCGAAATCTGTCTATTAAAAGGTAACAGTTCCGAATGTTTTATGTTTTTTTTTCTTTCAAAGTTTCCTAGCAGGAAGACTAATTATCATAGAATTTTGGCAATCATTGTGACACGAAATTTGAACCTTCCTGAGCACTATTTGGATTTGAAAAAAGTTATTTATGTTGAAAAAAAACTTCAAAATGACCTTACGCAATCACACATGCTTCCCACGGAAAAGGTATTCTCCGGTTGACAAGCGACAGTAAGTATCGTAAACTAGTGGGAATGAATGTAGAAATAAATCTGAACCTTAGTAGAGTGCATTCAGGGTCTTTATTTTAATTCTAAGACAACCAAACCTGACCTTCTTAACCTAACCACAAAAGCGTATTTCACAAAATCTTAAGTAATCGCTAAAACTCTGCAGTATGTGTTAACAGACATAAATCGAAATCGAACCATGTGAAAGTTGCATTTGTAGCATGATGAAATCGTAACAAAAGGAACTTGGGCCCATTTTCACCACTTTTCAGCAAAATTTCATTCTACACACAAAAAAATACGTAAAATTACTATTGGCATCAAATGAACATTCCTAACCTAACAACGATGTGTGACCAGCGTAAGTTTAATTCCTCTATTTCACACCAGTTTTTAAAAAATAAATTCGTTCTACATGCACAAAACATGTGCATATTCAAATAATGACGTCACTGATACTGCATAAAATCACTAATTTCTCGGGTGTAACACATCTCTGCAATGTAAAAACTACGACAACGAGCAAATGAACTAGTTGATCAGGTTGCTTCTGAACGTGTTGCAAACGAAGGACTCAAATTCACGGAACGGGTTCACGGGGGGAATGAAGTAGTGAGTCCCTTTGTTTTTACTCGGCATCCGCACCCGTCCAGTGTGACGTCAACCACAGCCAGTTACGTGAAATTCTGCTCTTCAAGTTTTATTCCAGATCCAAAACCAATGAACTGTCTGAACACCAACCTGCTCCGCTTCACGTATCAAAAGAGAACGGGTTCCCAACGGGTGTGTTCTTGAAGAAAGGAAATTTCCTCACCACACACGAAGGTAAAGCAACATTTTTCCTTAAGAAATTCTGAGGATGGCTGGTGCGTAGGTTTTGCCGTGAGTAGCTTGTTCTCTACGGAAAAATCTCACTCCTCTCCAAATTCCGGTCTTGAACAGGTTCAGAAGAACGAGTCGTAAAATGAACGGATCCAAGAACCTAGATCCAAGAGTGAATAAATATAGAATCGAAATGCGAAGGAACCATAATTTTGTACATAACAGACTAGAAGTTATAATGATGAGAGGAACAAGTTTCTGAACTGAATCTTTTGGGGGGACTGGAATCACAACAACCAAATTCGGAAGTGGAAATGAACCATTCGTTCATTTTGTAACTGGTTCTCCTGAAACTCCAAAATGTTCGTAAATTCCAGAAAATATGCAAAATTCCCTGACTATTCCCCGACTTTTCCCTGACCAACCAAATTCCCTGACTTTTCTCGGTTTTCCAGTTGTGTAGCAACCTTGGTCATCTATGTGTGGCAAACTAGCTTTCCACTCTAAGTAATACACACTTACGTAATATCCACATACAAAAATGAACTAAGAATAACACAAGTTTTTAGCAAAAAAACGTACCTTTTTAATTGGTGAGCGATGGAAGTTAGTCTTATCAGGTTTTATTGAGTTTTCCTTATGTCTAATATCAATATCAGGAAATACTATTGGCTTTTGTACAATATTAACTGGACTATTATTAAATTTACATGTCGATGTATTCTGGTTTTCATCCACACCAGCTTTCAGCGTCAGGTCCAAGGGCGAGTAAAACTCTGGGTATGGTCCACACGCACCTGATTGTGATCCATTAGGTACTGGGGAAAAGATTACATTAGTTTACGAAAATCATTACATTTTTACACATTTCATGATATATATTTTCTCTAACCTTTAGCAGCCTGATGGTCGAAATTTCGACCGCCACATGTATACCCTTTAATGCCAGATGGTCGATATTTTGACCAGCACAATTAACGTGCCATTTCTTGAAGACTATACACTATATTTCAGTTCCAACTTTTTTGATCTTTAGTAAACATATGAAGGTATGATATACTCGAATTACAAAACAATATATCCATTGTTAGTACTATTAACAAGCAAAGTTGGAAAAAGTCCTTTGCTTGGCTTCTTTAGCACAATATTATTATGGGATAGAGTTCTAAAATTTGCTATACCTTCAAAACTACTGCATCTTTTTGAAAAAAAATAAATTCAACAAGCAAAACTAAGTAAAAAGCAACATTTTAAGCAATGTCTGACAATTAAGGATTCTGGGGGGATACGGGGGAAATTTGCCCCAACCACGTGTTAGCACAGGCAGCAATTGACGTGCCATTTCTTTAAAACTATACACTACATTTCTGTTCTGTCTGTTTTGTTCATTAGTTTACACCTAAAGGTATTATATACTTGAATTACAAAACAATACATTCATTGTTACTATTATTAACAAGAGCAGTTCAAAAAACCATGTGTTTCCCTTTTGTTACTATGGGATAAATTTAAGATAAAAGGCTTTAACTCCTCAACCACTGAATCTTTTTAACCAATTTAAATTCTAAATGTAAGAATGAGTAAAAAACAGCATTTTAAGTAACATCTGACAATTAAGGGTCCAGGGGGCAAGGGGGGGCAAGGGGGGCCAAAGGCCCAAACTTTGAATCTGTGATTTCCTTCCATGGAACGATCAGGAATGAACAAATTGAATTTGGATGAGAGTTTCGTATGTGTAAAAGAATATTCATTGGTGATTTACCACATACTGCAAACACTCCCAACATGTTTTAAAACCCCTCAGTGATTTATTTAAGCACACATGCAAACCACTCCTCAAATTACACACCTTTTTCTTTTCAAATAGCATTATTTATGGTCCAAAATTTACCAGTCAACTCTTCTAGAAACATTACCACACCCCTGGAATTAATCATCTGAATAAGTAAATGCTCCTTCCTACAATGCATAGATACAAGGGTTGTTCAGTGGGAAACCAGAAAAGTTGTTCTAAAATCGTGGATATGACAGATATGATTGTGTGCTGGGTATGCGGAGGCTTGAGCTACCAACAGATGGCGTTGGCATGCCAGCAGCATGCATGGAAACTTGGGAAACAGTTCAACAAGATGGCAGTGCTCTTGCAACAATGCATTTTAGCAAAGGCGTGAAACCAATAGAGATTCATTGTCAGATGAGAATTCAGTGCGGTGACTGGCGCAGAAGTCATACAGAAGTGTACTAATAGAATAAAAATTGGAAAAACTGTGTGTGGAGGATTCTCTTTGCCTGGGTTCAGAATTCACAGAAGACAAAACTGCAGCCGTGGAGAACTTGATACGGGAAAAGCAGCACGTCACAGTCAAGGAGGTGTCATCATTATTTGACTTGATGTTGAATCAGCCCATTATATCATTGAAGACAAGTTAAAGTTCCGAAAAGTGTGTGTGTGTCTCCTCCACGACAATGCGAGGTCACATACTGCTAGAGCAACAGTGTCAACTAATGAGGAGCTGCGGTTTGAGTACATTCCACACCCTCCATACTCATCCAGATTTTGTTTTCGATCCATTGAAGGATGCACTGAATTCAAGGAAGTTCCAGAACAAGGATGAGCTTCAGTCGGCGGTGCATGAATGGCTGCACACCCATTCGGAATTATTCTTTTCCTGCTTCTTAGGCACTTGAGTAAGTATATTGAACTTGAAGGGGACTGTGTTGAACAACAGTAATACAAATATTTAAGTGTTTTAAATTAATACTCTGTACAGTACATAAATAAAAATTTCCGGTTTTCCATTGAAAGTACCTTGTATATTCAGAATTTCCATTATTACTGTGATAAATTATACTTTAAAAGTTATAACGAATGTACCTTGAGGTTTGTGAGTATCCTTAGGAATGTTAAATTCAGAATTTTTCTTCACAGTCTCTCTTGGAGTAGGTGAGAAGCGGCACACAGGATTAGGACAATTTCTTATCACCTGAATGATAAATTCTTCCTCCATACCAAATTGATCCTTTCCAATGGTGTACGACTCTGTAACCTATAAACACACATTTATCCACTGTTACGAACACCTGGAACAATTACAGGAAAGTATATTCTACATTAAATTACTTATTTCTTCAATATTGGTATTCTGAAAAAGAAAAATACACTAACCCGATGCATTAAACTGACAATTAAAAGTTTTTTAAGAAAATATTTCAACAGGTGGAGCTTCTTAAAGGTGAAAGCATGGTTGAATGTCTCTCACATTCTTCATGTCATAAACGATCAAAGTTAGGATTGTATAACTCCTCAAGAACATGTTATATCTACAATCAAGCAGTGGTTTCCTGTGAAGCGTTTACACATCTCTAATGCCAGATCAAATTTTGGGGAATTCTCTTTCTGAAGGGTAGATTCACAGCTTACTAGTGGCACGTAATACATTTTATGGAGCTTTCAGACAGAAGTGATAAGTAACATGACCAAAAACTCCACACACACACACACACACACACACTGGAATAGGCATCTCTAGTATATAAAAAACCATCATTGTGCATGTGAAACCAACACAGACTGAAGTTGTATGATACATTATTGATAAAACCACCCAGTCCAAGTGACATGCAAGTGAAGTGACATGTGTAGCTTTTCGTGTTACTCCAGTACGTAAGGTTGCATTTATTTCTGAGGTTCGTTTACAGTGACAAGTCTCACTTGTTACATTGGTCTGAATGCTTTTTTTTTTTAATGAACTACTGAACAATTTCCAACATGATTTTTACATGATTGTAAGTACATAATAATGCCATATCTTAGAATTTTTCTATTTCCTTGGGTTCAATCTGGGGAATGCTAAAGGAGAGTTTTGTGTAAAATTAACTCCTCTTTCTAACTGTATTTGTTGAAAAGGAGATGTCAAAATTTCACTTCCTAGAAATTAATTCAAAGCCCCAAAATGAAATGATTTTCATCACATACAGGGTGTTTCCATGAACTTGAACCGAACTGTCATGGTGGATGGAAACTGACCCAAGTACCAATGTGAGATAAGGAATCCCAGTCCGGGAAAGTGTCATTAAAAAGTTGAGTCAAAACTACTTGGGCCTGCCTGTGTCAGTGATATAAGACAACTGAAAGATGTGGCTTGTAGATTTAATACGGACATTACTACAGTGTCTCGTAGCACTGTACGATGAAAACTTTACATTAGGTGTTGAAAATGGAAGTCCCAGTGTCAATACAAGCATTACAGCATCGCAAGAAACTCTGTCGCATCCACTCTAACATCCCTGGATTTGCTCTGATGATATCACAGGCAGCAAGGATTCTTGCCAGTAGGAGATGCAAGGGTGTCCCTCAGCTCAGCACACCCAATCATCAGCCGTTACTGCCAGACAATGCACCCTTAAGTTGTCTTATTCCACTGTTAGGATGCCCTAACTGGTTTTGGCTTATGACTTATTAATGACGTGCTTCAGGACAGGGGTTCCCTATTTCACATTGGTATTTGGGTCAGTCTCCTTCCACCCTGCCAGTTTGATTCAAGGTCACATGGAAACACCCTGTACATCATCATATACAGTGGAACCCTGATTTTATGTTCCCAGATTTTACATTTTCCTGCATTACATATTTAATCGTCAAGGTCCCAATAGAACAAAATGTTAAAAATTTTCCCACTACGATTTTTCACATTGGTCCCCTGAAAAACTTAAAATCGAGATTCCGCTGGACTGGATATATGATAGCCTGTAACTTAATGGAAAATTCTATGTGTAACTTATATATCCTAGTTTTGGACAGTCAATGTCAAATTATGAAGTTCCTTTTACAAGACAAAGCCTATTATAATCACTTAGTTACACATATTAATTAACAAGCACATAAACAATTCTTTATGAAACATTACGTATCGGATTGGTAGAATATTGGTTATCAGTAGCTCCACACAATTATGGTGAATGAAAGATCAAGATTTCGGTACAAAAACTAGGCACATTTCGAGATAAAAAGCAATATATAAAATTACATTAAAAATTATATTAAAATTCCCTTCAAATAGTACATGTATGTAGTTATGAGAGTATTAAGTTTATTCCTGTGTAAAGGAGTCAATATTTCCTTCTCAGATATATATTAGAACAGAATTAATCGATTTTTCCATGATTTGCAAAACTCATAGTTTAATCCAGACTTCAGAAAGTGTTGTATCTGTAAATGAACTCTAAATTTTGTGCTAAGAGCTTATTGTGCATTTTGCAGTTCATTTTGCATCATTTTGTGACAAAATATGGAAGAAGAATGTGCCTCATGTATTACAAAAATATGAAAAATGAACATTGTTGTGTGTTATTTCATATTTTGTGTTTCAATCAAAAACGAAATATGCATGCCTCTATTTATCAGTAGGAATATGAAGGGCTCGGGTGTAAAACATTGTAAGTGACACTTTGGTCATTTTTGAGTTACAAAGTAAAAGTGTGCCATCCTTCAATTTTTGAGTGAAATTGCCATGTCATACAATTTGGATTGGACACAGTGAAGCCTTCTGAAATTAGTAAACACAGCACGAAAACAATTTATCTGCAGTATAGCTTCTAATAACGTATTCTTAATCAACCCAGAAATGACCAAAATGTTACTTACCATGATTTATACCAGAGGCCTTCATATATTTTAAATCAGTGCATTATCAGTTTTTGGCAAATATTTCACTCACGAAAGTAGAGTTACAGGATTAACCAAGAACTGAACACATTCTATACCAATACTAAACCACTAGGCAATGAAACCAACCTCTGGCCCCTCTGCAGTTAGACCTGTATAAATTTATAATGTCAATTTCACATAACTTTTCACTAAGTTTTCATATGCCCTCAGGTAGATCATTCAGTGAAGTTAAACTATTTCTCTTGTAGTGTACGGTTATTACAAGCATAAAAACACAGTTTTTCATTGTGACGTTTCAGGAGAACACACGCTCCCTTCATCAGACATTTATTATTAGTTTGATTAAAGATACAGTTATAACAATACTTAATTTTTTTAAAACAAATTTTAAAAAAAATTGACAACATCCATTGTATAACTGATTCATTTTTGTTTAAGAAGAAATTTAACCATTGTTATAACTGTATCTTTAATCAAACTAAAAATAAATGTCTGATGAAGAGAGCGTGTGTTCTCCTGAAACGTCACAACAAATTGTGTTTTAATGCTTGTAATAACCGTAGACTACAAGAGAAAAAATTCTACAATGCGTACATACAAGAAAAACAAGTCAAACTAAACTGTGAAAAAGGTATTTCTTCAAAAGTAACTTAGAAAAATATTCAAACCATATAAACTTACAGCTTGCAAAGTGCTTGCTAATCCAAGATGCTGGCCGTTAGGTCCACCAATGTGCTTCAACATTACAGCACTGCCAAAGTGTTCATAGGGAATTATGATCTTTCCGTTTGCCTTGAGGACAAGTCTGCCTTGGCCATCCAAAGCCATTCTTGAAGCAATCATCCTACACAAGAAAAAGGAGATCATTAGACTATTTCACATGCAAGCAACTTTCACCGGTTGTCAATAGTTCAAAGGGTCCAAGGGATTTGTAATTTTGTTACAAGGCAAAATCTCTCATGCATTTTTTGTTTCACCTTTCATAATTTCTTATGGTCTGTGAGGAGCTCCTGAATTAATCGAGCCAAAGGTTGTGAATTTTAGCAATCAATCACCACATATGATGAAACACAGCTGCACCATTTCACCACAGACCAAAAACAGCAAGATGGAGTGGCAATGTAAGGGTTACCTGCCACAAAAATGAAAAGCAAAGCCATATGCCAGGAAGACCTTGGGAACTGTCTTCTGCAGCATGAAAGTTGTTATTCATGTGGATTTTTTGGAGAAGAGGGGTCAAAATTAATACAAACTATTACTGCATATTGATGAAGGGTGCTGCACAAACTGCAACTTTCAAGAAAATACCTCGGATGTCTGGAAATGTCATTCTTCTCCGGACAATGCTCAGCCCCACCAATCAATTTGACAGCAATAACTCAAGCTGGCACATGCTGGAAACTCTTGCTCCATGCTCCTTACAGTCCAGACTTAGCTCTCAAGTGACTATATTTTGATTGGGAAAGAACATCTCAGAAGGATGAAATTCAAGACAGATGCACTGAAGAAAGATGTTCTGCAATGGTCACAACAGCAACTCAATTTTTTCTATGCCACAATGATGGCAGTGGTGCCTGGATACAAAAGGAGAAGACTGACATAGTTTGGTACTTGTAAAACTTACCATTTCCTCTGTAGAAATAAGTCTCAATCAACTTTGAACAAGTTTTGTATGCCTAAATGAGAAGTAACATGCATCACCCCATAACTAGACATAAGCAATTTACTAATATTTATTCATGAAACTTACTTGTACAGGTTCTATTAATTTGCCACCATCAGCTTGCAAACTCATTGCTTCACTGTTGGGCTGGCTTCCGGTTCCTGTCGTTTCCCTGCATGCTGCTAGGAGTGCTAGTGTAGCCAAATGTGATGTACCCGACTGCTGTCAATGTTCAGATCAAGTGGAAAGTGCATAATTGCATGTGTCTCTTTGATTTTGGTGTCGATCAGCATGTGTGATGTATGCCTAACTTTTTTGATGTTGAACTTGAGGGTCTTTGCAAGTCTGGTAGTTGGTTGGGCTGTTCGACTAACACCAAAATCAGATAGATGCATGCAATTATGTACTTTCCACATGCTCTGAACATCGACAGCAGTCAGGCTACACTAGCACTCCTAGCAGCATGCATGGAAACTACAGGAACCAGAAGCCAGCCCAGCAATGAGTTCCCAAGCTGATGGCGGCAGAGGCCACCAAAATTAATAGATTGATTGATTTACTTAATTTTACTTCGCTTTTTGTGCCACTTTTGGATAAATTTGCGAAGACGGGGATGAGTGATGATATGATGAAATTGATGAGTGGACACTCGCAAACATCCATACCCAGGCTGGGATTCGAATCCGGGACCCCTGGCATCGTAGCATGATGTGCTTACCACTCCGCCAATATTAATAGAACCTCTAGAAGTAAGTTTCACTCTTAGTAACTTGCTTACATCTAATTATTATCAACCGGATCCTCTATTGCCCAAACATATTGAGCAGTTTACACTTGACAATAACCCACAATCACAAAAGTTTTTAAATCAGGGAGATTTGCATTGCCTGTTGGTGATACACAACACACAAATAAGTGCCAGTATAGCATATTATTGTGTAGTCAGAAACAAAAACAGATTTAGTTTTAGAACATGTAAAAAGGTAAGAATGTAAAAAAGGTGAAGTTAGGTAAATACAAGAAAGAAGTTGTCCTCTCACGATGTTTACTCTTCCGTCCATCTGTTGTCCAAGTAAACATCATTATAGCATAGCTAGACATGCAAGATGCAGTCAAACAAGAACGAACGCATGGCCACAGCTATACTTACCCAAGTTGAGAAACAATAGGCAAACCAGCAAACTCCTTGAATTCTGGGAAACATTGGATAGCTTCGAAAGATGAATTCCATGCTTTATTTTGTATGTACAACTGAAGCAACATGTACAATTTCTCTGATATATACCCAGCACCTGTTATAATGCATGTCATAGTCTCTTGTAAGTTCGCCATGGCCTTACTATAAGCCTTCATATCCATTTCAAAACATCCTCGTCCACACTAGGTGATAGCCTTAGAACCTACAAAGAAAAAAAGTACAAAAAGAGATTTCAGGAAAGTGAAAGAGAAGACCCAACACAGACAGCGATATTTCAAGAAATATTGAAAATAGTACTTGCAAGTTCCCAGGACTATTTACATTGCATACAGTATGAATATTTTCAAGATGGATAGGATACATGACAATGAAAAATACTTCTTATACACATTTGATTAGAAATGCTAAATTACAGTGTATGAGAATGTGCGCAGCATAAAGAGATAAGTGATTGTAAGAGGGGTGGATGGAAGTTAACTAACAAAAAAACTTACCAACTTTAGTATGGGTGTCTATTGTTGTTTCTTTCAAGTTCACGATTTTGCTTTAGGTCCACTTAATACACAGATAGGTTAATCGGAACTGAACCTACAGCTTAGAGTGGGATCTGAACCACTATATGCCTCCACCAGGTATCAAATGACGTCGGGGAGGCCTTCTGACCAATTTGATTGCAGACTATTAATACAATATAGGGCTGTGCTGATATCAGTATCAACAATAACAGTAGCATTGCATTGGAAAGTATCAGATGGACTTACTTTATCATGTAAGTTATGCAAAATTCGAAGTTTCCATTGATTTTGCATCAATATCATGTGAACAACAGGTGCTCAAGGGAGTATGACGCGCAACATATGACCTCTGGAAGTAAGGTCAACTAGCCTCTACTCCAACTCTACTCTCATGTACACGCCGTGAGCCCTGTTAAGTCGAGTAACCCATTCTGAGTTTGTTTTAACCAATCTGTTTGGAGGGATGGGTCGACAAACAAATGAGAGCTACTTGAGGGTAACTTGAGGTTAGGTCTGTCAATATGATGAAAGATGGTAGGAGTACTTCCATCAAGGAATGGTGGCAGAAGAACCATGTCACGTATGGTCAACGGCAGCATCCACGTGCGTAGTTACATTGCACACTGCGAAAGGGTAGAAGGAACTTTTTAGCCGAGGTGAAGGCAATTCTCCTAGGGGCAGGACACCCGACAGAAAAAGACCCCGTCCTTCAGTCAGAGGTTGAGTGTACAGCTAACAACCCTACCTTGGGAAAAAGCATTGTTCAGAAACCCCAAAAGGCAAAGCCAAGGATCATCCGGACCTGTAGTGCCAGATAAGAAGAATTATGTGAACAACATCATTTCAATATTGTGAGGTAATTTTTAAATGCTTTAAATGAAATATATCTTCTATTGGCTCAGGCCATTTTAAAAGTGAACCCAGAATTTCATTTTCTTAAAATTATAATCTGGCATCCAATATCCTCATAGCCAGTCATGACACATCTGTATTCAACATAAAGCTAATGAAATAAAAATGTTTGGGTGTGGCAGCACTTAGGCTATTTGCTCCCATTACCCTATATGGCACCCAGCCCCTTACCTAACTAAAATCTGAGGCTGTAAAGGGGCACTCAGAACACAGCCCTAAAGAGAATTATAATGGCTGTAGGTCCAGGTGCTAAAGCCTTGTTGGCCTGTACTACATTTCATTTACCGGAGTGTACTACATGGAAGTGAGACTGACTCTTGGGTGCCCTCTCAGGACAACCCTTACATACCCAATTTAGAAACGTTAAAAAGATCAATTACTTACGAATGTGAGTACGAAATGTCGATCAAAACAACGTTTCAGAGGTCACGACTTCCTCCTTCTTTAGGTTAATATGTATTCCTAGACACCTGACATGGTGTCACATTAAAAAAGTGTTACTTTAGGATACAGGTAAAAGGTTTTGGTAAAAAAAAAACACGTATGGAAAAAAAAACCTCATTGTAGCAATAACCTCCACACTAATAAAACTCGAATCTAAAACCGCGAGTTTTCTATTCTAAAAACACTTGAAAGAAACACCCTAAGCGGCTGTTAGAAGCCACCTGGCCAGTGATTGGGAGAAGCGATCTACATTTCTTAATTAGCTGTGAGTAATATGCACATCACAATATGTTATACCCAATTTATGCATTGCAAACAAAGGTAATGCGGTACCATAACATGGTGAACTGCACAGTAGGAAGCAGAGAAAAAACAAGACCCTCAAATTGAATATTTTAATTTTATCACTATTTATAAAAAAAAAAACAATGCTCAAGAAACGTTTTCATAACTAGGCTACTTTGTCCGTGCAATCACAGTTAGGCTATTACCAGATTATGAAAATAATAAAGAATGTCTCAATTTAATTGAAACATCTGCCATTTCACTGGGAAATCATATTTATTACCCTAATGCAATAACAACAAAAAAAACACTGCAGTCCCAAACACAAAAAATTACTTTCCTGGCCATTCTTTTACAATAAAAATGAACAAATTACAGACCCAGATGAAAAAAACAACTTTTAATGCCCATTTTCTACAGTGTAGTGAAACTAAGGTCTGCAGAAATGTTGGAGCATGAAAATATGGGAGATTCATAATAGAAAAGGTTACTGATGGCAACAAATAGGCCAAAAGTAGGCTGTTTGACCATGTAGAAATTACTTACTGAGTGCGATAAAATTTGCACCATGACCTATGATTCGGTACACACAGATGTACTTTGTAAAAATTAGATTGAAATATGCAGGACTGGAACCTGGGTCTTACGCATACCTTGCCATTTCTCTACCAACTGTTCAGTGCTTGTAATGGATTAGGATAATAGGTGCACTGTCTTTGTTATATTAGAACTGTTTTTTTTTAATTGCTTCAGCAAACAGTGTCTTATAGTATGGATTCATAATATATATTGAATAAAACAATATATAAGTATCCCATCTTGTTATTGTTTTTATCTTTTGTTATTTTGTGTTACTACTTTATGTTGTTTCAGTGTAAAATGGCCTAATAAGACTGTATCTGAAACTCTGAGTAAATAAATAAATAGCTAAATAAATAATGTAACATTTTCACGGTTCCAAATTTATCCAAAAATTGATTTTTTTTAAAAAAATCATTAAAAATTCAAGAAGCAAAATGGCATGCTCCCCTTTTCAGGATATGTAGTACCCTTAGATATACAACTCCTGCAATATTTTTAGAATTTTTGAGATTGGTGTTCTTGAGATAAACATTTTTTTTAAAAAAAGATTGTTTATTTTTTAATAACTGCTGTTCCAATGTTGGTTTTGGAGATGTTATTTATTTATAATATGTCGAAACACAAATACTTCAAAACAAAAAAAGATTCATCCATTTATCTCTATTTGTTGAGAAGATATTGCAATTTTTTTAAAAAATTGACAGATCCAAAATTGCTGCCGCACGGTCAACTTTGAACAGCTATATCTCGAGTGAAAATTTTAGAAAAATACATATTTCTCAGATTCTCTCACAGTTTGACATATTAAAATTTCATGAAAATCAGAGACAATGATTCACACCTTTCTGCCTGTCTCGATATGCATACGGCCTTACACAATATATCAAGTTTATTGCTATGTGCAAGTGTCATGTCAAGTAAATTGCCCATGCCAGCCTAGCGAATGCACAGTGAGAGTGTGTGAGAGTTGTTACGAGTGTAGCTTACATTTTACTTGTGAATATACTGGAATCATTTCATCCAATATAGTGTACTATGCATACATCAAGCAGTCAATACTGCTGCCAAGTCTGCTGATTCAGACAGCAATGTTGTGGTCAACCTTATGTCAGGCAGAGACCGGTACAATGTGATTCGCTGCTAATTTCTTGTCACGTGGATAAGGTAATTCTCACTATCATGCCCACCATTGTTGCATGGCATTCCTCGTACTGTCCATCCTGTCGAGAAGAAGTCATTTTAACTCTACTTCAAATCAGACATTGTCTGCAAGGGCTGAACTGTCCGTTCTGAGAAGCCTATAACACTGTCTTAAGTATTTGGCACATCTTTCTAGAATGTGCTTGATTTTAATCTCCTCAGACACAGTTTTAACCTTCTCAATGATTTATCATGCATGTTGGGAGACAATGACAGTGTTAACTAATGTTTTTACCCTTTTGAGAAGAGTGTGCCTCTTCCACTGTCTATCCTTACCTTTTCAATGTGTCATGTACCGGGTGGCCAGAATTAAAGTTACCCAACTCAGAGCCCTCTGTAGCCTATTTGAGGCATCGTAGAACTCTGAATTTGGCGATTCCACTATGCAGACCATGGGGAAGAGACTGGCGATAAAAAATAGTTCAAATTTCCACCACCAGGTTGAAATGTGGCGCTGTACTTCCATGATGGGTTGTAATAATGGCGTAAGTTCGCGCACTAGTCACAGAATATCGGGAACAAGAGGCTCTATCTGCCACTGCAACAGCCACTTTGGTGATAACTTCAACAATCGGCCGACGGCCCCTTCCTCCTGAACACCCAGATCTCCAGTCTCTTCAAATTTCATCATCATCTTTCTTAACCCATGAGTCGTCATGGGCCCCTTTCGAAGTCCTTTCGCATGACGATAACCTCGCAGTACAGCTGCACTATTACTGATAAAACAACTTCACCAGCAATGCACATTCTTTATTATTTAATGGCATGGTGACAGTGGCGTGCCCAGGATTTTCAAAAGGGAGGGGTTATGTATACTTTTTCTTGGTAGTCAGCCCTAATTTTTGTCATATTTTCCAACCTTTGATGTTCTTTTTTTAGGAATACTGCACGAAAGGGGAGGTTATAACCCCCCCCCCCCCCTTGGGCATGCCACTGCATGGTGATCCCTTCCGAACTTTTGTTCAGCACTCACGTTATGTGATTTAGCGGAGTTATTAATTAGAAAGACAATTTGATAGTGGCTGGAAGTTGCGAGAAAATAATCTCTTGTTTATTGCAAGATTGTAAGATAAAAGGCAAATCCATAACCAATTGGAGCGGTTTACGTCATTATTACAACCCATCATGAAAGAGATTTATATAAAGGTGTAAATGAATTTAGAAAGGGGTGGCAACCTAAAGTAAACTTGATAAAAGATAAAGACGGTGATTTTCTAGCTGACCCAAGTGATATTCTAAATAGATGGAAGAACTACTTTAATGACCTTTTAAATGTCCATGTAGGAGATAAATCAGAAGTGAATGAAGTACACACAGCAGAACCTTTAGTTCCAGAACCCAACTTGACTGAAGTTAAAGATGCTATTAAAAGGCTAAAGAATAACAAAGCACCTGGCATTGATTTAATACCAGCTGAGTTAATTAAATATGGTGGAAATTCATTAATGTATCAAATTCATAAATTAATCTGTTTAATATGGAATAAAGAAGAAATCCCTCAACAGTGGAAAGAATCCATAATTGTTCCTGTGTTTAAAAAAGGTGATAAAATGAACTGCAATAATTACCGTGGAATTTCTCTACTCTCAACAACATATAAAATATTATCTAACATTCTTTTAACAAGACTAACCCCATATGCTAATGAAATTATAGGTGATTATCAATGTGGATTTAAACGTAACAGATCAACTACAGATCAAATTTTTCACATCAGACAGACACTTGAAAAAAAGTGGGAATATAATCAAAATGTCCATCAGCTATTCATTGATTTCAAAAAAGCATATGATTCAGTCAAAAGAGATAAACTATATAATATATTAGTTGAGTTTGGAATACCTAAGAAGCTTGTTAGTATGATAAAAGTATGCACCAGTGAAACAGAAAGTAAAATTCGTGTGGGTATTAATATGTCTGACAAATTTACAATTCATGATGGGTTAAAACAAGGAGATGCATTATCTCCATTGCTCTTTAATTTTGCCTTAGAATATGCTGTTAGGAAGGTAAAAGAAACTAAAGAAGGACTAAAATTAAATGGTGTGACTCAGTTGTTAGCATATGCAGATGATGTAGACTTACTGGGGGATGATGTGAATACAATTAAGAATAATGCTAAAATATTTTTCAAAACTGCTAAAGAGATAGGTTTGGAAGTTAACAAAGAGAAAACTAAATATATGCTTACAGGCCGAAACCAAGTGTTAGGTAATAATCAAAATCTAATTATTGATAACAACTCGTTTGAACCAGTTTCCAAATTCAAATACTTAGGAGTAATATTAACAAATGAAAATTATATTAAAGAGGAAATAAAAAGTAGGCTTAATTCAGGAAATGCATGTTACTTCTCTCTTCATAAACTTTTGTCTTCTCGTTTAATATCTAAGAAACTGAAAGTTAAAATATACAAAACAGTAATTTTGCCTGTATTATTATATGCATGTGAAACTTGGTCCCTTACATTGAAAGAGGAACATAAATTGAGAGTATTTGAAAATAAGATCCTTAGGAAAATATTTGGACCTAAAAGGGATGAGGACTTAATATTACTCCTAAGTATTTTAAACATAAAGATATCCATAAATATACCTGGTCTTCTCCAGATGGTAAAACTCATAATCAGATAGATCATATTCTCATTGATAAGAGAAGGCATACTAGTATAATTGACGTTCGTACACATAGAGGTGCTGACTGTGCCAGTGACCATTATTTAGTAATTGCTAAATTAAGAGAAAGACTCTCAGTGATAAATCATAAGCAACAAAATCTAAAAGTTCTAAAATTTGATACAGGAAAGTTTACTGATGAAAGAATTAAGAAAGATTACCAAATTAAACTGTCAAATAGATTTGATGTTTTGCAGGATTTAAATGATGATGAAAATATCAATGAAACAGACGTAAATAAGAATTGGGAGCACATACGTAATGCAATAGAGTCAGCAGCTAAAGAAAGTATAGGATACCATAAACCGAGAAAAAGTAAGCCATGGTTTGATAATGAATGTCATAATCTAATAGAAATAAGAAATCAGGCTAGACTTAGGTGGTTAAATAACTCTGATGATACAAATCTAAACAATTATAATAGAATAAAGCGAGAAGTTAACCGCACATTTAGAAGTAAAAAAAGAGATTACTTGAAAAGCAAAATTAACGAAATTGAAACAAACAGCAAAAATAAAAATATCAGAGATTTATATAAAGGTGTAAATGAGTTTAGAAAGGGGTGGCAACCTAAAGTAAACTTGATAAAAGATAAAGACGGTGATTTTCTAGCTGACCCAAGCGATATTCTAAATAGATGGAAGAACTACTTTAATGACCTTTTAAATGTCCATGTAGGAGATAAATCAGAAGTGAATGAAGTACACACAGCAGAACCTTTAGTTCCAGAACCTAACTTGACTGAAGTTAAAGATGCTATTAAAAGGCTAAAGAATAACAAAGCACCTGGCATTGATTTAATACCAGCTGAGTTAATTAAATATGGTGGAAATTCATTAATATTTCAAATTCATAAATTAATTTGTTTAATATGGAATAAAGAAGAAATCCCTCAACAGTGGAAAGAATCCATAATTGTTCCTGTGTTTAAAAAAGGTGATAAAATGAACTGCAATAATTACCGTGGAATTTCTCTACTCTCAACAACATATAAGATATTATCTAACATTCTTTTAACAAGACTAACCCCATATGCTAATGAAATTATAGGTGATTATCAATGTGGATTTAAACGTAACAGATCAACTACAGATCAAATTTTTCACATCAGACAGACACTTGAAAAAAAGTGGGAATATAATCAAAATGTCCATCAGCTATTCATTGATTTCAAAAAAGCATATGATTCGGTCAAAAGAGATAAATTATATAATATATTAGTAGAGTTTGGAATACCTAAGAAGCTTGTTAGTATGATAAAAATATGCACCAGTGAAACAGAAAGTAAAATTCGTGTGGGTATTAATATGTCTGACAAATTTACAATTCATGATGGGTTAAAACAAGGAGATGCATTATCTCCATTGCTCTTTAATTTTGCCTTAGAATATGCTGTTAGGAAGGTAAACGAAACTAAAGAGGGACTAAAATTAAATGGTGTGACTCAGTTGTTAGCATATGCAGATGATGTAGACTTACTGGGGGATGATGTGAATACAATTAAGAATAATGCTAAAATATTTTTCAAAACTGCTAAAGAGATAGGTTTGGAAGTTAACAAAGAGAAAACTAAATATATGCTTACAGGCCGAAACCAAGTGTTAGGTAATAATCAAAATCTAATTATTGATAACAACTCGTTTGAACCAGTTTCCAAATTCAAATACTTAGGAGTAATATTAACAAATGAAAATTATATTAAAGAGGAAATAAAAAGTAGGCTTAATTCAGGAAATGCATGTTACTTCTCTCTTCATAAACTTTTGTCTTCTCGTTTAATATCTAAGAATCTAAAAGTTAAAATATACAAAACCGTAATTTTGCCTGTAGTATTATATGGGTGTGAAACTTGGTCCCTTACATTGAAAGAGGAACATAAATTGAGAGTATTTGAAAATAGGATCCTTAGGAAAATATTTGGACCTAAAAGGGATGAGGAGACAGGTGAGTGGAGAAGGTTACATAATTTAGAACTACATAATTTGTATTCATGTCCAGACATTATTAGAATAATTAAATCAAGAAGACTGAGGTGGGCAGGCCATGTGGCACGAATGGGAGAGGAAAGAGGAGTTTTCAGGATTCTTGTTGGGAAACCTGATGGTAAGAGACCAGTAGGAAGGCCAAGACGAAGATGGAGGGACAACGTCGAGATGGACCTAAGGGAAATCGGTAGGGATGGAAAAGAGTATATAGATCTTGCTCAAGATAGGGACAGATGGAAGGCCTGTGTTGCTGCAGCCATGAACCTTCGGGTTTAAGAAGGCTAGAGAGTGAGTTAGTTAGTTAGTTAGTTAGGGATGAGGAGACAGGTGAGTGGAGAAGGTTACATAATTTAGAACTACATAATTTGTATTCATGTCCAGATATTATTAGAATAATTAAATCAAGAAGACTTAGGTGGGCAGGCCATGTGGCACGAATGGGAGAGGAATGAGGAGTTTACAGGATTCTTGTTGGGAAACCTGATGGTAAGAGACCTGTAGGAAGGCCAAGACGAAGATGGAGGGACAACGTTGAGATGGACCTAAGGGAAATCGGTAGGGATGGAAAAGAGTATATAGAACTTGCTCAAAATAGGGAAACATGGAAGGCCTGTGTTGCTGCAGCCATGAACCTTCGGGTTTAAGAAGGCTAGAGAGTTAGTTAGTTAGTTAGTCATCATGAAAGTACAGCACCACATTTCAACATGGTGGCAGAAAATTGAACTACTTTTTTTTTTTATTATTATTGCCATCCTCTTCCCCACAGTCTGCATAGTGGATTCACCAAATTTCAGAGTTCTACAATGCCTCAAACAGGCTACACAGGGCTCTGAGTTGGGTAACTTTAATTCTGGCTAGTCAGGTATGTCCTCTGCAGGTTCCTTTACAAGCTTTCTCAAAGGGCTTTTACACATTTTTTTTTAAACTCTCAGGTAAGAATTTTAGATAAGGGGATATTCCCCCAACCAGGTTGCTACGATTTTTTTTAATATGAAATTCCCTGGCATTTACAGGTTTTCCAGTTCAAAAATGAAATTTTTCCACAAATGTTTATCATCATGATTTTGCTTTTGAACCTTGTGTTGTTCAATTAAATATATAATCTGTTAATTATTATCAATATTCACTTTCACATTTTCTTTTTTAGCAAATTACATTCTACACACACAAGAACACATGAAAATTCCAAGAGTAAAATGTAAAATTACAATCGGCATCAAATGTATTGGTTACTACAATCACGTGCATCTAGCCTTCAGGCTAAGGCAACAGAGGTACATTATTTCACCATAATAGATCTCCACAATATAAAAACAACGAAAAAAGTTCATGAACCATACACAATCTTTAATTTTCTGCCACATTTATAGTGTCGTAAAAAATGCTGCTTTTTTGCTTATATTTATAAGTACACAGCATCTGAAGAAATTTTTGTTCCATATAGGAATTCTATAGGAAATGCCAACAAGACTAAGATTCATAAAATAATAGACGATAACCTCATCTTTACCAACGTTTCCAGTAATTATGATCGTATTGTCGATGTACTTTAGTTATCAATCAGATATCTGGACTGCAAGTTTTCCTTTAGTATTCTTTCTAATATCTAGTATTATAGAAGTGAAAATTTATTACAAAAATTCGAAGGAACCATAATTTTGCACAAGACTGAGAATCATAAGAACGAAAGAAACAAGTTTCTAAACTGAATCTTTTTTTTGGGAGTGGCATCACAAGAACCGAATCCAGAAGTGGAAGTGAACTGCTTGTTCTTTTGCAACTTTTTCTCTTGTGGATTCCAAAATGCACGTAAATTCCAGACGATCTACAGAATTCCCTGATTTTTCCCTGACAAGCCAATTCCCGGACATTTCCCTGTTTTTCCAGACACGTAGCATTGAAGGGTGCAAAATGGCCATATGTGCTGATGCACCCAAAAATTTTAACTAATTTATTTTAAGAGTTCAATACATGTTTCACTGTAGTAGATAATTTTTTTTATGCACAAAACTATGCACCCAGAAACTTTGGACCAGCAAAAAGGGAAACTTGCAATGTGCTGCTCCAGCAATTCGTTCCATAAATACTATCACTTTTTGTGTACATAATTTCTCTTAAGGGATTATTTAAGATTTATTTACTAATTAAAGAAATTATAAAAGCACTGCAATCTATTTATGCAAATTGCAGTTATCTGCATGACACAGAAGCTGATTTGTGTCGATTAATTGATTGATTGATTGATTTAATTTATTTTACTTCGCGTTTTGTGCCTCTAGGCTAATTTGCGAAGATGGGGATGAGTGATGAATTGATGAAATTGATGAATGGACATTCACAAACAACCAAGCCCGACCGGGATTCGAACCCGGGACCCTTGGCGTCGCAGCGCGATGTGCTAACCACTCGGCCACAGGGTCGGGCATTTTGTGTCGATTAATTATCATTTGGTTTCTACCTAGTGATTTGAATTATCTTCCAGTACCAGCAAAATACAGCATAAAATTCTGAAATTTGGGCATAAATTACACACAAATGCACACTAGTGCAAGCTCTGAAATTGATGTTTAAAGAGTAAGCTTCTTCAAGTGAATTCCCGAGGCATTTTAATATTCCTCGATTATTTTCTTAAAAGATTCTCCCTCAGTAAAAGTAATACTTCAAAGGTCTCTCATGTAGATTAATTTTCCTGAAACTGAGAGATTACAAAACTGACTACAATAATCTCAGCATATGAAGATAGCAAAGATTGGAAATCAGACAGTGGGTACACAAATCTCACTGTGCTGTCTTAACTTAATCCAAATGGCCCCTTCTCCATGAAGAAAAGGCCATTGATAGTTTGTCCTAGAAGAACTGAATTTCCAACTTTATTTCTAACTTTGTACTTCTTTTGTAAGAATAGTATGTATAACGAGTGCATTGTGTATTTTTAATGCTTGTGTTTTCAGTAGTGTTGCAAAAAACTGACTTTTTTGTATGGATGGTTTTTTTTCTCGATTAAAAACTGGCTTTTATATATATACAATACCTAAAACCTGGTCATGCAATAAAATACAAAGAGAATTTCACGTTAGCAACAGAATGGCAAGAAAAGTGAAAGCACTGGTTAAAGAAAAGGGTATTTAGTAGTGATGGGTTCAAGCCGTTCATTTGTGCGAGTTGACTAATGAGCGCTCGCTCACTGAGAAGAGTCGTTCAAATGAGTCGTTCAAAAGAGTCGCCAAGCTTCTTTTTCTCGAAACACATGCCTGAAGAGGGGGAAGGGGGTAGGAGGTGTTGAAGCAGATGATTGTATTTAAGTAAACGAACACAACGTACGTCCTTCAAGATTAATAAATTGTATTGCATTTTTGTGCATGTGTGTGTGCGTGTAGCCGACTAGATGGCCAAGATTCTGAAGTAATCGACATTTGATCTTGCCACAGAAGTTCCCGGGTTCTAGTCCCGGTCTGGGCAAGGATATTCTTTACGAGTGTCCCTTCATCTATATCATCACGCATCATCCTCATCGTCGCGATTACTTAAAATTTGAAGAAAAGCGGCATAAAGTAAGAAAAATACAAATATGATTCTGTATGTGTGTGGATATACATATGTGTAAAGAGTAAACACACACACACAAACAAAATTTATTGCACATACTTGTTGTGAGAACAACAATCATTGGTGGCTTGTTGTAGTCTTGGACAAGAATGAGGCTGCAAATACGGTGGAGTTGAGTTTCTGCATCCTGCTGGTCCTTCTCCATCATTGAATTTCAAAAGCGACTATGTGTATAAACTACAAGTGCCTGTCTCTCAGACCCTCACCTTTGTGGAACCCAGATGTCCGACTGGCCGTAGTTACTACTTTTCAAAGGAAGAAATGGATGCAGCAACCATGGCTCTTGAAAATTACCATACAGTAAATTAAAGTTGTTGCCATGAAAGAAGGAAAGGTGTGATAATTATGTTTTCCTTGTAGTGTGTAATGAACTTATAGATTTAACTGCAATATTCCCGAGTCATATGGTCTTACCTAGTGTAGCCTATAATATTTGTGTAAACATGTCAAAAGCTATGATCCCATTGCGACCCCATAACAAAACTTCTTAGACTTGATGTTGAAATATGTATGTTTCTATGTGCATTTTTTAAAAATTTTCAAAATATAGGTTTTTGAAAAATTAGATTTTCAAAAAAAGTCTGAATGACCTTGTACTTTAAAAAAAATTGAAAAGTCATGTGATATATATCTAATTAAAGCTCATAGCAAAAGCAACAATTTGGTTCTTATCACAACATTCTACGTCAATTCTAGCTTGACTTATGAGTCTTTTTGTGATTGCATGTGTGCGGCAAATTGTGCTATTTTTCATACTTTAGAGGGCTCTAACTAAAAAAGTACAACAGATAAAAATCTGAAATTTTGCAGTTTCTCCTACCTTAGGGTAGTACTTCATGACAATTGAGTATGAATATACTTAGAGATGGTCAGGTGTTTTTCATTGGTTCACTTGACATGGAATGACCCACATATGTGTAGAGAATGGTCACTGATCTCATTGTACATTTTAAAGATACAGAAATTATCAATTTGTAAGGAATTATCTCATAAAATGTAAGTTTTGCAAGTAATCAGCCATTGTGTGGAGTATTCCTTTCATCTGGGGAATGCTACATGCACATGCAGGAGATGAAAAAATATGCTGAAATAAATGCAAGCAAAGAGTAAAGCTGTAAGCATGTAGCACTGTGATTTAGTGACTTCAACATGCTAACAGCACCAAATATGACCCACCTAACATATTCACTTGAGCACATAAGAACGAAATGGAAAACTTAAGTGTAGCACAGGATGTGATCTGAATACTGTTGAATGCATGTTCATAGATACACAACATTCAATTCATGTACACTCCTGTTCACAAAGTGGCACACTTTATAGGGTTGAATAGTTGAACAATGTGCCACTCTATCTCAACAGTGGTGTACAAAATATGTATGTATCATAATAGTAGGCTATTGGAATTACACCATGGGAACTTGGTCCTAGAGAATCCATAGGCCTGTGCCACGGAAGAATTTCATTAATAATTTCAAGATTAGTACCTAAGAGTATGAGGTTCTACAGACAACTTTACACACACGGACGTCATATTTCTGTATAAATATGGGTATCAGTTGTATAAGCCGGAGACACATTAAACTCGTTTATTTTCAAATAAAAATCATTGCTACTTACCTCATATGCATAGCAGAACATTTTTCAAGCTGGGGATCACTTGTTTTCCATGAAAAAAGCGTTATTTTTAACATTATAATCATTTATTGGTCGTTGCTAATTCGGCGGGCAAATTTTGACTCACGTTGTCTATCGTCAGCTGATATGCAGTATCGTCAGCTGATGTGCAGTGTTTCCAAACTTATGAACCGATTAATGCCGCACAAATTATTCACAAAAGGTTTTTAAGCGAAAATTGAGGCTAGACTCTACTTTACGTCCTTATCTGCATGATGATTGCTTCTTTGCGTTCGCGGTGCGGCACCCAGCATCTCTTCGGGTAAGTACCTTTTTCTTTTTACACTTTCTGTTCACGATAGCCCCACTATTCATTCACGGGGTCGAGGTATGCCTACGAGGTTAGGTTAGGCCTGTTAGGTTCCATTAGCACTCATTTCACCCCTAAATATGTGCTTCATCATCTAAAAAATTCCTCAGTACGTTCAATTGCGCATATCCGGACGACATCGGTTTTTCTCAATTTACTCCTTCAGGAAATTTTTGCTCGCTTTGGAATTTACGTTGTTGAATTCCTTATAAAATAAGCTTTCCAACGATATATGACACGTATTCCTTAGGAAAACGACATAAACTAGAGTGTTACCTTAAATTGGAAAAAAAAAAACGCTCACACGTCATCTTGTGAAACTACCGCGTGGTTGCTACACTGACAGGGGGTTACATAATCGAACGAACGGAACATTTGATTCACGTAGTCGACGGTAATGGTGGTACGAGATATCGTACAATGGAGATGCATGAATGACGAAAAATACCTTACTTACAGGCCAAATAAGTTAAACGAAAAAACAATTTCCCCAGCTTCAGAAAGTCCTCAAGAACGCACTTCTGTAAGTACTTTCTCGTCTTTTCTCCTGTAAATTTGAAGAAATCCGTCTCCGACTTATACAACTGTTACCTAAATATGTAACAAATTCTTTCCAGCCATAATGGAAAAAGCCTTTGCTAAAGCAGAAGTGACCTTGTACATGAGTGAAAAATAAGTATCGCCATTTACTAGATTTTTTGCAAATCAAAGAACAATCTCTTTAAGTTTGCGGTAACTGTTCGATCTCCACCGAACAGATTTCTTCATTTTTACAGAAGAAACTACTTACGGAAATGAGTTTCTGTAGCATTCTGAAAGTTCGTGGAGGTATTTTCTTCCATTATGGAATCTATTCGACCTGGAATTCATGTATTTTTGAAGAAAAATATATCTCCGACGCACAATGACCGTTGCTTGTATTTGCTTCCTCTACGTCAACAGGATGTTCCGTACGTTTCATGACGTAACACCCTCTCAGTGTTTCCAACCACACCGTTGTTTTGCAAGAAGTGAAGGTGATTTATTTTTAAAGGTGTATCGCATTGGTTTACGAACTAAATTTTAAGTATGCTTGCCTAACCTAACCAAACCTAACCTTGCTGGAAATGGTTTTTGGGGCTATCCGTCAATGGGGTAAGAGTCTAGTTTACGTCCTTTTCGTAAGGAATACGTGTCATATATCGTTGGAAAGGTTATTTTATAAGGAATTCAACAAAGTAAATCCCAAGGCGAGGAAAAATTTCCTGGAGGAGAAAATCGAGAAAAACCGATGTTGTCCGGATATGCGTGATTGAACGTACTGAGGACATTTTTCAATGATTAAGCACATATTTAGGGGTGAAATGAGTGCTAATGGAACCTAACCTAACCTTGTAGGCATACCTCGTTCCCGTGAATGGTTAGTGACAGAAAGTGTAAAAATAAAAACTTACTTACTCTACGAATGCCAGAGCGCCGGCTGTCTGCTAGCGCGGTTTTGTCAACGGGCAAGAAGGAGTGTGCAACAAAGACATAAACGGGTAAGAAGGAGTGGGCAAGAAGGACGTAAACTAGACTCTAGCCGTCAATGGTTTTTGGGGCTATCCGTCAATGGTTTGTGGGGCTATTCAGGTATTTCGGTTACGAAGGTTGGAAACACTGCATACCCACATGATCCACGATGCGACTCAAGCTGTGCCCGCCATATTGTGTGTTACGGAAGCCAAAAAAGAGAGAACAATAAATACTGTTAATGTGAAAAATTGAAATTATTTTCGTGAAAAAAGCAAAATGCCACCTTAAAGAATCTTTCGCAATGTAGAATAGGTAAGTACGAATGTTAAAAATGACAAAATAAACGAGTGAGAGGTGTTCGGTGGAGATCGAAGTGGTATGAAGCTTGTTTTTGGTGGTAACTAAGCGATATATTTTTTGTATGCCAGAATTTTTGTTTCCACTCCCAAGTGACAACATACATTCCATCATTATTGGGCATTATCTTTTCTTCGTAAGGTTTTTCGTCTTTAGTAACTTTACGAATACACATCTCAGCTAACGTTTTCAAAACAATCCAATATTCACAAACTAAAAACCAGTTATAATAACAACACACAACTTATGTCGTACAGCAGTGGGTGGAAGATAAGTCTTTGTACATCACAGAATATGTAATTGAACTATATATTGTGAAATTACATTGTCCTGATAATAAATACCTGTTGATTATGTAATTGTGTGTTTCATATATAACTACTTAATTCCAAAACAAGTTCTACAAAACAAAACTTTCCGCTCACTTCACAACCTACGCTTACGAATGATGGTAGACTGAACCATTATTCACAAAACAAAGCTTACCTTACTCTTGTTCTTCATAAAAGCTAGCTTAGTAAATATAGTGTATCAAAAAACACTTTAGGCTGTTCTCGTAGTAGCATGTGCAAGTAGAAAAAATGCTTCAAAGCCAGGATACACTATTGATTCTTCTCTAAAAAAGAAGTATATTTTTTAAGAACAAGGAACAGAATGACGATTAAGTATGTCTGTACGAGAATATCTTACACAAGGATAAAATACGTACCCTACTCTAGTTCTCTTATTCTCGTAGAACTCTCAAATATGCCTGAACTTTGGATAAGAGCTTCAGCACAAGCTAAGGATACACAAAACAATTGTTTTTATTTTGCATATCCCACGATTACGTACAAATATGACCAATCCCACAATGCTCTTCCGGTTGCCGACAGCGCCACGAATGAAAAACTTCTGGAATGTCAACTTTCAGCGCCATAATGCTTTATTTCTCATCCCATTCTGTTACTCTGTGTCTAGCAAATAATTCTGGTCCCTGAACAACGGGGGAAAATATATGCTGAAAAATAAATGCAATCGAACGAAGTCATTTCTATTGTTCTTTCATATTTTTTTACTAATATATCTCTTCCATGGTGAAAGGGGGTGAGGTAATGGACACCCCCTCTCCTTTTAAAATAATTTTAAAAAATTTTAAAAATCTGCATTATCGACAAACAACCTCTGCATTTGGTCGCCTTAAATGTCATCATTGTAATTGTAAGGTCAAATCGAGGCTTCCAAAGATGTGAGCGTTGCATTGCGCTCGAAACAAGCCTGCGCCATGTTTGTACGTCATCTATCTGTTCGGCTGGTCCTTTTCGTCAACTGTTTTGGTGTTCGACTAATCTAGCGTAATGAGATGGAAATTTCCCATTCACAGTTATTGTATTTGTTATTAACTTTTGTATACATCAACAGAGACGAAATGGGGAAAATATTGCACATTGCATGTGTTTGCAAATTCTTCAGAAAAAAACAGGAAATAAATAAAAAAACAAGCATTGAAGCAGGTCTACCTTTAAGAGAGTATTTGTATATCATGTGGTTTGTAATTTTGGTATGTCTTATTTATGCCGCTTTTCTCTCGCTTTCAGCCACGGCGGATTGGGACTGCCAAAAGGGCGGTGGCAATTTTTTCTCAGCAGGGCACCCCCCAAAAATCGTTGATTGTAATGGCCTAGTATTACAGTGAGGATTTAATTGGGACGCGCATATGGTTTTATATTGAAAGTAGACAAGGAAATTAATAATAATTATAAATTTATTTATTCAGCACGCAGGCGAGGTTCAACCATGGGCTGCTCTGCCATCAACACACGTAACAAAAGAACAAGTGTCAGCTTGCATCATTCCAGTTTAAACGTACAGCAACGGACATTTCCACTAAATTTTAATTACAACAATTGTAAGAACTACACCATGGAAAAATGACCCCTAGAAGTTCTCGCGTTCCTCTGTGTTCAACCTAACCTAAAATATGATTTTAACTGTATCACTGCAAGCCATTCATTTTATATTAACGTTGTGCAAAACACTTTGGGTTAATTCGAAATAGTTTACGAGAAACTGGCCTTAGAAGTTGTGCCAAATTGATGCTCTACGTCACGAAAACTGAACGACCTCGGAATGGATATTCCAGTTATGGCGTTCTCGTCCGGCAGTGAACTCGGTCGTCTGCTTAGCGCTCTAAATATCCATGCACGAAGGCGTTCTCAAAATTAACGTTTCGATTATGTCATACGAGAGATGTACGAAAGCCAATTCCGGCAATCTAACTTGTGCAGATGCATTCACGGTAGCTCCATATTTTGCACAACTGATATTGGATGGAGCAGACATAAGAGGAGCGGAAGCAGCGAGTTAAGTTTTACAAGGGTAATTTGACATAGTGTTTAATTTCATCAACAGCTTATTCAAGATCATTTAATATTTTCTGTTGAAAGATTTTCTCAGTAGCAATCATTCCTAATTTTCAGTATTTATTAGTAGCGCTGCTATTACTGAAGTGCAATATGTTTACTTGTCTTGCACGACGTTATAAACCGGCGTTTTTTTCTTGTGTAGCTGAAAATAAATGTATGTAATGCAAATGAGCGTCGGGAAGAGCAGGGGTTCGAACCTGTCCGTTGACCAGCTCCTACAAGTTGGCATCCTTCATTTCAATTTACAAAAAACATAAATTATATTATTTTTATTGTGAATAATAATAACATAAATAAATTTCAGTTAGATATCATTCCAACGATGGGTGTTGCCACAATTTTTTTGCTGGAGCTTGGGAAATGATAAAACTTGAATAGTAGAAATAATAACAATAATAAAAATTGATAATAAAATTGTTATTTTACAATGATAAATATTATATACTAATAAAAATA
Source organism: Lepisma saccharinum (assembly GCF_977018435.1). NCBI lineage: Eukaryota > Metazoa > Arthropoda > Insecta > Zygentoma > Lepismatidae > Lepisma > Lepisma saccharinum. The sequence goes on from NC_139250.1 coordinate 29,626,667, forward strand.
AACCGATAAGTGAATATCTAGTACAAATTTATTTTATACATTTTTTGTTCACATTTAACTCAGTGTACTAAAATTCACAGTTATTGTATTTGTTATTAACTTTTGTATACATCATTCGCGAAAAGGCTGTAAAAGGTAGGGGAAAATTTTACTCATAAGGTTTATGTTGTGACCTCTCCCATAAAACTATATTTTTTGGAATATTGAAAACTGTGGAACCATTTTCTTCTTGGATTAAATGGTAGAACATGTAGATAGAACTTGGATCCTATATTTTCAATATTTTTTTTGACCAAACACACTTACTAGTGTCGCTATATTCTGTTCAAATACTAACTAAATGATCATTATTTCTCCTATTAACAATAAAAATAAACAAGCTTTCTTCTTTTTTTACTTGAAATGAACTATGCCAATTTCCAAGGGTGGAGCGGCTTCCGTCTCTCCTCCTTTCGACGCCCATGATTCCAACAGAATAATCAATGAAAAAAAAATGCGCGAGAACGAAAAGTTGGGTGTAAAATGCAGGATCCATATTTTTATTATTTAATTAAAAGAATCGGTGGTTCAAGTTTTCAAAATTCCAAAAATTAGATTTCTTATGTGAGAGGTCGCACTATATGACTAAAATTTACTCCTAACTTATTTTTATCTTCAACAAGGCGTGTGAATGTAAATATACAAAATATAGTACTTTGCATTTCAGTATGCTAACTGTATTTGAAATGTAAATAAAGAAATAGTCACGCTGCAAATTCGTTCATCTGGTTGACCTAATAGAACAGCCTGCCCAAGAAAGAATGTAACTTAATTATTATAGAAATAAAAGCTTTTATTTTATTAGTTTGTAATAGTTATTGTTGTGAAATAACAATCATGACCATTATTATTTCTTTTTGATGTTTTAACTTTTATCAGAGCCTGAACCCCCTCCTCCGTACAAAAATTTCTGGCTACGCCCATGGTGGTGCACTACAATGTAATCAAATAGAAGAGTATTTTTAGCAACTTGCACCCTTATATAGCTTTCACATACCACAATTTCATTGTTCTTGTAGCTTATCATTCTTGTGGCCTCGCCATGTAAATCGCACACAAACAAGTCGTCTGTTTTTTTTTTTCATTCTTGGGTACATTGAGAAATATCATATTGGAGCATCTGGTACTCGTATTTGTGCATAATGGTGAAATCTTTATTTTCCACTCAGCAGAGAAAACTGTGGTAAAGCACTGACTTAAGCCCCTATCACACGGAACTGGATTTCTAGTAGGAACGCTCTAGTTGACACTGGACTGGCTACCCATTTGCTAGTTTTCGTCTCACACGGTACTTGTTACATCGTACGTGTCGATAGTCTTTCGTTCCCATAATGGCGGAAGCGCGAGATGTAAACAACGTATCACTTCACACTTTTAAAATACGATAACTATTCAACCGAGAGGAATATCGCTTGGTATTAAATGGTTTTAGGTGGAGAAGAACGGCGCTTATAAAATACATACTTTACAAGGTTTACTATACACGTATGGAAGAATATTTTAGCTTTTTCAATTGTAAACATGCCTTTCGTGCTGTATGCACTCGGAAACCACAGAGGAGAAAAGCTACTTTACAAACTCACAGATTATCTTCACATGGCCAAACTTTGCTCTGATTGGCTGTTCCACAGCAACGTATCACTTCACACATTTAAAATACGATAACAATTCAACCGAGAGGAATATCGCTTCGTATTAAATGGTTTTAGGTGGAGAAGAACGGCGCTTATAAAATACATACTTTACAACGTTTACTATACACGTATGGAAGAATATTTTAGCTTTTTCAATTGTAAACATGCCTTTCGTGCTGTATGCACTCGGAAACCACAGAGGAGAAAAGCTACTTTACAAACTCACAGATTATCTTCACATGGCCAAACTTTGCTCTGATTGGCTGTTCCACAGCAACGTATCACTTCACACATTTAAAATACGATAACAATTCAACCGAGAGGAATATCGCTTCGTATTAAATGGTTTTAGGTGGAGAAGAACGGCGCTTATAAAATACATACTTTACAACGTTTACTATACACGTATGGAAGAATATTTTAGCTTTTTCAATTGTAAACATGCCTTTCGTGCTGTATGCACTCGGAAACCACAGAGGAGAAAAGCTACTTTACAAACTCACAGATTATCTTCACATGGCCAAATTTGCTCTGATTGGCTGTTCCACAGCAACGTATCACTTCACACTTTTAAAATACGATAACTATTCAACCGAGAGGAATATCGCTTCGTATTAAATGGTTTTAGGTGGAGAAGAACGGCGCTTATAAAATACATACTTTACAACGTTTACTATACACGTATGGAAGAATATTTTAGCTTTTTCAATTGTAAACATGCCTTTCGTGCTGTATGCACTCGGAAACCACAGACAAGAAAAGCTACTTTACAAACTCACAGATTATCTTCACATGGCCAAACTTTGCTCTGATTGGCTGTTCCACAGAATCTAGTCGAAGATGTTAGTAGCAATTAGAACATGTCCTATTCCTCAAAAGCAGTCAAGCAGTCAGCCAGGTGGCCATAATTTCTACCTAGAAAGTCAGTTCATCGCCAACTAGGGCATTCCAACTAGAAATTAAGTTCCGTGTGATAGGGGCTTTAGTGCTTGCTTAGTGGAAACGACCATTCCCTGTTCTAGTAGTTACGTATATTTTCCAATCCATTATCTCATAGCAAACACAGACACGTCCTAACACCAAATGCAGCCAACGCGAAGTACAGACGACAGAACACGCCGCACGACGACGTCACAACATGTAGTATGTGCGGTTGTAGTGTTTTGTGATTTTGCATATTAATTGTAATTGTATCAAATCAACCATGAATAGGAGGTGATCCAAGTCCGACAACATAAAGTTTGTAGAGGCGTAGGAGAAGTAAAATTGAAAATAGAAAATTTACGTTCTACGTACAACCATAAGATAGTTACTATACTAAGCCGCGCGTCAGGCTAAGTTTGCAGCAGGTTTTATGTATCAATCCGCGCGAGAACTGGGCTCAGAATCTTCAGTGCCAGTCTTTCCTCAACCGCCGAACTGCTTACATCGCAGACACTGAGAAAATCCACAGTATTGCCAACCGCACAACACATCAAAACCCGCATGCATGTCAAGTGGAATGTATTTTTGCTTCTGTTTGTCTCCTGAAACATAAAATTTTAAAAGTACTTTCTGCGTATAGATTATTTAATAAACGTGTCATTACTTAATATAAATGCGAAATATCTTCGAAACATGAGAGCATGTGTGTATATTTCGAGCACGCAAAAATAAAAATGAACAATGATAAAAGTGAACAACGATAGGCCCCTCTTGAATTTAATAACAATTTTGTTTTTCGTTTAGAAAGAAATACATTTATGAAAAACGTGGTTGCTTCGTCCGCAATACATCCGTTCCTGTAAGACACACGCAATTCAAGTTATACCACCAAAAAAGCATGATTTGTTATTGGTGATATATACGAGGGGCGTATCATAAAGAATTACACTTTATTGTATTCGATACATACAGACATAGATACATTTAATCGGCTATATGCACTTTCTCAACATAGTCCCCCTGGAGCTGTAGACACTTACGCCAGCGGTGTGGAAGTCGTTCGAGACCATTTTGAAACCAGTTCTTTGGAGTTGTGTGCACCCATCGCTGGACAGCCTCATGGAGTTCCTCAAAATTGTTGGAATGGTGACCACGCAGGGGCTTCTTCATGGCGCCAAACAAGTGAAAACGACGGGTGTGCGGCCAGGCATTGTCATGTTGGAGAAGCACACCTTTGCCCCATTTGCCTTGCCTCTTCTTTTGAATTGCACGACGCAACCGCGTCAGTGTTGCCACATAGACTGCACTGTTAACGGTGGTTCCCCTCGGAAGCCAATCAATGAGGATGATGCCATCACTATCCCAAAACACAGTGGCCATTTGTTTCCCAGCCGTGGGCGCAGTTTTGATTTTTTTTGGGTGGGGAGCTACCCTTATGTTTCCACTGCATGGATTGGGATTTGGTTTCCGGTTCGTGGTAATGCAGCCACACTTCATCACCTGTCACAAGTTTCCCCATGAAATCAGCTGGATTCTGGTCGTAAAGTTCCAAAAGCTCCCTGGAAATGTCTACGCGATGTTGTTTGTGGCATGCGTTAAGACATTTCGGTACCCACCGAGCTGGCACTTTACCCATTTTCAAGTCACTGTGCACAATGCGTTGCAGGGTTCGTCTGCTTAATCCCGTAATCCTCTCCAGTACCGTAAACGTCACACGCCTGTTCTCCAGTATGACATTTTCCACACGCGCGATGTTTGCGTCTGTTTTCACACTCACATGTCGCCCTGGACTCTTTCCCTTCTCCGTCGACGTTTGACCGTTTTTCCAGCCAGTTACCCAATTATACACCGTTTTCCGTGACACTGTATACTCGCCACACACAGCCACTAACCGTCTATGGATACGTGCCGTTGTTTCCCCTTCCTTCCACAAAAACCAACTCGTCCATCGTTGACCACGTTCATCTTGTTCCATGTTGTCCGCAACAGCACTCGTGACGTTGTGCTTTGACGGCTGCACAGGCCACAGACTACGCACTGTCACACGGTGCTGCCACCTGGCGGTAGACAAGGTACCTATGCGCCCATCCTGCGCAGTGCGTGGAATTACGCCATTTCATTTTGCATTAAAACAATAAAGTGTAATTCTTTATGATACGCCCTCGTACTATCAGGTGCATTGTCTGTCGCTATTACTCTGGTTTCAATTTATGAATCACTTCACTAAACCAGGATTCAAATCTTGGTCTGTCCATTTCTTGCGGATAATCACCCTTCCCTTTCTTTGCGCGGAACAGTAAATATGCACCTTCAACAAACTTTCATTGCCGCCAGTGGGTGAAACAATAAGCCTCCCCCTTCCCCTCATCGTTGGTATCTTCAGCCCTGGCGGTGTTTTTGCATGGTGGTATCCTTCCATGTTTTATTCTCCCTTCCCCCACCCACCGAGCTGAAGGACGTCTCGTCCAAATAATAAACATGTTTCTTCTCACTGCGATATCTTTTAATACCGCGGAGATTCTTTTGTCGTCAAAAAACAAAAAATAGTTTCCTCTTGCTAAACTCAAACAGCAAATCATTCAACACCCGTGATACAATTCGTGCGCACATTGACGGCAAATCACCTCACGCCCTGTTTTACTTTGATCTTGTTCCCGCAAGGAGGATTATGCGTTCAAAACAACTTGCTTGTCTTTGAAGAGCATTTCCCTTCGGACGATGTCGAAAATAACATTCGGGTAAAACCGCGCGCTGAACAGTAGATTCAGCCATTCTCGCCGCTCTACAATAAACATAGGGTTAAAATAGTGGGATGTGCAACACTGGTATCACCGATTCCACGCGTTCTGCAACGCATTCAGTCTCGCTCGACTCGCTCTAAAGTTTCAGTGTCTCTTCAACGCAATACACATTGCAGTTGGCGAATCTACGGTTCTAAGTTCGTCTGCACAGTGATTGCAACGAATTAAGTCCATACCTGCTAATGGATGTACTATTTTGTCTGTATTTTACAAATTAAATAACTGTTTTCTTGCAAGTATGCAGTTGTGTCGGAATAGAACCCGTCTCAGTGGAACTATGTTCTTGCGCGCACGTTTGGATCTACATATGCGAAAACCTGCTGCAAGGTTGACTTGACGAGCGGCTTAGTTACTATTCTGTGGTACAACGAAGAACAATTGATAATAGAAATATCAAGGAAGTTAGTTTTCTTTCTAGACATATTCTCGTGCATTATTGTATTCATTTCTTGCAAAGAAGTGTGAACTGTTTTAGAGCTTTTTTTAAAAAAAAATCGGCAACGACGTCTTCATATTGTGAAAAGGGCACCAAACAGCTGCAGCCACTATCCCACTTTGTTAGAAAGTGTGCCACATAATGGTCGAGTCGACCAGACAAGCCAGTAACTCGTCCCAGTAAAGGCTGGTTTATACTGGTCGAGTAGACGGGAGAGTAGCTGGAATGACTAGGGTAAAGCGAGCTCCTCTCCCCGTGTAAACAACTGGGGAGAGCACTGTAGCCAGCATGGCCGTATTTAGAGGGGGGGGGTTTAGGGTTCAAACCCCCCCCGAAACTTCTGGCATATTGGATTAATGGAAGCTTAGAAAAAAAAATTGACACATTTTCAAAAAAATATTTGCAGTTTCACAAAAATACAACAGCGAGCCAATTCTGAAATGATCGAGCTAGAATTTTCAAACATTTTGAATTCTTCAATTTGAGCGAAACGGGTTTAATTCTCAGAATCGCAGCCCACCCGCGACCCCTTCATTTTCATTTCTGTTGTCCTCTTTCCAGTGCTGTTCCTATATCAGACTGAAAGTTCCCTTGTGATTGTCCCAAACTTCCCGTTCCATCTTTGCTATTCCCTGTTCGATAAGGGTTTAAAACCCCCTTTATAAGAGTTCAAACCTAAGATATCCAGCTTCGTAGCGCATTACATTCACTACTCACCCAGCGGTCGATATAGTACATACATTTAACCTATATGCGGTCCTATAAAGGACATACTTGTATAGTGTGTAGTGGTTGTATATAATGTTGTTTGGTAAATATAGGAACAATATAAGCGTCGGAAAGTGGGATCGAACTGGTCCATAGAACCCCCTCACCCTGAATTGACATCGTTTATTGCAAGTTACAAAATAGCAGAACGTTTGTTAGTTTTATTGTTAATAACGAAACTAATTTCCAGTTAGTACTCGAACAGAATAACCAAAGAAAAATGACGTTAGATCGAAAAATTGAGGTTACAATACAGGCACCATGTTATGTTTTACCATTTAATCCAAAGAATAACTGGTTCCACAGTTTTCAAAAATCCAAAAATTAAGTTTTATGTGAATGGTCAATCAACATAAACTTTATGACTAAAATTTCTCTTGGGCCTCCCCGATGGCGCAGTGGTAGCGTCCTCGCCTTGTAATCAAGGAGTCCCGGGTTCGATACCCGGTGGAGGCACAAGTGGTTCGGATTCCACTTTAAAAACTGTAGGTCCAGTCCCGATTAGCCTTACTGTGCATAAAGTGGACTTAAAACACCAACTCAAAATAAAATTTCTCTTACTTTTAAAGTTTTTTCTTGAGGTACCTAAAACTTAATAACAAAATATAATAACTGTGCATCTCAGTACACACTGCATGAAACGTACAAAAATAATAATATAAACATTTGTGCTGCATATTCACACTTCTGATGGATAGAGTAGAAAAGTCTCCTCAAGGATATAAGGACAGCAATAATAATAATAGTAATAATAATAATAATAATACGTTTGTATCAATTAGTTATTTATAATGACATTTTAATTATTCTTAATTAATAATTATTATTGTTATTATTTCTATTATTAAAATTTCTTGCGATGCGCATGGGAACAATTATGAGTGAACCCCCCCCCCCCCAAATCTTTTCCTGCCTACGGCCATGGTAGCCAGTACTCGCTTTAGTTGTCAGGACAGTCGAGTGGCTGTCCACGGAGGACAGCGACTCGACCGAGTAAACGCTTTCTGAGGACAGTATAGAGTCTGTGTTGTGTTGTGTCTGTGAGTGTCCATGGAATTTGTGTCGATTATAGGAACAAACAAAATAAACTACGGGTGTATGAAGTGGAAGATATGAAACTTGATGTATTTGGCGTAGGAGAAATATAATTAAAAATAAGGAATTTACGTTCAACCAAGAATGATCGAAAATAGAAAAATCAAAGAAATTAGTTTTACGTATTTCCAGACATGTCCTTGTGCATATTCTATTCATTTCTCGTCAAAAAAGGGTGTAAACCGTTTCAGAACTTTTTCTTTTTTAAATCGACGACGTCGATGGGTTCATTCTGTGAAAAGAGCACCAAACAGCTGCGGCTACTATCCCACTTAGCTGGAGTCGAGTAGAAAGTGTGTAAACAGCTACTCACCACAGAAGGGTGGAGTCTCCCGCTCACTCGACTCGACCAATGTAAAGAGACTTCCAAAGTTGCGAGGCGAGCGTTGCTTAAAACACGATCCGCCATGTTGATACGTCATCTATTCGCAGCTGGTCTGTCGTCTGCTCTTAAAGCGATCAGTTTCCAGCTTTACTGTGCAGACTACGGATAGAAAACGCAACGTGTGCGGAGGTTTTACGATCTGTATAGATTTAAATAGTGGATGGGAAAGCTATGGTCGTTCCCTGCTGACCACGTGTAAGATAAATGAAAGAGGTCTGCCGCGTGCGTGTTCTCATATTGCTTCTAAAATTGGTTACTGACCAAATTTTAAATAACAAATAAACTTATCAGGTATATTTATGGAAATTTACCCTAACCTGCAGTGCAAAATAATAATGAGATAAAAGTGCGGTACTCAACTTTTCATGTTCTTCGTTGATTCATATTTTTACTTTCTTTTTCATAAGGCAATTTCAGTTCGTGTTTCTGCTGGGTAGGCTAGAGACAGACAAGTATCGTCTCGATATACAATCAATTCTCTGCCCTTTCTGGCTTTAACGCTGCAAACCTTGGAATGTATAAACCACCTCTTCTCGTGGAAAGGGAAGAACCTTTTATTTCTTATCTTCTCCTGCACCCCAACTTCAAACACTGCCGTCATTCCTTTTCATTGTCGCGCTTAGTCAAAAGTTGCAAGAAAAGTGGTGCAGGAGAAGATAAATACTAAATTAACCATGCGTTCTCATCGTTGCAATTAAACAAAGTAAGAGAGAAGCGACGTAGTAGGATAAAAAGAAAATTGTCGCTCATTGGAGGAAATTTTAAAAAATCAGCTTACCATACCTTTCTTTTTTACCGTATCACCACCTAAATGAAGAAAATGACGTGCAAACCCGAGTGTTCTAAACGGACTGTTATTTTAAAATTTGTGAGTAAATATTCTGAAGAAAATAATTGTGATTCCAGACAGTGGCGGGGCGGATCCAGAAACTTCATTTTGGAGGGGCGAATTTCAGTCGTGGACCACAGATCACCGAAAACAAATTCTAACCTACACTTGTACTGTATTGTAGAAACGATACATAGTACTGTAAAGATGAACTAACTACGTTCTAGAGATGAGCGTTTTTTTTCTAATAGGGCTCCAGGGCTGGAATAGATTGTTATTATTGTATGTTGTTAATAACACATTTCCTCCCCAGGGACGGTTCAAGACAAAATTTTCACGCGGGAAAGGCGCAGTGACGGCGCCAGCCTGGTATAAGTAGGGGGCTACAGATTTCCTTTCCAGATTTTTCGGGGGCTAACATAGTCGTAACTTGGGACCTAACTTTCGGAACAGAGGGTAGTGGGGGGGGGGGGGGGAGGGCAGAATCGAAAATTTTTCCATGGCATAAAAATATTGTTCCGGTTCGTGAATATCTGTTTCCCCAGAAATGGCAACGGACCGTTCTGGTATGTTTAATTTTTGCACATATTTTACTACATTTTTATTTTCACTGTGAATTTTAATAATAATTAATTATTAATTGTAATACAACGCGTCAACCTTAATCTGTAATGAGAGACAAGAGAAAATAGAAAGAAATAACACCAAGTAAAATGTTCAGTTTCGTGAAAGTTTCCATTTCGAGCCTTGACGTAATGAAATGTGCCTCCACCATGGATCGAACCCGGGACCATTTTGTTATAACGCACCAGTCTTACAACTAGACTACTGGGGTGGGAAGCTCAATTTTAACATTTCCAATTCTTAGCATTTAAGACATAGGTTGATTGCTTAACGTCGTATTTCTCCGTCTCAGATATTTCCAACGATAAGGATATATGACACGAATCAGATCACATTGCCAACACCCATATTGCCCGTACTCTAATGGGGAACCAACAAACAGAAATAAACTTGACGGTTCATTAGATGTTGAACGTCCTCCTACTTATAAAAATGCACTTTTCGCATCTGTTAAATCTATTCCTAAAAATACTGATTCTATTTATAGGGGTTTATTCACATTTAGCTGTATATGGACATATTCTTCGTCACTGTTTGAACCTCCAACCAATGAATAACCTCACACCCGCTGAATATTCCTCCTACCAGGTGTGCAGCAGAGTATCATGTCAATTTAGTAGCAAGTTTGGCGACTCATGATTGGCTATATTGAAATTTTATAATGGAAAATATTAAGTAAGGAAACTTCTAGTTTTTCTTATTTTCGGTCGAAATCGTATACTGTATTATAAAATTCTGAAGGCTAGGTCAATTTTGGGGGGCTTCAGTCCCCCATACCCCCCCCTGTAGCGCCGTCCCTGGAGAGGTGGATTTTCGGGGTACCCTACTCCAAGGATGTCGCCCCGGTCAGTCACTCGGATTGCCTGGCTCTTAAGCCACCCCTGTTCTTCCCATTGTCACGGTAAACTGAACTGTCAGATATGAGGAGCAAGATGAATAAACAATAAACAAGAACCCATTCTCTGCATGGGTCGCGATCCCCTTTTGCAGCAACTTGCAGAGTACTTCAGTTCCAAAGATGTAGGTCCAGTTCCTATTAGCCTTTGATTAGCACTAAATGGGCTTAAATATAACTGATAATGATAAATAAATAAAAAAACCGCGCCTGATTCCAGAAAAGCCATTTTTGTAACAATTTCTTGCCAGTCAGAATCTATGCATTGGCAATGAACAAGGCTGTTCACATGTTCAGCCAATGGCTGTTACCTACATGTGTTTTACACAGTAACTAACAGGGGCGGCGCCAGGGGGTAGCTTGCGAACCCCTTGATTTTCTTCCGCACCCCCTACGCCCAACTGAAGAAACTAACCCTTAGAGTGTCATTATTATGTCATGTCGTCATATTGAGCACAGAATGTTAGGTACTGAAGTAAGACTGTTATTATTGTATGCGACAAGCAAGCCCTGAAAGAGATGCCGATGTACGAGTATATCCTTTCTTCAAGTGGTATGTTTGTGGTTTTTGATAATTGTACAGTAGCTTAATGTGAGGTATAATATTTCTTTTTTACATTGTTATTAAAGGTTTATTTTCCACCTGCTTGTTCTTCCTCACACTGGAGCAAAAATTTCAGCTGCTTTCAAGGTATCACCAAGCCGTACTCGGGAAATTATTTAATGCGAGTTGTAACAAGATGGGCAGTTTTCTTGTTAATACGTTCTATGTATTTGTTCCACGTAACATGTCTAGTAAACGAACGATTTCAGGCTTTTTCAAAAACTGTTAGGAAGAGGCCCAATGTTCACAAAGAAATTGTACAGTTCTTTGTTGGTGATAGTGCGGCAGAAGGGATTTTAACGAAGGCCAAGTTGCTGTGGACTTCGAGTTTTGTATGTCCTGAAATGGCAGGTGGAAGATACAATGTACTACGCATTTTGTACCTCCATTGGTTACATTCAAAAATTGTGTTTTTGAAGTCAAGGATAATTTCATTTTGTATTCCAGTACATAGTTCAATAAGACTGCAACGTGTATCTGAATGGTTACACTGTATGACCACTTTCTTGTGGTATAAAGCCCCTATCATACGGAACTGGATTTCTAGTTGGAATGGTCTAGTTGACGCTGGACTGGCTACCCATTTGCTAGTTTTCGCCTCATACGGTACTTGTTATACCGTACTTGTCGATAGTCTTTCGTTCCCATAATGGCGGCCGCGCGAGATGTAAATAACGTATCACTTCACACTTTTAAAATACGATAACTATTCAACCGAGAGGAATATCGCTTCGTATTAAATGTTTTTAGGTAGAGAAGAATGGCGCTGATAAAATACATACTTTACAACGTTTACTATACACGTATGGAAGAATATTTTAGCTTTTTCAATTGTACACATGCCTTTCGTGTTGTATGCACCTGGAAGCCACAGACAAAAAAGGCTACTTTACAAACTCACAGATTATCTTCACATGGCCAAACTTTGCTCTGATTGGCTGTTCCACAGAATCTAGTCGAAAAAGTTAGTATTCCTCAAAACCAGTCAAGCAGTCAGCCAGGCGGCCATGATTACTACCCAGAAAGTCAGTTCATCGCCAACTAGGGCATTCCAACTAGAAATCCAGTTCCGTGTGATAGGGGCTTAAGACTTAATGCACATCATCATGGACGTCCAGGGTGAGGACAAGGGGGGGCATCCTCCCTGAAACTGAATGTTAATCAAAAGTTATATATTTCACAAATATAATTTCATTCCAGTGAGTAATTTATGTTAATCAGTGGCTGCGATTAGGGGGTGTAGTTGCCCCCGCACTATGCTAAACCTTATCTACCAAGGGAAAGCAAACTGTCCTTGCTACCCCCAGTTTTGGCACCTTGCTCCCAAAGTTTTGAAAGGTTGCATGCGTATTTTTTACGTTTTCCTTACTTTCAGCATCGCACTCCCTCAGCACCCCTAGATGATTAATCCTGGCGCCGCCACTGGTAACTAGAGACATTTTGCTGTCGCTTTCACGCCCCACGCAAAGTTTATGTGGCGAGCAAAAAGCCCTGCCTGCACGCCTGCCTGATAGATGACGTCAGGCAATTACTGGACATAATTTATTGACCTTTAGAATGTATACACACATACATACACATATACATATACATATCTAAAGGGGGAAACCTCCCGAAGTAGCCCGCCTCCACCCGCGTACTTTCGAGGGTATGCTCTTAATGTCCTGGTACCTTTAAATAAACCAGGACGTCAGTTTCCTGGATTTAAACGGTTCCCCCGCCTTTTTATCCTACTTCTTCTCATCTTTATTTTCATACATAAAATACAATTACAAAAAAAATAAAATAGAATACATGGAGATTCTATACATAGCTACATTTAATAATTTTTAGTTTGCATTATTTTAATAGACCGTTCTGGTGACCGGAACAAGTCTTAAGATTTCTTGTAAATTTACTGTGCATTTGTATGATTGGTAGTTAATTAAACTTGTTAATAGTAGTTATGGATTAGTTTATGTTAGTTTATTGGTTAGTTTTAGTTATCGTATAGATAGTACTATAGGAAATGCTATGTACAGGAGGGACAACCATTCTGGTATCCAGAACTGTTTTAAGCTTGAGGGGAGAGTATGATGGGGTGAGAGCTTAGATTGGGGTGAATGATTGCTTGGATTAGTCTGCACGGACGCAAGTTCCCTGTCTGGTTTCCAGATCAGGCTTTATTGTAGTGTGTGGGGAGAATTTGCTATTTGGAAGTTAAATGCACTGAAATACTGGGCTAGTTCATTAATTTAGTGGATGTCGATTCCTAATATACACTTACTATAAGAGGTTTTGTAGTTCCTTATTTATCTCGCCGTTGTTGCATTTATGTGTTGAGGACACACGCCCGATAAGATACCGGCGTCAGCACTCCGTGTCAACTTGGTTATGCGACATGAAGCTGACTCTGCATTCCGTCAGGCAATTAGAGGACGTTTTCACTTCAGTGACGTAGGACGTAAATTTGGGCAATGTTTGAAGGCGTGTTTCTCAAGAACCAAAAGAAGTATCGCCGAGATATTTTGCACATCTCTTTTTGTGTCATAATCGGTAAAATGAATGGATTTAAAACTTTTCATGTCGTAGTGGAAATGTCCTTATAACACAGCAATAAAATTGAAATATATGTTCAAATTCTTAAAACTAGCAGTAAAAATAAAGTAAAGGTTGAATTTATTATAGGTAGTGTATATATCGTGGATGCATGATATATACGAACATGGGCTAACGGTAATGCTATTTATTATTATTATTTTTATGTGATTTTTAAATGACGGGAAAATTTCGACGAGTAGGGGAGTTTTGTTCCTTTCAAAGGGAAATTGTGTCAGATCGTGGCAACGGACGTGCAAACGGCAAACAGTATGCTCTCTGCAAACGGAAACGGACTCCCTGAAGTTCTTTCTTTCTCTTTGCTGAAATTATAGATTATTAGAACGTCAATTTTTTTTTTCATCCCACGCAATTTGGATTTCGAACTAATATTAGTAGTCAAGATGCTATAGCCACTCTTACAGCAGCAATTCAAAATAGTAAAATTACACGTTCCCACTGTTTCAGTTTGTTTATAGATGTTGAAAAAGCTTACGATTCTATAAATTTACATAATCTTTGTCATAAATTAGAGAATCTTCATATACACCCAAAACTTTCAACAATTGTGTGAAACTATATTCCAACAGAATTATATTTGGATGGATCTTCGATAAATGAATCGATCCTCGTTCCATTTCAATCGGCGTACCACAAGGCTCACCTCTGAACCCTCTCTTATTCAATATTTATACGAATGAGATACATGCATTATCAATTCAACCATTTCATCCCCTTCAGTATGGAGATGATTTTTGTTTCTATAACATAACAGATGATGCTACTCAAGGTATTACAGCAATGCAGAATTTAATCTCCACCATAAGAGCGTCATTTTTCAACGAAGGACTATCTATCAGCGAAACAAAATAATAAATTATTTGTTTTAATAATAAGCGATTGGGTACTTATGCCAACAATATATCACATATTTTTAATATCCCAGTAATAGAAACACATATATATTTAGGTATACATTTTGACAGGCGATTCACATGGAATACACACATTACGCATTTAATAAAATAAAGGCCTTAAAATAATAAATATACTCCGTAGTATGACAACAATGAAATTGGGTGGCCACCCCAAAAATCGTACTTCTATTTTACAGGAAGTGTTTTCGATCAAACTTTGAGTATGCAGCCCTTAGTTATGGGGGTGCAAAAGTAAGTCTTTTAGACAATATAGACATATTATAAGCTTTGAGGACCTGCTTAGGTCCCATGCAGTCCTGTCCTAATGTTAGTGTATATATGGAAAGCAAAGAAACTAGTTTGACACATAGACAGATCCAATTAACAATAAACTTTCTGCTCAAAACTTGGGAAAATCATACGCATCAATTCAATAAATTGTTCGAAATACAAAAACAATGGACAGAAGCTAAAGTCATAGATCCTAAACATACGTTCTTTTATTTTGCATATTGCCAATACATATACCCGGAAACCTGTGCAAAGTCCTTCACCTTTCAACATCCTTTAATTTATCAATTAGACATACCCTTACATACTCAATGCAACATCCATTTCAGGGATCTAGGAAGGCATATCATGTATAAAGAGAAATGGCCAACACCTAATCATATATACTAATGGATCCAAAGATCGCATAGGTGTGGGTTGTGCATATTTCATTCCAGATCAAAATATAAAAAACAATTCCGTTTACCACCTGATACTTCTATTTTCACTGCAGAAACTTACGCAATATATAAAGCTCTCACATACGCTATCCATAATAATTATACAAAAATTCTTATCATAACAGATGCTTTAAGCGTATTAATGCCGCTGAGTTCCTCATATCCTCAGATTTGTAAACATCCTTTATTTATCATCCTTATAATCCAACAAACCCAGTATACTAATGGAAGAAATATCAACGTTCAGTTTAGTTACAGTACAGTGGGATCCATGAGTATTACCGTGCAAATTGTCCATGACCATTTTCATTAATTTTTATCTTACATCCTATGAGTTTTTAAGCGATGGATTTTTATGTGTCCTGGTGCAGAACTTGTCAACAGCTTGTTTTGAGTTTTCTTTTAATTCTTGAAGCTCTTATTGGGTCAAATAAAGTGCACGAACATGGTGATGGACAATTTGCGAGGTAATACTCATGAATCCCACTGTACAAGAGGCCTCCCCGATGGCGCAGTGGTAGTGTCGTCGCCTTGTAATCAAGGGGTCCCAGGTTCGATACCCGGTGGAGGCACCTAGTGGTTCGGATCCCACTTTAAACTGTAGGTCCAGTCCCGATTAGCCTTACTGTGCATGAAGTGGACTTAAAACAACAAATCAATCAAGTTACAGTACAAGAGGTGAGACAGAAACTCTCCCACCGGTGTGCTGGGTCGGAAACTCGGCAAGCGCATGCGCAAACTTCCCTTATCGTGCGCACAGGCAGGGTTGCCGAACGTCATAAATGTTGTGTGAGCACTGAGAAACAACGTGATCGACATCCTTGTCTTCATTTAAAGTGTATGTTTGTTTTGTTGTGTGTGATTTTGTGTGCAGTGTACTTGCTAGCATGGAAGCTTGCAGTTCACAGAAAACAAGTAAACTCGGTGGGCGGAAAGTAATCCACAGCGAAGGACGAGAAATTGTATATAATGTCAATGCATTTATGAAAGACGAGGTGGGAGTTCGTATGTCCGAAAACCAGTTGCAAAGGAGAGTGGCTTGCGCATGTGGTGTTTCATTCAGCAGTGTGAGAAGAATTGTACTAATAGAAAGTAAAGCATGCACCACGTTGAAGAAACACTTTCATACGCCCCATAAAACAAGATAATACATGACCTAGAGTTTAAGTGGGAAAAAGCAGAAAATAATAGACAATTGCTTATAGAAAAGGACGAAATAAGAAGTTTACGTTCATTTCATCGTACCTCAAAGCCATAAAAATCTTTCGTCGACAAGGACGACCCATTGTTTACGTTGACGAGACTTATTTTCACAGCTCGACAACAAAGAAAGAAGCTTGGGTGGATGGAACCGCGGCTGCCGTCAAAGCACCGGTGTCTAAAGGGCAACGTATAATGGACATTTCCACTCAATTATTTTTTACAACAATTTTAAAAACTACACCCTGGAAAAATGACCCCTGCAAGTTCTCGCGTTTCTCTGCGTCCAGTTTAAGGCAGAAACGAGACTTCCAAAGTTGCGAGGCTAGCGTTGCGCTGAAAACACGCCGCCGCCATGTTACTACGTCACTCCTTAGGGAGAGCTCGTTTGTCGTCTGCTTCGAGCGTCCAGTTCCGGATGGGTAGCCCACGGTGAGCGAACACGTGCAGCAGTTTTACAAATCTGTAGCGATTTAAATAATGGAAGAAGGAGCGATAGGAGAAAGGAAAGCTATGCTTTGTAATGATCATTCTTCCATGAAATATCCGTGCTGCTCACGTGCAAGATAAATGAAAGGGTTCAGCTGCGTGTGTGTTCTCAGGCCATGCGAAAAATATTGCTTATAAAATTGGTTGCTGACCAGACACTCAAAAATATTTTTTTAAACTTATATTTATCGATATTTACCGTAACATGTAGTGCAAAATAGGAATTTTCACATTCTTCACTTTATTTATAAAGCCTATTTAACTTTCTTTTCCATAAAGCAATTTCAGTTTGTGTTCCATTTCTGTTGCGCAAATTATGATCAAATGTTTTTGTGCAGATAAGAGAAAATACACTGAGAAGATTACATTAGTTGCACAGTACATATCTATACTTAGTTTATGTATAATTATTACAAGGAAATAATGTGTATAACCATGGGCGTATTTAAGGGGGATTCAACGGGTCCGACCCCCATCTTTTTTTGGTTCACTAAAATTACCAATTTCCTTGTTCTATCCGCTTGTTCATAAAAAATTCCTTCGGACTTATTCATTGTCTTAAATTAGAGACGTATAGGACGGGATACGGATGGGAAGGAAATTTCGTAATTCCACACACCAGATGATACTGCAAACCAATATCTGCAATTTCCTGATAGTTTCGGAATTTCTGCGATAAGAAACTACATTGAGACTGTCAAATCCGTTATTTTTTCCGGTTAGCAGTGTCCTGGATTTTCACTTACGAAATAAAGCAACCCTAATCATACCAAAAGTTGATCCATCCCTCCCCCCCCCCCCGTGAACTATATATACGCCCATGTGTATAACAATATCCCATACTGAAATGGTACGATATAATTATTTAGAATTTTGTACTACGAAAAAAGCCGCCTCATCTCCTTACCCCGAATGCATTAATTGGTTGGTGCACAACTTCACCACTAAGGATCCTATCGAGACGAGACATGGCAGCCTTGGTCTCGTTCTCGTTGAGAGTTGTAAATGTCTGTCTCGTGTTTATTTGTAAATGTCTCATTGACAGTCTCGTCTCAATTTATAAACATCCGTCTCGGTTTGGGAGGGCAATTCTCGTTCTCGTCTCAAGTCTAGAAAAATATAGAATTAACAACGTATGCAATGGCTTATCATTATAAATACAAAAAAAAACCTTTCTTAATTATTTTTTTGACTCCTCGTTTCGACGGGACAGCCCTCGAAAACTAAATATTATCCTGCTTATATATGCAAACCAAATTGCAGATTCAGAATTACCAGGAATGAACTGGCGTTGTAATTATTATACACAAAATTCATGATTTATCTGAGGAAGTCGCATGTTCCAGGTTTGACTCGACCTGGGCATGACTGTTTCCTTGTGAGTGACATTTCATTGAACTGGAAATTGTTACAAGGGGGATGTTTGCTCGAGACTTTGGGGACAGCTAGGGGGGATGCTTCTATTATTAATATTAGTGTTGTTCACGAGACGAGGCATGTCCCGTCTCGTCTCATACAAGGAGATGGGACAAGTGAATGATTTCAAAATGAGATGGGACAGAAGAAAAAGTTCGTCTCATATCGTGGCAGGTTGGGTGATACTTAGATTGTGCAGTTGGTGGTAGTGTGTGTGTGTGGTTGGGGGGGGGGGGGTGTACTCCTGCACCCCGACTTCGAATACTGCTTGTAGTTATTCATCTTCATTGTAGCGATTAGCCAACAGAGGGAAGAAATGTGATGTTAGAGATGATACATAATAAATTAACCATGCGTTCTCATCGTTGCGGTTAAACAATGTGAACGGCAAAGCGACGTAAAAGTAGGTTAAATACAAAAATTTGCAATATATATTAACTGAAGAAAACTATCATTTACTGCAGGAAATTTAAAAACTCACCGTACCTTTTTATACCGTATCACCTCTTATATTGCAGAAATTAGCGTGTAAACCAGTGTGTTCTAAAAGTATTATCTTAAAATTTGTGAAGAAAATATTATGACGAAAATAATTGTAATTCCAGAAAAGGCATTCCTATAACATTAAGTTCTTGCCAGTCAGAACTAACCTATGTATTCGCAATGAACAAGGCTGTTCACGTGTTCAGCCATTGACTGTTACAAGGTTTGCTTTGTCACCCTAAAGGAAAAACCCTCTACCGAGTGGCGGATTTATAGTAAATACTACTATACTGCTAGGGCATAATTCATCTCCAAGAAATGGAGCACAGATTTTTGCACTGGAAGCTGTAAGATACTTGTTTTACACAGTAACAAGTGAATTTTCTGTCGCTTCCGCGGCTCATGCTAAATTGACGGTACGAGCAGAAGCCCCGCCTGCACGCATTTCTAAGTGATGACGTCAGAGGACCTCCTGTCTGTGGAGAGGACGTTTTCAAATCCGTTACGTAGTAGGTGAATTTCAGCAATGCAATACAATACAATACAATATATTTATTCATCGTTAGACATTGTACAATGCAATAGATGTCGTCAGTTATTGGTTACATATTTGTTATTGTATATATGTAAATATATAATTATATATATAGAGAGGGATTACATGGAACTACAATATGTTATAGATATTAATATGAGAGTATATGCATATATAAAGTGAGAGTACATGGACATAAGACAATTATAATATTAGTGACGATGAAATAATATAAATATGGCAGTGGCAATATACATTACAATAATTCATAAAACAGGAAATAAACAATACAATACATTCTAGAATATTAAATCATTTTTGGGATGGATTTCGAATTCTTCTAGATTGTAGAAGACCTTTTCTTTTAACCAGGGTTGAAGTACATTTTTAATTTTTTTTAAAAGAGACACTGTGAGCAGCTTCTGGTAACATGTTGTATAACTTAATTCCTAAATATTTATAACTATTTTGTGTTTTACTTAATCTGATTGATGGTGTGTCGAGCTTGTAACAGAATCTTGTATTGTGTCTGTGCACAGTGTGTCTTGCATTATAATTATGTAAATTTTCTTTTGTATACACTAGACAGGTAAATATATATGAGCTTGGCACAGTCATTATCTTTAGTTCTTTAAAGAGATTTTTACAGGAAACAGACTGATCAAACACTCCTGCCATGCTTCGTAAAGCTTTTTTCTGCCAGATAAATACATCCCCAGCACCAGATGAGTTTCCCCACAAGAGAATTCCATAAGTCAGAAGGCTATGAAAATATGCATAATATGATTGCAGCAACAAATCCTTGCTAATGCATGTTCTAAGCTTTTTAAGTAGAAATACCACCCTGGCAAGTTTGGAACATAGGTGATTTGTTTGCGACTCCCAAGATAATTTGGAGTCTAAGTGTAAACCAAGAAGTTTTACAGAAGTCCATTCATGGCCATTTCCTAATGTAAAAAATATTTTCTCTGTTTTATTTTCATTAATTGTAAGTTGATTTGTTTCAAACCAAAAAGTGGACCTTTCCTCTATTTCCTTATCAAGCTTCTCAACTGTAAATTTGTCACTGCCCACCGTAAGGAATGTGGTATCATCTGCATATAAAACAGTCTTATGAGGAATAATTTTAGGTAAGTCATTTATATAAATATTGAACAACAATGGGCCGAGGACAGAACTTTGTGGAACTCCATTTTTTATATTTAAGAATTCTGATTTTATGTTGTCTACAGTGACCATTTGTTTTCTATTTGATAAGTAGGATTTTATTAGAGCAAGTTCAGTTTCTTTGATGCCATAGAAGTGTAATTTTTTTATTAATATTTGATGGGAAACAGAGTCAAAGGCTTTACTCAGATCGATAAGTGTTGCACTTACAGAAAGTTTGGATTCAAATGCATCTAACACTGTGGAAACAATGGTTTCATTCGCTTTCACAGTGGAGAGATGGGCTCTGAAACCATACTGTGCACTTGTATATAAATTATTATTTGTGAAATATCTATCGAGTTGATTATATAAACAGTGTTCTATAATTTTGGAGACAATGGGAACAAGTGATATAGGACGGTAATTGTCGGGGCTCGATTTATCACCCTTTTTATACACGGGTATGACGACCGAGAGCTTGAGGCAGGAAGGAAAGTGCCCACAATACATCATCCAGTTTATGAGAATGCAAAGTGGGTACTGTAGAATATCAATGATTCTTTTTAAAATAAAGTTCGACATTCCATAAAAGTCTTCCGATTTTGAATTATTTAGTTTTTGTGCTGCTTTTAAAATATCAGCAGGTTGGGTCTCATGCCACCGGAAGTCAGTCAAAATGTTACAGATGTCTTGTGACATGAGATTATTATATTCATAATCAAATTGGTTCATAGAATTGTGGTTTGTATCCAATTTGTTACCTACCCTGACAAAGAAATCATTAAATTCGCTTGGAGTAATCGGAACATTTTCTTTTCTTCTGGGTTTCCCTCTGCCTAATTCTGCCTTAATGACATTCCAAGCTGCTTTGCATTTATTATTGGAGTTATTAATAAATTTATCATTTGCTGTGCATTTAGCTTTTCTAATTTCTGATCTGTAAATATTTCTTAATTTGATATATCTGTTCTTATCTGCGTTACCATTTTTAAATCCATTATAATACATCATAAGCAAGATTTTTAATTTACTCAAGTGTGGATTATACCATTGACCTAAGTGTCTTTGTTCGCGTTTAGCTTTAATTGGTTTCTCCTTTTTTTGGACTCTAGGACAGCAGTCGTTACATATATCAGAGATGGTACTCATAAATTTCTCAAATAATGCATCGACATTTGCACTTGAGAAAATTAAATGAATCCAATCAACGTCTTTTAATTTGTTTCTTAGTATATTCAGCCTGTTATCATTAATTAGTCTAACAGATTTAATTTGTTTATGTATAGTATTCAGAGGTATATTATTGTTCAATTTTAACCATAAGCCTTTGTGGTCCGTTAAATAAAATGTATTGAATATCCCTATCTCATAGCAGTATTTATCTAGGTTTGTTAAAATGTTATCTAGACAAGAGTCTAGTCTTGTTGGCCTATTGTTTGCGCAATAATAGTTGAAAGATTTTAAAATATTTAGAAGATGTATTTGCTTAGGGGTACTGTTTCGAATGTCAAAATTGATGTCTCCAAGAATAATTATTTTATGTTTGTTAAAGTTTTTGTCTAGGTACGAAATAATATTTTGCACACACTCGATAAAAAATTCTACATTACTTTCAGGTGCTCTGTACACTGATATAACAATTGTTTCTCGAGAACCGAAACAAATATCGCCGAGATATTTTGCACATCTCTTGTTTGTGTCATTATCTGTAAAATGAATGGATTTAAAACGTTTTTCATGTCAAAGTGGAAATGTCCATTGTTGTACATGCTGGCGGTTAATGTTCAAATCTGGAAAATCTTTTGGCGATTACCACCATGATATGAATGCCCAAAAAATTTGATTTGATTTTTTTTTTGATTTGATATATTTTATTTTACTTCGCGTTTTGTGCCTCTTGGCTAATTTGCGAAGATGGGTATGAATGATGAAATAATGAAATTGATGAATGGACATTCACAAACAACCATGCCCGAGCGGGATTCGAACCCGGGACCCTAGGCGTCGCAGCGCGATGTGCTAACCACTCAGCCACAGGGTCCGGCCCCAAAAATTTTGAGAAGTGACTACGAGAGAAGTTGATCCCAAATTTGACACCAAACAGTGTGGTTGTTGTTGACAACGCCTCATACCATAACATACAATAAATCATGTGCCTTCTTCTTCCTCCCCAAAATACATGATGATTCAGTGGCTCGTTCAAAAAACACCCCCTTCGGCGCCCACATGTTCAAACTAGAATTGTATTCATTGGTGAAAATAAACAAACCCCGTTTGAAGATGTTCGAAATTGATTCCATCTTAGCAGAATACGGCCATTCCGTTGTACGTTTACCGCCATACCACCCAGATCATCTTGCTTACTTTTCTTGTGTTCTCGTTCTGCGTAGACAGTTTGGCCCGTATGCACTGCCAACCCTGCTTCTGTGCGTCCTTCCCCTACGTATGGCTTGGGAGTGAGGCCGCGAGGAGTTTCTTGTCTTGCCTATTCTACCGTACGTAAAGACTCACCAAGTAAATACGGGAAATGAACGTGTGGACGTATATGCCAAAGCTGCCCGATTGCGAGACTTCCATACACGGATCTTCTCCCAAGAGTTAAATATAAACTTCAAGATAAATGGAAACAGTCGTGCATGGAACAATTTCAATCCGCGGGCAATACATATAAATGGTTTGCAGAACATTCACAAAATAAACCTTGGTGCTACTCATATAATCTTCCAAGATCAGTTATTATATTTATAATACGTCTACGTACAGGTCATGTTCGCACTAATGATCATTTAGCACGATTACATATTACAACAAAATAAGCCTGCATCTGTGGAGAAGTTAATCAAGGTGATCAAGGTGCCACACATATTTTTTTTACAACGTCCTAATTTCGACAGAGAACGAGATATATTATATAATGGTTTGCGTCGCCATGGAGTTCCATTTCCCTACATCTCTAATTGCCCTGCTCACGGATCACATTCCTCCCACTATATGGCTTCTTTATGGATATGCAAGAAGATGTAATTTGACGATCTAGCAAGCAGTACATATATATATATATATATATATATATATATATATATATATATATATTTTCCTTTCTTGTGAAAAATAAGCAGGGTTGGCAAAATTTGTGTTTTTTTTAAAAAGAACAAAACAAACTGTTTTTTTTGTTTAAAACATGTTTTTTTTTGTTTTAAACATAGTTTTAAACATGAGTTAAAAAAAACATGTTTTAAACAAAACAAATTCAACCTTTTCCCAGTAAATTATAGTTAAAGTCGTTAAAGAGAAAAAATACTCATTTTTATGCGTACAATGGCGACAAGGACAGTTTATTTACCTTTGGAGATAAGGTTTACCATACTGCAGGGTAGGGGTGTGGGGTACAGAATTTTTTGGGTCGGGACGGGGAAAATTCTCAATTTCCCGAAAAAGTCGGAAAATTTTCGGGACGGGATGTGTTCGAAATTTCCCAAAGCTCTTGAAATCTCGAATTCTACATGTAATTTCCATCTTAAGTGCTTGTTTTTGCACTTCTGGTACAAAACCACAATGCAGAGAATGTCTAGAATTGACGACGTTTTAAAATGACCATTCGGAATTTCCAGACTGCTTGGGATCCCAAAACGTCGGAAAGTCAGGATCGGGACGGAAATTTTCTTTCCCGATCCCGGTCCCGACTTTTCGGGATCTCGCACACCTCTACTGCAGGTATAGGCGCCGACTCCATGGGGCTTAAGGGGGGGGGGTCGAGCCCCCCAATATTAACAATGTGGGGGCAGAGCCCCCCAAATAATTTTGCTTAAGAAGATCTAATGTATTATTTTGCTTCTCTTGTAAAGTTTACTCTGAACTGTGCCACATGAACTTAACTTTTAATACACATTTAAAATTTTCTACACCATCAACTTTGGTGGACTAAAACCGCTAAACCATCAACTTTGGGGAGGCTATGACCAGAGACAGCAAAACGCATGATTTATTACTAGTATATACTAAGTATGTAATTATGAGTATTGTTAAAATTTTTACTAAACATGAGTTTCAAAAGACGATGTGCATGAACTAGGGTAGTGGATGGGACGTTCGGGCTACAAATGGCTCTCGCATGACATTCAGAACGAGATCATTGATATATTAGGGAGATCTGTTTTGCGCTCCGTGGTAGCAGATAATAAAAGTCGGGAATATTTTGCTATTATGGTTGACGAAACTTGTGACATATCCAACCGTGGACAATTAATATTCTGCATTCGAACTGTGAATAAAAAAATGACATTTTTGAGGAATTCATGGGCTTTTATTAGGGGTGTGCGGGACGGGAAAAATTTTCAATTTCCCTACTGAGTCGGGAAATGTTCAAAATTTTCCGAAGCTCTGAAAATCTCGAATTATACACGTCATTTTCATTTTAAGTGATTTCTGGATTAAAAACTAACAATTTACGGTAAGTTCCAGAAATTGACAATGCAGAAAACGTCGAGAAATAACGACATTTTCAAATGAGCATTCGGTATTTCCCGACTGCACGGGATCCCGAAAATTCGGGAAATCATTTCCCGAAGTCCGAATCGGACTTTTATGAGATTCCGAACACTGTGGCCAAAACTTAAAAAAGGGAGAGAGTGAGTCATTCAATAATTTATTTCAGTGATCAGAGCCCCCCCAATAATTTTGACAAGTCGGCGGCCGTGACTGCAGGGACAAAAGTTGTGGGTAATAGCCCCCCTTTTTCCGCCACTACTGAAGTAGGTTAGGATTTATATTCATCTAAATTTCAAGAAACTAAATATTATAGAATTCCTATCCTCGTCCTGAAAAAATCACGGTGAAATATTTCCTGCTGCCTGAACAGTTTATATAGCAGAAAACAACCTGCAGTGTCATAATAGATTCTCCAGATGATTTTTTTCAAAGTACAAAATTATGTTTCCAAAAGTAAGCATCTGCGCTTCATTCAGTTATACAAACCAATGAATCGTATCGCAAAAGAAAAGAAATCACGTCACGATCAAAATCACGCATTGTGTATTTAGATATTAGTTTCCATTTCAAGCTTCCACCAGTCTCAAACTTACAGGACGATACGAAACAAGGAACTGAGAGGTTTCGATTTCTACAGTAAAGCACGGGTCTTTCTTGTCGCACAACAATCTTGCTACCTTGTGCATACATTGCTAGCCTGCCTAACCTAACAACATAGGCATTTAGCCTAAAATTATAAAGCTTTCTCCTGTGACGTCAGAACATAAGGTTGCTCAAGTGTTGTGCGATAAGTGAGACCTGTAAAGAACGGATTAATTGACACAGATTCAATGAAAAACAGGGTTGCCAAACAAAAAAATTATCACAGACTATAAAATATCTACCACCAAAATGTGTTTTAAACACTTGTAAAAAAAACATGTTTAAAACAGATTGTTTTAAACGTTTAAAACATTTGTAAAAAAAACAAAGCCGTGTGTTTTAAACGTTTAAAACAAAGTGTTTTAAACACTTTTGTTTTAAACATGCCAACCCTGAAAATAAGTGCATAGTGAACTAAATATATTTTGCAAAAAACTCAGAAAAATGACTAAATTCGACTAACAGTTGATAGGGTCAGAAAGAAAAAGAAGAAGACTCTTTGTGAAACCTGATACTTAATCTGTGCCTGAAACACTCGACGCCAGCGGAATTTTTTTGGCGGAAATGTGCGCTTGCGCATGCATGGAGGAAGAAGAAACATGGCGTGGCGTGCCTTGCAAGTATGTTGTTAAATATGATCGTATCCGATTGGATCCTTAATCGAGGAGCGTGGTCTTTAACGTAAGTAAAGAGAATAACTTACACTCCAGTGTATTTTCACTTTTAAAATCATTAACTTTGTTTTATTACCCATGTTTCTGTGAATGGAGTCGATATGAAAGTAAGTCCTTTACCGGCTACTTTTATATTAAAATATTGTTTGAAATATTGTCTGTTTTGTTGATTTGGTATCTACTGCTGATGCACTCTGGTGTTTATAAGCAGTGATTTCACTACCAAAAAAAGGTTCATTTTTAACAATACAGAAATGTTTAAGGGAAAGTTGATACCACAGATGAAAAGCCGGATTTGGATTACCCGTTTATTTTACATAAGTATAGTAACGATAATATAGGGTTTCTTGAATTTTTATAATTTATATGGCGCACTAGCAAATCCACATCCACACAAATTGTATTTCGAAATTAAATGTCTTATCGTTTTTATGCATGAGAATTGAAAGATTGCCACGTTATTGTTTGTGTGCGTGTTTTGTATATAATGAATTCGCTATTGGGTCGTTCCATATCGTCGTTGCCTTGTAATCAAGGGGGTCCCCGTCGAGGCACATAGTGGTTCGGTTCCCACTTTCAACTGTTGGTCCAGTCCCGATTAGTCTTACTGTGCCTAAAGTGAACTTAAAACACCAACTCAATCAATCAATCGTTCCATATCAAATTCAGAGGTCGCAATCTCAGATTCTAATGAAATTTGGAGTACCCTTGACCAGTGGCGTCCCTCCATGGAACGGAGGGAACAGGCTGTTCCCTCTACTTATCGCCCATTTAAGCTATTTTAATTATCTATATTAACATAATAAGAACACTTCTTTCTCCCGAAATCAACACGCCGAAGAAAACTCACCGTGACTGGACGTTTGTTTACTTCACCTGCCCTCGTTGTTCCACCCTCTAGTGCCTGATGCAGAGTATTTCCGACCATGCACGAAGCTAAACGATCTTCATGGTTCCACCTCCCCCACCACAGAAGGTGAACTCTATAGCTGTTCCCTACGAGAGAGAGCGAATTCGTTTTCCTTCGAGTTTTTGCTATGTGCTAAAGTTTAATTGCGTCGTAGTGATAGTTTTGAGTGTAGTAAGTCTATAGTTTCCTAATCTCATTGCAAAATTGCGTCTGATATTCATAACGAACTGGAAAAATATTCTACAGTTAATCGTCTGCTAAATGCCTTGGCTAAATTCTGCGAAATAGCTTCCGAGGGAACAGCTCGCATCCACGTGTTCCAACAGCCCCAAGACCAGGCACACGCAGAGGCAGGACAAGAAAGCGAATGTTGCGAGCGTAGGGCTGAGAATGTATGATCGAGAGGCTGATGACTAAAGCTTAAAGTTCATTGAACATGACAGAAAAGACAGCAAACCAAAACCTACCCTAACCGAATTAGAAACAAAAACTAAATCTTAAACAAAGCATTTTATAAAAAGTTACTGCAACTCTGTAAAATGATTAACTGGATACTCTTCCTGTGGCAAATTATTGTTGTCCTTATTTGTTTACGAGAAGTGAGTTTGGAACAGTTCGGGTTTTGTCACAATTTCTACAAATCTAGCGGACGTCATGAAAAAACTCTGCCATCTGAATGCCATTATTGCATTGAAGACGTTTGAATTACAAGAATGCTCAACTGTAGAAAAAAGTCAACTTAATCTACAAAAGAGAGAGATGAAACAGGTTTCGACAAAACATTTTTTCTCTGATCACTCATAAATTGCTTTGTTGCGCATCAACAATTATGTTTTTAATGTTATTTTTACATTATAGTATCATATTTGCTTTAACATTGTTATTGTCCAAATTTTAACGTGCTTCTCACAAATTTGTAACATATGTATCGTATGTTTATTTGGTGAGGAGGGGTGGCAACAAGGGGGATTATTATGGCTCAGGTTGTGCTATCAAGAATTTTTTTTTGAGGGGGCAGGCAGGTTCCCTTCAAATAATATAAAATTCAATAAAAAAAAATTTTACAATACGGGGAATTTCTCCATTTTGTTTGAAATTTGGCATACTCACTAATTTTGGCCCCCTAATCACAAATCTGCAGTTCAAATTTGGCGCTCACACGTGGAAATAGCAAAATAATGTAAATTAAGTTCTTATTTCTACACCCTCGATTTCCAAATTTCCCACAGATTCCGGCCTCAGTACTTGGTGTACTGTATTATGTTACGACGGGTATGGGAGGGGAGGGGGCAAGTGCAGGTCACCTGTTCCCCTGCCTGATTTAGCACCACTGCCTTGACCCTCTGTGCCCCCTAGAGAAAGTGAAATATTTTGCATGGTTTATGAACATTTTCAGTTGATTTTAACTCTCGGAAATGTGTTATTGCGAAGTAAAGTAAATCTGTTATCTTACTTGTTACTTTACTGTGAACCAGAACAGCCCGAAGGCTTCGTGCAAGTGAATATAGCACCCAAAACGACTTTCCACAACAGCAGCCAAATTTGATGTTAGGATTGTTAATAAGGTGTTAGTTTTCGGAATGGAAACCGTCGATTTTCGCGAAATTTTTTGTTTCACAAGGAAATATATATGTACCTGATACTACCACGACACCAAATTTTAACTATGTTTGCCTAACCTAACCACACGTCAATGGTTCATGGGGCTAGCGTCAATGGTTCGCAATTATTTTGCAATTTCTAGACGTTTCAGACAAATTTTAACTTCAGATTCGTCATTAAGCAGGCCTCAATTAGTAAGTATGTCAAATATGAAGAGAATCTGAGAGGGGTCCAGTCATTTTAAGTCATACCAAATAAATCAAATTCTGCGTAATTCTCGAGGTAAACAGCCTCAAATTAGGTAGAATGGTAGAGAACATGAAATAACTTACACATGTAAAATTTTCGTCCTCTGTGATCCACAGTATTTGTACAGCAGTGTTGTTGGTATAGGGAAAACACATTTCACTTGTCCATTAGTCTTTTTTTACATTCGTACTTAACTATTATGCATTGTGAAACATTATTTAAGGTGGGATTTTGCTTTTTTCACTGAAATAATTGTAATTTTTCACATTGCGAGTATTTATTGTTCATTGCTTTTTTGCTTCTGTTACATGCAATGTGGCGGGCAAATCTTGACTAGTGTGGGTATGCAGTATTTCAAACCATCTTAACCGAAAAATTCTTACTTTCGTGTTAGATTTTTTTTTCCCGAGCTCCAGAACCCCACGAACCATGCATGCATAGCCCCACAAACCATTCATAAATAGCCCCACGGCAAAGTTAGGTTAGATAAACAGTTAAAATTGTCATGTTCTGGGAATACAATTGCATCTGAAACACTGACCAGGGGTTACGTCATCGAAAGCATGGAACATTTTGTTCACATAGTTGAAGGTAATGGATGCAAGAGCTTTTGTGCATCGCAGAGACATTAATGTTGAAAAATACATGTTTTACTGGCTGATGAAATTGATCGAATGGAGAATACACTTCCACGACCTTTCATAAGTCTACAGAAACTTGGTTCCGTAAGTACTTTCTCCTGTAAAATTGAAGAAATGTTTTCCCCTATAACAGACTGTTACCGTGTTGCTAACAATAAAAAAATTATGTTTACGACGTTTATTTTATTTTCTGTTGAAATCATGTGTATAAATGATGATGAATAGGTCAAACTATTCTGCTGGTTCAATTTATCTAAAAACGCTGGTCATTGACAGGCTTCCAGTCTACTGTCACCATTTAGTGAGAATAACAAAGTTCTGAAGACCAGAAGTTACACGTTCAGGTGTTGGGAAGTATTTAAAGAAGTAAATTTAATACTAACAGCCCTAAACCTTACTTAACCTAACAAAATTAGGTTTTAGGGACATAATACAACTCCATGCTTTTGTCATGTGACATATTAGCAACACCAGTCCATATTGGAACCCTGCAGTATTTTTCCAACTTCATACTGTGATGAACAAAAAATATTTTGTCGCCCGCACAAAAAATAATTGCAGACCAATGTTAGCTTGACACACATGAACAACTAAAGAATGCCCACATCCATATAGTTGGTCAGGTTGTAAATCATACTCACACGGACAGTTTAAAAGCACTCTGCTAAATTATAAAATCAAGCAAAATTGAGGTGAGGGAAATAAATGTTTGTGTGCTTTCTGTATCATTTGTATAATTAAATTGAAAAATATGCATGCCATTGTAACTTTTTTGCACTGTTGCTAGCCGAATTTTGAAATCTCAGCGATGTGGTAGTCTGTGCCATATATTATAATGTATTGATTGCATAGTCATTCATGCTATTAGATGATTCCAAACCAATATGTGCCTTCACAGAGTGACATTATCAGTAGGCCATCGGGGAAGCCTGTCCCTGTTTAACATTTATGTATAAATTTCAAACACTAAGTATAACATAATAATGAATCTTTATTCTTTGTTGCAGGTGCTGTAAGGATGGAGTGAATGTCCATTACGGATTGCTCTGCTAGACATGCAAGATGTTTTTGTATAATTTAACTTTGCAAAGGGCAACTGGAATTACCCATGCTGTGCATGGGAATTTCAGTGCCAGTAAGATGCAGGAAATTCTTGTATCGAGAGGAAAAACTTTGGAGTTGCTACGGCCAGACCCCAACACTGGGAAAGTTCACACTTTGCTAACTGTGGAAGTGTTCGGCATTATTCGGTCACTGATTTCATTTAGGCTCACTGGTGGAACGAAAGGTACGTGTTCTTTTGATTTGTGGTTGTGACTATACCTGCCGCAAAATTAGTTTGGTATTGACATTTGGGAAGCACGTGGAGAAAGCGGGTCTACTTTACTGCGGCAGGGTGGGTTGCTGGTATGCGAGCCAATCAAAATCGTCCCAGTGCTTCACCCAAGCTCTGGTTACCTAGCAACAGAAAACGTTTATCACGGTGTTGCCGCTTATCGGGCGATTGTTCTTGCGATCAGGACGTGTTGTTTGTTGCGTTGCTGTGATATTTTAACCGGTCCGTTTGTTTAGTGTTTACTGAATTTAGAGTATTCTTTGTTGTATATAGCGTGTTGTTTTAGTATGTTATTTTTTTGTACATAATTTTCTGCTTGAGTATGTCGTGTGCTTGTGTGAAGAATGTCAAGCAGAGGAGGCAATACTCGAGGAATTCCTCTCAAAGGCCAAACGCGGGAAAACGTTTGTTCTGTGCGCAAATATTTTGAGTAAGAGAGAAACAATGGTGGTCCAATCATTTCTGTAAATAAAGTTCTGGACAGGACTGCTGCTGCTGTCGGCGTGTCTAAGAACACTATTGTTACCATAGGGAAAGAAGAATATAATGTGGTAGAAATAAATCAATGCGAGGCTTCAAAACTGGAAACCCCAGGAAAGAAGAGGAATATCAGTAAACGCGTAACAAATTTAGATACCTTTCAGCAAGACGCTATTCGTCGCCATATTTACTCTTATTATAGGAGGAAAGTTCATCCCACTGTAGGGAAACAGCGCGTTTCGTTGAAAGATTCGGGAAAGATTCAAGGTTGGAAAACATCTTTAAGGACAGTCATAAAATCTCTGGGATTCTCATACAAAAACAAATAATGGACGCAAAATAAAGTAAAGTATGGAGGCATATGGGGATGTGGAGGTAGGGCTGCACACATTCTCGACCTCGACCATATTATGGAGGTGATGCGGTGATGTGGTTCACCAACCGCCTTTACCCCAGGTTTGCCCCAGGTACTCATTTGGGCTCAGGAGCCGCTAGGGATATTTGATTGATTGATTTCTTGTTTTAAGTCCACTTTATGCACGGGAAGGCTAATCGGGACTAGACCTACAGTTTAAAGTGAGATCCGAATCACTGTGCCATGTGCCTCCACCGGCTATCGAACCCCTTGATTACAAGGCGACGACGTTACCACTACGCCATCGGGGAGGCCTGCTAAGGATATTTGAAAGAGTTCCCCAAAACACCGCGGGTCTCCCGCGTAAAAGTCAGACGCCTCACCAACTGGACTTTGTGCAATTCAGTTGCGGTATAATTGAAAGATTGGCAGACTTTAACGGCGACTTCGGAAAGAAATGGTTATTGCAAGTGTATATATTCAATATTTTCAGAATTGATTGAAAAGGTAACCTGTAAACAATGCTCGTTTCGTTAATTCGTTCATGTTGTAACGGAGATGGAAATGAAGAGAGAAAACAATAACACATTCATCATTGTTGTCGTAATTGTTATTCCGATTTCCTCGAAAAACAATAACACATTTCATCATTGTTGTTCCTTTGCATAACACGTTTTCCTCGACACAACGTCAGAAGGCTGCACTGCGTACCGTACCGCATGATATGGCAACAGCGTGACGCGTGTTCCTTCAGCTTTCAATACCAAACTAATTTTGCGGCAGGTATAATAGTTAAATTTTATTGTATGCTTCCATTGGCCATGTAACTAAACACTCACTGAATGCTATGTAGCTATGTTATGCATTATACTGTTGTAGACTAAAACCTGTCAATATCAGGTAGAATAAGCCAGTAAAGTTACGGAAGGCTGGTGAATATTCTACTTAATATTTGAAGTTGATATGAAGGTGAATCGTCGATCTTGTCGAAATGAGCTAGGAGCTCCATCTGGAAAACATTATCTTCATCATCCACTGTGGGTGACATGAGCTTAGAAAACAGGCCCGTAGCTAGAATTAATCTCCCGGGGGGGGGGGGGGGGGGCTGAAGGGTTGTCAGGGTGGCTTTGTAATCAAAGTCCATTTTTCCAAAATTTAACATTATTAAATGAAGGCAAATTGTGTGGGGAGGGGTGTCATTAAGTTACATACATTTTAGAAATATACAAATACTACATTTTTCTGTATCTTTTAAAATATCACTTGAAGTGTTAATTGAATGCTATTGAAATTGTACTACACACTCCCTACTACTTTCAATAATACAGATACGTATTTATATCATGCAAGAAAAATGGATGGTATGAATGTACAATATAAAGAATGTCTCGAATTTCTTTCCTACTTCTTATACTCACTAAATATGCAGTCCTGGTAACTTATCTGGAGTTGAGATTTGGGGGTTACGTGTAAAAATTGTACACTTACGTGTATATATGTTGCAAAATTACGTTCTTCATTACTGCGATCATTCTCCATACATAAACATAGGAACCATGTTTGATGATATGAACAAGTGATGTTTGGCATTCGTTGGGCTGTCTACAGCATTGCCACACTGTTCCTTTGTTACTTGCAGACATTAGTAGTTGCTTGGACAGTGAGAATGACTAGATAGAAGAGCATGTGGAATGCGAACTTCGATTAGAGGTAGTGTTCGAGCGTTCTTCTAGAAAAATTGCGTCTTCCGCTGTGCTACAAAGCTACAATATATATGTGCTCATTGGGAAAAGATTTAACTGATATCTCCATGAAACTTTTTCCGGTAAGGTTAGGGTAAGAAAGTATCTTGAATGTTGTTAATATTTGGTAGATTAACTAATTTTGGCCTTCTGATCAGTACATTATGAAGGGGTGGCCGCACGAACCATGCATGGGTAA
The DNA here is from genome assembly GCF_977018435.1 of Lepisma saccharinum. Classification (NCBI taxonomy): domain Eukaryota; kingdom Metazoa; phylum Arthropoda; class Insecta; order Zygentoma; family Lepismatidae; genus Lepisma; species Lepisma saccharinum. Next base: position 29,660,516 of record NC_139250.1, read on the forward strand.
CCCCACAAAACATTGATGGAAGGCCCCACGAACCATTCACGGATGGCCCCACGACCATTTCTGTTAAGGTTAGGTTAGGCAAGCTTAGTTAAAATTTTGTTCGTAAGACAATGCGATACAGCTTTTTTTTTTTTAAAAAAAAATCTCAACTTACATCAGCTTTTTTCACGATTTCCAGACGTGACCCCCACATTTTAACAACAGATTCGTGATTAGAAGGAAATTTAGTTAGTATACCAAATATTGTATACCAAATATTATATTCTAAATTCGCTCCAAATGGACAATATTCAATCATAGTACCTACAGTGCGTTCTATTTCCAGCTGAAGCAATGAAACACCCCTTCAGTCGCAAAACAGGGAGCTGTTAAATTCACAGATTTCTGTATAAACAGGAGGTCGCAACAGAGGCAGTGAAGGTACAGATAAATAAGTTTCCCTATGAAGGAACTATCTAAAGCCTACAGAAGTAAATCTTCTAAATACTTGCCGCTGCTGTTCATGCTCTGTGAATTTATCCTTCACCAAAGTTGAGCAAATAATATCTCTTTGTCTACATTTTCACTCTTCACTGGAAAGAAATAATACTTAGAGGCATCCATATTTAGTTTTTGACGAAAACACAAAATTTGAAATAACTCATTGTAATGTTAATATTTCATGTTTCTGAAAGGTGAGAGGTGCTTTTTCGGTCCAGTTTTTTTTTTTTTGTTTTTTTTTCAATAATTGACAGGAAACTGTTTTTAATCATATGTAGTGTTACTTTGCTTCTGATAATCAATCGGTGAATCATATACTGCCCTACGAAAGTGTTTGTAGTTCAGTTGTTTTATTTCGGTCGGGAGTGCATTCCAGATTTTAGGTGCCATGTAACTGAATGAAGATTGCGAAAGAGATGTTCTGCAGCGAGGTATATGGAGATTAGCGGCGTTTCTGGTGGGGTATGAGTGCGTTTCACTTCTGGCTTTAAGCTTTACACTCAGATAGTCCGGGATGTTTTTATTTATAACATTGCAAGTAATGCAGGTCTTGTGCAGTTCTCTCCGTCTTGCCATGTTGAGAATTTTGTGCTGATTAAGCACAGGGAGAACGTGTTCATGATTTTTAAATCTGTAGACATACCTCATGTATGCATTTTGGACTTTCTGAATTTTGCCTGAGAGCCTTTTTGCGATTCTTGGCCTGTAAACAACATCGCAATAATCGAAAAGAGAATACATTAAAGATTTTGGACCAAATTTAATTTAATTTTGGGTGAAATAAAGTCAACAAGCGTGTAAAGGCTCTTTAGCACTAAATATCCTTTACCACACTGTTTCAGTACATGTTCAGACCAGTCTAATTTTGATCCATGGTCAAGCCCAAATTTCATATTGTTTGTGAGAATATTGCGTTCTGCGTTTCAATTAATATTTTACATTCGCTGAGATTAATTTATATCAGGAGATTATTGTTTCCGATAATAGTAAATGTAGATGTATTTGAATTTAGAACTAAGCCATTTGATTCACAACACTTCCTTATATTTTTCAAGTCCGAATTTAATAGTGCAATCGCATTTTGTAAATTAAATATATGTCGATATATACAATTGTGTCATCGGCATAACAGTGCACATTACTATATTTCACTGACTAACCTAGTGCTTACCACCCTGCGTTACATGATGTTTATTTCGCAAGCTAATGGATTTGTCAAAGTAAATATAGAAAGTTTTGAAAAGTTTGAGTTTGCGTGCTTTGTTCTATATTGAAGTATTAGGAAATTGCTGGGCTTGTGAAATAAGGTGCTTCGAGGCAACATGGGTGCACGAACCGTCATAGTAACTTGTGAATAAGAGAATTAATTCTACCCAGAAATATTTACTTCCATTTATAGATTATCAAGAATTGATATAAATAAAATCACTTAGAAACAATTACATTATTTTTTCATAGTATGCAACTGACAGCAATAAGAAAGAATTCTCTAGAAGCTTATCTTCCAGCTTCTGGGAAATTCACCCCTCTTCTGAGGTATGCATTTCAGGACTATCCAACAGAAGATGAAACATATGGTAAACTGTCACCTAGAAATGCCTGGCCTGGAACCTATGACTTCTCATGAGACAAATTTAGTACAAGAAGTGTTCATCTATTGTTTACAACAGGAATTTACGTAACAAAGGATTGGCTTTTGTACAGTTATTAAATAAATAAAATAGTCCAATGTCGCAGCAGGAACTGATTTGCCAGAATGGAGTTCTGACACATTTCAGTGCCCTTAGTACTAGTAATAATTATTATTATTACGGTTGTGATTGTTGTTATTAGAGTTGGAAGTGCTCGAAAAAAAAACTGAGTTTTTTCACAAAAATGTCTCAAATCAATGAAAATACAGTAGTTGGCAGTATTTCTCCTGTTCAATGGTTTTAGTTATCTCCCTACTGTAAAATAGACATTCATTCCTAAATACAATTTACAATATGAAATTCATAGCTAGACATAGTGTTTTCAAGAAAGGTGGCATTTTTGAATGGGTGGTTCTTTCAGTGTTGTCTTGATATTTCTGTAGGCTTATTAAATATATTGATGTAGTATAATCATATTCACATAACTAGAATAGTTTTGTATGTATTTTTAATAGAACCTAATAGTATGATATGATTTTCAATGTTTGAATTTGTTATACTAACACGTACACGAAGCAAAAAATAGAAACCTGCTCTACCTTTTGAAAATCTAGTATCAAATCTCGTTACATTAAATTTTGTGTTCAGTAAAATTTATTTGTATTCTGCCTTTCCAGTACATGATGTATAATTTGGTTAAATGGCCACTGAACCTGGTCATGGAGCTAGTAGTGAAGTATTTTTGGCTGCTTGCTGCAGTGGTTCTCAACCTTTGAGAGGCCACAATCCAGTAAATTTATTTCTTTCAAGTAGATGCCTTGAACCCAAAAAATTCACTCCAAATGCTTTTCTGATCTTTAAATTGATTTATGCACAGTAAGGCTAATTGGGACTGGAGCTACAGTTTAAAGTGAGATCCAAACCACTATGTGCCTCCACCAGGTATCGAACATGGCACCCCTTGATTAGAAGGCGAGGATGCTACCACTGTGCCGTATGTAAATTAATATGCACCCTTAATTAATATTAATATATCAACTATGGTATAATCATAGTTCAATTACGTATAGACTTGCTGTCAAATATAAAAAAGATATTTAAATTAGTCGTCAACGCCTGGGCACAAGAGGCCTTTTTTCTGGCCCGGCTGTGAAAAAACATTGGCAGAAGCAAATAAGCCTGGCCTGGCCGCAAATGGAAAAAAAATAATAATAAATCTGGACTGGACCTACAGTTTGAAATGGGATCGAAGCACTGCCTCCACTGAGGATTGAAACTTGGTCCCCTTCTTATTACAAGCCAGCAGCATTACTTTATTCCGCTCCAGAGGCCCCTTCATGATTATGAAAGGAACCTTCTATTAAAAAGCTGATCTTTTTCCAACAACAGTACATACTTGCAATTTATTCTGTGATTTACAGCCTAAATTAAATCTGTCTGATGAAGTAGCAAACAATTTTGTTAAATATAGTGAACATACAGACCGAAGCAATACGTGGAAGGGGAGTCACATTGAAGTGAGCAAGCATCCACCACGCATGTGCACAAACAAGACTGAGGCGACATGATGCACGCCACTGAGAAAACAGTGTAGTCTGAGCAAGATGCATGTTCAGTTCGTTGTTGCACTTCAGTTCAAAATGTTGAATAGATTACTGAGGGTCTGCTTCCAAATGACATATGTCACTTGTTGCTTAGGTCTGAAAGTTCACTAAGAAAACTATACAGTCTAAGTGATAAGCGAAACTTGCAGCTTATGGTCCTTCGGTACGAAAGATTGCATTTACTTCTAAGGGTTCGTTTCAAAGAGCCACTTGTTGCTTCTGTTTCAAATCTCCGTTAAACAGGATATATATATATTTAATCATTAAAATTCAAGAAACAGTTTTATTATCGAATCACTGTTTCCTTTTCAGATTATATATGTGCAGTTATTTATATTATAATAATTAGCTACAAAAATTACTATCATTAACAAAAATAATAACCAATTTTTGCATCAGTCTCACATATTTTATCATACACTAAAACTCAGAAATCAATATTTTTTTTAATTAATGCTTTTTTGTTTGTACAGGTGCAGTTGTTTATTAAATATAATAATTACCATCATACCAACCAATTGTACACTGTCACTGGCATTAATGTCTCAAATGACATGCATTCAAAAATTGGGTCATTCCATATCAATTCAACCAAAAAAAAGAGGTTTGGGAACCCACCATCTCAGATTTTTATGAAACTTGGTACATTCAATCCTTCCATGGTTGTAAGAAACCACATAAAATTTTTCGCCTCTAACTCATCTGGTTTCAGAGTTATGGCCTCTCAAACTTTCAGCCAACTCTCGTTGTCCTTCATTTCCGAAGCCCTCATTGAAACCTGCAGTGCTTTACAAAAAAAAATCTATCTCGCTCACACATGATTCAATCCCTTTGAAATTTCACAACAATATTAACCAAACAATAGGCATTTCAGAAAAAAATATGACATCACATGATATCAATTTTTTAGTAAAACAAAAAATTAATAAAAAAAAATATTAGCGGGATTTTGTTGCCGAAAACATGCCTTGCTAAAATTTATATTATCATTAAAAGGGAATGAATTAATACCAGCATAAGTATTTTTAAAATTAACCTGGATATGTATTCTAACTTACCCAGTAATAAAAGTTATGGTTATTTTATTCCTTCTACAAATATAATATACTTATGTCTGATATTTGGATGAAATGGCTTCCGGAGTATTAAAATATTTTGGTTAACTCAAAATCATTCAAATAATGTGTTATAAATTAATCAGTGAAGCAAACTCGAAATTCTACACTTTTGTTTATTCTTTGAGCATTGTTGTATTATTATTTCCTTGCTTATTTATAAAATAATTTATCCATATATAAGCAAAATATATATGGTTCAAAAAATCTTTGTTTAATGTTGTGTTCTTTGTAAGCAGCAGTTTGATGATATGTCAACATTACCTGAGACAGAATAGCAATGAAGATGACAATAATGATAATAATAATAATAATAATTTATATTATTTTATTAATATGAAATCATCATTGAACAATATCAGTTATTATGGTATCCCCTCCTGCTTCAACATTTGGTGTTTGATGATTTATCCATATAGATATTTAAATGTGATTGACCAAAATACAGGTTTAAAAATTACTGAATATTCCAAATATTGCCTATATATATTTTTTACCTTTCCATATCTGTGCATGCAGCATATACAAAAATTTACTTTGTGACACAAGTTGCATACTTTGACACGTTGAATTATCTTGTCCATTGAACTTAGAACCTTTTGCCATCCATATGTTGTTTCTGGTGGATCAACAACAGCCAGCACATGGGGAATTGGTACTGCACATATATCTTCATGTCTTGGCCAATAGAATGATGGGGAAGGAGCATGGGGGTGAAGAAACTTTACAACAACATCTCCTTGATCTTCATCCACTTGAGATACCATTCCAAAATACCACAACTGATCATACTTACAAGCAATGTAACATCCAGGAAAGAGTTCTTGTACGGTTACAATAAAAGATTGGCAGTTTTTCAGACTGTAAGTGAAAGAAGGGGTCTCATCTTGACTGATTCTTCTAGCCACAATGGTCCCTGCAGAATCCAGAGGTCTGAAATTGTGGAAACTTCTAGTGCCTGGAACTGTTTGTACATCTGTAAACCGGTTTTGAAGTGTCAAATGGGTTAAACAACTTCACCTTTCTCAATAAAGTGAAATGCAATATTTGTATTTTTTTCCACACAGAAATTGTAAAAATCCCCTGTTGTGATCTGTCTCTCACATGGTCTCTATAAACTCTCTTTTCATGCCAAGCATTGTGCTGTTCCGCCAATCCCATTACATTCTGATTTCCCATGGCTTGTTGCAAAAAATGACCATGGTGCCTCTAGCTGGAAGTCCTCTTCATGCAGACACAAGTTGAGAAAGTCATATTCGTTTTTTGTATTGAGCAGCACTCCTGTCACGAAAATAGTGTATTTTTTTGACATGTGAAAAATTTTCTTTCAGAAATCTCACAACTATTCCTTGAATTTTGTAAACCATGTTCACATCATGCTTCAGGTCATTATATATGATGCAGTGTGATGAAACAATCTTTTCCCCAACAGAGTTCTTACAGTAGACTACCACAGGATGTACAGTACATGACTCAGAAGTCCAGTGGTAACCTTGAGCCTCATCTTGGATTGTAAAAGATTGGATTCGATGTTTTATTGTAACCGTAGATGAACTCTTTCCTGGATGTTACATTGCTTGTAAGTATGATCAGTTGTGGTATTTTGGAATGGTATCTCAAGTGGATGAAGATCAAGGAGATGTTGTTGTAAAGTTTCTTCACCCCCATGCCCCTTCCCCATCATTCTATTGGCCAAGACATGAAGATACATGTGCAGTACCAATTCCCCATGTGCTGGCTGTTGTTGATCCACCAGAAACAATATCTGGAAGGACATACCACTTCTCAGACATCTGCATGACGTCAGTGCAGAAAAGAAGCATACATTTGGATGGCAAAAGATTCTAAGTTCAATGGACAAGATAATCCAACGTTTCAAAGTATACAACTTGTGCCACAAAGTAAATTTTTGTATATATTGCATGCACATATATGGAAAGGTAAAAAATATATATAGGCAATATATGGAATATTCAGTAATTTTTAAACCTGTGTTTTGGTCAATCACATTTAAATATCTATATGGATAAATCATCAAACACCAAATGTTGAAGCAGGAGGGGATACCATAATAACTGATATTGTTCAATGATGATTTCGTATTAATAAAACAATATAAATTATTATTATTATCATCATTATTGTCATCTTCATTGCTATTCTGTCTCAGGTAATGTTGACATATCATCAAACTGCTGCTTACAAAGAACACAACATTAAACAAAAATTTTTTTGAACCATATATATTTTGCTTATAAAGGGTGTTTTTTTAAGAGTGATAGAACTTTCGATAGGGATAGCTGTCATTTGTTTTGTTTTGATGACATGTTGTTTTGTCATTTCATATCAGTGAGCATTGGCAAATGATCATGGAAAGACTGACGCCGCAACAACGTTTACAAATTGTGGAAATATATTTCCAAAATCAATCTTCTCTTTGCCAAACGTATAGAGCACTTCGGAAATATCGGTGCTGTCAGTAAATTGGCCTCACAAGATCATGGGACCTAACGCCACTGGATTATTTTCTTTGGGATATCTAAAGTCTCTGGTTTATGCTGATAAACCAGCAACAATTGACGCTTTGGAAGCCAACATAACTCGTGTCATTAACGACATACGTCCCCAATTACTTGAAAAAGCGGTTCAAAATTGGACTGATCGAATCCGGTTCATCACAGCTAGTCGTGGTGGACATATGCCGGAAATTATTTTCAAAAAGTAAATGTCAGAAAGTTATCTTTCAATTGAAAACACAATTGGCTTCAAACTTATTTTTTTATGTGTTTTATTTCAATTCAAAGTTCTATCACTAAAAAAAACACCCTATATATGGATAAATTATTTTATAAATAAGCAAGGAAATAATAATACAACAATGCTCAAAGAATAAACAAAAGTGTAGAATTTCGAGTTTGCTTCACTGATTAATTTATAACACATTATTTGAATGATTTTGAGTTAACCAAAATATTTTAATACTCCGGAAGCCATTTCATCCAAATATTAGACATAAGTATATTATATTTATAGAAGGAATAAAATAACCATAACTTTTATTACTGGGTAAGTTAGAATACATATCCAGGTTAATTTTAAAAATACTTATGCTGGTATTAATTCATTCCCTTTTAATGATAATATAAATTTTAGCGAGGCATGTTTTCGGCAACAAAATCCCGCTAATATTTTTTTTATTAATTTTTTGTTTTACTAAAAAATTGATATCATGTGATGTCATATTTTTTTCTGAAATGCCTATTGTTTGGTTAATATTGTTGTGTAATTTCAAAAGGATTGAATCATGTGTGAGCGAGATAGATTTTTTTTTGCAAAGCACTGCAGGTTTCAATGAGGGCTTCAGAAATGAAGGACAACGAGAGTTGGCTGAAAGTTTGAGAGGCCATAACTCTGAAACCAGATGAGTTAGAGGCGAAAAATTTTATGTGGTTTCTTACAACCATGGAAGGATTGAATGTACCAAGCTTCATAAAAATCTGAGATGGTGGGTTCCCTGGCCTGGTTGAACTGACGTGGAATGACCCGCCTGATATGCCCACCAAGTGCATTTTGCCTCCTAATTACATGACATTTATGTTTTTATGAACAAAAGTAATACGGAAATATTGGGAACATCCTAGGGAAAAATGTAATTTATTTTCAAACAGTTGGAAAATCTAAAAAAAATAATGTGATGGGCCTGCAAACCTGTCCCCCTTTGTACGCTAGGGTTAAAATTTCATCTGAACCACTATGCAATGTATGTACACTGGGATTGGCCAATATCTGTCATTTGGCTGCTACATCATTTAATTTTTTTAGCGAGTTGTAAGATATGTCATCACAAACCTGTAAACTCGGTAAGCAGTCATTTCAAGTGAAATAGGTTCGCTGTAATTGGTAAATAGTCAAAATTTCTGTTTTTTCGCCAAAAAAGTGGGCCTTTACTCGATCCACCAGATCAGTGAATTCTAGCACAACTGTATTTCATAATTTTTTTCACATTTGTTGTAAAGTTGATATACTGAAATGCATAGTTATTCTAGTTCGATACTAAATTTTACACTAAAAATTAGGTGAAATTTTAGTCCTAAAATTTGTTGTGTGGCCTCTCATATATAACTCTAATTTTTGGACTTTTGGAAACCGTGGAACCAATTATTCCTTGAATGAAATGGTTCCTGTATTTTTCCAACCTAATGCAGTGTTTATTTTGGTTATTTTGATCTCTATTTCTCTTATTAACAATAACCTTCTTGCTTTGTAGTAACTTGAAATGAATGTCAATATCCATGGGTGTCCAAGAACCAATTCGACTCCCCTTCCCGATGCCCATAATTCATGCAAATATATATTTTTTAGTCTAGTAATTTCTCTCTACTTATTTTCTATTGGAAGGAAAGTGAAGACAAGAATACTAAATGAAAGTTATCAATACTGCTGATATTTTTGTTGGATTTCAATATTTTCTCCCCCTTCCTATAATCTCATGAAAAATAAATTGCCGAGTTACATAAACTCGCCCCTTTTTTAGTCAATTAGAATCGGCCTCATTAGTTTGCTTAGTTTGCTCAAAAGAGCATGATAAATTGGAAGAGGAACAACAAAGTAATTACGAATAGAGTAATTGAGTTCAACCCTTTTGTCCTTGTGATAACCTCAACAAAGTGAAACAGGCCACATTGGTTAAATAATATTTAATTCCCATAAACATCTCTTCGCTCAAACACAAAGTTGTTATTAAGAAAAGTGCTATAGACATTTTGAAAAAGTACTAGTCACAACATGTGCGATGTCAAGGAAAGTTCTACTCCGATCATATATTATTCTTATCTTCATGCATGTTTGCACTCTTCATTTGACGACTCCTCCTTATCCTATTTATCTAAAACTATGCAAGTGGTTTTTCCTTATGTGCTAACTCTAACGTGTTCATTGTTTTCGGTTCATCTCTCCAAACTGCACGAACGCACTATAGCATTTCTCTATTTGGCCGCATTAGCAACCACCCTAGCAACCGGTTGTATACAGCCAACATTGCCGCACGATTGCGCGGGACTAGCAAACTACTTTACCAGCGTACAATAGTGCATACCTTAACTGAAGGCCTTTCATTATGTAATGTTATATTGCTGTTTTCTGAGAATATGCTACATATGAATATTATAGTGAAGGAAAGTAGAAGAGAAGGTACATGTTGAGAATGCAGTTGTCTGTGTGTTACTGACTTCCAGCATGTGTGTTACTGACTTCCAGCGTGTCGATTTTGTCATGCAAGTAACATTGTGTATTGGGAGTTGAAATGATGAATATATTTTCCACGTGCTAGACTCTGAATGTGAGTGATGAAAGCATTTACACTGATCAACTCCTGATTTCTTGAGCTGTTGCAATAAAACTAGGATTTATTGGTATTGAACAAGATGTTGTATTCTCCAAATACAGGTTTACTATAAGAAGAAATTATACACACACTGAATGTATGGGGACCAAAGTCTTACTAAAATAGTCAGAATGCTTATATGGGTTTCTCAATATATGGTCATTTGACTGGCATTTTCAAGTGAAAAACCTGTACTGACAAGGCAGGTCAGTTGTCTGTGTGTTACTGACTTCCAGCGTGTGGATTTTGTCATGCAAGTAACATTGTGTATTGGGAGTTGAAATGATGAATATATTTTCCACGTGCTAGACTCTGAATGTGAGTGATGAAAGCATTTACACTGATCAACTCTCGATTTCTTGAGCTGTTTCAATAAAACTAGAATTTATTGGTATTGAACTAAATGTTGTATTCTCCAAATACCTGTATTGACAAGGCACGGCAGTTGTCTGTGTTTTACTGACTTCTAGCCAGTGGATTTTGTCGTGAAATTAACATGGAGTATTGGGAGTTGGAATGATGAATATATTTTCCACGTGCTAGACTCTGAATGTGAGTGATGAAAGCATTTACACTGATCAACTCTCGATTTCTTGAGCTGTTTCAATAAAACTAGGATTTATTGGTATTGAACTAAATGTTGTATTCTCCAAATACCTGTATTGACAAGGCACGGCAGTTGTCTGTGTTTTACTGACTTCTAGCCAGTGGATTTTGTCGTGAAATTAACATGGAGTATTGGGAGTTGAAATGATGAATATATTTTCCACGTGCTAGACTCTGAATGTGAGTGATGAAAGCATTTACACTGATCAACTCCTGATTTCTTGAGCTGTTGCAATAAAACTAGGATTTATTGGTATTGAACAAGATGTTGTATTCTCCAAATACAGGTTTACTATAAGAAGAAATTATACACACACTGAATGTATGGGGACCAAAGTCTTACTAAAATAGTCAGAATGCTTATATGGGTTTCTCAATATATGGTCATTTGACTGGCATTTTCAAGTGAAAAACCTGTACTGACAAGGCAGGTCAGTTGTCTGTGTGTTACTGACTTCCAGCGTGTGGATTTTGTCATGCAAGTAACATTGTGTATTGGGAGTTGAAATGATGAATATATTTTCCACGTGCTAGACTCTGAATGTGAGTGATGAAAGCATTTACACTGATCAACTCTTGATTTCTTGAGCTGTTTCAATAAAACTAGAATTTATTGGTATTGAACTAGATGTTGTATTCTCCAAATACAGGATTACTACAAGAAGAAATTATACACATACTGAACAAATGGAGACCAAAGTTTTACTAAAATAGTCAGAATGCTTATACATGGTTGTCTTAATGTATGGTTCTTTGATAGTGACATTATAGAGTTAAGAACCTGTACTGACAAGGCAGGAAATTCCAGTACAATCACCCAACCACCAATCCCCCTTTCCTCCCACATTACCCCATAACCAAGAAAAGAGTGTCAAGTGCATAAGATGCTGGAAGAAAAATTACTTGTTTGCTAGAAACAGGGTTTGAAAAAAAACAGATTTTTTTAAAAAAAAACAAAATACCTGGGCCCAGGTGGTTTAATAGTTTTTTTTGGGGGGGGGGGTTTGTGAAGCTTTTATAAATATAATGTGAATACATGTAATATGATTCAAATTTGTAATTGCCGCTCAACCTACCCACTGCACTTCGCAGCCCGGCACACCAACTAGCAGACCACAACAAACTGCTAAACCATAGAAATGTTTATTTTTTATCCTTTATTCTCTTACGATTTCCTGGTTACCTACGTTCCTCTGTGGACAGCAAGTGTGTATGTTTGAACTGATATTAGCAGATGTTGCAATAATGGATACATTAAGACTTTTGTCAGAAGCATCAAGAGATCATTTGCAGGTGTACCATTATCTTCAGTCACAAGCATAATAAAATAGCGATAGCATATATTATACATAGTATTCCCCGATAGTAGACTTTTTCAAGAAAAAATCTGTTGCATAGAACGTAATAGTTGTGTTATTGTAATTATGTAGTAATCATGTAACTATGCTATTTGGTATACAAACTGCAGTAACGAATGTATTCAATATTGAGCAAATATAAATACATTGCTGTTCAACACACACATTGGAATCTTTTGTCTAAAGTACCTGCAGAATCTACAGCTTAATATAGGCCTATGTAATTTCTTAATAAAGATTTAACGTTTGTATTGGTGTAGCTCTGATATTTCATTCTACTTCATTTCAATATTAGAAGTGTTGTGCATTTTAGATAGCAAAATTAATCTTGAGTTCTAATGACAGTCGTGATCGCGTTCTAAGAATCTAAAATTCATTAATATACACCTCTATGACGTTCCTTCATTTCAGAAATCATTGAAATACCAAAGTTAATGTGTTTTTTTTGGGGTTGACCCACCTTGGCGAACCCTGGCTAGAAAATGTGTGCTCGTTATTAAAGCTTGTTAGGTCTACTTTCAACGTTGCCAACAAACTTCCTGGATTTAGGTTCCATCCAGGGCATGGTGGTTCTGTCAGTGTCACTTTCATAGCCACAAATTCATTGTGAATAAAAGGTAGAGATTTTGGTAGAAAAAGACCTGGGCATATTTCAGAATCAAAAGTTTTATATAAAATGGTATTTCGGTGTTTATATTGTGAATACAGTAGAGTCTTGCTTATCCGACATAATTGGGCTGGCAGAACGTCGGATAAGCAAAAATGTCTGATAATAGGGAAGTGTTAAGAAAACCCTCAAAACTAATGTTATAATTTTACACATTACTAACCTAATACAGTAATCATGTTTTACAACAATACAGAAAAATACATGAGTCATAGTTTATGTGGGCGTGCCACGTGGTAGAGTTGGGAGATCTAAAAATAGACAACACTCACAACTTGCAGTTCTTGTTGCCGATTATTTTTTTTTTCCAGTGGTATGTCTGATAATATGGAATTTCGGATAAACGAGACTTTACTGTATGACCATAAATTTCATTTTAGAAACTACACTTATTACACAAATGAACATTTACCTTCTAATAGTACATTTATGTAGTTGTCTGAGTATTAAGTTTATTCCTGTGTAAAGAGGTCCATTTTTGCTTCTCAAATATTTGCAGAAGAATTAATCAATTTTTCATGATTTGCCTAACACTCAGGGTAATTCAGACTTCAGAAAGTGTCGCATCAGTAAATACATTCCAAATTTCATGCTTAAGAGTTTATTTTGCATCATTTCGAGACAAAACATGACAAGCACCCCACACCTTTCAATAACATGAAAAATGGACATTACAATGTGTTTTACATTCTGTGTTTCCATCAAAAATAAAAATAAAATGTCATTTTATATACCGCTTTTTTCACCACTATAGCAGCAAAATTTTATTTCATTTACAGCTTTTGAACTCGAAATTGACTGTTTTGTACTGAAATTTTGCTTTTATATTTACAAAAAATATGTGCCTATTAGGTCTATTGTCTATTGCAGGCTGTTACTTTTATGAGGTGCATGTTTTCTTTTTATAATGAAAATAATTTGATGTGTAAACTATATGCAGGTATATATATGTGCTCATGTAAGTTCTTATTTCCAGATTACATTGTAGTTGGTTCAGATTCGGGAAGAATTGTCATTTTGGAATACATCCCCTCGAAGAATGTATTTGAAAAAGTGCACCAGGAGACATTCGGGAAGAGTGGGTGCAGAAGAATAGTACCTGGACAATATCTTGCAATTGACCCAAAGGGAAGGGCAGTTATGATTGGTATGTACTCACTTAATGCAAATTTCTGTGTGTATTTGGGTGGCTGGTGAGACAAAATTATTTTGCACCAGTTTCGGTGGGCTAATGGTATTGTGGCTTTCCACTTCATTGTAGGCAGTCAGTATTTTTTTATTAAGATGGCAACTTCATCTGGTCCACTACTTGTAATCAGACTTTACATGACTACTGCTGTATTTACTCCTGCAGAACTCATATTCAAATCACCATTAGCTTCAGCTTTAAGGTCAAGTGGATGACAACCCTACCGGCATGTTTCTCTACCTATACAGTTCAACATAAAATGAGCTAGCACTGGTTGCTTGATTATTTTAAAATCCTAATTTTTGGTGGTATTAATCTGATGCTAGTGGTTGGAAATATACTTTCTTGTATTTTAATTTTTTTTGTTTGGTCTTATCGTGTGGGAGTATCACTGGTTGAAACAATTTTCACGCAGGTGATGCAGCAGTGAAAAAATCATGCAAAGCCAGGCTAGATTATCTTGTTAGATCAATGGCCTGTTACACCAGAGGCACGTTTTCAATTCCTGGTCAGAGCCTAATATCGTTCCCACAGCAGATATCACCTGATTCCCTGTATATGCTTCCTGATTTTGTAATTGTGACGAGCTACCAAGGAAATAAATCCAGATATGATTTGGTGGTTTGGATAACATTAAATTTAAATTGTGAGTCTGTCACCAGGGATCAGTGACTCATTATCATTTTCCTTCTATTTTTAACTTCTTTTTTTTTTTAACCCAAGCACAAACTTGGACTGTTATTGCTGTAACTCCTGAAGATGCCACACGTGGTAAAAGCTAGAGTAACTGGAAAACTAGGTACATGCCTGAACTGGAAATTTGCTATTTATAAACTGTAATTAGTAAAAAAGTAAATGAAATTCAATTTGCTAGTTAATGTTTATTCTTGTACAGTTGCTGCCATGCAAAGATGTGTTGCCTGCAGGCTGTTATTGCCAAATGTATGTTTTGTGCAGACATGGTGACAGTGCTGTAGCAAGTGTCCTTTGAAAGGCAAGCAAAAAATATTATTTCTGCTTGTCATCTATAATACCTTTTCATTCCATGTGGATTGTTTCCCCTCATTTCACAAGATGAATGGGGATCTCTGACTGGCAGAGAATAATGTCTACACCGGGCCTCCCCGACAACATAGTTGTAGCATCATCTCCTTGTAATCAAGGAGTCCCAGTACAATACCCAGGGGAGGCACATAGTGGTTTTGATCCCACTTTAAGCTGTAGGTCCAATCTCAATTAGCTTTGCTGTGCCCAAAGTGGACTTAAAAAATAACTCAATCAATCAAAATGCACACAGCACTCGCATAAGGTACCAAGCTTTTCCAGCAGACTACATACTGATGTGGCCTGTACCAGGATAAACCTTCTGCCCGAGAGGTAATGATTCTCGAATATTGCAGAATGTGATTCCCTCTTGAAATATTGTTCCACGGTATATGGTGGAAGTGTAATTATCATGAGGAAGTTGAATTATTGTTTTAATTCCACTTTCTGGACTGAACCTAGAGTTTAAAGTGGGACACAAACCACTGTGCAATGTGCCTCCACTGGGCATCAAACCCAGGACCCCTTGATTACAAGAAATGTAATATCTGGGTTCCACTTAGGATATTTTTTGTTAGTTCTTTCCTGAACAAAACCAAAAATATAAAGGTGCAGTATTTCATGAAACTAATAAGATTCATTGATTACAGTTTTGATGCAGTTAAATCACTTTTTATGTGTTGGTTCTGATGCTAATTAGGATTAAGATTGTTAATTGTTGTGAAGTTAAGTCATGTATTTTTTTTCTGTAGGTGCTGTTGAGAAACAGAAGCTGGTCTATATCCTTAATCGTGATGCCCAAGCAAGACTAACCATTTCATCTCCTTTGGAGGCACATAAAAGCAACACACTGGTTTATCATATGGTTGGAGTGGACATTGAGTATGAAAACCCAATGTTTGCGTGCCTTGAAATAGACTATGAGGTGAGAAAATTAATTTCTTTGTGAATGTGTTAAATTTTTTAATCTGAATCATTTTTTTATACCTCTTAACCCCTTCAGATGCTGAGAGGTTTCAAAGGGAATGCTTTTCGTATATGTACTACGAAAAACTGCTATTTTCTCATACGATCGCTGTTTATGCCAAGTGACTTCCATACTGCACGAAGGTTGACTCGCACATTGTTCCATACAGTGTCATGTTCCATTTGAATATTTTGATTTTTTTGTGCCGCTCTCGTTAAGGAAAAAATACAATATTGCTATGACTTATGCCCAAACCATCGTAGTTTGATACTTCATCCAAAATAATTTAATTGTATTGCACAATGTAATTAAATAATAAAGTATGATAAATGCCAGCGAGTACCCTTGTCCAGCAGTATGGTAAGTAAACATTGATTTATTTTTGATACTGTATGTTGTACATATGTTCGTTCTACTGTCACAGCTATTTTTGACACTGTGCTAAATAGTAGTCATACAGGGAAAGAAATTCTGTTGCACGTGTGCAATTGCTTAATAAGCTCATAAATAGTCAGTCAACAGCTTTTGTGTTGCAAACTGATTTCCTTGAGCGAATGGAGGAGAGAGATGAAATGATGATGTTAACGCGCTAGACTAATGATTGATAATGACTAAATTTATTCATGACTGATCATCTCTTACTTCGTGTCTTTCGTAAATGTCATTATTTTTAATTAACTAATATAAATACGGAGAAACTAGTACTTATTTTATCCGCGAAACTGTTTTTTCTTCTTTGTTCTATTAATTTCAGTACTGTACAACAAGTTCCGAGGATGGTGGCAGTGGCCACTGAAATTAATAGAACAAAAAAAGAAAAAAACAGTTTCGCGGATAAAGTAAGTACTAGTTTCTCCATATTGATATACTACCGCGTCTCCTTTACCAATTATGAACAACCACCAATATACTTATATAGTTATAATAATATATATATATAGTTATATATATATAGTTTTACACCAATATAATTTCCATAATGCAAGGAGTGTGAAATTATTGCCTAATCAGTGTAATAGCACATTTACACTTAAAATAACATGAAATGATGACTACAGCCTTTTTAAGTGTTTCAGATGAAGGGATTAATGAATTGCATCATCAAACAGGGGCAGGTGGAAGTTGGTGAAATTTAAACATTAAAAGATAATTAGATAATCGTATGTATGTAAGTGAGCTATGGGTATGGGAAATTTACGTATGTGAAAATAAACTTAGTGTTTGTGTTGTGAATTTAAAATGGTGCTTCTGTGGTTATGAATATTTTCATGTAGTTTTCCTGCGGCAGTATAATGCAGAAACTCTAAAATTTTACAGGAAGCGGATACAGATCCTACTGGAGAAGCTGCACAAAAGACCCAACAAACTCTTACATTTTATGAATTGGACCTCAGTTTGAACCATGTGGTGAGAAAATACAGTGAACCCTTAGAAGAACATGCTAACTTTTTAATGTCTGTACCTGGAGGAACTGATGGCCCAAGTGGTGTGCTTATTTGCTCCGAGAATTATCTCACGTACAAGAATTTGGGTGATCAGCATGATATACGGTGTCCAATTCCAAGACGAAGGGTAAGTTGGTTTCTATATGATTCATTTAAACTTGCTGTGCGATTGACTACTAATTTAGTGTAGTCATGAGTTTGTTTTACCTTTCCCACTGGTCGTAACATAAATTCTCTTGTTCTTTCATGTTTATTTTCTCCTCTCTTCTCATATTTCACATGCTTTACATATTTTTTCCCTGTTAATATCCTTTTTATGTGACTTCCAGCTAGCTTCCAGCATTAATAATGTCTAGGGGTCACATATTTATGGTGAATAAAAGATCAGGATATTGGTACAGTCTTTGGGAATTTTCGGCCTGTGTATATGGCCGGTGGCAACCCATCATCGTTTGGAAATTGGGGAGGTATGAGTGACTAGTGTAATCTGGTCTCGAAAATCTCCTATAACTGCGGGGGGGGGGGGGGGGGGGGGGTTCGACGTGCTGTCCCCATGTCACCCCATTACCGGTTGAAGAACTCCACACCTCCAGGTAGGATTGTGGAGGGAGGCTGTCAGCTGGGAGATAGGCCAAGTCACTTCAAGGGCTGTCTCACCATGGATTATTATTATTACACAAAATAAACATTTTCCCTTCTAATAGCACATTTATGTAGTTATCAGAGTATTAACTTTATTCCTGTGTAAAGGAGTCCATTTTTGCTTCTGAAATATTTACAGCAAAATTAATCAATTTTCCATGATTTTCGTAACTCTCAGGTTAATTCAGACTTCAGAATGTGTTGCGATGGTAAATAAACTCCAAATTTTGTGTTAATTTCGCATTTTGCAGTTAATTTTCCATGATTTGGTGACAGAACATGATAGGAAAATGCACCTCACATCTTTCAAAAACATGAAAAATTAATGTTACAATGTGTTATATCATGTTTTGAGTTTTCGTCAAAAACAAAATATGCAGGCCCCTAATAATGTCTTGTCTTACTTAGTTTCTAGTAATTCTTTATTCCATATCTACATAGTGGGTAGCACTGCATGCTAGGACACTAGGGGTTCTGGGTTTGAATCCCAGCCTGAGCATGGGTGTTTTTTTGTGAGTGTCCGTCCATACTCATACTCATCTTCACATTTAGCCAAAAGTGGCAGAAAAGTAAAGTAAAATAAACTTAATCAATCATCCCATATCTGGTTAAAAAATGCTCCAGCCATCTTGCAACACAGACATTGTGAATAAAGTTCGTATTTTATGTCCACGTGTTGTGAATATAATAAAAATGAGATAAAGAATAATGTACCTTATTTCCTAGAGTTTTTGGACCAACTTCCACCCTTCTCACGAATAGGAGACTTGAATGAGTTATTGAAGTGTTTGAAACAGTTAAGATAGAATGGGATTGAAGAGCATAAACACTTCCAGTCTTGGACTAGGAAGTATACATCAGTGTGATGGCAGGTGCAGACGATTGCAGAAAAGCCTACACCAACTGATGGTATGAGAACATTCTGAGCTAGCTACTAAGAATGGCTTATGAGTAGAGGCACATCTTTTTGGTAAATAAAAGAGCAAAATTTCGGGTTCAAAAATGGTAAATAAAACAAAATTTCTGTGGTATAGCGGTGAAAAAGCAGCATATAAAATGAAAATTTGGTTTTAAAAATGTGAATATAATCCCAAATTTGATTTACAAACTGCACTTATTACACAATATAAACATATTTCTTCTAATAGCACATTAAATCATTACCAGAATATTAAGTTTATTCCTGTACAAAGGGGTCCATTTTTGTTTCAGAAATATTTACAGCAGAATTAATCAATTTTCTATGAATTGCATCACTCGAAGAACAATTCTGACGTCAGAAAGTGTCTCATCAGTAAATTTCGTGTTTGAGTCTATTTCGCATTTTGCAGTTCATTTTGCATCATTTCGTGACAAAACAGGGTAGGAGTCCGTCTAAAATGTAGGAAATTGTTGAGATTTTATGTAGTTTTAAATAATAAGTGGGGTAGTAACAATGTACTACCTTTACAGGTATTAGGAATATTATAAAGCCCATAGGTTAGGCATTTTGTTACTTTAACTATATTTCAATGCATTGCACTGAGGTATCTCCAGTATCTAGTTTTTATCTCCGTACTGGTCGCAAAAACAGTGCAAGATAAATGGAGGTACTGCATCGTTGGTTGAAACATGTGTCATTTGTATCAACTTGGTAAAAACCCCTTCAACAAGTGTATTTTTAGAAGTGAAATTTTGTAAGTTATTTTAATGGTTTGGTTTTGTATCAAGAAAAGGACAAGAATTTTGTTTATCAAGGGGCACACTAATTGACACTCAAATGTACCCTATTTGCTAGCTTTTTTAAACAAAATGTTTGCCCCAAAAACTGTGGTACGTATTATGCATGTAATAATTTGGACAGCCGTGAAACCACGCATGTTTTCACTGTCACTGTGGCCGCAAATACAAATTACCAAGTTGTGTTTCTTTAGTAGTAATATTTTTTTAAAAAAATGTATGAAAGTGAAATGGTAGTTTCCCATGATTTTCCACTTTGGAACTTTGGTTCTGAGCATTTTGATACAGGATGCATAAGATCTGCATTTTCCATGTGAAAAATAATAGAAAATATCTTCCTGAGTGTTGCAAAGCCACAATGTAGTTATGTAATTTCTTCTACACCTTTGAAAAGCCTGTTCCTTGGATGGGGCTGCCTTTTCTTTCTTCAGTCATTCACTTACACTTACATCTTGAATTTTTGAGCTGCAACCCTGTTGTTGCTTCCAGCATATACCACATAACTTACAATGTGAAATCGACAGTGTAACTCGCCCTTTTTCACATTTTCATGTCGCTTTCTTCTACTTCAGAATAAGCAAGGTTGTTACAGAAGTGAAACCCTTGGGATGTAAAATGGAGGGAGGGGGTGGTGTGGGTTTGTGACTCATTGTATACACAGAGGGTATTCTCATCTTGGTCCACACAGCAACAGGTGACTCATTGAATAGGTATGGTGTTATTCGCTCTTGATTGACATAGCAAGTGCTTTACAACCTACAACTATGTAAGCAATTTCTTGATCCTGAATTGTACTGCACATTATATACAAGATATAATTTTGTCACTTTTCCTCATCAAATATCAGTGTGTGCATTATCATCCTT
Organism: Lepisma saccharinum; assembly: GCF_977018435.1. Classification (NCBI taxonomy): domain Eukaryota; kingdom Metazoa; phylum Arthropoda; class Insecta; order Zygentoma; family Lepismatidae; genus Lepisma; species Lepisma saccharinum. The sequence continues at coordinate 29,681,232 of NC_139250.1, forward strand.
CGCAGTTTCCTGCCTCTGGCTGGGTCGGCTTGGAAGTCAAGCACCTCCCATATTTTCCTGGTCTTCCACTACTCCTCTTTCCATGGTGTTCCAATCTTGTCCTCTTCTCCTAACACTCCACTATCTGCCCTCTCCACCAACATCTTGGTCACACCCTTGGCCTTATTCCCACTCCTTGTGCATTGTAAGCTCTTACTGGTAGCCTTTCTGCACCAATCCTCTTCTTGTCCGAACCATCTCATCTTTGCCAGATCTATCCTGTCTTGAAGCTTCACCACCCCCACTGTCTGTCGTATCCCCTCATTCCTTATTCTATACCTTCTAGTCTTCCCCAATATACTCCTCAAGAATTTCATCACCACTGCCTGCATCTTTCTTTTGTCTCTCTCTCACTCATTGTCAAAGTCTTGGCTCGTATCGTATGTAATTTTTGGCACATAGTACGTGTTATATATTACCTTCTTGCATTTCATAGGTACATCCCTGTTCCATACAAATCTTTGAATGCTTTGATATAGTCCACCACTCATTTGTCCTCTTCTGTTTACTTCCTCACCTATTCTTCCACTTCTCTCAATTATGCTTCCTAGATATTTGAAGCTCTTCACTACCCTCAACTCTTCCATGTCCATCTTTATTCTTGGTTCATTTTTGGCTCTGTTTCTTGTTATTAGCACTGAATTTCATTCCTGCTCTTAGTCTTTTCTTTTCCAACTATCAAGCTCGGTCTGTACTTTTTCTTCCGTTTCCCCATATTTCTAAGTCATCAGCAAACAACATGGCCTACATCTCATCTCCTATCTTCCTCTTCCCCACCTCTTTGTTATTTGCATCCATTGTAATTATGAAGAGCAGTGGGGAAAGAGGACTTCCCTGTTGTAGTCCATTACTTATACTGAACCACTCCATTCTTCCCACTGGGGTCTTCACACAGGTCTGGTTGGCCTTGTATGTGCTCTGCACTCTACACACTCTCTCTTCCTAGACTCCTTTCTCTCTTAGAGCCTTCCAAATCTTTGTTCTGTCCATGGTATTGTATGCCTTTTCTATATCTAGGAATGACATTTCGATATTCGGAGTGCATTTCCTACATTAGCCTTATGATGAATATCAGATCTACTGTTGATCTGCCTCTTCTAAATCCATACTGTTCCTCTCTCATGTTCAGTGCTGTTACTTCCCTTATTCTTTTCTCTAATATTTTCTCACACCTTGGCTGGCACATAAGTGTTATTCCTCTGTAGTTCTTACATTCCTTGTGCGCATTATACACCTGTAAATACAGTATCGTATTTACGCGTGTATAATGCACACTTTCTTTTTTTTTTTTGCCTCCCAAAACTGTGGTACGTATTATGCACGGAATAATTCGGACAGCCTAAATGAAATCACACATTTTTTTTCACTGTCACTGCGTATAACATGTATATATCTACAGATTCTCTTTCTTTAGCAATAATAATTTTAAAAAATAACTTTTAAAGGCGAAATGGCAGTTTTCCATGAGTTTTCACTTAGTATTGGAAAGTTTTGTGACATTGAGAAAGCAGCACTGTTCTGGCAGCATTAAAGCACGTGCCTCCTGTCACACGGGAGGCGTATCAAGCGGTATTTTTCGCAGGAGAAATAACTTCCACAAAAATTGTTTTTGCCTTAGAAACTGTCATGAACAGAGATCGGGCAAAAAATTCGCTTTTGCACTAATTCCCTTCACAAGCACTCTACCGCTCGCAAGTGGGTCTGATCTAAAAATAAACACCAAACCATGCTTCAGTGATATCCATACCCTTCCCCAAGTGCACCAGCCGATGCCCGCTACCCAACATGCCAGGCTTGTTTTGCCATTGCGATTTCGTATGCTCTTGGATACGCAAGAAGAGATCGATGTTATTTTAAATCGACCTTGTAGCGGACAACTTCTGGTAACCGCTTTCATTCAAAACGTGTTATTTGTTCCCTGTAACACTTCTTAAAGAAGCGAAACTGTTAGAGATAAAGCCACATAGGCCAACTAAAGATCGTCAACCCTCTTAATGCATTTTCATCCAGGTTTCCGCAAAAGTTCACTTCGATGTTATGTGCATCATAACTCCCGTTTACCACTTCATACATTTTCATAACTGTGCCGATGTCGTAATATTCGCCAAAAGTGTTCCGTTGGCCAAGTGACTTCTCCCTCTTTTCTTCTCAGAAAAAGTTTAGGGGGGGGGATGCCGATTGTTTTCTTGCTCGTGTGTGCACACAGGCTAATTAAAGGTGAGGGTGGAAGTGGTCCGCTCTTCCTTTCCTTTGACTTCTAAAATGGGCAACCAGTTCTGGATGCATTCTTGAAGTGGGGGGTTCAATGTGTAAGCTGAGAACTATTTAAAAAAAAGTGCTCAATGTATAAGCTGACACCCGATTATAGTCGATTAATGTGAAAGTAAATACAGATCTCCCATTTTGATATCTGAAAATGCGCAGGTTTCATAAAGCTTGTTTTGAGTTCCGCAAGTTTCATAAAGCTTGTTTTGAGTTCATTTTATGCTTTTGGGCTAATCAGGACTAAATTTACAGTTTCACTTTAGTGAAATCTAATTCCAAATCAAAATGTTCAATGTCAATCGCAAGGTGCGTGTTTCCTTTTTCAGGCTGGCTTACAATGCAAGTCGAGGAAGAGTATGGTCTACTCCCTGGAATGGGGGAGGGGGTGAATTAGAAGTTGGTCGAAGGAAGGAAAACGTGACTTTTTTACGATGTATTTTACACAGCCGAACGAGAACGAAATTTACAGCCCACTTTTTTTTGTTGCTAGAAAAATAAGATCTGAGAGATCTTATCTTACCAGTTCATCTTGTAACAAACAATGCTCTAGTAGACCCGTATTAAATCGAACATTCATTCTGCCCTATTATCTTCTGATAATTGTTATTGGTGCAAATTCCAATAAAGACCCCTTCGAAATAACTACCTTTTCCCTCGGGAACTGTGAAAGGTTGTTGTATTGAGAGTTGACTGTAACAAATATGAAGGTAAAATAATTACGTCAACACTAACCAAATAGAAATAGCTACTGTATATTTACTGCACTATTGCAGCTTGACTCACATAAATAAATAATGTTTACACTTAATTTCGTCATTCACTCTCAGTTACTAATACAAACTTTCTGAAATGTCCTCACTTGCATCCATCTTGTCCAATATTCCAGTTACCTGAAAACTTTTGATCACAATTCCACGGAGATTGAGTTCCATGCCTCACGAACACATTCACAAACAATCGGCAGCGACGCACGTTTCACCCTCCCGCTCCCGCGTGGTGAGAGTTCACGCTGCGTTGATGTCATCCATCTATTGTAAGCATCAAGCGCTGCGACCTTGAAGGAGCAGTTGATAACTTTGCTCCCTCCCCTCCTATGAAAAGCCTAACATCTGGAAGTTCAATGTCGTGTGGTGAATGCAATAGGTACGAAAGCAAGGAAAAGATCGTTTTTATGATCTACTGATTAATTGTAAATGAAATACGTAAATGTTAGTCCGACACTAAGAAAGCCATTTCTGGGACCTGAATTGTGCATTATATACGATATATATTTTTTGTTGCTTTTCCCCATCAAAAACTAGGGTGCATATTATGTTGCATTATACACGTGTAAATACGGTATTTACCAATACCGGCAGATAAATTTCCAGTATTTTCGGTCTTCTGCAGCATCTGTAGAAACGTCATGACACTTTTGAGGATTCTAACTTACTTAGGAGATTTTACAAAATTCTGCTGCAGTTTGTATTTGGAACCAGTATTATGTGATTACATAACATGCTTTATATGTTTTCCCATATTATAAATACAATCTTCAATGTCTCGTTGCCACAAAAATGGTACTTTCCTGCATTTTTAGTTTTTCACATGGGTCACCAGTAAAATGTGATCTGATGTACTTCTTGAATATTTTGAAGGAAAATGCTTGGTAAATTATTGCATACAATTGGAGTGGGGTACTTACACACTTATATAAATAAATATTTGGAGCAGTTTATAATTGTTGCAATTTCCAATCATCGTTATCAGTGGGAGTCTGTGTCAGTGATTGGTATTGGTTCAAAGGGGTATTAGCTTAACCGTAGTCTTCGTTGTTTTTATTATCTTGTGTTCGGAGGTAGGTAACAGTTGACAATATTGCCATCTTTTTGTATTTTCCACGTAATGTAATTTATTGTTATTTCATTTTTTCCTCAGAATGACCTGGATGATCCTGAACGTGGCATGATATTTGTGTGCTCCGCAACCCATAAAACAAAATCCATGTACTTTTTCTTGGCCCAAACTGAGCAGGGGGATATATTTAAGATCACATTAGAAACCGATGAAGACATGGTCACGGAAATTAAACTGAAATATTTCGATACTGTCCCAGTGGCATCGGCAATGTGTGTGTTAAAAACTGGATTCTTGTTTGTTGCATCTGAATTTGGAAACCAGTAAGTAATATAGTTTTTTCCTAATACATACCGAGTAACCTTATCTAACATTTTTTTGGACCTGGAATCACAATTTACTTGAAATGCACATCACAGTGAAACCATATCTATTTTATAGCACAATTCTACAGGGTTAAAACGGGTAAATATCAGGATGTTCACTTTTAGTAATGTGATTCTTTTGAGGGAAACTCATTTTCTGTTTATTGCTGATGATAAGTTTTGAAGAAATGGTGTAAAAGATAGACTATGTCTGTTCACAATGTATAGAATCTAAATAAACTTTCTAACATTTAATATAAAATGGCTCATGCTCTGTATTGGAGTCAACCACGTGGTCAATTACTGTAAATAATACACACTTGCAGAATTTTGTCTGGAGAATCACCACAAGATCACAGTGGTTTATAATGCTATATTTTGTAATGCACAGAAACATGAACAGTGAAAGTGTAGCCTCCTCTTGTATTGGCTTAGAGGAGAAATAGATAAGCGTCTTAATTGTTTCAGGAATGAATACAAAGATGAACACACAGACTGTGTATTAAATGAGTTATGTAAATTGTTTTACTTCATTGCTCATCATCCAAATAGAATGTTCTTGCATGCCGAAAACCTCTTAGAAGCACTGCACACACTTGAAAACAAAAACGGCTACTAACAAATCTCCCATGTTGCACACCTGTTCTACTTGTATAGGTGCAGCATTAATAAGGTGGTAATGTTACAAGATGCAGAGGCGATTGGCACTATTCACAGAGTTGCAGCCAGGGCCGGTGGAAAAAGGGGGGGGGGGGGTGAACCATGCCACCACCTAGAACGACTCAGGGCAGCAAAATTTGAAGTGAAGAGGAAAATAGACCTATTGAAAACTTGGAAGTTATTATATTATATAACTTGGAAGTTAGTATATACCAACCCACCATTTTGAAGGAACATATCAGTAGTCTTACTTTAAAACCACCAAGTGCCACAAGGTGGGAAAGCAGATTCGATGCCTTAACTCTGTTGATATATCAAGTGGGAGAGTTCTATGATGCGCTCCTTCAAATAATTGTTGACAATAAAACTGTCGAAATGATCGCATGTGAAGCTCATTGTGACATTACATTCCTTTGCTCAGTAGTTATCTGGTATGACTTTTTACTCCACGTAATGTAATGAGCAAATGTCTTCAAAACATTAAATTACGATGTGTTAGATGCTATTAGATTTCTTGCAAATATATCGGTGGTTTGATAAAAGCAGGAGCGATGAAAAATTTCAAAGTTTCATAAGATGCCACTTGGCACCCTGGCAGGGCCTCCCTCTCTCCATTCGTGGAGGTGTCAGGAGGCGGTGACCTGCGAGTCCCGGTTGATGATAAAGAATTGGCATCGAATTTAGATATAGATGATCCAAGATAGGCAACACTGTACAGGGCCGAAATCGAAAGGGAGCAGCATCTGCCCCACCGGCCAGGGCAGCAAGATGACTAGGGCCGTCCCTGGGTGCAGCAAGCAGTAGCTGTGTCTACAATGTGGCTCTTTAGGCCAGAAGGCAGCAGTTATGCCCTTTGCCCTATTCTGCTTTTGGGGTTAGAATATTAGTACTTAACAAACTTCCTTTGCTTTCTGTATGGTGATTTAGAGCAATACAGTAAAGCCCCGATTTTACGTTTTTCAGGGGTCCATAAATAAAAAAATTTAAAATGTGGGAAACTTAAAAAGGGGGAAAGCATAAGGAAGGGGTCAAACTCAAGTGTCTGTAAGAAATTACTCTACAATCGACTTTTTAGGGTGTATATTGTATCAAAAATTATTTAACAACAGGAAAGAAGTATAATTAATTTCTAATGACAAAAGCAAGACGTGCTGTGAGAGTCAATGATGGATTAACGGGACCCACTTTCAAGAATAGGGACGGTGGATGACTGCTTCTTACAGTTGCCTATTAAGTTCAGTTTATGCATCTGATCGTATGAGATCTCTCTTTACTCTGTAAAGTGGTAACTAGTTGCTATTTTTAGAAGTCACGGGTAATGGGGGTGGGGGGTGATCATTTATAGCTGAATGCCAAGCATCTTTAAATACTGTAATCAGTGTCCTGAAGATGTGCAGAATGATTCAGATTCCACTGGAGCTGCATATGTATCCAGTCCCGATCAGTGCAACAGTATGAAGTGAACAAGACAAGCTTTGTCAAACTTATGCATTTTTAGACGTCTCAATAAATTATTGGTGACGTGCGTAGGATTTTCGAAAGGGGGAATGAGGTTACGTATACTTTTTATAGTAGTCAGCCCTCACTTTGCCATCTTTTCCTACCTTTGACATTCTTTATATTTTTTTTTAGAAATACTGGCCAGAGGAAGGGGGCTTATGGCCCCCATCACCCCCCTTTGGGCACGCCACTGATTGTTATTTTTACATCCATGTTAATTGATGATTTATTATTGGATTCAGAAGACTTGCTGAGAGCAAACACCCCTTCCACCAATAGTATTATCGTAAATAACGTGTTCCCCTTTTTTTCTTTTTTCTTCCCGTCAACGTTTAATATTGCATGATCAATTAAATTAGCTTTTCTTTTTCTAACTCCTCGCTTTATGTCTGGTACTCTGTTTCCTAATGGTGAAAACAAAACAACCTTCGAAGAGGAGATTCAAAACAATGCCCTTTTTCTTCCCTTCAGAGTGGATGAGTTATAGCTCTGGAGCCACGAGACTAAACTTTCCCTTCAGAGTGGATGAGTTATAGCTCTGGAGCCACGAGACTAAACATGTGGTGCCGGTTGCCAGCTGCCTGTTACTCGCCACCCCTCCCACCGATTTGTAATGGAAGGGAGGGGATGGGGGCACGAATAGGTGGTGGAGGGGTGCTGATTGTCTTATCAGAAGTGTGCTTATTCCCTGCCAACTTGCAGGAAGGAGGGAGGAGGGGAGAAGGATCACTGCTTGAAGCTCTCCCATATGAGCAAGATTTCTGACACGGGACATTAAAGAATGAGAAAGGGGCTGAATCCTTCAATTACTGCATAGTTCTGCACAGTGCCGGAGTAATGAGCTCATGTGAGGGAGGGGGGAAGATGGGCATCTTTTTTTTGTCACTTGCAGTACTCTGCTTGTTGAATGCACGTATTCAGGTTGAAGAGCAACTGCGTAATTTTAGATGCCAGAGGAAAGTCTTTTTTTCGCCTTTGTTAATTGGTTAAGATGTCTCGTGTAAGGGTGCTCACTTCCTCATGAACAAGAAAATCTGGGCAGAAATACTTCACACTTTTCAGTAATTACAAGACTAGTGATTAGGGATGGATGATATCGGAAGTTTGATATCACGATATATTGTCAAGAAAATAGTCACATGACATACTATATTTTTCCGTATTGTGATATCTGCGATGTAATGTCTCCACGATATATATCGCCAAATATCATGACGATATATTGCAGACATGATATATATCGCTAAAATATTGTAATAATATATTGCAGACATGGTATATATCGCCAAATATTCTGATGATATATTACTGACATGATATGCGTATATATCGCCAAAATACTGTGATATATCACAGACACGATATATATTGCTAAAATATCGTGAAGATATATCGTCTAGTTGATACCGCCGGGACGATATTTTTTCTATATGGGGATATATCGCCCAACACTACTAGTGATGATACAATAGGGGGCATGAGAAAGCAAATGCCCCCCCCCCCCCCCCCTGCAAATTAGAAAAAGGTGAAGGTAAAGTTTCTCATGCATTTTGCACAATGCCGTGACGCATATAAAAGTGAAAGAGGAGAGAGGAAACACTCACCGGATGCAGAAAAACTTCAAATTTTCAGATCTTCAGGAGTAGAGAAATGTTGTAGAACTTTGTGACAAGAACGAGGAAACTGGAGTTAGAGCTAACGTAAAATCGAGGTGAACATCCTATTATTTAATATGGCCTTTTGCCGGGGTCGGAGTGGATGAACGTATTAAGCGAGAAAATGTGTAATGCAGGAACGTAAAATCTGGATTGCACTGTACATTTATTTAAAATTTAATGAATACAAAAAATTTGCTCTAATATATAATCAATTTCTGCCATAATATGATGTATAAATGTCATGTCGGTAAGCTGAGAAAAACAGTGATGGATTATTTAAGCTGATTGTGGCATGAATTTGTTGATATAATTAATATAATTTGTATTTAAATGTCAATATATAAAGTTCTACGAGTTAGTTTATGCATTGACCTAATTGCAATTATCTGGAATTTTTTTGTTAGTGTGGTTGAATTTTGATTTAGCTAGCTAGCTGCCTTTGCTTTCCTTAAGACAATTTAGAGCATATGTTTATTTACTACATAAGTAATACAAAATCTTTTTATCCGTTACTTTCTTGTTCATACATAATAATGAAGCCATAATATAATTCTATTACCCGCGCTTCATCTGAGAGAATCAATTTACTTAATCTGATTGTGGCCTGCTCTATCTGTAGATACAGTTCTTATAATTTGGGTTTTTAGTTTAAATATTGTTTTTCAACATTGCAACACAAGACACAACATTAGCAGTTTTATCATATTTCATATTGCAAAAGTGCAAATAGCTTAGTGCTAAGGTCATAACTTGTAACCAAGGGGTCCAAGGTTCAATACCTGGTGGACGCACATAGTGTTCGAATCCCACTATAAACTTTTATGTTCTGTCCTGATTAGCCTATCTGTGGATAAAGTGAAACCTTCATTGCAAAACATGCTTTAATGTTCACTTTTGTTTTTAGCAGTTTTTGTATGAAGTGCCAAGCAGGTTTTTTTTTTGTTTTCTTTTTAAATCTTCTGGTTGGCATTGTGGTAGCTAGCCTTATTTGATTTCCTTAAGGCGATTTAGAGCAAGCAATACATTTAAAATATAACTGGTTGCAAAGAAAATTATCAAACACTCCCTTGGTCCATATATAATCAATGTGTGCCACAATATGATGATAATACTATTACCCGCGCTTCATCTGAGAGAATCAGTGAATGTGTATTTAATCTGATTGTGTCATACTTTTTCTCTTGATACTGTTCATATCATTTGTATTTTTTGTTTGTTTTTCAACATTGCTACACTTCTAAATGCCGAAGACATTCAACATTATACAGTCTTACCAAGTATTCATATTGGATTTGGTGCGTATTACTCACAATATTGAATATTAAAAATATTTCTATTAAGAACACACAAAAAATATCATATGAAAGCTATTTTACTTACGTATTTGTAAGTCTCAAAAAGAGAAAAAAGGTTACCCTATCAAGTGACGCGCCTAATTCCAGGTGTAGACGTAAATATAATTTATGAAGTTGTTCTACAGCTTCCCTGATGCATTTACCTAACATTCCTAATTGTAAATTTCTTTTCTGTTCGGCTCCCCTATCACTCATTGGTTTATACCCCTATTTTAGAAAGTTTGGGATAACCTCCATTCTCCTGCATTTCTTAAGGAACCAAATTATGTTGATGGTATTGTTCAACCTAATCCTTGTTTTTTCAAAAATTTGCATTTTTTCCCCCCGTATCGGAACTTTAATTCATATTGGATTTGGTGCGTCTTACTCACAAATACGTAAGTAGAATAGCTTTTATATAATACTTTTATTGTGTTTTTAATAGAAATATTTTTTAATATTAGTCTTAACATATGTTTTCATATTGCAAAGGTGTATTTCTGTGAACTCGGATTTTAGCTGAAGATGCCATATATATTGAGGTAATAGCGATTGGGGATTTTTTTTTTTTGTTTTCAGGCAATGCTTTCACTAATACCTATCAACAGCATTTGAATGAGTGGTATAATTTTTTTTTTCTAGTTTTTACCTGCCCTCGCTTTTTAATAACTTTTGTGAGTTTGAAGGTCCTGTAAATGATTGAAACATAGAGCAAGAGAATTCGCACATGACAGTTAGATTTATATTAATGTTGTAATAAGAATGTGATTGTAAGGTTGACCTCTACGCTATAATCTTGATCGAGAATTGCATTAATCTTTGGAGGAAATAAAATAATGCAGGTTTTGTAGTGTTTGTGTGAACATTGCTTACATCAAAAGAACAGATGAAATGTGTTGATAAGTGAGACTTCTGGTCGATCATGATTTGAAGCATCACTAACTGATAATATCCTTTAACAGAAATTTCTTAACACACAAATATTCTGCTAAGCTTGCTGTGAAATTAATGTTAATGCTTGCAGTTGTAGTATGTGTAGCTAGAGAACAAAATTCCTTTGAATTCCCTTGAAATGTGAAGATGTGAAATTATTGCCTGAAGAATGAGAACTTTACAAGGACCTAAAATACCATGAAATGATGACTACAGTTTTATCCGTGTTTCATATGAAGAAACTAATGATTTATATATTGTTCTGATTATGGTATAAATTTAGGTTTCCCCAACTTGCATGTTTAATCACCTGTTGGATTGTAAATTTCCATTAAGCTTATGAAGGTGCTTCTAATAAAGGCTAATCACTAAATTATTTTAGCTTAATTATATTAGGAACCGAGACTGAATGTGTTTATACAGTACCTTTTCCTAATGCAAAGTGCAACATTTATGTTCTTAAATGTTTGCATTACCACTTTTTGTAGATGCAAAATAATCTAACACACGTTATTTTTAGCAGTTTTTATTATATCTGAGACGTTACATCCTGCTTTCCAAGAATTTTTTCAAGCTCATACCAAGATACACACAACACACAACCTCACATGGCTAGTCGCTTCGAAGGATGTGTGCTTAGTAATGTAGAGTGGCTAGCCATGTGAGGTTGTGTCTTGTATGTGTATCTTTGTGTAAACTTCATGAAGTTCTGGGAAAGCAGGACGAAACGTTGCAGAAAAAAAAGGGTTACTAAAAATAACAGTTTAAGATTATTTTTCAAGTGCACTATTGCTTAAAAGGGAATGTGTGGAAGAAATTATTAAACAGTATGCTCAAGTCATGGTGGACACTTTAAATGTGGTTTTAACACTTTACAGGTCATGTAGCGTATTATAGTGCTTGGATTGGGGAAATGGAATGATGATGATAATGTGCTAATGATTGATAATGACTGAACTTTTCTTGACCTGATGATCTCCCTTACTTAATGTGTTTAAAAAGTGTCATTTTAGTTAACCATTATACTTGGAAGGTACAAGTAAATTGTAAATATATACTATATGCTTGACATTTGAACTAATGTGCATGCTGTGTAATCAGTAACTAAGTATTAATGGAGTTTGAATTTCCATAAATTAGGGGGAAAAGGAAATGAATTCTGTTGCATGATGTGTGCAAATGCACAATAAGCTTGTAAAATTTTAAAATTTCTGTTGCAAATTGTTTTTTTTGCAGTCAAGGAAATGGAGACATGATGTTTTTAACATGCTAGACTAATGATTGATAATGACTAAATTTGTCCTTGACTGATCATCGCCCTTACTTAATGTTTTTTAAAAATGTAATTTTTTAATTTTAACCATATACTTGAAAGGCACATAATATATATGGAGCAAATTTGTAAATATAATAATCTGTTTGTCATTTTAAGTAATGTGCAATGCTGTGTATTCAGTAACTAAGTATTAATGGAGTTTGAATTTCCATAAATTAGGGGGAAAAGGAAATGAATTCTGTTGCATGATGTGTGCAAATGCACAATAAGCTTGTAAAATTTTAAAATTTCTGTTGCAAATTTTTTTTTGCATTCAAGGAAATGAAGAGATGAAGTGATGTTTTTAACGTGCTAGACTAATGATTAATAATGACTAAACCTGTCTGTCACTGATCATCTCCCCTACTTAATATTTTTTTATAAAATGTAATTTTTAGTTACCCATTATACAGGGAGGTTATTTCAGTCGTTTATCGTCACAGCGTCGGCTGCCGAACGGCCCCTTCATGCAACATGTCCCGGCAAATTGACTTACAGGAAGTCCGTAACAGAAACCGCTTGTTTCGTAATGTTTCCACTTTTCACAATTACAGTTACAATTGAAATAAGCACGTACCTTGTCGCAAGGATGCTGCAAGAGGTGTCCTCCCAAATACAAATATTTCTGGCACCTTATTTCTGACATCTAATCTTAGATTAGACATTGCTACTTTATCCTCAGTTGACAGAAAGGGAAGACAGCATCCCGGCGCCTAAAGCAAACCGAAAGCGTAAAATGATATTTAAAAGTAGTAATAATGATGATGACTAACCTCCTGTGTTATGAGAGATGTTGAAAATGACCTCCTTGAACAGCAATACAACACGTTTCTTAGGTTCAAGAGATCCTGTCTCTGGTAATGGCCTGACCAGTTTTCTGCAAGAATTAGTTTTCACGTAATTATCGTACATAAAAACTCTTTGTTCAAGACTGTATTTTTTTAACTAATGAATGAATAACAATTAACACACAATAAAGCACTAGCACTAAATAACACAGTATAAAAAACACGTGTACTGATAAAATCAAACAGAAGTGAGCATGAGGGTACGGTACACTCACTACGTCTGGTAGCCGACAGTGTTGCTAACCATTTTTTGGCAATGTCCCTACGCCAAGTAAAGCGACTAAAAAAAAAACCTCATGAGCGCATAATATATATGGAGCAAATTTATAAATATAATAATCTGCTTGTCATTTTAAGTAATGTGCAATGCTGTGTAATCAGTAGAGGCACATATTTTTGGTAAATAAAAAATAAAATTTTCGGTACAAAAATGGAGTCAATTTCAGGTTCAAAAGCGGTAAATAAAATAAAATATCGGTGTTATAGCGGTGAATAATCACATCAAAAGTGCCATATAAAATGACATTTTGGTTTTAAAATTGTGAATATAATCCAAAATTTGATTTAAAAAGTGCACTTATTACACAAAATAAACTTACCCCTTCTAATAGCACATTTATGTAGTTATCAGAGTATTAAGTTTATTTCTGTGTAAAGGAGTCCATTTTTGCTTCTCCAATATTAACAGCAGAATTAATCAATTTTCCAGGAATTGCATAACTCTCAGGATAATTCAGACCTCGGAAGGTGTAGCGTCGGTGAATAAACCCTGAATTTCGTGTTTAAGAGTTAATTTCGCTTTTTGCAGTTCATTTCGCATTATTTCGTGATAAAACATGGTCACAAAATGCATCTCACACCTTTCAAAAACATGAACAATTAACACTACAATGTGTTTTTTCAAATTTCGTTTTTTCGTCAAAAACGAAATATGCATGCCCCTAGTAATCAGTAACTAAGTATTATTGAAGTTTGAATTTCCATAAATTAGGGGGGAAAAGGATATGAATTCTGTTGCATGTGGTGTGCGAATGCACAATAAGCTTGTAAAATTTTAAAATTTCTGTTGCAAATTGTTTTTCTGCAGTCAAGGAAATGGGGAGATGAAATGATGTTTTTAACGTGCTAGACTAATGATTGATAATGACTAAAGTAATTTTTTAGTTTTAACCTTATACTTGAAAGGCACATAATATATATGGAGCAAATTTGTAAATATAATAATTTGCTTTCATTTTAAGTAATGTGCATTGCTGTGTAATCAGTAACTAAGTATTACTGAAGTTTGAATTTCCATAAATTACGGGGGCAAAGGATATGAATTCTGTTGCATGTGGTGTGCAAATGCACAATAAGCTTGTAAAATTTTTAAAATTTCTGTTGCAAATTGTGTTTCTGCAGTCAAGGAAATGGGAGAGATGAAATGATGTTTTTAACGTGCTAGACTAATGATTGATAATGACTAAATTTGTCCATGACTGATCATCTCCCTTACTTAATGTTTTTTAAAAATGTAATTTTTTAGTTGTAACCGTACACTTGAAAGGCACATAATATGTATGGAGCAAATTTGTAAATATAATAATCTGGTTGTCATTTTAAGTAATGTGCAATGCTGTTTAATCAGTAACTAAGTATTACTGAAGTTTGAATTTCCATAAATTAGGGGGAAATGGAAATTAATTTTGTTGCATGATGTGTGCAAATGCACAATAAGCTTGTAAAATTTTAAAATTTCTGTTGCAAATTGTTTTTCTACAGTCAAGGAAATGGAGAGATGAAATGATGTTTTTAATGTGCTAGACTAATGATTGATAATGACTAAATATGTCCGTGACTGATCATCTCTCTTAATGTTTTTTAAAAATGTACTTTTTTAGTTTTAACCGTATACTTGAAAGGCACATAATACAGTGTGTCCATTTCTCCTGAGAGATCGGGAGAAGCGTGGCAGGCGGTTCTTACGGAGATGCCGACATTTGCGGCCTGTAATGCCCGCTTATTTTTGTGGACATATGCAGACATTTATAAATATTGCAAGACGAACATTAACCTGTGTTATAATTTATCATCTGTAATTCATCCAAGTTCTGCCCTTATATACACAAAAAAATACGCTTTAGAAGCGATGTTAAGAGCCACAGATAATAAAACATTTTAATCATAGTTTTGACCAGTAACGATTTGCCTAAGTTTATATCCTTGAAAGAGTTTTGTGCCGATGGGGATCGTTTGGAGGTTTCGAATGTGCAACACTGTATCAAGATTACGCTGTAGACGAAACGGTTAAAAGTCAATGGTGTTCGTGAGCTTCCTTGCAATCCGAAATCTCTGAGCTCGAGTTTTTTGTTCCTTCGCAACAGAGCTGTGAATATAGTGGCGAGCAGATGTGAACCAAGAGCGTGTTAATTTCATACTGTGCGCAAGAGTGTTATTCTTGGTTACTTGCCATTACTTGTTTGTGTTATTGCAGTGTGTGTGTATTGTGTCAGTGAGACGATTGGATTGCCAGACACAAGGTTCACGTTACGAGGGGGGCTGATAAGTTCTCGGCCCGGCCCAGAAGGACTTTAGCTACAGGCACGAAAGTTTCAGGCTATTCAACGTATTCTCCCCAAAAGTCTACACACTTGGCACTTTGTTGCTCCAACTTCTCTAACCCCTCCGGAAAAAAAAGAAAAGAAAAAAAAAAGAGATTTCGGCAGCTGCTCTAACCTCGTTATCACTTCTAAATTTCTGTCCTTTCAGAACTTTTTTCAGTGTAGGGAAGAGAGAATAATCAGAGGGTGCTAGGTCTGGTGAGTAAGGTGGGTGGTCAATGCACTGAAACCCTAGGTCCTTCAGAAAGTCCATTGTTCTTCCAGAGCCTTGTGAACAGGAGCATTGGCCTGCAGAAACAACACACTTCTTCTCAATGTTCCACTGAGCTTTTCTTTAATAATGTCCTTTAACTTAGCCAGAAGACTGCAGTAATACTCTGATGTTATGTATGGTTTGTCCCTTTGGAAGGTAGTCTGATAACAAAACACCATCCTTATTCCAGAATATTGAGGCAACCAGACCTGCAGACCTCTGTGCTTTGAATTTCTTTGGCTGGGTGATCCTGAGTGGGGCCACTCGCATGATTGCTGTTTGGTCTTAGGATCAAAGTAGTGGAACCAACTTTCATTCTGGGTGACAAGCAGATTCAAAAAAATCGTCCTTAGAGTTTGCAAAATACAGCAAAATCACCTGAGAAGATGCCACACTTTTGCGTTTCTCATCGGTGTTCAAACGTTTAAGCATAGAATAGTTAAAGCACCCATTTCGCGGAAAGCTTGTGCATGTCCAACTGATCATGGATTATTGACCATACACGTTCTTTGGATATGTGCAAGGTCTCAGCTATCGCTTCAAGACAAATTCGTGTGTTACTCAAAATCAGGCCATGAACCTCATCCACTTTTTCCAGAGTTCACACTGACACTGGCCTCCCACACCTTTCAGGCATGAACCTCATCCACTTTTTCCAGAGTTCACACTGACACTGGCCTCCCACACCTTTCACAATCTTCTGTGGAAAAATCACCACACTTAAAGTTTGAGCACCATTTCTTCACAGTGGAGTGTGAAGGTCAATGTACACCCAATGTGTCTAGCATGCCACCATGGATTTCCTTCGGCGACTTCTGATACAGGAAGAAGAATTTCATGACACCTCGCAACTTCTCCTTGGTAAATTCCACATTTGGCTGCACCATGCTTCAACCAATGTCCTGTAAAGGAAAAACCGTTAGTGATACGATCATCCCAGCTAGCACTTAAACTTCCAAAATATCAATGATTCAAATGCAATGCATGATTTCAGGATGACATGTGCGGAAGGGGGTCAGGCCGAGAACTTATCAGCCCCCCCCCCCCTCGTAGAACAAATAATTTTTATGTATGACACTTACGTGAAAACAAACTCGTGTGGAGACATGTGTAGACAATTTGTATAGAAATTCCCAGGTGTTTCACATCCACATAGAGATATGGTTAGACATCTTGTCCTTAAATTACGAGAAACTGGATCGTTAAATTGTAAAACACCTAAGCAAAAACGACTGATTCTAACCGAAGCAAAACTCGATGAAATTGGTACAGCGTTAGAACGTTCTCCTCTACGCCGTGTTTCATAGGGGATGAGCGTGTCAAAATCATCAGCACATACAGCCACTAAGCTATTAAAATTAAAACCATACAGAGTTTCTATATGCAAGAATTACGGCCCCCTGACAACGTAAGTAGAGTAAATTTCTGTAATTGGGTTTTGCAGAATATTGTAGATGGTATTGTTGATCCACAGTTAATATTTTTTTCGGATGAGGCATGGTTTTACTTGCGTGGTCATGTTTGTTCACAGAACAATAGATACTGGAGCACTGAAAATCTCCGAATAATACACGACGTTCAGTTACATGATGCAAAAATTGGTGTGTGGTGTGCTGTAAGTGCAAAAAGAATAATAGGGCCTATATTTTTTTGAGAGAGGTACCGCACACAAATACTCGTGCCGTTTTTTCAGTTACCAGGTAATGAGAGACAATATGGGTATTTTCAACAAGATTCGGCCACAGCCCATACCACCGCTGATTCTTTGGACGCTATAAGGGAGGTTTTTGATGACAGAATAATTTCTAGAGGTTTATGGCCTTCACATTTGCCAGATCTACCATATGTGACTATTATTTGTGGGGAACCTTAAAAAATAGAGTCTACCGAAATAACCCTCATAGCATCAACGAACTAAAAGCCAGTATAAGGGCAGAACTTGGAAGAATTACGGAAGAAGAACTTTTGCGTGTGTATCAAAATTTCATCAAATGATGCCAGGAATGTGTGAATGTAGGTGGACATCAGTTTGAACAAATCTTATAACACAGGTTTGTGCTCGTTTTGAAATATTTATATAAATGTCTGCATATGTCCATAAAAATAAGCGGTCATTACAGGCCGCAAATGTTGGCATCTCCGTAAGCGATGCCCGCCACACTTCTCCCGATCTCTCGGCTGAAGATCGAAATGGACGCACGGTATATATAAAGCAAATTTGTAAATATAATAATCTGCTTGTCATTTTAAGTAATGTGCAATGCTGTGTAATCAGTAACTAAGTATTACTGAAGTTTGAATTTCCATAAATTAGGGGGTAAAAGGATATGAATTCTGTTGCATGATGTGTGCGAATGCACAATAAGCTTGTAAAATTTTAAAGTTTCGGTTGCAAATTGTTTTTCTGCAGTCAAGGAAATGGAGAGATGAAATGATGTTTTTAACGTGCTAGACTAATGATTGATAATGACTAAATTTGTCCATGACTGATCATCTCCCTTACTTAATGTTTTTTAAAAATGTAATTTTTTAGTTTTAATCTTATACTTGAAAGGCACATAATATATATAAAGCAAATTTGTAAATATAATAATCTGCTTGTCATTTTAAGTAATGTGCAATGCTGTGTAATCAGTAACTAAGTATTACTGAAGTTTGAATTTCCATAAATTAGGGGGGAAAAAATATAAATTCTGTTCCATGATGTGTGGAAATGCACAATAAGTTTGTAAAATTTTAAAATTTCTGTTGCAAATTGTTTTTCTGCAGTCAAGGAAATAGAGATGAAATGATGTTTTTAACGTGCTAGACTAATGATTGATAATGACTAAATTTGTCCATGACTGATCATCTCCCTTACTTAATGTTTTTTAAAAATGTATTTTTTAAATTTTAACCGTATACTTGAAAGGCACATAATATATGGAGCAAATTTGTAAATATAATAATCTGCTTGTCATTTTAAGTAATGTGCAATGCTGTGTAATCAGTAACTAAGTATTACTGGAGTTTGAATTTCCATAAATTAGGGGGGAAAAGGATATGTATTTTGTTGCATGATGTGTGCAAATGCACAATAAGCTTGTAAAATTTTTGTTGCAAATTGTTTTTCTGCAGTCTAGGAAATGGAGATATGAAATGATGTTTTTAACGTGTTGGATCAATGATTGATAATGACTAAATTTGTCCATGACTGACAATCTCCCTTACTTAATGTTTTTTTAAAAATGTAATTTTTTAGTTTTAACCTTATACTTGAAAGGCACATAATATTTATGGAGCAAATTTGTAAATATAATAATCTGCTTGTCATTTTAAGTAATGTGCAATGCTGTGTAATCAGTAACTAAGTATTACTGAAGTTTGAATTTCCATAAATAGGGGGAAATGGATATGAATTTTGTTGCATGATGTGTGCGAAAGCACAACAAGCTTGTAAAATTTTAAAATTTCTGTTGCAAATTGTGTTTCTGCAGTCAAGGAAATGGAGAGATGAAATGATGTTTTTAACGTGCTAGACTAATGATTGATAATGACTAAATTTGTCCATGACTGATCATCTCCCTTACTTAATGTTTTTTAAAAATGTAATTTTTTAGTTGTAACCGTATACTTGAAAGGCACATAATATATATGGAGCAAATTTTAAATATAATAATCTGCTTGTCATTTTAAGTAATGTGCAATGCTGTGTAATCAGTAACTAAGTATTACTGGAGTTTGAATTTCCATAAGTTAGGGGGAAATGGAGATGAATTTTTTTGTAAAATTTTAAAATTTCTGTGTTGCAAATTGTTTTTCTGCAATCAAGGAAATGGAGAGATGAAATGATGTTTTTAATGTGCTAGACTAATGATTGATAATGACTAAATTTGTCCATGACTGATCATCTCCCTTAAAGGTAAAGTGTTCCCCTGTGCATAGCACCATGCCATGAAGGCGTATAGGGTGTGTGGGGGTAACGCCCCACACTTTCTTGATCCGGTCGTGAGTGGGGGTGATGTGATCAGCATCACGCCCCTGACCGCCTTTACCCCCCAGGGTTTCCCCCAGGTACCCATGTTATTCGACGCTGGGTGGGCGCCGGGGCCGCTTTCACCGTTAGAAAAGTTCCCGGATTTGAACCGGCCGGGGATCGAACCCGGGACCTTGAGCATGGTAGTCAGATGCGTTACCGACTGAGCCACCACGGATCATCTCCCTTACTTAATGTTTTTAAAAAATGTAATTTTTAGTTGCCCTTTATACTTGAGAGGCACACAATATATGTGGAGCAAATTTGTAAATATATGAATCTGTTTGGAATTTAAACTAATGTTCAATGCTGTTTAATTTTTAAGTAAGAAATACTGGAGTTTGAATTTCCATGAATTATAGGAATTTGAGATGAATTCTGTTGCTTGTATGGAAATAATTAAGCTCAATAAGATAATCAGCATGTTTTAAAAAATCTTTGTTGCGAATTGTTTTGCTTGAGTAAAGAGAACTTGATACGCACCCACTTATTGTATCATTTTAAGTGTTTGATATGTTTAATATGTTAATTGTCTATTATGACGTAATTTGTTTTGCTCAATTGGGTAGTCTGTTATGGTTATGGACTAACCTTAAAACATTTGATTGTGGGTTGTGAGGGGAGAGAATTCACAAAACTTTATGCCAAACACCCCACGCCCGAAACCTGGGTGGTACTCCACAATATTCAGACTCTCGCAAAAAATACATATACCAAAGCAAAACGACAGGCATGGAAACTCTTCTGTCAGTCCCTTGATATGAATCTCCCAATCGGAGCAATTTGGCGCAAATTCAACTCTTTACGACACCCCCATGTTCCTCGCCCCCGACCGATTAATAATGCCTGGGAAGTTGAATTTATGGATCTCCTCACACCTCCTACAGTCACCTTACCTCCCCCCTTTATAGACCAGACAAACATCACATTTACAGCAGACTTCCCTCCTATTACAATACCGGAACTCCAACATATTTTAGAAAACAGCCCATCTACTGCCCCAGGATATGATGGTATCACTTATGCCATCCTCAAACATTTACCAGAACAAGGACTCAATATTCTCACTGCGATTTTTAACTCTGTTTATCGTAGGGGCAAAATCCCGAGAGGTTGGACCCAACATGTTGTTATCCCGATATTAAAACCGAATAAACCAGCTATACATGCTACATCTTATCGCCCTATCGTTCTCATACCGGTTATGGCTAAACTTTTTGAAAGAACTTTACAACACCGAATATCTTGGAATTTAGAAAAACCCAATTTTTTTCCTCCCTCCCAAATGGGTTTTCGCACCGGGCTTGGCAGTCAAGACGCTATATGTACCCTTACAGTGGCACTTCAGAATAGCCAAATATTGCGACAATATTGCTTTAGTTTATTCATAGATGTTGCTCACGCCTAAGATTCGGTTCAAATTCCAATATTATACCAAATTCTTGATACTCTTCATATTCATCCGGTGGTAGCACAATTAATATGGCATTTATATCAAGAACGCATATTGGTTTTTTGGTTTCCCCATAATGTCACGGGACCAAGATTAATCCGGAGTGGTGTCCCATAAGGCTCCCCACTCAGTCCAATCCTCTTTAATACACAGTACTTACATCAAACACTAAATTCAAATCATCATATCCTTCAATATGCTGACGATTTTTGTTTCTATAATAGTACATCAGATGCCACTCGAGGCATCTTAGACTTACGCAACTTTATCATTCAATTACAAGATCAATTATCGCAACGCGGTTTATCATTTTCCCCGGAGAAATCTCAGATCATTATTTTCAATCAGTATATGCTTACTCGTTATCCTAACAATTTAACTAATTTACATCAAATTCCGGTGGTCCAAACCTGTAAATACTTAGGGATTCATTTTGACCGTAAATTAACTTGGCAACCACATCTTACATATTTGCTCACAAGAGGGAAAAAATTGTTAAACATTTTGAAAGGGCTTGCCACTACCAAATGGGGGGGTCACCCCTCCATTATGTTATTGTTTTATAAGAATTGTTTTCGTTCACTTTTTGATTATTCGGCTCCCGTATTGGGCGGGATGTCTGATCGCTGGCTACAAAAAATGTATATTTTACAACGTCAGGCACTCCGCCTTTGCCTCTGCTTAATGGCATCTAGTCCCAATGTTAGCGTTTATGGAGAGAGTGCTGAACCGCCTCTCTCCTTCAGATACCAATACTCTACCATGAAATACATATTGAAAACATGGGAACGACACCCTCACCCCTTCAATACCGTATTCGCTATTCAACGACAACTGAACGAAACTTTAACCCTCGATCGCTTTCGCCCTCGGCTTTTCTTTTTGTCTTGTTATAATATTGATCGAGACGCCTATCATCTCAGCTTCACATTTACATCTCCTTTGATTTACACTTTACCGATACTCACCGCCCCTCTCCCTAATATTAATTATACCGATTTCGGTCGACACGAATACTACAAAGAATTATGGCCCGACTACACTTTTATTTACACAGATGGTTCCAAAGATGCCGCCCGCGTTGGATGTGCCTTTTATGTCCCTCGATACAATGTTGTACGTCAATTTTCCTTATCGTCAGAAGCGTCTATTTACTCGGCAGAGTGCTATGCCATTTATCAGGCTTTGCTCCACGCTCGTGAAGCACACTACCCGCAAACTTTAATTCTCACAGATGCCGTCAGTGTATTATTTACGATCGCTCGTTGTGGTAAGGCAGCTTATCGTTTGCAACTCTTTCCCACCTTAATTTTACAGGAGTACTTTCACCTCCACCACAACGACCAACGCGTACAGTTCACTTATGTCAAAGCGCATAGCAACCTTAATCCTTATCAAGACCTAGTGGATCTTTATGCCAAAACAGCTGTGGACGTTCCTTCCCCCTCTCCTATCCGACTTGCCTATACTGATCTTTTACCTCGGGTCAAAAAAAAAATTCATTCCCAGTGGGAAAATTGGGTTCATGCCGCAGTGGCACAAACCACTACTTATAAATGGTTCATCGATAAATTTCCTATTCGACCCTGGTTTCATCACCTAAAAATGCCTCGTGAAGTGATCACTTGTATCCTACGCCTTAGAACGGGACACGTGACCACAAACGATCATCTGGCAAGAATTCACCAAACTCCCTCTCCCAGTTGTAGCTGTGGAGAACATAAACAAACCCCCACCCATTTATTTTTTCAATGCCCGGTATGGAATACACAACGTCAGGCACTCTTTCACAGACTCCTTCGAAAAAAGGTTCCTTTTCCTCTCTCCTTGCCCTCTTTACTTTCATCACCTTCCCCCTCTACTATGTGGATTCTCTATGGATTTGCTCGACAGTGTGAACTCCGCTTTTGATATCATCCCTCATCATTGCAGTGAAGTGAAGTGTAACAAAATATTGTGCTGTTCATACTAGTGCGCGAATTTCCAGCCCTGTTTTCAGACCGTTGCCCAAGACTGCTACCATGCATGCGGTGAGAGGCATGAAGAAGAAGAAGAAGAGAATGATTATGGATGTTTCTGGAATAATGGAAGTGATTTTGGAAATGTGAATGTGTTAATTTGTGTAATTTGTGTAGTGAAAAAGTATTATGATCTAAATACACTTTTCTTTGTAATAAGAAGTTTAATTGTGAGTTCAAGTGTTATATATTTACATTAACTGACATCTAAATATATTTTTGTGTGTGGGAGTTATTAAAGTCTACGTAAGCATATCCTTATCTGATTCCCACAACCTGAGGGCTTCATTGTAGGCTGATAAGTCTCATGCTCGCCGTGGAGGAATAAAAGTTAGTAGCTCCATTGAGACTAAACCGGGGAACGTAACAAACTGAGATGAAATGATGTTTTTTAGGTGCTAATGATTGATAATGACTAAATTTTTCTACGACTGATTATCTCCCTTAATGTGTTTCAAACAGTATTTTTTTTGAATGAACCAATATCGTTGAAAAGATTATAAAGTTTTACACCAATGTAATTTCTGTTGAATAGAAAGAATATGAAATTGTTGCCTGAAGAAAGATCTTCATATGCACCTAAAATACCATGAAATGATTACTACAGCATTTTAATCCGTGTTTCATATGAAGGAACTAATGATATGTATCGAGTTCTGATCATGGCAAAATTGTAGATGTTTACAATTGATTCATCATTAATTTATCGAAGCTTGATTGTACAAGATGTCTAAAAAGTCATGCAGTCAAGACTTTGAACTGACATAACTTTTGTACAAAAAGTGTAAGACCACTTTGTTATATAAACGGGTCTTTCAAGATGATGTGTACACTAACGAACTCTAGGGTTAAATATAAGAAGTAGAGATGACGTCAGGTGTGATCTGATTGGTGCTGCACAGATGAGCTCGAGTGTTCAAGAGCGAACAGGAAGGCTGAAGCACTAGAGTTCTGGGTAGCATGCCGATCTGATACTCTGCACGTACACTAGCGTTATTCATGTAAGGTAGAGTTCGTTAATTCTAATTGGTATTTGGTATGTGTCTTTAATTTAACTTAGATGAATTAATGGAACGATAGAATGGTTCCAAAAGATTTTGTTAACCTTATTATATTTTTCAATTTGGTTTCATACGTGCAATAAAACTCATGTTAATATATAACTTCATCTGGTTTCTTTGAAACATGCTGGTTTCAACTGTAACATCTGTATTTTTCAATGAACATTTTCGAGACTCATAGGACTATCTATAGCATGCTCCACTGCGCGGTCACATCAGCCTCGTTTCCTCACGGGAGTTTCGTTTTCTAGAAGGAACCGAGGGTGGTGATAAGTGATAGATTTTGCACTAGGTATTAACTTTGTCTATGTGGATGTTTTTTAAACATTAAACAAGAAAATTATACTCTACATGAACGTTGAATGTGGGGAAAGGTTACCAAGGTGTAAAAATGTTTTTGTATGAAGTAAAAAAGAACGTTAATAAAACTTAGCTATGGAGTTGCTTGCAGTTATAGTAGGGGTGGGACAGATTAATCAGTAATCTTATCGGTATTGTCCAATTTCGGCATATTTGTTTATCAGTAAAATTATCTATTATTTTACCGATCTGATATTTCTATAAATATGTTATTATTTAATGCAAAATTATGCCATTTCATTATTTTTATGGATAACCTCCATGCCCTACTATTAAAAGAATTAAGTGTCTATATAAATATGCAACTTCTTTTGCACTGCACTGCACTTCACACACACATTTATTAAGTAGGTCAATTAACCATTCCCGTTCAAGGACCATTCGGAATTTTATGTGAGATCGGTATTGGTAAATTTTGTATCTACTTATGGGTATTGGCCAATCATTAAGTAATACTAATAGGTGCATTTCAGTGCATTCTTGGTTTTAGCATGCGTTTTATTAAAGATTGGGTGATATGAAGTGCTAGGTGCAATGCCAATGCAATTTAGTGGAATGTTTTTTGTATTATAGGGCAAAGGCAAACTTACCAGTGATTTGCTGGTTGACTTCGGTACTCGCATCATCTGTTTCATGCTTTGAAGCATGTGAGAATTCTTCCCATGTTACTTTTTCTATTTTACTTTTGCACATTCGTCACCATCTCTCTAGCATCTGAACGTAAAGTTCTTCCATGCTGAAAACACATGACACCACAACAAAAACAGCTACAATCAACATTCCATCTTGCACATATAATCTACTTTTATCCATGCATTTCTAATAAGTTATAACAAGCCGTACAGTTTTGACTTTTGCCCTATAATGTTTACATGGTTGAAATTTTGGTACTTTGCAAACCTTATTTGCTTTCTTTAAGGAATTTAGAGCAATACATTTATTTAAAATTCAACGAGTGCAATAAATATGGTTCATATCTAATCAGTTCGTGCCATATGATGATGATTATATTATATCCGTGTTTCATCTGAGAGAACAGTGATAGATTACTTAATCTGAATGTGGCATGAAATTTCTGAGATTTTGGATGTAATAATTTACAAATTTTACTTCCACTAAGAGTTCTATCATTCAGCAACAAAACAAAATGAATTTTATCCTCCAATTAATTCTCTGAAGGCATCTTCTTTGTATATTGTGGCAAGTTTGAAAAGCTCATGCTCAACATGTTCCTTACTAGAGATTGAAACCGGTAGGAGAGGCTTCTGTCCTGTATAGAGGTAAAAGTAATGTAAGAGCAATGCCTTTATTTATAATTTAAGTAGTGCAAAAGAGTCCATGACACTCTTCTTACAATGTGTGCCATAATATGATGATAATATTATAACCCGCGCTTCATCTGAGATACAATGATAGCTTAATCTGATTGTGGCATCTTCTTTCTGTTGACACAAATTATACAGTTTGCATTTTTTTGTCGAATATTGCTTTTGAACATTAGAACACAACTAAATACTAAAGACAATGAACAATACAGTCTTATGGGATATTGTTTTATATTGCGGAGGTACATTTCTGTGCACTTTGGTTTTAGCATGTTTCATATGAAGTTCTATTATAAAACCATTAAGCCTTGTTTCCATAATTATGAAAAACTAAATATGCTGACCAAGGCAGTAATTTATTTTACTGCCTTGGTCAGCATATTTAGTTTCTCATGAAGTTCTAGGTAATATGCCATGTATTGAGCTAATTGCATTTTAGTATATATATATATATATATATATATATATATATATATATATTTGTTTTAATGTTAGCATGGTTGGAATTGGGGTAAATATATTTCTTTGCTTTCCTTAAGCAATTTAGATCAATACATTTATTTAAAATTTGAACCATATATAATCAATTTATGCCATAATTACTTAGTCTGATTGTGGCATTCTCTTTGTTGATTCAAATCATATAATTTGTATTTTAGTGTTCTTTTTAAACCTTGCAACACAACTAAATGTTGAAGACATTCAACCTTATGCAATCTTAACAATTGTTGTTTCATATTGCAAGTGGCTCTTAGTTGCAGGTTTGATACCCAGTCGAGGCACATAGTGTTCCAATCCCACTATAAACTGTTGGTCCAGTCCCAATGAGCATATCTCTGTATAAAGTGGACTTGAAATCATGAACGAACGAACAAAGAAACAAAAAAAAAACTTATTGACAAAGGTTTTATATTTGTAGTACTAGATGTTAAACCATGTATTGAACTACTTCGGATTAAGGGGATTTTTTTTTTGTTTTAATGATAGTGTGGTTGAAATTTTGGTAGTTAGCGAGCTTTCTTTGCTTTCCTTTGTGTGAAATACATTTATTTAATGTAAGAAGCATAAAGAAAATTATCCAATTATCCATAACTTTCTTTGTTCTTGTATAATCAATGTGGGCCACAATATGATGATAATAGTATTACCCGCGCTTCATCTGAGAGAATCAATGAATGTGTACACTTAATCTGATTGTGGCATGCTCTTTCTCTTGATACTATTCATATCATTTGTATTTTTTTTTGTTTTTCATCATTGCAACACTGCTAAATGCTGAAGACATTCAACATTATACGGTCTTGACATGTTTTCATATTGCAAAGGTGTATTTCTGTGCACTCATGTTTTTAACATTCTAGACTGTACATGACTGATCATCTCCCTTTAATGTTTTTAAAAAATATCATTTTTAGTTACCCATTATACTTGAGAGGCACATAATATATATGTAGCAAATTTCTAAATATATAAATCTGTTTGGAATTTAAACTAATTTTCAATGCTGTTTTATTTTTAAATAAGAAATACTGGAGTTTGAATTTCCATGAATTAGAGGAAGTTGAGATGAATTCTGTGCTTTGTGTGGAAATGATTAATAAGCTCAAAAAGATAGTCAACATGTTTTAAGAAATCTTTGTTGCAAATTGTTTTGCTTGAGTAAAGAGAACTGAGATGAAATGATGTTTTTAACGTGCTAGACTAATGACTGATAATGACTAAATTTGTCCGTGACTGATCATCTCCCTTACTTAATGTTTTTTTAAAATGTAATTTTTAGTTTTAACAGTATACTTGAAAGGCACATAAAATATATATAGCAAATTTGTAAATATAATAATCTGCTTTTCATTTGAATGTGCAATGCTGTGTAATCAGTAACTAAGTATTAATGGAGTTTGAACTTCGATAAATTAGGGGGAAATGGAAATGAATTTTGTTGCATGATGTGTGCAAATGCAAAATAAGCTTGTGAAATTTTAAAATTTCTGTGTTGCAAATTGTTTTTCTAGAGTCAAGGAAATGAAATGATGAATTGTTTTTCTGGAGTCGAGGAAATGAAGAGATGAAATGTTGTTTTTAACGTGCTAGACTAATGATTAATAATGACTAACCTGTCCGTGACTGATCATCTCCCCTATTAAACGTTTTTAAAAAATGTCATTTTTAGTTACCCATTATACTTGAGTCACAAAATATGTATGGAGCAAATTTGTAAATATATAAATCTGTTCGGAATTTATACTAATGTTCAATGCTATTTAATTTTTAAGTAAGAAATACTGGAGTTTGAATTTCCATGAATTTAGGAATTTGAGATGAACTATGTTGCTTGTATGGAAATGATTAAGCTCAAAAAGATAATCAGCATGTTTTAAAAAAATCTTTGTTGCGAATTGTTTTGTTTGAGTAAAGAGAACGGAGATGAAATTATGTTTTTTAGGTGCTAATGATTGATAATGACTAAATTTCTCTGTGACTGATTATCTCCCTTAATGTGTTTCAAAAAGTATTTATTTTGAATGAACCAATATCGTTGAAAAGATTATAAAGTTTTACACCAATGTAATTTCTGTTGAATAGAAAGAATATGAAATTGTTGCCTGAAGAAAGATCTTCATATGCACCTGAAATACCATGAAATGATTACTACAGCATTTTAATCCGTGTTTCATATGAAGGAACTAATGATATGTATCGCGTTCTGATCATGGCAAAATTGTAGATGTTTACAATTGATTCATCATTAATTTATCGAAGCTTGATTGTACAAGATGTCTAAAAAGTCATGCAGTCAAGACTTTGAACTGACATAACTTTTGTACAAAAAGTGATAGATTTTGCACTAGGTATTAACTTTGTCTATGTGGATGTTTTTAAAACATTAGAGAAGAAAATGATTCTGTACATGAACGTTGAATGTTGGGAAAGGTTATGAAGGTGTGGAAAAGTTTTTGTATGAAGTAAAAAAGAACGTTAATAAAACTTAGGTATGGAGTTGCTTGCAGTTATTGTAGGGGTGGGACAGATTAATCAGGAGTCTTATCGGTATTGTCCAATTTAGGCATAAATATGGTATAATTTAATGTAAAATTACTTTCATTATTTTTATGGATAATCTCCATGCCCTACTATTAAAAGAATTAAATGTCTAAATAAATATGCAACTTCTTTTGCACTGCGCTTCACACACACATTTATTAAGGAGGTCAACCATTCCCGTTCAAGGACCATTCGGAATTTTATATCTGATCGGTTATCGGTATTGGTAAATTTTGTATCTGTACTGATGGGTATTGGTCAATCACTAAGTAATAAGTCATAGGTGCATTTCAATGCATTCTTGGTTTTAGCATGTATTTTATTAAAGATCGGGTGATATGAAGTGCTAGGTGCAATGCCAATTGCAATTTAGTGGAACATTTTTTTTTATTATAGGGCAATGGCCAACTTACCATGGATTTGCTGGTTGACATCTGTTTCATGCTTTGAAGCATGTGAGAATTCTTCCCATTTTACTTTTTCTATTTACTTTTGCACATTCATCACAATCTCTCTAGCATCTGAACGTAAAGTTCTTCCATGCTGAAAACACATGACACCACAACAAAAACAGCTACAATCAACATTACGCCATGTATTGAACTACTTCCGATTAAGGGAATTTTTTTTGTTTTAATGATAGTGTGAAATACAGTTATTTAATGTAAGAAGTGTAAAGAAAATTATCCAATTATCCATAACTTTTTTGTTCGTGTATAATCAATGTGGGCCACAATATGATGATAATTGTATTACCCGCGCTTCATCTGAGAGAATCAGTGAATGTGTACACTTAATCTGATTGTGGCATGCTCTTTCTCTTGATACTATTCATATCATTTGTATTTTTTTTTGTTTTTCATCATTGCAACACTGCTAAATGCCGAAGACATTCAACGTTATACGCTCTTGACATGTTTTCATATTGCAAAGGTGTATTTCTGTGCACTCTGATTGTAGCTGATAATAATGCCATGTATTGAGCTAATAGCGATTGGGGAATATTTTTTGTTTTCAGGCATTGCTTACACTAATACCTATCAACATCATTTGAATAAGTGGTGTAATTTTTTTCTTCAGTTTTTACCTGCCCTGGTCGTTTGAATGATTGAAACATAGAAGAGAATTCTCACCTGCCAGTTATATTTTTGTTAATGTTATAATAAGAATGTGATTGTAAGGTGAACCTCTACGCCATAATTTTGATCAAGAATTGCATTAATCTTTGGAGGACATAAAATAATACATGTTTTGTAGTGTTTGTGTTTGAAATTTGCTTACATCAAAAGAACAGATGGAATGTATTGATAAGTGAGACTTCCGATTGATGATGATTTGAATCATCACTGACTGATAATATCCTTTAACACCATTTACACATGAAGACATTTCTTAACATGTAAATATTCTGCTAAGCTTGCTGTGAAATTAATGTTGATGGTTGCAATTGTAGTATGTTTAACTAGTGAACAAAATTACTTGATTTAAATTCCCATGAAATGGAAAGATGTAAAATTATTGCCTGGAGATTGAGAACTTTACAAGGACGTAAAATACCATGAAATGATGACTACTTTATCCGTGTTTCATATGAAGAAACAAATGATTTATATATTGTTCTGATTTGGTAAAATTTAGGATACCCCATATTTAATCACCCGTTGGATTGTAAATTACCATGAAGTTTATGAAGATTCTTCTAATAAAGGTTAATCACTAAATTATTTCAGCTTGATTATATTAGGAATAGAGATTGAACGTGTTTATTCAGTACCTCTTCCTAATGCAAAGTGCAGTATTGCAAATAAGAGGGAATGTATGGAACAAATTATTAAACAGAATGCTCAGGTCATGGTGGGCACTGTAAATGTGGTGTTAATACTTCACATATGTACAGTATTATGGTGATTGGGATGGAGAGATGAAATGATGTTTTTAACGTGCTAGACTAATGATTGATAATGACTAAACTTGTCCATAACTGATCATCTCCCTTACTTAATGTTTAAAAAAGAACATTATTAGTTAAGCATTATACTTGAAAAGTACCTAATATATATTGAGTAAATTTGTAAATATATAAATCTGCTTGGGAATTGAACTAATGTGCAATCCTTTTAAAATTTTAACTAAGGAATACTGGGGTGTGAATTTCCATGAATTAGAAGAAAGGAAATGAATTCTATTGCTTGTGTGCAATTGCTTAATAAGCTCAAAATAGATAATCGGCATGCTTTAAAAAAAAAATCTTTGTTGCGAATTGTTTGGCTTGAGCGAAGAGAACAGAGATGAAATGATGATGTTAACGTGCTAGACTAATGATTGATAATGACTAAACTTATCAGTGACTGATCATCTCTATTCTTAATGTATTTAAAAAAAAATAAACTGAAATATTGGAGTTTGAATTTCCATAAATTAGAGGAAAGGGAGATGAATTCTGTTGCATGTGCAATTGTTTAATACGCTCATAAATACTCACAAAATCTTGTGTTGCAAATTGTTTTGCTTCAGTGAAGAGAACAGACGACTCTACTAACATGCTAGACTAATGATTGATAATGACTAAACTTATTCATGACTGATTTTCTCTCTTGCTTAGTGTTTTTTCGTAAATGTCATTATTTTGCGTTAAGTAATATAAATACGGAGAAACTAGTACTCACTTTTATCTGCGAAGCTGTTTTTTCTTTTTTTCAATGAATTTCAGTGGCCACTGCCACCATAAAACCCTATAAACCGGGGTTTATAGCTTGTGGAGGCACTTGGTATTAAAATCACACTGTAAACTTTGGGGTCTAGTCCTGATTAGCCTATCTGTGCACAAAGTTGACTTAGAACATAACCTCATGAAGGAAGAAGATTCATATTGCAGAAGGTGCATATTTGTTCACTTATGTACGAAGTGCTAGGTGTTATGCAATGTATTGAGTTACTTGCGATTTAATTGATTGTTTTTTGTACTAATGTTAAGTCTGATAGACATTTTTGTTGTTACCTAGGTTTCTTTCCTTTCCTTAAAGAAATTTAGAGCAGTGTTTTTATTCCAAGCTTAACTAGTGCAAATTTTTTTCCAATACTTTCTTGGTCCTTATATAATCAGTGTGTGCCACAATATGATGATAATACTATTACCCGCGCTTCATCTGAGAGAATCAGTGAAAGTGTACTTAATCTGATTGTGGCATTCTCATTCTGTTGATTAAATTCACGTAATTGTATTTTTAGTAGGGATGGGCTGATATGAAATTTTGGCCGATACCGATATAAAATTTACCGATAACCGATGTTCTACCGATCCGATATAAAATTAGAAATGGTCCTTGAAGAACCTGAAATGATCATTGATCTCCTTAATAAATGTGTGTTTCAAGGTGACTGCAGTGCAAAAGAAATTCCATATTTAGACATTTACTTTTTTTTTTAGAAAGTAGGGCATGGAGATTATCCTTAAAAGTTACAACAAAATGGCAAAATTTTGCACTAAATTATCAGATATTTATTCATATATCGGATCGGTAAAATAATTGATAATTTTACCGATAAACAAATATGCCTATATTGGCCGATACCGATAGAGTACCGATTAATCGGTACCATCCTTAATTTTTAGTTAAGATATTGTTTTCCAACATTGCAGCACAACTAAAGTCTAAAGAAATTCAACATTACACAGTTTTAACATATGTTTCATATTGCAAAGATTCATTTATGTGCACTCTGATTTTAAAAGTTGTTTGTCATGAAGTGCTTGGTGTTACACTATGGATTGAGCTCATTGAGATGACGTGGAATTTTTTGTTTTTATTGATAATGTGGTTGAAATTTTGGTAACCAGCTAACCGCTCTTCTTCTCTTAAGGCAATTTAGAGAAATACATTTACTTAAATATTAAATAGTGCAAAAAAATGTTCATTCATTGTCAGTGTATAATCAAATGTGTGCCACAATATGATGAAACTATTATTACCCGCGCTTCATCTGAGAGAATCAGTGAATGTTTACTTAATCTGATTGTGGCTTGCTCTTGCTGTTGATAAAATTCTCATAACTTGTATTTTTACTTTGGGTATTGATTTCCAACAGTGCAACACAACTAAATGCCAAAGACATTCAACATTATACAGTCTGATCATGTTTTTCCAATCATGTACTTTGTTTTGTTGGGATTCCAAATTGTTGGATGGACCCAAGTTTTTCTGCAGTGGTTAAAACATGGTTAAATGAGTTAAACAGCATAACCAGCATAAATATTTATCTTCATTCCATGATCACATTCAACTATCGAATAGTTTTCTTCTTGCTCACAGGATCAAGTTTGTGTACTTTTTCAACATGTTGAAGTAGTTTTAACCAAGTGCAGAAATTTTTACACTGTTGAATTTTAAAATCTGCAGGGATAGGGTAGGCCATATATTGGAATAATTTGCATTGTTATGTATGGTATTACCCTTCTTCAAGAAGGCCACTCTGGAACAAGAATTAATTACTTTTAATCTACTCTTGTATTTATTAATAAAGTAGATGTTTTGAGGTCACATTTCAAAATGTTTAGTTTGATCTTGGTTGTATTTATAGCCTGCTCAGCCTCTATTTAAAAGAAAGAAGAAGAAAAAAGCTGGCTCCTACCCCTTGATTTAGCCATATTTTAACTGTTGCTCCTTGCGTGTATTTATCTCTCATCACTGAAGAAGTATTGAGACCGATCCGAAAATTTGATATACCAGCTAATCAAGCCTTTGTGTTGAAACTTTACGTCTCTTGTTTTTAATGTTATTTCCATCACAGACTTTCATGTACTAATAAGAGTTTCAATTTTCTTTCAGTTACCTCTATCAAATTGCGCATCTTGGAGATGACGATGACGAACCAGAGTTCAGTTCTGCTATGCCCCTGGAGGAAGGAGACACTTTTTTCTTTGCACCGCGTCCCTTGCGTAATCTTGTTCTGGTTGACGAACTGGACTCCTTGTCACCAATATTGGCATGCCAGGTTGCTGACTTGGGTGAGTGTTATAGTCTGGTACTACATGCATCAGTGTGTGTTACGGATGGGCCAGTTTAATTGTTGATAAGCCATAAGATTGCTGATAATTCTTGCAATCCGGTGTTTGTATTAATAGTTACTAATGATGGTATAACTATGGATTTCTTACCTGCAGAGATGTGATTTTTTTCTTTTAATGTTTACATTGAGTAACTGATCAGTGAAGTGTAAAGTAAAATGTGTAAATATATTTGAGAAGGTTTAAAAGACAGCTATTAAATATTTTGGAGACACACTTGGCTGATTTGGCAATTATGTTTCAGAATAACTCCAAACCGAATATCTATTTTCATTGAATATTCATGTAAAAAGTGTTGAGGGTGAAGCGCTTAAATTTTGAAAAAATTCACCGTGAAAACCTGGACTTATACTTGAATACAATGAAGTCATAGTCATTCTAATTTTTTGAATACAATAATGTATTTTCTATGAGAGGAAAACCCTACTCACTGAGAATTCCGGAAATTATGTGTGAATTATTGGCTCCAGGAATTATGCATGAATTATACTTGAATTTTTCTCCGTAGACGTGAAAAATTGCAAGTTATCCAAAAACATATTTTCCTTACACAATAAAAATTAAAGGTAAACTGTGACAACTTGCCTCGGGACATGATAAATTCAGATGAGATTTGAATTAATGAAAAGCTGCATTGAAAATAAAACAAATCTCTCAATCCGTTTATTCTGTTAGTGTTACTTGCAGAACAATCTTATCTTACAGACTAAAGATTAATGCAGGATAAGTTGATGTTGAAATTGCTTAAGTAAATTTGAGTTTGAAATTATTATACAATTAACAATTTTTTGTATATTTATATATCCCCTAAAATTTGTGACTTGTGTTTGTATATGTATTTCGAGGCTGAATATGGGAAATTGCAAATGTAAACTCTGCACCTTAAATTAAATATTTTAAATATATGTATTCAGTTTAATTGAATTGAATTAGAATTTTTGCATACATCGAAATCACACCCCCCCCCCTTTATATTGTTAAAATGTTTGTGTTTGGTGGTGAGAGATGGTAATACGTAAGGTTGAAATAGAGAAAACATCTGCTTCTACCCTTGAATTTTTTGAAAGTTCGCCTTGAAAACCAGGAATTATACTTGAATTTTATCATGGTCCTCGAGTGGCTACCCTGATTTTGGTAAATTGACCTTGAGAATTTATGCAACTTGCCCATTCTGAAACTTTTGGCTTGTTACAAAGTTGTGCATGTATGTATATTGGAATTCTCAATTTCCTTTCTTTGAAACACCACTGCTGTGTGGGCAATGTTCAAACATGCATTGCACTAAGGTATCTCCAGTATCTGGCCTTATCCACATACTGGTCGCAACAACAGTGCAAGATAAATGAAGGCCAAGCATCGTTGGATGTAACACGTGCAATGTCTTTCATCCTGGTTATCAACCTTCAACACATTTACCACATCTCTTTCTGTTAACAATACACCAGAGAAGGAAATGGATACACAATTCAAATTAGAAGTTATAACTTTTTGAAGTGTTATGTGCAAATAATTCCTTACCAGTGATCCAACCTGTGTCCTTGGCACTCTATGCTAGTACTCTACCCCTGAGCTACCAAATCAGCCTCAAGCCTGAACAATTTATGTGTGTACCTGATTGCCACCAAAGTGTGGATGTTGTGTTTAGGCTGGAGGTTGGCCTTATAACCAAGGCACAAGTTGGATCCGTAGTAGTTATTAATTTTGTCATAACTTTTAAATTTTGCATTGATTGTGTGCATAAGCTAGCTCATACGTATAATTACATTAGTAGTTGGAAGATACTTGTTAGAAGTGAGTTCTGGTAGCAAAATTTGAATATTGACTGAGAAAATCATAATCATATGCATACAAATAGTATCAGATTTCAAGTTGAGTTGGTGGCATTTCTCGAAATACTGTAGTTAATTTTTCTTCATTTGTATACAAGTTAGTGGTGACAAAATGTGGTATCCTTGGAAATAACAAGACTGAAGCAGTTAAAATTGTGGTAATGCTACATATCTAGTTAGTGCATTTAGTTGAAGGCTTTGCTATTGAGACTGAGTCCCACATTAACAACCATGCTATTATCAAGAGTTTGTTTTCATACTGATACCATGTCAGTCTGATGTTAACATGTAATGTAATCACATTATTAAGATATGAATGTGATAACGATCAGTTTTGCTTTTCAAAATTAAACTTTACATTAAAAAATAAAGTGTGCATGAGTTTTGTTTTTATGTTAATAGAGTTCATAATTGGGAAAAGAGACGCGGTACTATATAAATATAGAGAAACTAGTACTCACTTTATCCGTGAAACTGTTTTTCTTCTTCGTTCTATTAATTTCAGTGGCCACTGCCACCATCCTCGTTGGAACTTGCTGTAAATTAATAAAACGAAGAAGAGAAAACAGTTTGCGGATCAAGTTAAGTAATAACAGCATTTTGAAGATTTGGTTTTACAATGTGAAAATGTCGTAAGTTTTCAGCATATCCTCTCAGAATAATGCATTGCTTATTCTAAAGTTTAGTTTTCTCTGCTTATAATTACAGCCAATGAGGATACACCACAATTGTACATGCTGTGTGGTCGAGGCCCCAGGTCTTCAATTCGAGTTTTGAGACATGGTCTGGAGGTGTCTGAAATGGCCGTGTCTGAACTACCAGGCAATCCCAATGCTGTGTGGACAGTGAAGAGGCGAATTGATGGTATGGAAGTATAATGTTTTCCCAAGTTGTGTATTCATAATTTATTTACTATCTAGGTTATGTATTTATATGAATGATGAATTGTTGAAGTATATAGCAACGACCATATTTGAAATTTAAATCCATTATTTTGAATTTCTAACCATTACACCATGAATGTTTTTTTATTATTCTATTGATATATACTGTGGGAATAGCTTCCCAAAATCTGAAATTGTACAAATGAAAATATTTAAGTCAAAATGCTTTCACTTTCTTAGCCTATTTTTTTTTTGTTTTTGCATTGGGAACCACAGTTGGAACTGAAGATTGGTTGTTGTAAGCAGTCTAAATTTCTAAATATTAAAACAGGTTAACATTTGTGTCTTGCATAATTCTGTCAGAATTATTTTATAAATTAACAACTTTGTTCACTGTTTCTATTAGGCATTCACATTTGTGTGATTTTTTTCTAAGATCGTGAATTTGTGTTGATGGTACTGGTATACTTTAACTGTTAAACTTTTATATTATTGATTGGTGAATTGAAGTTTCACAAGGATTAAGTGTAAAAAAATAAGATAGTCAGGAATCTTTTGTAAACACTGGTGGCTTGATAAGGTTCTATCAAACACCAGTTGGTTTTACTTTCAGGGACAGAAGAAAGATGTCTAAATTGTGATGAAGGTCGTGAGAAGCTGGACAACAGGTGAGATAGTGATTGCGAAGATACACCGCACTAATTCTAGACATAATTGGTAGGTAGCAGCTAATGCAACATTTGAAATATAAATTTTCAGAAGATGGATTGTTTTGTACTGTGACAAATTCTTAGTGAAATTCTTACAAGCTGGAATGAGTGAAATAATGAGATGCAGGGTTCTCACTAACGTGCGAAAGTCAAAAGAAATAGGATGGAATTTTGAAAATGTAGCTGAAAACCTGGAAAAGGCAGGGAAAATAATTTGTTTTTTGTACTTGTCAGGTTTCAGGAATGAAACCAGCCTCGTGACTAGGGATATTCTAGTTTTTCTTGTATGTACGCATTGCTTGCATGATACAATTATTTTCCTGTAGTTTACGGTTATTACAAGCATAAGAAAACAGTTTTTTCTTTGTGACGTTTCAGGAGAACACACGCTCCTTTCATCAGACATTTATTTTCATTTTGACTAAAGATACAGTTATAACAATGGTTAGTAATTTTTAAACAAAAAGAATCTGTTATATAATGGATGTTGTCAATGGTACATTGTTGTAATATAGCAACTTAACTGTGAAAAAAGCAGTCTATTTTTTTTTTTTTTTAAATTATGAATGCCAAATATCATCAGGTAATTCAAATTCATCATTGTTTTCACAAAGTCTCTTGATGTTTTCTGTTACATTAAATTTTAAAGATGGTGGCTTACTCCATTTGTGAAAAAGAAAACTCCACACTGGATCTATGTTACCATTTTCATTATTTAATTTATTCCAGTGTTCTTCTGCAATGAACGAGGCTTCCCAGACATTCAACTCTGTGTTTCCCGTTAATCTTTTTAAAACCCTTCTCTTTTTAATCAAATGCTTCTCTTCGATGATATGAGTTGACAAACCTGTTCTTGGGTTTAGATTTATAATGTCCAAATCATGTTCGTGCCATCTTATTGCCATTTTCCTTGCTGTTTGTCCCACATAGTCTTTTGAACATGAACAACTTATATTATATATTCCTGTGGTTTCCACATCTGGTAGCGAGTTTCTCATTTTGAATTCATTAAATGTACATTCCAAACTTCTTGGTGATTTAAAAACAATTTTGAAATTAAAACTTCTAAAAATTTTTGCAATTTTATGTGAGAATCCCTTGTGGAATGGAATGCACACAAATTTCTTTTCAACAGATTTTTCATCTTTGTCTGTATTTCTCTTTTCCTTTAGTTTTCTTGCAACTTGTTTTTTGATTTGGTTTATTCTGTTAGTGTGAAAGCCATTTTCTTTTGCTATATTAAAGAGCCTTTCTTCTTCATTTTTGATATCCTCATTATTAGAACATAGTCTTTGTGCTCTCAGGAAAAAATTTAAAAATATGTTATCCATTGTTATACGCGAATGTTCTGATTTGGCATGGATGTATTTTTCCCCCGCTAATTTTTTTCTATGGACTGATGTTTGAATTGTTGAGTCAGTTGTCTTAATTTGAGGATCAAGGAAAGAAATTACATTGTTATTCATGGGTTCGCAAGTGACTAACTAACCATTGTTATAACTGTATCTTTAGTCAAAATGAAAATAAATGTCTGATGAAAGGAGCGTGTGTTCTCCTGAAACGTCACAAAGAAAAAACTGTTTTCTTATGCTTGTAATAACCGTAAACTACAGGAAAATAATAGGGATATTCTGTATAGAAATATTGTATAGTTTATTTTTGTTAATTTTTTTTTGAACAAAGTGCAATGAACTGTATTATTTGAAACTGCAAACAAAAGTTCAACTTTTGAAACAAACTTTGTTTTACTATGTTAAAGCACCACTAATTCGTCTGGAAATTTATTTTCGAAGTTTCTTGGAAAATCTGGAAATGTCTCTGAATGTCCTTCATGAAGATTAGAGGGAACCCTACTAATGGTACAGCATGATTAGACATTTTATCTGAGGGTAGTATTTCATCCACCATAGGTGTTTCCTTCATCAGCTTCATCTATTCATCACTCATCCTTATCATTACTAGCCAAAAGTGGCAGATAAGTTTCACAGAATAACTCAAATGTACTCCTTAATATTGTTCATGTAGGGGAAATCGATATAAATTGATAATGGAGTTCTTGCTCAATCAGAAAACACTAGTGTGTTTTTCATGTTGTAAAATATCTAATCACGATCCAGTCAAGTAACTGAAAATTATTGGGAACAGAAAACAGAAATTCATACAGTCTCTGTTTATCCATGAGTAAAAATGAGAGTACAGAGACTTGAGTGCAAAAGACACATAAAATATATTTAAGCTAAGAGTGTAAATAAATCGTCCATTCTTGCATCATTGTTAGGTATATGTATCTCAATTCAAATTTTAACAGACCTGGTCCTAGCAATACATTCTGGATGTTATAATCTCTTATTCTCTAGTTCTGTGAATTAGTTCCCTCATTTACAGGGAGATGGCAGTAATGTTCTCATGTGTAAGGGGTGTCTTGTGGTAATTAAGTTGCAGTGTGTCTAGAATGATCGTAAAAAATACGTGGAAGGCAGAGGTTGGCTTGGTAGTGGAGTGGTAGAGGAATGGCAAAGAATGTCGAAGACTTTGATCCAATCGCTGGTTGAACTACTTCTCTAGTTTCTTGTACGAATACATTAAGAAAGTTGCATAGTAGGAAACAGGAAGGGAAAATTTGATTTTGTCAATTTCTTATCGGCAGCGTGAGAATCTGGAGGAGGAAATAAGTGTAAGAAGTTGTGATTGTTGCTTGTGCATATGGGTAAGAATGCCTTGTCCCACACCAACGTAGGAATTGTACATTAAGAAATTTCATTTCCATTGTAGTTATCTCTTCACACAAAAACTTTTGTAACTTTTAAATTATTGAGAATAGATATTCTTCCACATACCCACCAAGCTGATAGGTATAATTTAACTCTAGTTTATTGTACTTTGTATATGTTAGCATTTTCAAAAAAATCTATAGATTAATACATTGGAAATTACGAGGATTTAACTCTGTAGTATTGTTGTAGGTTTGTGTGTTGTACATACTGCACATTTAATTTTGTTGTCTTTTTCATAAGTTTTGTATGCACAGACCATGAAAAATACATAATGGCATGTTTGATTAAATTCTTTGTCGCAAGTAATGCCCATTAGGAAGGGCAGGCACTGACACATGTAATGTGGTACATGTTCATATGCTAATAACTAGACCTGAAAATAATAGGGTATAAAAACCCATGCCAATAAATCGACGTTAAAGGGTTTTAAGTAGAGTTTTTACAATTTTCAAAAAAAATATAGATGAGTAAAATGGAAATTAAGGAGATTTCACTGTGTAATATTGTTTTAGTCGTGTATAGTTATGACTTTATTGAAAGTATACAACAATTTTCATATGTTGTGCTCAGATTTTAGCATTGTCAAGTGTCCTGCACCGTGTTCATGTGGTCCAAGGGGTATGCTCGGTCTATAGGATGCACAGAACTTTTCTCCTGAGATTTCGACGAGTGTATGTTATCGGTGGCCACCCACCATCGTGAGGAAATTGCGAAGTTACAAATGAGTAGCATAACCTGGTTACGGAAACCTACGACGATGATTGGGTGTTTGTCTCCCCCGTAACTGGTTAGAAAGCCCATTTCAGTGTTTTTTGCATTATGAACCACAGAGGTAAAGCTTGCTTATTGCAAGTGGTTTAAATATCTGAATATTAAAAGGTTAACATTTTGTGTCCTGTATATGTATGCATGACCATATGACAGAATATTTTATAAATTAACAGCTTCATATGTTTTTATTGGTCATTCACATGTGTGTGTTCAGTTTTTCTGCTTGCTGTTATTTTAGGTCCAAGAGTAACTGCCCTACAAATTTAAAAGTTTCTACAATACATGCATGTATTATAGAAAGGATAACATTGCAGTGGTACATAGGTCACTTTTTACTGTGTTAGTTTGGTGTTTTGAATCAGTGAACACATTATTAACGAGTAATGTAAAATAATGCTTTCTTTTACTCTTGAGTTAGTGTTGACTGAATTTTGCAGTCTAGAAGGAACCTATTCACAAGTTAATCATTTGGTGAGGAGAAAGCACCACAGAATCTAGTGAAGCTTGTCACATTTTTTGTAACTGTGATAACACTAAGAAAATTGATAACACTAAGAAAATTCAAAAAATGGTACGTACGATAAGAAACTTTTAAGTTGTGTAAACCACCGTGAAGTACAGTCCGCTGGAGTCAATGACTCTTCTCCAATGTTCAGCCACTGATGCAAAATGAAATGTGGATGTTTTTGAAAGATTGTCATCTAAACACTTGAAGTTCCATAATAGAAGTGCAGATATTTTGTATTTTATAGCGTTTATAATTTACCAAGCAATAGGGTAAGAAAATAAAAATAAAGAAAACTCTTGTCGAATTTCAGAAACTGTTAGTGCTCAAAATATGCTCTTCACTCCCTTAAACAGAACAAAAATCAGTTCTGTTACTCCACTGTCTTGTCAGGCTTCACTTTTCATCAAATTTTTAAGGGCAATTTATTATGCATGACTTCCTTGGTTATTTGGTTAATGTAAATAACAACCATACAAAATGCCACCAGCTTTCTATTTTCAAAAATAACCCAAGTTCAATTAAAAGTTAATAATCTTTGTAAAGTGGCAAGTCTGTCATGATGAAATACACTGTACTTTGTAGGTGTGTAAGTCCACCAAATAGTCTAGTAGATTCTAAGATAACTTAACCAATAATTTACAGGGTGGATGAATGAACAGTGTAGAAGTTGGTTTAAAGTGATCTTGTAGGTTGACATGTTATTCTCAGCAAATTTCTTTGGAGAAAGATAAGTGATATTTGAACGTATTGATAGCTCACTACCCATTGTCTTTATAACTTGCGGATGTTCAGCCGCAAGTATGCCATTAGTAGAGGCACTTATTTTTGGTAAATAAAAAAACAAAATTTGGCACAAAAATAGTAATTTTCAGGTTCAAAAGCGGTCAATAAAACAAAATGTCGCTGTTATAACAGTTAAAAAGTGGCATATACATTGTGAATTTGGTTCTAAAATTTTGAATATAAACCCAAATTTATTTAAAAACTATACTTACTACACAAACTGAACACATTTGTGTTGTTACCAGAATATTAAGTTCATTCCTGTATAAAGGGGTCCATTTTTGCTTCTCAAATATTTACAGCAGAATTAATCAATTTTCCGTGAATTGCATACCTCACAGGAAAATTCGGACTTCAGAATGTATCGCATCGGTAAATAAACTCGAAATTTCATGTTTAGGAGTTCATTTCACATTATTTCATTACAAAACAGGATAGTAAAATGCAACTTTACACCTTTCAGAAACATGATAACATTACAATGTGTTGTTTCTGATTTCGTGTTTTCATCATAAACGAAATATACATGCCTCTAGCCATCAGACATGTATGTACATCAGCAGAAGAGAGTTGAAGTGTTCTGTTGTGCATAGTTGCATGACTGATTGATTCCCCCTGAAATCTGAAGGAGTAAAGTAAAGGAACCAACATTTTTGCTGGTGTGAGGAGTGTTTTGAGCACTACCAGTTTTTGAAATTTGTCAAACTTTTTTTTGCTGAGCAGTGTGCACAGTGCACTAGTTCTGTCTTTTCTTTC
The DNA here is from genome assembly GCF_977018435.1 of Lepisma saccharinum. Classification (NCBI taxonomy): domain Eukaryota; kingdom Metazoa; phylum Arthropoda; class Insecta; order Zygentoma; family Lepismatidae; genus Lepisma; species Lepisma saccharinum. Next base: position 29,724,192 of record NC_139250.1, read on the forward strand.
TTCATAAAAGTTAAAAGCAATTTCTGTTTTTTCTTTGCAGAGGAGTATGATGCCTACATCATAGTATCTTTTGTCAATGCAACCCTTGTGTTATCCATTGGAGAAACTGTAGAGGAAGTTACAGATTCTGGTTTCTTGGGTACAACACCAACACTGTCCTGCTCAGCGTTAGGTGAAGATGCCTTGGTGCAGGTAATTCCAATATATATTAAGTAGTTTTGTTTTTAAAGTAAATTATTCTATTAAATTCAACCAATATTACAAGTAGGGATGAGACATTAATCAGTACTCGATCGGTATCGGCCGATATTGGTGTATCGGTTTATTGGTAAAATTACCGTATTATTTTACCGATCCAATATATCGATAAATATCTTATAATTTAGTGCAAAATTCTGCAATTTTGTTCTAATTTGTGTGGGTAATCTTCATGCCCTTCTTTCTAAATAAGTAAATGTCTAAATATTCAACTTCTGTTGAACTGCAGTCACCTCGAAACACACATTTATTAAGAAGGTCGATGAACATTTCAGGTTCTTAAAGGACCACTTCTAATTCTATATCGGATCGGTAAAATATCTGTATCGGTAAATTTTATATCTGTACTTTATCGGTATCTGACAAAATTTCAAATCTGCCCATCACTAATTACAAGTGTTGTTGGAAAGAAAGTTACTGCAAAATTGGCAGGGTAGTGTGTCCCTTTCATACTATCTGTACATACTTCGTTCCAGGCTTATTGTTGTTTTTTAGTTGTTCTCTTAGATTGATTTCAAGCAGTGAAGGCAAACTTACGTTTATCTGGCAGAAATAGTTACAATTCTCACAATTGATAACATTTATTATTAGAAGCACATATTTTTGGTAAATAAAAAAGCAAAATTTCGGTACAAAAACTGAGTCAATTTCGGGTTCAAAAGCGGTAAATAAAATAAAATATCGGTGTTATAGCGGTGAAAAATTGGATGAAAAGAGGTATATAAAAGGACATTTTGGTTTTAAAATTGTGAATATAATCCTAAATTTGATTTAAAAACTACACTTATTCCACAGAATTAACATTTCACTTCTAATAGCACATTTATGTAGTTATCAGAGTATTAAGTTTATTTCTGTGTAAAGGAGTTCATTTTTGCTTCTCCAATATTAACAGCAGAATTAATCAATTTTCCGGGAATTGCATAAATCTCAGGATAATTCAGACCTCAGAAGATGTCGCGTCGGTGAATAAACCCTAAATTTCATGTTTAAGAGTTAATTTCGCATTATTTCGTGACAAAACATGGTCACAAAATGCATCTCACACCTTTCAAAAACATGAAAAATTAACACTACAATGTGTTTTTTCAAATTTCGTTTTTTCGTCAAAAACGAAATATGCATGCCCCTACTTATTATCTTATCAATTGCTATTTTTATAATAAAAATTTTGTTTGTGCTTTTATCCTAGGACCTTCACAATGATGTAGTTCGTAACATAGTTACTTTGTAATCTAGGTGTCCCAACTTTGATACCTGGTGGAGGCAAACAGTGGTTCATAACCTTTTTTTTAACTGTAGGTCCAGTCCCGATTAACCTATCTGTTCATAAAGTGGACTTTATACGAATATACGAAACTTGCACTTCCATCTTAGGTTGCAGATGCCAGAATTCTGAGTACATTTCACTTCAATTATTGCATCTTAGAGTAGTAGCCTGTTAAGAAAAAGTGCTTGTCCTTGAACCAGAGCAGTGTTTGTTACTTTTGGTAACATTCCTTTTTTCACTAACTCTTTTTCTGCACAGTTTCATTATGTACTTTTGTCTTCATGCTCCATTCTTTTCCATAGCCATATGTTTAAAGTAGGGATGGCCAAATCTGGAAATACAGATTATTCAATTATCCAGGTTATCTGGATATCCAAATTGTCCAGGTTATTTGGATATCCAAATTGTCCAGGTTATTTGGATATCCAAATTGTCCAGGTTATTTGGATATCCAAATTGTCCAGGTTATTTGGATATCCAAATTGTCCAGGTTATCTGGATATCCAAATTGTCCAGGTTATCTGGATATCCAAATTGTCCAGGTTATCTGGATATCCAAATTGTCCAGGTTATCTGGATATCCAAATTGTCCAGGTTATCTGGATATCCAAATTGTCCAGGTTAACTGGATATCCAAATTGTCCAGGTTACCTGGATATCCAAATTGTCCAGGTTACCTGGATATCCAAATTGTCCAGGTTACCTGGATATCCAAATTGTCCAGGTTACCTGGATATCCAAATTGTCCAGGTTACCTGGATATCCAAATTGTCCAGGTTACCTGGATATCCAAATTGTCCAGGTTACTGCCAGCTAGGGACTTGCAGAATGCTTTTCGTTGTTGCCTCCTTGACACTTGGCAAGAAGAGTGGGTTGCGGTAAGGGGAACAAACTTTACTCTATTAAGCCCACCATAGGTGCATGGCATTCCTTGTCCTGTCCCTCTTGTCGAGAAGGAAGTTCTTCTGACTCCACTGCAGATTGGACACAGCCCTCCCCCACCCCCAAACAATTGATTTGACAAGAGTATTTTTCCGTCAGTGAGTAAAAAATCACTTATCTGCCCATAGAAAAAGGTAATCACTTTAGCTTATGCATTTTCAGCTTCATTGTGATAACCAAATAACATAGCATTCTTGAAAAAACTTCTGATTAAAAATAATTTACAGTGAAATCTAAACCAGATCTAATCGTATTTCCTTAGGAATCTAAATGACTTCCCATTAAAGAAGAATTGCAGTTCTTTTTGAGTATCGGATAGCGGAGGTTGGCAAACCTTTATTTTTTTCTCCACTCCAACGCTGCAGAGGAGAAGAAAGAAAAGTTTTCACAAACAAGCCCCTTCTCGCTTTTCGCTTTCGTTCCCGTCGACTAGGAAGGATTCCGTAAATCTGTGTTGGCAAAGAAGTGAATGGTGATCTGAGGCCTGTTGTCAATTTTCCCCTGAGGGGGAGAGGTTGAACTTCAGTTTTGTCCAAATTGTAAGGAAGGCACCATTTAGCGAGAATCTGTTTGGCAACAGTGGGCTTGCTCTCTGATCCTGAGGGAGAAGAATCTGCCCATTGTATCTTTACCGGGAATGTAAGATGTGCAGTTTTCCCTTCCTGTCCAGCAAGGAAGGTGGGACAAATGCAAGGAGGGAAAGTCACGTGGTCAACAGAACAGGTTCCTGCAAGATTTTTAAAACATCGTCACGGCTCTGAAAACTTATAATGCGGGAAACGGGAGTTAGAGCGAACGTAAGATCGAGTTGAACATCCTATTATTTAACCTGGCTTTTTGCCGGTACCTGACCAGATGAACGTATTAAACTGGAAAACGTATAATGCGGGAACGTAAAATTGGGGTTTCACTGTACATTGAAAGGGGCAAAATGGCCTAAAGTGCCAACGCACCTGAACAATTGTAATTCAGTCAATAATTCAACTAGATATCTGAATTGTCCTGATTATCCAGATATCTGAACATGTGCTTTATCTGGACATTTTTATCGTTTATCCATTTTATGAGTTGTGCACATATTCTTTTATTCATAATTTTTATTGTTCACTGGATTTTCTACAAATCCTTCATCAAATCTGTTCTATCTGGATGTTCGGATTATCTGTATATCTGGTTCCAGATGTTGTTGTGATGCCTATTCTAAAGCATCTAGTTATTGTTTTCCTTTTAATTGTTCTTTAAATGGTGTATTTATAGTAGGGATGGGACGATATGAAATTTTGGCCGATACCGATAAAGTGCCGATATAAAATTTACAGATACCGATAACCGATATTCTACCGATCCGATATAAAATTGGAAATGGTCCTGGAAGAACCTGAAAGGTTCATTGACCTCCTTAAAAAATGTGTTTCAAAGTGACTGCAGTGCAAGAGAAATTGCATACTTAGACATTTACTTTTTAAAAAAGTAGGGCATAGAGATTATCCATAAAAATTACAACAAAAATGGCAGAATTTTGCACTAAACTATCAGATATTTATCGATATATCGGATCGGTAAAATAATCGGTAATTTTACCGATATGCCTATATCGGCCGATACCGATCGGTCCCATCCCTAATTTATAGTGTTTTGATTTCTTCACTATATGAATGGAATTTTTGGTTCAGTACTGATCTTAAATAATTATTTGGAAGCTTCATGTAGCCAAGTGCTTAGTACTCTTGCCTTTCTTGCAAGAGGTCCTGGATTTAATTCCTGGTGGGAGTTCCAACATTTGGATGGGTCGGACCCATCATCATGAGGACAACTGTGGAAGTACTTGAAAGCAGTATTAACGGACTTTTCTTGAAGGTAAGTAAAGAAAGCGGTGATGGGACTCATTCATTGACCGTGCATCACCGAATCATGCAACTTGGCATACCTTCGCCCTGAACATCTGCTGTGCCACTAGTTTGTACCAAGGAATAATCTTGTAAACTACTTCGTATCATTATACACGTTGAGGTAAGAATGTCGATTTTTATACAGTAGTTTGTTAGTTACTGATTACCATCATTTTCTAAATTCTTTCAGGTGTATCCAGATGGAATCCGCCACATTCGGGCAGATAAGAGAGTTAATGAATGGAAAGCTCCTGGAAAGAAAACTATTGTCAAATGTGCTGTTAACCAGAGACAAGTAGTAATTGCTCTAACTGGAGGAGAGTTGGTGTACTTCGAGATGGATCCTGTAAGTACGCATGTTGTTTTAGAGATTTTTCTACTCGTTTACAAGTATTCATTGGAACAGTGATGTTCTTAGCCCAGAGGGGAATTTCTCTGTCACATGCCAACATTTTTCAGTTTTCTGTAATAGTTCAGCTTCCTGGGGAAAATTCCATCCTGAGCACAATGGCTTCGCAACACTAATCAAGATTTTTGCAAGAAGTCTGGCTGCATTCAATGCATGTGCAGTCTTGCCTCATCTCACAAATTCATCAAAGAAGATTGCCAACTCATGTCAGGTTGCAAACTCGTGAGGTGCAACCACCAACATCTTGTTGAAATGAATAATTTTGTGCATATTTTCCAGTCATATTTTTTCTTTTGTATTTTAATCTCTCAGCCTCGAGCTTAGCAGATAGCCTAGAATACACACATCTGAGTTGAAAATTGTTCCATAGTTTGTCATTAAAGTAATTATGTATTACACAATATCAAAATTCTAGTGTTGTCAAGTAGGCTCTTGGCACAAGCAATGACTATGAAGCCTTGTTACCTGAGTGTGTACCACAAATGACCACTGCATTTTTTAACTGTCATCTGCCTCTTTGACACATTTAGCTCATGTTGCCAAAAAACATTTTGTGACCGAACACACACTTACACAGAATCTACAATAAAACAATTTTTGGCCAGCGTAAGCGGTACTTATCGGTATCTGTCACACTTTATTACTTAATGATATTGTGTAATACATTTTTTTTTTGGTGAACCATTATGAACACAACTTCACATGGTATTCTAGAATTGTTTTTATTCACATCAGTTTATTAGTGTGTTAATGAGGTTCTCCAAAATGTGAATTTTTGTGTTCTCTTTAGTTATTTTAACATCTTTTCTAAACATAAGAACATTTTACAGCTGTTATGTGAAATTATTACTATGCTCATGTATTTTCACTTTTTAGACAGGACAATTGAACGAGTACACAGAAAGGAAAGAGATGCCGTCAGATGTTATCTGCATGGCCCTCGCAAGTGTTCCTGTAGGAGAGCAGAGATCGCGCTTTTTGGCTGTGGGTCTGTCTGACAACACCGTACGAATCATTTCACTTGATCCATCTGTAAGTAAAACTTTTAATTCTGAGTTATTTTTAAGTTCTATTGTATTTTATGTTTAGCTTTGTGGATTTCTAAGAATTCATCCATGAGATAGCGTGCACAAAAAAACAAAGGAATCCATCTATTACCAGTGTGTATTGTCAAACAAGGTCACTTTCATCCTGGTATATCTTGACTTGCATTGTCCTAATGGCAGTTTTATGCAACCTGAGAATGGTTGGTTCATTTTGTACAACCTTTATCAGAAATGTTCCAGTACTGAGCTCGTAAAAAATAATGTATTCAACTTAGGAACTAATGGTCCTAGGTTTTGTCAAAATAGTCCTCTCAGCTATCTGTCGCCATTTCTGGAGGTTATGGAAGCAAGCAGGGAAAGCTTCATCTAGGATGCTTCTGAACACATCTGTCACAAAACCGTTTGGATTGCTACCAATATCTTCATGACACTTCCCTTCAGCGGTGTTTGCACACGGGGAGACAAAAATAATCAGACTGTAACTGGTCTGGTAAATATTGGGGGATGTGGTAGAGCAGAGATACGGTGCTTGGCCAGATATTCCTGGACTGATAAAGCAGTATGTGGCCTTGCATTGTCGTGCAATAAGAACCACTGGCCAGATGCCCAGAAATCAGGACGGCGCTGCAGAATTGCTTGACGCAAATGTTTCAGGATGTCAATATAAAGGTTTTTGTTTATCGTTTGTCCTTCAGGCAGATATTCATGGTGCCCCAAACCTTTAGCATTAAAAAATGGGATCAACATTGTCTTTGGATCATCTTGCACTGAATCTCTGCCCTTCCGAAACCTTTTGTGCCATTCAAAGATATGGCTTCTCGATAATGCCTTGTCACCAAATGCTTGCTGTATCATATTCCATGTTTCACTAGGGGTTTCCCAGGTTAACACAAAACTTAATAACACACTGCTCGGAATGCACGTCCATCACGACACTTGTGTAACTTCCAACTAAATGCACCAACAAGCCAAACAGTGGGCTGCTAAGCACAGCCCTGCCACCTAGTGTGTTTACATGGAAACATTTACAAGGCCATTTCTTTTCAGAACACACATCAGGTGACTGAATAACACTCATTTCTTGTGTTTGAATATCACAGGTAAAGAATAAAAAAATCAGTCCTGAAGAACTTTTCTGACAAACGTTGTACATCTCTACTGAAGAGGACATTAGAATGTATTTTAAAAGGAATATGGTGAAACCCTGGTTTTACGTTACCAGATTTGACATTTTCCTGCATTATAAATTCAATCCTTATGGTCACAACATTTGTGAAGTGTGAAAAAATATTCCTCTATTTTTAGATTTTCCCACATTTTAAGTTTCTTCAGGTTGGTCCCCAGAAAAACATTGTGAAACTTGTTCATCATTCTTTACATCATAAACAAAATGTGTCAAATTCATGCTGTGAAGATATAGAAATTGAAGTAGAAAATGCACCTGATTTTATAGCATATTATACTGTCCCTTTGCCTGATTGTGCCATGGAAAACAGAGGAAGGCCCCCAAAAAAAGTTTTTAAATCCGGGTTGACTCTTAGCCCAGTGGGTGGAACAGTAAACCAGTTTGTCCTGATTGAGCCTGTAATATAGTGGAATATGTTCATTTAAAATTGCAGAATGAAAAATTAATTTCTTCTTTGTGTGTGATATTATATAGTTCCACAGATGAATGCTTAGTAACTACATTTGTATAGATACTGCAACACTACAGGAATTAAAATAAACAAGAGAAAGATAAAGGAAACCATGTGTTTTTTTTTTTTTTTGTATTTGTCTCCAGTTTGTATTGTAACAATGGCCTGGCATAACCCCCTTTTAATACACAGCTGTATTTATGCCGCCCTTCTACTAAGGAAATATATCGTAACATTTGACCAGAAAGAAGGTTCTGACTAAACTCAAAATCTTTGAAAAGTCTAGGAATATTTAAAGTATATTAAGAAGACTGGAGAACTCTATATTATGAATGAACCATCTTAAAATATTAATTTGGTGCACAAACATTTTGTTTTTTAAAAGATTATGCCTATTTTATGATTTATTCATATTTCCACTCCTAGAATATACTGTAAACAGATATAAAATAATTGTAAGCATGTTTACAGTGCAAATATTGTAGCCGTAGTGAAACTGATACTTAAGAGGCATGTTTTTTTTTATGGAAATAACACACTAATGTTAATTTTCATGTTTTTGAAAAGTGTGTTCCTAACATGTGAAATAAACTCTTAAACATTGAATTTAAATTTAATTTACTTCCATAACACGTTCTGAAGTCTGAAATATCCTGAATCATGTAAAACTGATTAATTTTGCTGTAAATATTTGGAAGCAAAAATGAACTACTTTACACAGGAATAAACTTAAAACTCGGAAAGCTACACAAAAAAGTACTATTAGAAGGAAAATGTTGTGTGTAATAAGTTTAAATACAGAGAAACTAGTTCTCGCTGTTTTTCTTCTTCGTCCTATTAATTTCAGTGGCCACTGCTACCATTCTTGTTGGAACTTGCTGTACTCTTGCTTGGCGTGCATCTTCTGTTCGTAGTTCTCCGGCTGCTGCTAGATGCGCTGTTGTTAACTATGTCTGCGTCCAAGTTGTCTGCTATTTCCCAGCGTTAACTGTTGTAGTAGGGGAATCCAAGTGTGGTGTGCCTGTCCGCTATCGATGTTTACAGCTCGTGCGGGAAATGCATTATGGCATGTGTTTCCTTGATTTTGGTGGAATAGCGGACGACATGGACGCAGACGTACAGTTAACAGCAGCACACCTAGCGGCAGCTGAAGAACTACAAACAAAAGACGCACGCCAAGCAACAGTACAGCAAGTTCCAATGATGATGATGGCAGTGGCCACTGAAATTAATAGGATGTAGAAGAAAAAACAGTTTCTCTGTACATATTTATATACTACCGTGTCTCTTTTCCCAATTATGAAGTAATAAGTTTAGTTTTTGAATCAAATTTTAAGTTTTTATCCAGCATTTCAACACTGAAATTCCATTTTCATAAACCACTTTGGATTCCGAAATGTGCCTAGTTTTTTTGTACTCCAATCTTGGATCTTTTCTTCACCATAAATATGTGAATATGTGGCTACTGATATTTATATTGTGCATACATCAGTATCAGCTTAGCCCTTCATTGCGAACATTTAGTCAGGGTACAAAATCTCCATTTTTCTAGTTTCTATTTTTATATTTACTAGCCTTCTGGCAGATTACTTTTGTAAAGTGTGAGGGTTTAAAAAAGAGAATGATAGGTGGGAGAACAACCACAGGCTGAACCTCGCCCTTTAATAAAGAAAATTTGAATTTGAATTTGAACATTACCATTTGCAGGATTGCTTATCACCTCTCAGCATGCAAGCCCTGCCTGCTTCTGCCGAATCCCTGTGCATAGTGGAGATGGGTACAGGAGAATCACAGGAAGGAGAGCCTGGGCAACAAGGAGCTCTGTACCTGAATATTGGACTCCAGAATGGTGTGTTGCTACGAACAGTATTAGATCCTGTTACAGGAGACCTGGCTGATACTCGTACAAGATACTTAGGATCTCGACCTGTCAAATTGTTCCGTATTAAGATGCAAGGAAACGAAGCTGTAAGTTTTTGTTTCATTCTTGTTAATTGTATGTATTGAATGCTTGCTAGTATCCTCTTTGAGGTATTGAATGCGTGTTAGTTCTCATGGATGATAGAATAGATTCTTTTGGTTCTGTAAAACCATAGCTTCTCAATAATCTCATACATATGAAACTGCTAAATAGTGTATAGGATGTAGAGAGATTGCTCATCATGTTATCGCAAGTGAACAGAGTGAGTGGTTTATACCAGTGTTCCTCATTTGCTGTGCTGCAGCCTGGTACCGGGCCATGAGAGGGCTTTCTGAAGTTTTGAGACTTGCAGCCAGAGCTGGCAATTACATGGAAAGATAACCTTTTGTTCCAGTTTCACAGCGATAAGAGAAAATTCTTTTTTGACTTCTTGTGATGGGAACCCATGCAGCCTCCAAACTTCAATTTTAACGGTTTCTTTTTCGATATTGAGCCAATAGGGTATGCTATTTGCAGTCCAAACTGGTAGCCACCTGGAAAGATGCCCTTTTGTTCGAGTTTTGACTGCGATAACTGGAAATGCTTTTGCATTGCAGCCCGCCTCCAAAGTTGGAGATTGACGGACGGACACAACAGTGAATTTAGTTTGTGCAGAAATTTTGCAATTTTCATAAAAAAATATATTGAAGTGAAAATATTCTGATTAATTGAAATTTTTTGGTGTCCGAAATGGAATATACCAATGAAAAGCAGCACTTAACAAATTAATTAAGTTATATTGGCCAGAGGAAACTAAAAGTTTTCATTAGATTCACTCATTTCCAACTAATTTGAACCAAATATTATATTTGTCAACAAGCCCAGACTTAACCTTTTGCCGCCCAAGGCCTTTTTCACATGTAAGCCTCTCTGTCCCGAGCCGATTTTGAGCAAAATGCAGAGTTTCAATTAAATGAGTGTAGATCGGAGGCTAATTGCCCTAGAGAGATGAGTGATATACCGTTGTACGCGGAATGAACCAGAGATTCAGACTATATGAAATTTTTGCAAATTCGGCGTATATGTGGCGTGGGGGGGAGGGGGCTAACTCAAAATTCCAAAATTTTGGGAAAAAAAAATTTGTTCCCCCACCCTCCCCTCAAGCAAAAAGTACATGACAGTGTCGACATGCACATGGAAATGATCGCTAACATGTAAGGAACACAAAAATATTTGCATTATTATCATATGACCAATGTAACTTGAGTTATACCCCCAAAAGGAATTGTCGGCACGCCACTCATTCAAGCTTCAAAATGCAGCGGTACCTTGAAATGACTTCAGTTCAGACTATTTGCCCTGGAGATATGAACGATATACCGTTGTACGCAGAATGAATCACAGATTCAGAAGATATATAATTATGCACATTCGGTGCACATATGGAGGGGGAAAGGGGGGAAATCCCCTGAATTTTTTTAAAAAATGGGGTTTCTCCCCCCGGACCCCCGAAAAAAGGATATGAAAAGTTCAAAATGCACATAGAAATTATCGCTGACATGTAAGGAACTCAAAAAAATTTGCATTATTATCATATGACCAATGTAACTTGAGTTGTACCCCCAAAAGGAATGGTCGGGATGCCACTGATTCAAGCTTCAAAATGCAGCTGTACCTTGAAATGACTTTAGCTCAGACTATTTGCCCTAGAGATATGAACGATATACCGTTGTACGCAGAATGAATCACAGATTCAGAGGATATAATTTATGCACATTTGGCATACATATGGAGGGGTAAAGGGGGGAAATCCCCTTAAAAATACTTTTCTTTTAAAAAAATGGTCCCCCCGAAAAAATGTCAAAATGCAAAATTTATGCAAATTTGGCGTATATATGGAGGGGGAAGGGAGAAAACACCCAAAAATTATTTTAAAAAGTCACTTCACCTAAAAAATGTCCTTGCACTTGGGCACAAAACGACACCTACGCACAACATTCACGGACGAAAAGCTACAATGTAGTGAAAAATGAGCCCCAATTCTTGCAGCTGCTTGAAATTCTATTTTTAGACAATGCTGGGTAACCTCTGTTGCCACTTGTGGACACTTGTGCTAAAAAAAACAAAGGTTTCCTTCAGCACGCTTCGAAATTCCATTCTCACAACTCAGATTCAACAACCAGTCTTCCCCCTCCCCCTCCCCCACCCCCTGCTTGCGCCCTCACGGAAAACTTTCATTTTGACATGGGATACTGATAAACAAGCTTCCTTGGAATGCACTTAGCAGGAGGGAGTGAAAAGCATTGCTTTAGAATAACAAAGCCGGTCTTCCTTTGTCGGCAAAAATTTGACGTTGAAAAGAGCCGCAAAAGAGAAGTACCTTTTCCCCTCCATTTTCATGAAGACAAAAAAAAAAATATGCAAAAAAACATTTCTGTTAAATACATGTGTTAGGAACAATATAAAAGAAAAAAATCGAAATTCTAGCCAAAAATAGAAAAGTTATAACGTAAAAACTACGACCTTGACACAGCGTCTCGATCGAGACACTTGGTACAGTGAGGGTTACATTTGGGTATCTCGTTCGAGATGCTTGGGTGGAAAAAAGTTAATCTATCTAGTACTCTCTATAATTCTTACAATTAAATTTGAAGGGTACATATTAAGTTTAGAAATGAAGAGCTGTTTGAGTAAAATTGTTGGGATTGGGGCTTTGACTTTTAAAAATTAATTTACTGGGCCAAGGCTTAAAAATTTTGAAAACCACTGGTCTACACTCAAAGCTAGGCAGTACACTGTCAAATAACATAATGTATTCACATTATTATTGTATGGTCTTGGAATAGGACCTTCCTTTGTTCACAGATAGCAGTGATATAAATGTATTTGCTGCACTAGATTCCACAGTTTTCATGATTAGGGAGCAACATGATATAATATTTTGAATTATTTGGGTAATTGTCTGGCTTTCATTTTCCATTTATGTTGAAGTGAATCATGTGACATCTGTTCTGCATAATCTAGCAGTTTATGTTTATATTCAAAGCTTGCAAAATCTTGAATAAAACTTTTCAAATATTACTGATTACATTCATTACTTACTCAGTGTACGTACAAATTTCTTCTTTCCTCTGGATTTCACCTGAAGTGAACAGAAACTTAAAAGTATTCCATGTGTTGAAACATAGAGAGAAGTAAAAATGTTATTGCATGTCAGAGCTTGTACAAAATAATGAGGTGCATTTGTGTATAATTCTAGGTTTTGGCTATGTCAAGCAGATCATGGTTGAGTTACTATTACCAAAACAGATTTCATTTGACCCCGTTATCATATGAAGCTTTGGAATATGCCTCTGGATTTTCTTCAGAGCAATGTCCAGAAGGCATTGTGGCTATTTCTACAAACACCCTGCGTATTTTGGCATTGGAAAAACTTGGTGCAGTCTTTAATCAGGTATGTATAATTTACAGATTAGAGATTGCCTATTTTTGCATGTTGATTGTTTCTTTCTGTCTAAATCCCTGATGCTTTTATGCTAGAAAATTCATAGCTCAGGAGCCTTTTGATGGTGAAGTGGTTTGTCTGTGTTGTCAGTACTCTATTACTGTTTTTATTATCTGCTTTTCTAATGTGGAACTCTCTACTTGTCAAAACATCTTCCCAATTGTCAACACAATCAGCACTCGCCAAGGTGGATAGTGTTTTAACGACTAGGCTGTCAGTGTTTCCCACCATGGCACACCAGGGTTACAGGGGTGCTGCGAAATATTCCAATATTTCCACTAAAATGACACTTCCAAATATGTGCTTATTTAGTACTTCTTACATATAAAATGTTTCTGAATTTGAAATGTGTGTTTATTTTTGACTTACGGCAAGTAACCTAAGCACACTGAGCATTGCAAGTGTTATTTCTACTCAGGCACCATGGAAAAAACGTGAAGCACTAAGGGTGCCGTGAAACGAAAAAGTTGGGAACCCCTGGTCTTCCCATTTGCCCATTTTTATCGGTTCTTAATTATGAAATTATCTGTTTTATGTCTACAGAGACATTTCTTCTAACTGTCTTTGTAAGTCTGCGAGAAAAATAACAGGACTGTTTGGCTTCAAAACATTATCATTCCCAGCTGAAGTTTTGATTTCATGATGTATGCGGTAAGTGCGGTTTAAACGCTTCAAACGCCGTACCCTTTTGTTGTGAACGAAGACAGTGTATCTTCAAAATTAATAGGATTTAACCATTAAATTGTGCAATGCGGAAGTGCGAAATTTCTAAATTTCATGTAAGTAATGAAGTTTTGAATTTGGGCAGTTAAATGGAGAACTTTTTATCTTTAGATAGTGTACTGTTAAGATTTTTTTTTTACTAATCTTGAGGGATGGGACAGATTAATCTGTACTCTATCGGTATCGACCGATATAGGCATATCGGTAAAATTACCGATTATTTTACCGATGCGATATATCGATAAATATCTGATAATTTAGTGCAAAATTTTGCCATTTTGTTGTAATTTGTATGGATAATCTCCATGCCCTACTTTCTAAAAAGTAAATGTCTAAATATGGAATTTCTTTTGCACTGCAGTCACCTTCAAACGCACATTAATTAAGGAGGTCAATGAACCTTTCAGGTTCTTCATGGACCATTTCTAATTTTTAGAGTTGGGCACTCCGCAGGACCACCACCTCTATTTTTTAGATTTTTTCAATGGTTTGAAAATGATAAATTACATTGTTTCCTGGGATGTTCCCAATATTTCTTTATTACTTTTGTTCATAAAAACGTAAATGTAATGTAATTAGGAGGCATAATGCACTTGGTGGTCATATTAGGTGCCATCTTTGAATGTGTGTCATTCAAGACACTCGTGCCAGTGACAGTGTATAATTGGTTGGTAATGATGGTAATTATTATATTTAATAAACAAATACACTTCTGCAAACTACACTTGCTCAGACTATACTATTTTCTCAATGGTGTGCATCTTGTTGCTTCAGTCTGTTGTTCTTGCATGTACGGTGAATGCTTTGCATGTACGGTGAAACCGTGTCGCTTGTCATCTGTGACTTCAGTCTGAAAGCTGCTTCAGTGGCACACATCGTGTCGCCTCGGTCTTGTTTGTACATGTGCGGTGAATGCTTGCTTATAGACTGTAGGTGCCAATGTCGCTTGTCACTTCAATGTTACACCCCCACTGTAATGTGTTGCTTTGGTCTGAATGTTCTCTATACTTAACAAGATTGTTAGTTACTTCATCAGAGATTAAGATTTAATTTAGCCTATAAATTACAGAAAACAAATTGCAAGTACTGTCCAAAAAAATTCTGATGTTTTGAGAGAAGATTCCTTTCATAATCATGAATGGGCCTCTGGAGTGGCATAAGTAATGCTGTTGCCTTGCCTTGTCTTGTAATAAGAAGGGGTGTGAGGTTCAATCCGCAGTGGAGGCAGAATGCTTCATATCTCATTTCAAACTGTAGGTCCAGTCCAGATTTCTTAGATTTTTTCCTCCCATTTCCGGCCAGTCTTATTTGCTTCTGCTTCAGTTTTAGTGCCAGTGTTTTTCAACCGCCGGTCTGAAAAAGGTCCGTTGCACCCAGGGGTTGACGACTAACTTATCTAATGTTATATTTAACAGCAAGTCTATACATAATTGAACTATGGTTATACCATAGTTTATATATTATTAATTAACGGTGCATATTAATTTTCATATAAACTTTAAAGATCAGAAATGTATTTAGGAGTGAAATTGTTGGGATCACGGCATTGACTTGTAAGAAATAAATTTATTGGGCTGTGGTCTCACAAGTTGAGAACCACTGCAACAAACAGCCAAAATACATTAGTAGTTGCTCCGTGCCCAGGTTTGGGGACAATTTAACCAAATTATACATGATATACTGGAAAGCCAGAATACAAATATATTTTACTGAACACAAAATGTAATGTAAAGAGATTTGATACTAGATTTTCAAAAGGTATAGCAGTATTTTCTTTTTTGCTTCATGTACGTGTTCGTATAACAAATTCATACATTGAAAATCATATCATACTATTAGGTTCCATTAAGCACACACACAAAACTACTCTACTTATGTAAATATGTTTATACTACATAGATATATTTAATAAGCCTACCGAAATATGAAGATAACACACTGAAAGAACCGCACATTCAAAAAAGCCGGATTTCTTGAAAACACTGTTTATGTGTAGATACGAATTTCATATTGTAAATTGTATTTTATATTTAGAAATGAGTGTGTATTTTACAGTAGGGAGATAAACGAAAACTGTGGAACAGGGAAAATACTGCCAACTCCTGTATTTTCCTTGATTTGAGACACTTTTGTGAAAAAAAGCCCAACCAAAAAAGCCACGGATAAAAACTCCGGTTTTATTCCAAATGACCACTTCCAACTTTACTAATTTTATAATGAATCGGTAGAATATCCGTTATTGATATGGTAAATTTTATATTGGTACTTTATCGGTATCGGCCAAAATTTCATATCGGCCCATCCCTAGAAATCTTGCAAGAAAAAACACAAAATTGTATATGCAAAAAAAAAATACATAGTGAACTTTTTTTTTTAAAAAAAATATTACTACGTGTAATATCAGAAAGAATATGTATTCAGCTTTAAATAATATTTTATATTTTTTGTTTGGAAAATTGACATTTCCATGTAGTAATGTAGACTGCTTTGTCATTCTAGTGTGTCATTCCTTTGTGTGTTTATATAAATAAAAATAAGCTGCAATATCATCTGTAGTTTTTGAGAAATGACATTGTAATTGCTCCCAGCTAGAGCTGGTTTATTTTAAAACACAAAAGTCTGTTACACATTAATCTTTAATATTATTTGTTTACATATATAATGAGCATAACCTATGTTTACTATGGTAACCATGTAGGAGCTAAATATGAGCTTATTGCTATACTAGCCACTCCATATCAATTTACAATGTGATGAATCATTTCTTTTTCTTAGGTGTCTTTTCCATTGGAATATACACCCAGGAAGTTTATCATTCACCAGGAATCAGCACATTTAGTAATCATTGAAACTGACCACAATGCATATACTGAAGACACGAAGAAGCAGAGAAGAGTGCAAATGGCCGAGGTAAGATCATGTTTTGACCGCACATTGTAGACTGAAAATTTTAACTATGGTAAAATTGCAGTTAAAATATTTATCAGTTATGCATTACTTAACAAATGAAATACATAAGACACCTAATTCTTTCTACATATATTGACTGTGGCATATAAAATTTTTGTTAACGTAATTCTTTTTAATTTAATAAAGGGCCTTGATTTTTTATACTTTTAAAATTGAGGAAATTTTCAGCTTTCTTTGCTAATTGGTGATTTTATGCTTATGTTTTTGTTTATATTTTTATTTTATTTATTTTTGCCACATAACTGTTTGTCAAGCAAGGATGCTAAACTAAGTCTGATGTTAGGATATCACACTTTGCATCTTCATCTCATCCAAAGAAAATGATTTAAAGTATTGGTAAAATCGAATATGTGCCAGAAATGTCAAAATAAGTATATGAGATTTATTCATAGTGGATATATGTTACGACTAACACTAAATTACTTAACATTGCTCTCTACATGGTGTTAAAAATTGGTGCATAATCAATTACAATAAATTCTAAAAGGATTACAAGGAAAAAACAAACTGTTTGAATTATCATGTAGCAAATAGTTCTTTCGTAGTGTTTTCATTACCACACTGCAGATAAAATGTTATAAAACAATATACAGTGGAACCTTGTAGGAAAATTGTATAACATTTTTGTTACAACTTCCCCAATCCTCTGTTAATCTCTGTAGACAATTTACATTTCTAGAACTGATAAACTTGAAAAAAATATTCCACAGTAATCACATGACTAATTGTGATAATGTATTGTGAAACGCAGGAGATGCAAGAGGCTGCCGGAGAAGAGGAGCAGGAACTAGCGAGGGAGATGGCTGAAGCATTTCTGAATGAAGATCTTCCAGAGAGTGTATTCAGTGCTCCTAAAGCAGGGCCGGGGATGTGGGCCTCAATAATACGAGTCATGGACCCAGTGGAAGGCCGAACTGAGCAAATTATAAGATTGGAGCAAAATGAAGCTGCATTAAGGTTAGTACAAGGCTGGTATTTGTTCATTATTTTATAGGAAAGGACAGATTAAATGCCATCTGGCAACATAGGCACATCTGTACATGTAATATAATAATAGTGGACAAAATATTGGAAAAAAAACAATCAATTTGTTTCAGTAATATATATTGATTATTTGAAATAAAGGAATTTATTAGCAGTTTGCAGTGTCCATCCTAGTACCAGACCTTTATTCCATAATTTTCTGGTTTCGCTTGTAGACAAGATAAAATTTCATGTTCGTAAAACTAGTTTTTCAAATGATATACTCGTTGGTTATACAATGAAAACATTTTAATGTCACTGGAATATTGAAAACCATTCATAGTTCTCTAAAGGTTGAACACTGGAATATTGGAAACCATTGATAGTTCTCTTAAGGTTGAACACTGGAATATTGGAAACCATCAATTTGTTCCAGTAATATATATTGATTATTTGAAATAAAGGAATGTATTAGCAGTTTGCAGTGTCCATCCTAGTACCAGACCTTGATTCAATAATTTTCTGGTTTCGCTTGTGGACAAGATAAAATTTCATGTTCGTAAAACTAGTGTATTCAAATGATATACTGGTTGGTTATACAATGAAAACATTTTAATGTGTCTAGGACTTCAAGTGAGATAGTTCTCTAAAGGTTGAACACTGGAATATTGAAAACCATTGATAGTTCTCTAAATGTTGAACACTGGAATATTGGAAACCATTGATAGTTCTCTTAAGGTTGAACACTGGAATATTGGATACCATCAATTTGTTCCAGTAATATATATTGATTTTTTGAAATAAAGGAATTTATTAGCAGTTTGCAGTGTCCATCCTAGTACCAGACCTTTATTCCATAATTTTCTGGTTTCGCTTGTGGACAAGATAAAATTTCATGTTCGTAAAACTAGTTTTTTTCAAATGATATACTGGTTGGTTATACAATGAAAACATTTTAATGTCACTGGAATATTGGAAACCATTGATAGTTCTCTGAAGGTTGAATATTGGAAACCATCAATTTTTTCCAGTAATATATATTGAATATTTGAAATAAAGTAATTTATTAGCAGTTTGCAGTGTCCATCCTAGTACCAGACCTTTATTCCATAATTTTCTGGTTTCGCTTGTGGACAAGATAAAATTTCATGTTCGTAAAACTAGTGTTTTCAAATGATATACTGGTTGGTTATACAAGAAAACCCTGTTACTACGATATTGGTTAATACGGAGTACCCTTTAATCCAAAGTTCTTCCCATTCTCCAGCCTATTACTTACTTAATTCCTTCAGTTCCTATTGGAACATAGGGCATCCACGAAGTGTCTCCATCTCACTCGGTTGCATGCGATCTTCTTCATTTCTTTCCAACTTTTCCGCTGTTGTTTTCCTTCTTCAACAGTACGTCTCCATGAACTTTTGGGTCTTCCCCTTTTTCTAGCACCTTGAGGGTTCCAGTAAAGTGCTTGTTTTTCAATTGTGTTGTCTGCTTTCCTTAGTGTGTGTCTTATCCAGTTCCATTTTCTTCTTTTAATTTGGTTTTTAATCTGGTCTTCTGATGCTCGTATCCAAAGTTCTTGATTTGTGATTACTTCTGGCCAATGTACATTTAATATTCTCCCGAGACATCTGTTAATAAAAACTTGTAGTCTATTTGTGATTTCAGTTGTGACTTTCCAGGATTCTGCTCCATACAGCAATACTGATTTAACATTACTTCTAAAAATTTTTAACTTTGTTTCTGTAGTTATAATCCTACTTTTCCATATTGGGTAAAGTTGTACAAAGGCCCCATTTGCTTTATTGATGCGTTGTTTTACATCATGTTCTGCTCCTCCATTTGTTGCAACTACACTTCCTAAGTAAGTAAAATTGTCTACATCCTCTAGTATTTCATTTTGTAGTTGAATATAATCTTGGATTCTTGCATTTATTCGCATTGTTTTAGTCTTTGATTTATTTAATGTCAGTCCGAATTTTTTAGCTTCTACAACCAAATCTTCCAATTTAGTTTTTGCATCTCTATAAGATTCTGACAACAGACACATCATCGGCAAAATCTAAATCTTCTAATCTATCCATAAGGCCCCAATTGCATTCCTCTTCTGTTTCCCTTTACGGTTTCCCTCATTACTGTATCTATTACGAGAAGAAAAATAAGGGGCAACAGAATACATCCCTTCCTCACTCCAGATCCTGTTCCAAAGGGTTCTGTAACATCTCCTTCATGAATAACTTGACTCTTGTATTGTCGATATGACTCCTGGATTATCCTTATTATCTTAAGTGGTATTCCAAACTTCTGTAATATTTGCCACATTTTTTCCCTTGTTATAGAATCAAAGGCTTTCTCAAAATCTACAAAGATGGTATACAATCTAGTATTCCATTCTATACATTGCTCGATGATAATCCTTAATGTACAGATTTGATCTGTGCAGGATCTACTAGAACGAAATCCTGCTTGCTCTCTCCTAATCTTGGCTTCTACTTTATCTTGAATGCGATTAAATATAACCCTAGTTAGTATTTTACTTGGGACTGATAACAGCGTGATTCCTCTCGTTATTACAATTTGTCATATCGCCTTTTTTTCGAATTATTATAAGACCCCTTTTCCAATCTTCTGGCATTTTCTCTTTTTCCCAAACTGCCGCGAACACTTCATATACTATTTCTGCCATCAAGTTCACATTTACCTTCAAAATCTCTGGTGGAATTTGGTCTATTCCAGCTGCTTTCCCATTCTTTTGTTGCTTAAGTGCTAGTTTGATTTCCTGAATTGAAGGAGGAAGGTCTGAAATTCTCATCTCTGTACGCTCTTCAGTTTCGTCAGCCTCACTCTCTCTTTCTCTCGTTCTGTCATTTTCTCTGATGTTCCTATTTAATACCTCTTCAAAGTGTTCTTTCCATCTCTTCATTTGTTCTTGTTTATCCGCTAACAACCTGCCATTCTTATCCTTGACTGGTATATTTTTCTTAAATTGTCGCTTTGATAGTAAGCGTGTTGTTTGATAAAGTTGTTTTAAATCACCCTTACTTGCTGCTTCCTCTGCTACTCTTGCTTGCTGTTCTATCCAATTGAGTTTATCATTTCGAGCACTCTTCTTCACTTTTCTATCAAGATCTTTATATTGTCTTTGTAGCGAACTCTTTGGGGTTCTTGTTTTTGCAGTGTTTAATTCTTCCTTCTTCATTTTTCTAGCTTTAATTTTATCCCATGTGTTTGTTGACATCCAGTCTTTCTGATTACTTTCCCTATATCCTAAAATGTTTTCACTTATTTCTATCCAATTAGTTTTGGTCTTCTTCCATTTTCTCTCTATTGTATTCTCTTCTCTTTCTTCTATATCTTCATCTTACTCCATTTGTAAACCTTCAAACCTGCTCCTAAGTTCCAATACAAATCTATTTCTTGTATCTTTATCATTTAACTTTTTCAAATCAAATTTCTTTCCCATTTTTGAAAACTTTTTACATGCTGCCATTATACGAAGTTTAAAGACTGCAATTACCAAGTGGTGATCACTACACCAATATCGGCTCCTCTTTTATTTCTTACATCTAGAAGGGATCTTCTCCATTTACGGGTAATGCAAACATGGTCAATTTGATTTTTTGTCACATGATCAGGTGATACCCATGTCACTTTATGGATATCTTTGTGGGGAAAAACAGTTCCACCTATGATCAGGTCATTTTCTGCACAAAGGTCAACAAATAACTGGCCATTTTCATTCATTTCCCCCAGTCCATGTCTACCCATAATATGCTCTATTCCTTCATTATCTTATCCAATTTTTGCATTTATATCTCCCATCAAGATGCATATGTCTTTCTTATTATGAACTAGTACTTGGTGCAATTTTGAATAAAATTCCCTTTTTTCTGTTATGTCTGAAACTTCTGTTGGGGCATAGCATTGTACTATTTTAATGCTTCTCACCTTTGCTTTGAACTTCGCAGTTATAATTCTTTCAGAAACAGGGTTCCATTCTAATAAGCTTTTCTTTCCTATCTTACTCAAGAGAATACCTAACCATCCCGATGTTGTTCCTCCTCTTCTCTTCCTGAATATAGGAATGTAAATCCGTCTTTAGTTCTCATCTCTCCAAATCCTTTCCATCTTGTCCAACCTGTAGGCCTGCATTTGGGCTACTGTTTGCTGAAGTCTACCACTCTCTCTTAAAGTTCTCACATTCCAACACCCAATTCTTGTTTTCCCTTTCATGCCAAAAGTCGTCATCTTAGAGTCAGTCCGGCTATTCTTCGTGGATGTTTCTTTAATAGTGAAGTTTAAGGTGTGCGGGTTATTAACACACAGCACTCGATCTTGGTGATAGGGCTGCTACCTAGACCTCCAAGCAGGACGATTTTCTGTAGGGGTTTTCTCCCTTAACCTTTGAAGATCCCTCTTCACCACAAGGCAGTGGTTTTCTCTTCATTACTCCCAAGTGAATGGGTTGCCTCTTCCGCCGTTTGCGCCGTACCGAAGGATTCCTTCTCCGCCGCATCTGCCGTTGAGGACTTAACCGTAACCCTGGCAAGGGGCCCTTACATGGTACTATCAGCCGGAGCCAGCTGAACCATGGTTTTTTAAAGTGTTACTCCTCTTCGTTCATCCGCCTCCTCCGCCGTTGAGATGATCGTCAATCTTCTGCCTTTGGAGCCGTTGACCAATAGGTTGCTTCTTAGTCTGGCTCCTCTTCACTAGCCTGCCCGGCCTGGGAGACCCTGCCAGTAGCTATGATACCGCCGGTATAGCCTAGTGAATCATCAGAGCACGCAACCCCACCACCAATTACAAGGTCCTGCAACCACTAGTTGGGGCCCCAACCTATAATAGGATTTAAAATGTATTTCAGTACGGATAAATCGAAATGCGGATAATTTTTAATACGAAGTTGTTTACAAGACCCTTTTGCAAAACTGGTTTCGCTTAATTTGAAGTAGACACCTGCGTAAGTAGACAAGAGAAGGTCGAATGTGGAGAGAGCTTGGACGTTATTTTAACTTGACATGAGCTGCTGACAACTCTAGGGAAGCAGCCCGAAATGCCCGCTGGACATTGACATTCTTTGTCAATGTGCATAGCAGGTCAAGGTCCGTATCTAAGTGTTTCGGCCACGATTTTCTTGCTCGTGTGCGCACACGGACTGCTTTCCTTTGGAGTCTAAAAAAAAGCAAACAGTTCTGAATACCTTCTTCAAAACGAACAAAAACCGCATGATAAGTAAAAGAAAAGTGACCCCCTTCCGTCTCCTACAACAGCTCATTATCCGCCACTGGTGTGCATGGTAATGGGACAATTGCAGAATTCAGGTCCCTCTTTCTTGCTTGAATGCAGCTGTCTGAATAGGAAATATTGCCTGTATTATTGTCTGTTGCATGGTAAAAGGTAATGCAAGGATCATTTTTTTTTTCCCACTGCTGATAAAAGTTTGGTCTTCGACAACTGCCTTATCTTTAAAATGCCGATGATTTCCCTTCTGCTGCTCCAACTTCCAGCCGGTCTCACTGTGTTTCCACTGCAGCTGGCGCCAGTGTTTAGCGTCTGGAAAGCTCTCGCTTGCGGACAACTGCAATGACTCATCCAGTGCGAAGGAATAAGCGTCATTGTTTTGAATCTCGCAAAGCCATATAATCCCTGCTTTTCTTCAGAACCATTAGCGTGCTGGTGTTAAAAAAATACCGTTTTTTAAAAGATTTATTGCCACAACATGCATCCTGTGCATAACCGGTTGTATAACTTGGCAGGATAAATGGTGTTAATGGTCTCTTTGGAATCTTTGTGTCCGCGTTAAGCTCAGTGTTCTCATTTTGTGTAACATTTTTTACACTTTCTTTAAAATGTACAATATTATTATATAGTACATGGCCGCGGTGGCTCAGTCGGTAACGCGTATGACTACCATGCTAAAGGTCCCGGGTTCGATCCCCGGCCGGTTCAAATCCGGGAACTTTTCTAACGGTGGAAGCGACCCCGGCGCCCACCCAGCGTCGAATAACATGGGTACCTGGGGGAAACCCTGGGGGGTAAAGGCGGTCAGGGGCATGATGCTGATCACATCACCCCCACTCACGACCGGATCAAGAAAGTGTGGGGCGTTACCCCCACACCCCCTATACGCCTTCATGGCGTGGTGCTATGCACAGGGTAACACTTTACCTTTTTTTTTTTTTTTTACATATAAAGCTTATTTTCTGAGCTACCACCAAGTATAAAACATCCTTTGTGGGGGTAATTTATAGTCTACTTTATTTACACTTGAAAACAGGCGCCATCTTGAAAAGTTTGGATAACTCGAAGTAGTTTAATACGAAGTTAACATTTTTTGGTCCCTTGAACTTCGTATTAACGAGGTTTTCCTGTACAACAAAAACATTTTAGTGTGAGTGGAACTTCAAGTGAGAAAGTTCTCTAAAGGTTGAACACTGGAATATTGAAAACCATTGATAGTTCTCTGAAGGTTGAACACTGGAATATTGAAAACCATTGATAGTTCTCTGAAGGTTGAACACTGGAATATTGGAAACCATTGATAGTTCTCTGAAGGTTGAACACTGGAATATTGGAAACCATTGATAGTTCTCTGAAGGTTGAACACTGGAATATTGGAAACCATTGATAGTTCTCTAAAGGTTGAACACTGGAATATTGAAAACCATTGATAGTTCTCTAAAGGTTGAACACTGGAATATTGGAAACCATTGATAGTTCTCTAAAGGTTGAACACTGGAATATTGGAAACCATTGATAGTTCTTTGGAGGTTGAACATTGGAATATTGAAACCATCAATTTGTTCCAGTAATACAGGTTGTCCCACTAGCTTTCGAACCCGAAAAAAACGTAATTTCCGAACGAACATAGGAAAATGAAATTCACAATACTTATACCTTGTTTCATGCTGAATACATGATCGTCACAGCAGGTGCTGCAAATGTCTTCCCTGGACGTCCAGACATGTTTATACACGGCGTTCCATATTGGGAAAAGTCCGATGTAGAGTCTCTGGTGTGATCTTGTGAATCGCATTCTCGATGTTGTTTCGCAACTCTTGCAGTGATCGTGGTTTGTTTCTGTAGACACAACCTTTAAGGAAACCCCATAAAAAGAAATCTGGAGGTGTCAAATCTGGGGATCTTGGTGGCTACAATCCTTTGGAGATGATTCTGTCACCAAAAAAGTACTCAATTTCTGCCATGGACACATTGTAAGTATGACATGTCGCTTAGTCTTGTTGGAAATAACCGCGATGCGGTTATTCATCATCCAGCTGATTCACAAATGCACTGAAGATGTGTCAGTAAACTTGTGTGTTTACTGTATCTTCAAAGAAAATGGGTCCAATGATACGCTGTCGGGAAATTTCACACCAACACCAAACTCCCACCTTCAATGGTTCTTTACGGCGTCCAAATTCACGTTGAACGGTGTGATACGATCCCGATATCCAATATTTCTTACAATGAACACGCATTCTGGTAAGGTGTACCGATCCATTCTCGCGATGCAGGGACTCGCACATCACACTAACCCACACGCATCACTTCCCCTGGTGCCACCTACCGTCTTTGTTTTGACGCGTGCGTTTATTTCAACTCTGCCTCGTGTTCAGCATGAAACAAGGTACGTGTAGTGTGAATTTCATTTACCTATGTATGTTTATTCGGAAATTATAACGTTGTTTTTGGGTTCGAAAGCTAGTGGGACACCAGTTATATATTGATTATTTGAAATAAAGGAATTTATTAGCAGTTTGCAGTGTCCATCCTAGTACCAGACCTTTATTCCATAAAATTTCATGTTCGTAAAACTAGTGTATTCAAATGATATACTGGTTGGTTATACAATGAAAACATTTGAATGGTACACTTCAAGTGTACCTACTATCTCTCAAGGTTGAACACTGCAATGCAGTAATTTCATTCTTTTCAATGGGTTCTAGAGCGTCCATGCATATTTTGTTTTTGATGGAAACATGAAATTTGAATTATGCTGTAATGTTCATTGT
The DNA here is from genome assembly GCF_977018435.1 of Lepisma saccharinum. Classification (NCBI taxonomy): domain Eukaryota; kingdom Metazoa; phylum Arthropoda; class Insecta; order Zygentoma; family Lepismatidae; genus Lepisma; species Lepisma saccharinum. Next base: position 29,749,719 of record NC_139250.1, read on the forward strand.
GAAATGTATGAGGCAAGTTTTTCTACCAACCTTTGTCACAAAATGAACTGCAAAATAAATTCTTGAGAAAAAATATTAGTTGCTTCACCGACGTGGCACTTTTGCGGGTCTGAGTTATCCTGAAATTTATTCAAACCCATGAAAATTAATTCTGCTGTAAATATTTGAGAAGCAAAAATGGACACCTTTACATAGGAATATGTACTTAATATTCCAATAACTACATAAATGTGCTATTAGAAGGGAAATGCTTATTTTGTTTAACAAGTGTAGTTTTTAATCAAATTTAGGATTTTTAATACCAAAAAGCCCTTTGTGTACCACGTTTGATTCCAAAATGTGCCTTTTTTTTGTACCGAAATCTTGAACTTGTTAGTCACCATAAATAATGTGATACTAGTTATTAGATATGTATTTCAATCACACTTTAACATAGAAAATACATGTGACAATGGTGTGTTCAGAGGACAACCAAATGGAAACCATCAGTTTGTTTCAGGAAGATGGCCTTGGTACAGTGGAACTCAATTTTACGTTTTTCATGGAGCTAAGTTGAAAAATGTGTGAAAATTTCTTAATATTTTGCTGTACTGGGACCATCAAGAATGAATGTATAATGCAGAAACGTGTAAAATCTGAGAACTCAAATTGGGTTCCACTGTATATATTTTTAATTTGGAATAGAGGAATTTGCCACGTCCATCCTAGTACCAGATCATTATTCCATAATTTTCTGGTTTCGCTTGTGGACAAGATAAAATTTCAATGTTCATAAAGCTAGTTTATTCAATGATATACTGGCTAGTTATTGTATATTGAAAACATTTTAATGCCACTAGAATTTCCAGGAAGCTTAGCCTGCTAGTATTAAGACACGAAAGCTATAATTTCCTTCTTTAGAATCAGTTATTCACTTGATGACAAACTCAATACTATGGCTGAGCTGATACCATTTAGAACTGATAGCCTCTTACAGATTCTCACTAGTACAGGGTGTTTACCAGTCTGGAAAACCTGAAAAAGTTAGGGAATTTACTTTTTCTGGAAATGTCAGGGAAATTTACTGGGTTTCTGGAATAAATCAATATTTTTGGAGTAGTGCAGTAAAAAGTAAGCTTACAAACGAAGAAAAATGACAAGAAATTTATTGCAGACAAACTGTACTTCAGTTGCTATACTGAGTATTACAAGTAGAGAAATAGCATATTAAATGCTCCAGAAAAAGGGGTCATGTTTTGCACTATTTTCAAGTAGAAACCTACTACAGTATGTGGCTATTGGCATTTACTATTTTCTTATTGCAATTTTTAGGCTGTGTTTGGTTGATATTAAGATTATACATATGTTACTAAATTGTGTTATTTATGGCATAAAATTGTTGATTTTTTTATGAAAAAGAATTCTTTCTTTTACTATTGCTCAAAATGTGGCAAGTAATAAGTAAAAGCTTACCCCTAATGCCTCTAGAACAATTCTGTTCAGTTTACCTTCTTGTCATTACTTTTAGCATGTGAAGTGAATATTCTAAACGCTTGGTTAATCAGATTGTAAGTGTGATGTTTAGCTAAAATGTAGTGACCTTCTTACACACGTGTAAATACTTGAATTGTGTTAATGTCGTGGTTCGGAAAATGTTTGGTTCGTCGGCTGAAATCCTGGAAAAGTCGGGGATTTTTTTTAACAAAATTGTAGACACCCTGCAATATTGATACAGAGTTTGAAATGTAGTTGGTCAGAATAGCAGTATTATTGTGTAGGTAATACAGATACCACTGGCATCTATTGATACGTTGACCTTGGGATGTGATCTGCCCTACTCAATACATAATCTGATGGTGTTAATACAGGTCTTTTACCTTCAGGATTCCCAACAAGGGATGTGTAAACATTTCTATAGTCTTCTCTGCTGTGTGGCCAGCACAACAGGGTCTTAATGATTTAATTATTTTACTAATATCAAAGTTGAATATGTATAATATGAAATTCAGTATTATGTAATAATAATATCCACTGTCATGTGTTTTTCGTCAAATTTTATTTTTAATATATTTATGAATACATGTATCATTAAAAATTGATAAGTGCACCACAGCTGGTAAATTTTATTTTCCGTTTTAACTCGTAATGTTAGCTAACAGTGGACTATTTTAAATTAATTTGTTTTGTCATTTCTTATGAGTGAAGATAAACAGAATTGTTTATAATAATACATTAGTAAGTTACATGAGAAATGAATACTTGACCTGTATTGAACAATGTCTGTCTGTATGAATACTTGATCCTATACATGAGTAAATTCTATTATGGTATGTTATTTTAAAATTAAGATTTCATGTTTAAAATTAGTAGAAAGTATCAATTCCTGAGATGCATATTTTTCATTTCCAAAGGGTATAAATATTTTTTTCTTTTTCAGTATTGCTCTTGTAAAGTTTGCTAATCAGCCTGATAACCAGCAATTCATTGTGATTGGAGTTGCCAAAGATTACCAGCTGAATCCACGGTCAGTGGCTGGAGGTTTCTTGTATACTTACAAGTAAGTGTGGTTTAATTAAATTACATTGTCATTTTATATATATATTTATTTTTTTGTTTGTGCATATAGTCATAGCTCTGTCTAAACAAGACTTAAGAATGCTCCTAGGTTGCGGTAGTTTGCAAGGCTCCCAGGTGTGAGAGAAGGGGAAGAGAGAAGATAACAAATGACTGTGCACTTTAGTTCGCAAGGGCATTCTTGTCTTGGTTAATCTGTAATTTGTTTTTGGGGATTATTTCACATGAATTTTGCATTTTATTATCCTTTGCTCATTTTTAGCATTGTTGAATAATCTTTCGTTTGATGAATATGCAAAGCTAATGATGTAAGAGAAGCCGTGGTGATCTAGTCGGTAGAGCATCTGACTGCCATGCCAAAGACTTGGGTTTGATTTCTGAGGCGGGTGATCTAAGGTCGGAATTTTCCAGTCTTGTCCCAGCATAAAGCAGCTCTGGAGCTCACCCAGCCTCAGATCAATGTGCCTAAAAAAACTAGACTTATTTATTTGTGTGTGAAGTTATTTTGGATTTTAATTCTTGTTACTTAGCATCACTTTTCTGCCACTTCTGGCTAATTGCAACGATGAGGATGAGTGAGCCTATGGCTGGAATTCAATCCTGCAACCCCTGCCATCATAGCATGCTGTGCTAACCACTTCACCACTGAGGTCACCTGGAAACTTATTTAAATGTCCATGCAATTAGGCTAGACATAATGAGTGGGAACCCTGTAAAACACACAATTGCTAGAAAGGTGTCACCATGTTTTGTCAAATGAATCCCATCCGTGTGTGCGAGTTCAATGCTCGACGAGTTCTTGCACTAAACACTCTTGAACCTTGTTTAGTTCATACAATATGCTGCAGGTGTTGCAAATTGTCTCTTTAAATTCATATAAAATCTTGTTTACACAGAGACCTAATGATTTAAAAAATTGTCAAAATAAGTGAATTTCATAAAACTATTTACAAACATTGAAAAAGGAGATAATATTTAATGTGATTTCTGTGCATGTCATGAGTCTAAAGTTCCATGTATTGTAAGTACTTAACATGAAACGTTAGGTATTAACATGTAAAAAGACTACTTGAAAATAAGTTGCTTCTCGCAACTGAGAAAATTACTATGTTTACACACACAAGTTTGTGAGTTGAAATAATATAGAATGATTTGCAACTTTCTTGCAAATAATTAAACCTTAATATTTAAAAGTTATGAAATTTATGACACATCAATATGGAGAAGATACAGAAAGGAAAAGATCAACGAGGTAAACATAAACTAACAATACATATAAGAAGCAATAAACAATTAAAAAGCATTTACTATCTTTGTAATTACATTGTTGAAAACTACACACATGAACTTCCAAATTGCCATTTTAAATTTGCTAAATTTTGACCATTTCATTATTGATTTTTAGAAACTTATACTTCGAATTTATTGACTATCTGTGATAGATAAAAAAAAAATGCAGTAGAACCTTGATTTTAGAGTTTTCATGGAACCTTCTAAAAAAAAATTAAATCTGATATTGGTACTAAAAAGGTTGAACGTGTGAAATTGTCAAATGTAAAATGCGGAAATGTGTGTAAAATTGGTGTTCCATTGTATTCCCGTGCTTCATGGAAGCACAATTGCATTATATACTAATTGTGTTGACTTTCTAAATATTCCAATATGCGTAAGATGGTGTTCGTTGCAATATTTTATAAGAATGATGATCAAGTATCAAATATGAAAATGATGATGGAAGTTTTGCAGAGCTGACTTTGGTGTTGTAATTATTTTGTCAGTCTTTTGGTATATTAATGTTCGAATATTGAAGGCATAATGTTTCAATTGCAGGGTGAACAGTGATTGCACTAATCTGGAGTTAATGCATAAAACTCCTGTAGATGAGGTCCCCACAGCCATATGTGCCTTTCAGGGGAGAATTCTTGTGGGTGTTGGAAAGCTGCTAAGATTGTATGACATGGGGAAGAAGAAGCTACTGAGAAAGTGTGAAAATAAGGTATTTGGAAGTCTTTGAATTTCACAAAATATTGTACAGAAGTGTTGTACTACTTGACTATGTAAAAGACGTAGCAAGAAATTATAATTAAACAACTAAGCTCTTACATTACAGATTACGAAAATATTAATACGTAGCAAGAAATTATAATTAAACAACTAAGCTCTTACATTACAGATTACGAAAATATTAATACAGTGTTTAAGGTCAACATCTATTGTATAATTTGCAATTAAAATTTATGTATGTAATACAGAGCATTCCCTGACATTCACTACGAGACTTTCCCAGTGAACGGTGAACAGTCGCACGCTAAAGTCTCTCTTTCCCTTTCTGTTGACGTTGCAGACTGACGCCAGTATAATCTTCCCTCGGAAGTTGTGTTTTGTCGTGTCCGTGTGTTGAAGATTGTGGCTTAATATGGCACCACAAAGGTTTACATTACAACAAAGGATTCATCTTGTAGAGTGTTACTTCAGGGAGAGGAATTGTGGAGAAGTGTGACAACCTTTTTGCAATGAAATTTCCTGGTGTTCCCGTTCCACATAGGACCACTATATTAAACCTTGTAAAAACGTTTAGAGAAACAGGGTCAGTTCTGAATAAAAGTGAAAAGAAAAACCCACGTGTACTTACTGAGGAAAAACTCGATGAGATAGGACAAAGGTTAGAGGTCTCCTCGGAAATCTATCCGCTCCATCTCACAAGAAACGGGTGTTTAAAAAACCAGAGCATTTAGTCGCTAAAATTCTTAATCGGGAGAATTACAGTAGACGAACTTGCACGTGTAATTGCCAATTTCCTTCGGAGATGACAGGAATGAGTTGCAGCAGAGGGACATCATTTTCAACACCTTATGTAGTCAAGGTTAGTACACAATATGAAGACTGTAATTTTAATAGCAGACTCTAGCGACTGTCGCGGACTCCGTTCACCTGGAAAGACTAGCGCTGATGCCGGGCCGGTTGCCGCCGAGTCTCATAGCGAATGTCAGGGAATGCTCTGTATTTCATCACCTTTTATTTAAACATTCAGTATTTCAAAAATTATTTTTTAAAAGAACACCACAAAACTAGACTTTGAATTTTTGTGTTGTGCATCATTATTCTCACAATGTTAATTCTTAAACTTACCCTTAATCTATAGCTGTAGAGTTCTTTATATTACAATCATATCATACATGAACATACTTCCTGTGGTTTTTATATGTAAATTAGTAAATAACATTGTTCATGTTCAAGTACAATACTATTAAGGGGACAAGATTATCACTGGCAATCTTCTTCATCTACATCATTAAGCTCAGAAGTATTAAGGTATTTGTTTGGTGACCCAATTTCTGAAAGTAGTTTTTTTTTGCAACAAATAATTATGAAATTGTACACGAGTAAATTCCATGCAATCATGTTGTAGACTTACAATTTTTTTTGCGAATCTTGAAGCAGTTGTCTGTACCCCAAAAAAGAGGACATTTCCTCATCTTCCTAAAAACCCACCCAGACTATTTTTGGGACCTAAAAAAGAGGACATGTCCAGTTAAAAGAAGTCTGGTAACCCTAAACATAAAACTTACCTTCCCTGGTCAGTGCATCAGTTCTCATTGCCACTAATATTAGAATTACTAGACTGGAATCTCCTAATATTTATTTTCAATTGAGGTAGAACATGTTGCATGCAGCATTTGTCGTAACCAATATGGCTGAGCCCATTCTGATACAGATATTGGAATCAATTCACAGATACTGTCCAAAGTTCAAGATTGTCGAGGAGTGCAGGACATTTTCCATGGAGTAATTTACATTATTTTTACTACAACATTGTGAGAAGAAACTGATTATACAATATCTTGAGCAGTTATGAGTACAGTAAAACCTTGTTAATCCAAACTGATGGGGGGGGGATAAGTTGACCGGTTTAACGAAAGTCCAGATTTACTGAAATAACCTAAAAGAACAGTAGAAAGTGCATTAAAACTCAATTTATAGCAACAAAACACGTTTATTATGGTGTATTTAAAGGACATAGGCCCAAAGCACAGTAAGGAAACAGAATTTCATCAGTTGTTGATTGCCTTTTCTTTGGGAAGTTCTCTTGTTGACTTCTAGCCACATTTAAAACCTTGCATTATGCTTTTTTTTGGCCTTCTGCCTTTCCGGATTATGCAAAGTCAGGCTGATGAGGGACCGGATTAACGAGGTTTTACTGTATTTAGAGACAATATTCTGGTAGATAAATATGATACAGCTTGAACATAGAAGATATGTAAGTAGCTGAAGTCCAGTTTAAGATGGAGTACGAAGCTATGACAGGGCACAGGGCATTGTGTTTTACCTTCAATTTGTCTTTAACCCATCTTGTCTTCTCATGTTATAAATTTCGACTATTCTTGTCTTAACTCTTGAAGATGCCACATGATTTGGCGAAAGCTTGAGTAGTAAAATAAATACATCCCAAAACTGGACTTAATCTACTTGGTGAAAGATTGCATGTGGTGTAAGTTATGTGTTATGCCATTTCTGATGGGAGATGAAGGTAGTTTCTGGTGTTTGTGGCAGCTTAGCAGTACGGTTGAATCAAAATGCAAGGTGTGAATTTGGGTAGCAGCTGTCATTCTTGTGAATTGTTTTGTTTCGGAAAACCTAAAATTGAAGTGTGTCTGTATCTTAACTACATTTTAAATATTGATATGTCTCATTACATTGACTACTTCTTTCTTATAGCACATTCCAAATTTGATAGTGAACATTCACGCATTGGGACACAGGATTTATGTATCAGATGTCCAGGAAAGCATGTACTTTGTACGCTACAAGAGGCAGGAGAACCAGTTGATCATTTTTGCTGATGACACGCATCCACGTTGGATTACCACATCAACAGTTCTAGATTATGACAGTGTTGCTGCAGCTGACAAATTTGGAAACATCAGTATTGTAAGTGTTCTGTCTATAACAATGTACATTTCAGTAATGTCAAGGTCTTATCATGTCTGATTTTGTCTATTACTGAGTGTCAGTCCTTGTAATGGGACTCTTGCATCAGAGTTTAGCGTCACCGCCTTGTAATCAAGGGGTCCCGGGTGGCACAAGTGGTTCAGATCCCACTGTAGGTCCAGTCTCTATTAGCCTTACTGTGCATAAAGTGGACTTAAAACACCAACTCGACCAACCAACTCTGACCCAGAGTTGTGTAATATTTTTAAATGGCACGTTGGGCTAAATTATTCACATCTCTAGATGTCCTTCCAACAACTCTCAGTAATGGACCATTTTGTTGATCATTCTTGGCTGGAGTCGCTGACTTCACATTTGCAGATCGAGACTATCTTGATTGTTATGATGTTAGTTCTTTCCGGCGGATTAATTTCTTTCTTTCTGAAACCTCAATGATATCGATGAAGACTATGACTGCAATGATGACTACTACAATAGCATACGGTGCCGAAATACAGGTGCATCGACAACGACGACGAGGCAATCCTACAAGCGAAGAAGTTTGAATGCATGACAGGGGTTGGCTTGTCCAATCATGTTGATCATTGGACTTGGATGGTGCGGTAACACAGTAAATCCAAGCTCTTAGGCTGAGACTGTACAAGCCAGTATTTTTCCAGTCAGGACAACTTGTGTAGTCTGCAAAAATGCAGTGGGCAGAGTTCCCATGAACCTGGAACTCTCTTGGAATTTTTTGTTAACAATTAAAATCTCAGAAAATTATGTAAATTGATTAATAAGTAGGAGCACACATTTATTGCAAATAAAAGATCAAGTTTTCTGAACTAACACTGGATTATATGAAATACAATCTTGCTTGTGGGTGCCAAAACATGTGAAATATATACATTAATATTCACTGTTCATTTTTCTGCACCGTTTTTGGTTGCAATCGGTTTCGTCACCTGTCTGCTGGCTTGGTCAGGCATGTACAGGTGGCAAAATCGATTGCGAGCAAAAACAGTGCAGAAAATGGAACCTTAAATTTATTAGTGAACTGCCAAACAGGTATCTTTGGATACAAAAAAAAAAAACCTCCACTCCCTCCTTCCATCCTGCACAGTGATCTTGACACTAGGGACATCTTTGCAGATAAACAATGGGTTGTCTTCTGTTGTCCCCCAACCTCAAGAACATCTTGATCGAAAACAATCCCACCCCTTCCACACCACTCCCCCCAGATCAGGTGTAAGACCTGCCCCATACTCATCACCTCCCCCACTCTCCAGATCCCCACTGTTGCAGGGGAGTTCAGCCTTCACCCCAAGGCCACCTGCCACTCATCCAACCTCACTACATCCTCATCTGCCAAATCTGCGGCAACTTCTACCTGGGCGAAACCTCCACCCCCTTGAACTTTAGGATCAATAACCACCGTTCCTCCACCCAAAACTCAGATTTCACTGTTGCCATCCATACCAACAGCCATAATATCACCAACAACTGTTTCCGTGTGGCCATCATCCATCTTTAACCCCCCCCCCCCAGACATGTTTTTTCTGCAGCCGATTGGAAAGGGCCTATATATCAGGCATGAATGCTACTATACCCCCTCAGATTCAACCTAGCCAACCAATAACCCTTTCCCATCCTCCCCTAAACCACCCACCCATCACCCACCGTGCAGTAAACACTGGTGAAAGTACATTTGTCAACTATCAACTGTTTCTGACAATACCATACAGTATTCTGTACCCCTGCACTTCATGACGCGACTTCTTTCTTCTCTGATGACAATGTGGACAATACCGCGAAATATCAAACTATTTCTTTTCGGGTGGTACTAGGGGATATCAAAAAGTTTTAATTATCCCCCAGAATTTATTGAGTGATTTCGAAGAAACTTTGCTTCTGTAGTCATTAGACCTTCTATTTGTTCTGTAGTGAAAATTATTAATGTGGGTTATTTCTGTTCTTTATATGTGGTGCTAGTTGTCAGTGAAGTGCAAAATGGAGAAGATCGAAGCTCGCAGCGTTATTAAGTTTCTGCATTTGAAGGGTCACAACGCCCGTCAAATTCATGAAGAAATGAAAGTTGTGTATGGTGGTGATTGCCCATCCTATGACACTATTGTGAGGTGGAAGAGACATTTCCAAACAGGTCACATGTCTGTTACAGATGAACCTAGATCTGGACGCCCATCATCCACGGACGCCGCCACAGTGAAGAAAATCGAGGATCTGATACTGGAAGATCGACGCATACTATCCAAAACATGATGCGACAAAGTGGACTCAGTTATGGTAGTGTTTGGAATATTATTCGTAAGGAATTGCATATGTCTAAGGTGTCGGCCCGCTGGGTTCCGCGTTTGCTCACTCCTCTTCAGAGACAAACACGGCGTGACATGTCGAGTCAGATGTTGAACATTTTGGAACAAAACGAGGAAGATTTTTTTGCCCGTATGATAACTATGGATGAATGTTGGATCTACCTATATGATCCTGAGACAAAAGAGATGAGCAAACAATGGAAGCACCCCTCGTCCCCTCCCCCCCCCAAAAAGCAAAGGTGCAAAAGTCTGCTGGGAAGGTCATGCTCTCAGTGTTTTGGGATTGTCATGGGGTCATCCTTACAGACTACCTTCGGAAGGGAGAAACCATCACTGGGACATACTACTGCTCACTTCTGAGGAAGTTACGAGATGCTGTGAAGGAAAAACGTCACGGCATGCTCTCCAAAGGGATCCGTCTCCTTGCGGACAATGCACCCGCTCATTCATCGCAAGCAGCGGTTCTTGAAGCTCACCGTTGTGGCTATGAATTATTACCGCACCCGCCCTATTCTCCCGATCTAGCACCAAGTGACTTTTTCCTTTTCCCACATATGAAGAATCCACTTCGGGGTCGCCATTTTGACAACACTAACGATGTCATATTGGAGGTGGAGCGCTGGTTTGCCATGCAATCTGCAGAGTTCTACAATGATGGTCTTCGACAGATCAAAAAACGCTGGGAGAAATGTGTAACTCTGCATGGTGACTATGTAGAGAAGTCACAATAAAAGGATATAAAACTCAACTTTCTGTCTCAATTATTTCATGGGGATAATTAAAACTTTTTGATACCCCCTCGTAAGTGTTTACTGTCTCAATCATTTGTGTAAAAAAATATATATATTTAAATTTCCACAATTTTTACAGATCACGTATTTATATCTAGGTTACTCAATGAAAAATAGAGAAATGAATTGCATAAAAATCCAGGAACTACTTATCAGCCAGGGTACAGTAGGATCTGTGAGTATTACCATGCTAAATTGTCCAGGACTATTTTCATTAATTTTTCTCTGACATTCTCTCTCTCTTAAAGCAATGGATTTTTATGTATGCTGGTGCAGAAGTTGTCAACAGCTTGTTTTGAGTTTTCTTGTAATTCTTGAAGCTCTTATTGGGACAGAATAAAGTGCACGAACATAGTGATGGACAATTTACACTTTAGCACTCATGGATCCCACTCTACATAAGCGAGTGGCTCATTACTAACATATTCCCTTAGTACAGGGTGCAGACTTCCTGTGCATTTTGCTCCTCAACCACACAACGGTGATACTCCTAAACACACGTTCTTTTATCACGGGTAATGATAATGCTGTACAAAAAAAATACTCGTGACCTTGGTCTGAAACAAAACGATGCATTTTGGGTAAAATAGCATTAAAAATCTCAAGGTTCCTGTTGTACACTGTTATAATTGCTTTACAAGATATACTAAATGATCCAATACCTTTATTTCAGATTAGGCTCTCGTCCATCATCACAGATGAAGTGGATGAAGACCCTACAGGCAACAAGGCATTATGGGACAGAGGTCTTCTGAATGGAGCATCACAAAAGTCAGATATTGTAGCAAATTTTCATGTGGGAGAAATATGTATGTCACTACAGGTAAAAATCTGTTTAATTTTTTGTTAACATTTAGTGGTAGTAATTGTCAAGAAAACAAAGTAACTAAAATTTTGTAGAGAATGTTTGAACTTCTTAGTATGAGTGAATTTTTGATTACCCTTCAGAAGGAAGTGTTGCAGCCTGAAGTTACTTTAGAGTAGCATATTATATATAATGAAAATCAGGGATCAGACCCGAATTCTTAATAAGCTTCCTGGCCAGGCTTGTCTATGTTCTTTGTGGATGAATTTGCTGATTTCATCTTTAGACATGTTAAAGCTAGTGCTATTGCCACGACACTGTGGGTCCAAGTAGAGCTCCAGTTTTACCTAAGTTCTCGGCAAGAATTATTGTTTTTGGTCATAGTGAACTTCCTAAGTTATTGGTTCACTTTGGGTCTCGTTTCAGCTTCTTTGTATATTTACATATTAGGGATGGGCCGATATGAAATTTTGGCCAATACCGATAAAGTACAGATATAAAATTTGCTGATAACCGATATTCAACAGATCCGATGGTCCTTGAAGAACCTGAAATGTTCATGTGATCTCCTTAATAAATGTGTGTTAAGAGGTGACAACAGTGCAAAAGAAGTTGAATACAGTCAACTCTCGATTCTACGACCCCCTCGAAGTAACGACCCTTTTCCCGGGAACCGTGAAAAATTTAGAAAAAAGTTGAAAATTTTGGAAAAAGTTGAAAAATTGAAGGAAATTGGCCGAAAAATGCATTTTTTTCCCCAATCATTCCGTTCACGAGCGCTCTACCGCTCACAATTGGGTCTGAACTAAAAATAGACACCACCACACCATGCTTGAGTGATATCCAATAGCACTTGACCTCTGCCCTCCCCTCCCTCAAGCGCACCAATGTTACCCCGCACCCGACGGCCACTACCCAACGTGCCAGGCTTGTTTTGTCATGCTTTCTCTTGGATACGCGAGAAGAGAAGATCGAATGTGCTTGGATGTTATTTTAAATCGACCTTGACTTGTTTCCTTGTCCTAAGAGCTGCTGAAAACTCGCAGGTGAGGAGGGGGGGGGGGAGCAGCCCGAAATGACTGCTGGACTTGCAGTCTTTGCCAATGTGTATGGCAGGTCAAGCTCTTTCATCGATAAATACACCACCTTGAGAGATAAGATCGCAGGAATGTTCGAAAATACAGATGCGTGGCGCCTGGAAGTCTGGCCCATCTGTCCAGCTCTGACCTAGAGTTCAGCAGGTTCCCGTGAGTGAGCAACTTTCGGCCTTGTAGCCGACAACTTCCGGTAACCGCTTTCATTCAAAACGTGTTCTTTGTTCCCTGCAACACTTTATAAAAAAGCGAAACTGTTAGAGATAATCAAAGCCACATAGGCGAACTAAAGATCGTCAACCCGCTTAATGCGTTGTCATCCAGGTTTCCACAAAAGTTTACTTCGATCTTACGTGCATCATAACTCCCGTTTCCCCACTTCATATGTTTTCCTAATTGTGTCGTAATATCTGCTATCTGCCAAAAAAGTGTTCCGTTGGCTGACTGACTTCTCCCCTTTTTCCTGTCAGCAAAGGGGGGAGGGGCGATTTTCTTGCTCGTGTGCGCACACGGGCTGATTACAGGCGAGGGTGGAAGTGGACCCACCCCTCTTCCTTTAACGTCTAAAATGGGCAACCAGTTCTGGATATATTCTTGAAAACGAATAAAAACAGAATAAAAAAATTAACCCTCCCCCCCTTTTCCCAGCTGATTCTCCGCCACTGGTGTGCACGGCACCTCCCCCCCCTTTTCCCAGCTTATTCTCCGCCACTGGTGTGCACAGCAATGTTGATAATTGCAGAATTCAGGTATTTTTTTATGCTGTTGTCTGCATAGGAAATATTACCTGTATTATTGTCTGTTGCATGGTAAAACGTAAAGCAAGGGACATTTCTTTCTTCTTTACACTACTGTTAAAAGTTCCATCTTCGACAGTTGCGTTATGTTTAAAATGCTGGGACTTTTCTCTTCCGCCACCTGTTGCTCGAACTTCCAGCTGGTCTCCTTGTTTTTAGGATGCAGCCAGTGTTGATGCAGCCAGTGTTTTGTCTAGCGTCCACAAAGCTCTCGCTTGCCGATAACAGCAATGACTCATCCAGCAATGACTCATCCAGCAATGACTCATCCAGCGGGAAGAAAAATGTTATTGTTTTGAATCTTCATTTGAGGATAGCGAAATTCGATCTCCAGAAAGGAAAACAAGAGTTAAAACAACTCCATGTTCTGCGCCTTCTGATAAGCAAAACTGTAAATTTAATTGCCTTCTGATAAGCAAAACTGTAAATTTAATTCACATCGGCTTTTCTTCAGAACCATTCATGCATTCATGTGAAGAAAAAGAAAGTGCTCAATGTAGGAATGGTCGGGGAGATCGATTAGAAAGACATTATTCAAGGGGAAAACTTTTGGAGGAGTGGGTGTTTGACATCGGGAATACTCCTAAATCCAACATTAATGATTAACGTGAGAGTAAATAAGGATCTACCATTTTGACATGTAAAACTGCGCAGTTTCATAAAGATTGTTTTCAGTTCATTTTATGCTGATGGGCTAATCGGGACTATTGTTTTCAGTTCATTTTATGCTGATGGGCTAATCGGGACTAAATATACAGTTTAAAGTGAAATTCAATTCCAAACCTAAATGACTTTCGACTTCGACAAATCGCAAGTTGCGCGTTTCCTTTTTCACACTGGATTACAATGCAAGTCAAAGAAGGAGTTTGGACTGCTCCCTTGAATGGGGAAGGGGGGAGGGTGAATTGAGTTGGTTGAAGCAAAGAAAACGTGTTTTTTTTTTTGCGATGTATTTTACACAGCCGAACCAGAACGAAAATTACAGCCCCGCCTTTTTTTTTTGTCTGGTGCCTGGAAAGGTTGTGTTGTTTCTCCCGAGAGATCTAATCTTACCAGTTAATCTTGTAACAGACAATGCTCCACTAGACACGTATAAAATCCAACATTCATTCTGCCCGATTATCTCCAGACTTTTGCTGGCGCCAGTGTAACTGGTGTCAAGATTCTTGGAGTTTCGCTTGCAATAAGCGAGAGATTGTTTTCCTTTCCATAGGTCTCGGTGCAAACGGCTTTCTCATGAACTATAATTGTAAGAATTTCCTGGAAAAGCAACGACTGTGCACAATTGAAAGAAAGTAACATTATTTTTTGTGAAAACTTTTTCATGTTCTATTTTCCTTCTCGCAGCACGCGTCCTGTGCATAACAGGTTGTATAACTATCAGGATAAATTGTGTTACCATCTCCTATTCATCTTTGTGTCCGTTTGAGCTCCGTTTAAGCAGAAAATTGGGGCAAATTCCAATAACGACCCCTTCGAAATAACGACCCTTTTCCCGGGAACTGTGAAAGGTCGTTGAATCGAGAGTTGACTGTATTTAGACAATTACTTTTTAGAAAGTAGGGCATCGAGATTATCCATAAAAATTACAAGAAAATGGCAGAATTTTGCACTAAATTATAAGATATTTATCGATATATCAGATCGGTAAAATAATCTGCAATTTTACCGATACACCGATATGCTCATATCAACCAATACCGATAGACTACCGATTAATCGGTCCCATCCCAATTACATATACATATTTAGTTTGATGTTTACTAATAAGTCTCTGGTTTTGCTACACATGAAATTATTGGTAGAATATTTTCACTGTTCTGAAACCAGCTATTAAATATTGTTACCAGTACAGCTGAGAATTTCAGATTCAATACTGCAAATACAGTTGAACCCTGAAAAACTAAAGAGAAGATGCCAATTTGAGAGCTCTAATTCATAATTTACATCTTTTGTATTTCAGAAAGCAACCCTGATTCCTGGAGGAAGTGAGTCACTGGTCTACACAACCTTGTCTGGGACAGTGGGAGTTCTCGTCCCTTTCACTTCTCATGAGGATCATGACTTCTTCCAGCATCTTGAGATGCACATGAGGTCTGAAAACCCCCCATTGTGTGGAAGGGACCACCTGTCCTTCAGGTCATACTATTACCCAGTCAAGGTAAGCGTAATGCCACTTGTAGCATAAAACCAATAAGAACCACTGTGACTCATAAGAAATGTTGCCATTTTACAGTAGTTCTTCCTGTAACAATGTTGCCATTTTACAGTAGTTCTTCCTGTAACAATTCTATAGCTTAAGTGGTACTTTCAATATAAGAATGTTTGTATGTACATCTTTTGTATATACTGTATTTACTCGTGTGTGTATAATGCACACTTTTTTCCAAAATTTTTGCCCCAAAAAACTGTGGTGCGTATTATGCACAGAATAATTCAGACAGCCAACATGAAACCGTACAGGGTCATTCCATGATTTTGAGACACTCGCATTGATTTTTCATGTTTATGGAACCCTATCATGTTATATATTGTTGTAAAGCTTGAATCTTGCAGTTTCTGAATATGGAAACAGTATTCCATGCAAGATAACGACACTAATGTGAAATGCGGTTGAAATAAGTTCATCAAAAAATGAAGAAACGTTCTGATTTTTATGGTACTTTGGATGAAAGAAAACCTAAGAAAAAAGATAATAAAAATTAAAATGTATTGCTGGCTAAATTATGACATACATACATGGAGTGTGTAAAATTCCTTAATGGAAGAAATCTTGTGCTGCTAACTGCTATTTGGAAGGTCCTGAATTTGCCTCGTATAAATGTTACATTAGTCACGGAAAAAAATATATATATTTTGAAAAAGAAGGAATGAGCAATTGAATAAGTATGACGTCATTTACTCTTGATCAGCATAGCAACAGATTTACAACCTACAACTAAGAAAGCCATTTCCTGAAACTGGATTGTACTGCGTATTATATACGAGATATAATTTTTTGTCACTTTTACCCATCCAAAACCAGAGT
This sequence comes from Lepisma saccharinum, assembly GCF_977018435.1. Lineage (NCBI taxonomy): Eukaryota > Metazoa > Arthropoda > Insecta > Zygentoma > Lepismatidae > Lepisma > Lepisma saccharinum. Next base: position 29,766,049 of record NC_139250.1, read on the forward strand.
GCTCATTATACACGCACGCGCACTATACACATGTAAATACGGTATCTGTTAATCTGTAAAATTGCCACTAATTGTAGTGATTGATATTTTTGTCAATAGTCTGTGAGTGACCTATTATGCCATTTTGTTTAATTTTATCCGTACAAAGGTATAATTTGTGCACCTGGCCTTTGTTATAGTCAACTCTCGATTCTACGACCCCGGGTATAACGACCTTCTCGAAGTAACGACCCTTTTCCCGGGAACCGTGAAAAATTGAGAAAAGGATAGAAAAATTTGAAAAAAAAAAAGTTGAAAAATTGAAGGAAATCGGCCGAAAAATGCGTTGTTTTTTTCCCCACTCATTTCCTTCAGGAGCGCTCTACCGCTCACAATTAGGTCTGAACTAAAAATAGACACCACCACACCATGCTTGAGTGATATCCAATAGCACTTGACCTCTGCCCTCCCCTCCCTCAAGCGCACCAATGTTACCCCGCACCCGACGGCCGCTACCCAACGTGCCACGCTTGTTTTGCCACGCTTTCTCTTGGATACGCGAGAAGAGAAGATCGAATGTGCTTGGATGTTATTTTACGTCTCGGCCTTGTAGCCGACAACTTCCGGTAACCGCTTTCATTCAAAATGTGTTCTTTGTTCCCTGCAACACTTCATAATAAAGCGAAACTGTTAGAGATAATCAAAACCACAAAGGTGAACTAAAGATCGTCAAATCGCTTAATGCGTTGTCATCCAGGTTTCCACAAAAGTTTACTTCGATCTTACGTGCATCATAACTCCCGTTTCCCACTTCATATGTTTTCCTAATTGTGTCGATGTCGTAATATCTGCTAAAAAAGTGTTCCGTTGGCTTACTGACTTCTCCCTCTTTTCCCGTCAGGAAACGTAGGGGGGGGGGGTGCGATGCAGATTGTTTCAGCCACGATTTTCTTGCTGATGCCGGCTGATTACAGGCGAGGGTGGAAAAGGACCCATCCCTCTTCCTTTCCTTTGACGTCTAAAATGGGGCAACCAGTTCTGGATATATTCTTGAAAACTAACAAAAACCATAGAACAAGTAAAACAAAAATGGACCCCTTCCCCTTTCCCCAGCTCATTCTCCGCCACTGGTGTGCACGGCAATGTTGATAATTGCAGAATTCAGTTGTTTTTTTAAATTTATTTATTATATATTTTTTTAATGCTGTTGTCTGCATAGGAAATATTGTATTATTGTCTGTTGCGTGGTAAAATGTAAAGCAAGGGTCATTTCTTTCTTCTTTACACTGCTGTTAAAAGTTCCGGCTTGGACAGTTATCTTTAAAATGCTGGGACTTTTCTCTTCCGCCACCTGTTGCTCGAACTTCCAGCCGGTCTCCTTTTACGATGCAGCTGGCGCCAGTGTTTTGTCTAGCGTCTGCAAAGCCCTTGCTTGCCGATAACAGCGATGACTCATCCAGCCCAAGGAAAAAAGTTATTGTTTTGAATCTCGCAAAGCTGTTTTGATTTACAAAATTTGATCTCCAGAAAGCAAAACAAGAGTTAAAATAACTTCATGTTCTGCGCCTTCTGATAAGCACAACTGTAAATTTAATTTACCTTTCTTCAGAACCATTCATGTGGAGGAAAAAAAATGTGTGTTCAATGTAGGAATGGTCGCTGAGACTGATTAAAAAGACATTATTCAAGGGGAAAAGGTTGGAAGGGGTGGGTGTTTGACATCGAGAATACTCCTAAATCCAACATTAAATGGTCGATTAACGAGTAAATAAGGATCTACCATTTTGATATGTGAAAATGGGGTTTCATAAAGTTTGTTTTCAGTTCATTTTATGCTGATGGGCTAATTGGGACTAAATATACAGTTTAAAGTGAAATTCAATTCCAAACCCGAATGATTATCAACTGCCACCTTGTTTAATGACCTGTCCTACAATACGCATTGGGTGAAAATAGATCCCAAGTTGCGCATTTCCTTTTTCACGCTGGATTACAATGCAAGTCAAGGAAGGTGTTTGGACTGCTCCCTTGAATGGGGAAGGAGGGTGAATGAAGTTGGTTGAAGCAAAGAAAAGTGACTTTTTTTTTACGATGTATTTTACACAGCCGAACCAGAATGAAAATTACAGCCCTGCCTTTATTTTTTTTGTCTGGTACCTAGAGAGGTTGTGTTGTTTCTCCCGAGAGATCTAATCTTACCAGTTAATCTTGTAACAGACAATGCTCCAGTAAACCCGTATAAAATCCAACATTCATTAGGCCCGATTATCTCCAGAGTTTTGCTGGCACCAGTCTGACTGGTGTCAAGATTCTTCGAGTTTCGCTTGCAATAAGCGAGAGATTGTTTTCCTTTCCATTGGTCTCAGTGCAAACGGGTTTCTCATGAACTAGAATTGTAAGAATTTCCTGGAAAAGCAACGACTGTGCACAATTGAAACAAAGTAACATTATTTTAAATTCTCGTATGTGAAAACTTTTTCATGTTCTATTTTCCTTCTCACAACATGCATCCTGTGCATAACAGGTTGTATAACTACCAGGATAAATGGTGTTACCATCTCCTAGGCATCTTTGTGTCCGTTTGAGCTCCCTTTAAGCTGAAAATTGGTGCAAATTCCAATAACGACCCTTTTCCCGGGAACTGTGAAAGTTTGTTGAATCGACAGTTGACTATTCATTTCAAATACAGTTGTCCAGTTAGAGATCTAAAATTAAGAGAGGCTGGAAAAGATTTGAGCTTATTTTCAAGTTTTGTCCATGTAAATTTGTACTACTCTTGGTGTTAATATCAAATTTACTGGGTTTGATGTTTTAGGGAAATAAAGTGATATGAATGATGTTGTGTAGGACAGTGTTTGATTATAACAATAATTATTTTCCAGAAAGAAACCATACTAGGTAACAAATACAGAGGGCACATCTCTGCTGAAACTGTTTTCCCTGAGAACAACTGTGAATTTTCCCTTGTATTTAATAGCTTTCTTGTTTGTCACTTAGTTACTTCCAGCATGAAGTTTCTCATGACAGTGCCTTTTTAACCTCTTAACTGGGTAATTTCCTTGTCGAAAGCCCAATCTGCCCTGGGAATTTTTGTTGATAAATTGATGAATTTCGTAAACCAATATTTTAGTTAATATTTCTGTGCTCCATGGCATACCATTTAGGTATTGTTTATTCTTTTATTGGTCCTTGTACTTTTTACAATATGCGAGATTTACAACTACAATGATTACAATTGCAATGGTTACAAAAGGAATGTTTATATTTAGTTCTTAAAATCATCTATGTTTTTACAATGTCGAGATTTCAAATGAAATGTTCACAAATATATTGTTTACAATTATAAAGTTACAATGTTTACAACTACAATGTTTACAATTACAATGCTTTCAAATACAATAGTTACACCTAAAATAGTTCATAGTTTTACTTTTGTCAGTGTGATATGCACGAAAACATGGCACAACGCACAGAGCTTTTTCACAGTCAGGGCACCAATACGATGTTTCCTTTCTTTTTCCATTGCTCCAACATACAACACATCTTCTTGTAGGGTACTTTTTAGAAGTTGCAGGCAGCATGTCTGGAAAACATCGTTGCATGAGTCGACTTGGTGCTGGACTTCTAGACGGACGGCCCCTGCTGGCAGACTTCTGTACCCCACCAGATGAGGATAAGTTTTCAGCTAATACCAAGAAAATCAAGCCTACACAATTGTCCACCATTTTTCTTGTATAATATAAAGGCATTCAGGCACACAAGATCAAGTAAATAGCGGAACATCTTCTGATAATATTTCTTCAAACGCGCTCTAGCCATTGTGTAGATGCCAATTTGACCATTTTTATCTACGCCTCTCATGTTTTTGTTATAATCAAGTACAACAGATGGTTTCTGTACAATTCCTTTTCTTGATGTTACATTTTCCATGCTGTCATCATGAAATGTGCTGACCAGTGTAACATCCCGCTTGTCTTTCCATTTCATGATCATCTGTTTACCTCGAAATGCTGCCTCTGTTTCTCCTTTTTTCAATCTGGCACTCCTCACTGACAGAGGGAACTCCTTTCTGTTGGTTCTCATTGTCCCAACAACATCAGTGTTTGGAGCACATAATGTGTCAATTAGTTTGGGACTGGTGTACCAGTTGTCCAGGTACAGGCAATATCCCTTGTCAAGCAAGTTATTGGCAAGTTCCAACACAATTCGTGAAGAAGTTTGTTCACCAGGATGTCTTTGTCCATAATCAGTGTCCTTTCCAGTGTACACTACGAAATTCCACACATATCCTGAGTTGCTTTCACAGAGCTTGTACACTTTCATTCCAAAGCGACTTCTTTTTGAAGGGATGTATTGCTTCCATCCCAGTCGCCCTTTTCAGAGAAGAAGCGATTCATCGACACATGTTTTGTTTTGTTCAGGAGTGTATACAGATGAAAATTTTGTCTTTACATGGTCAAGAATAGGATGAATCTTGTACAGCCTTTTGTTGTGCATAAGGGGATCAAATTTAGAATTATCAGCAAAACGGAGGAACTTCAGAAGCAAATGAAATCTCTTTTCACTTATAATTTCTAGAAAATATGGTGTAATAATAGAAACACGTTTAGAAAAATACATGCCATTCTCTGGTTTGTGAACAATTCCTTGCAATAGCAACAAACCAATCAAAGTTCTTATTTCGTCTTTATTTGTATCAACCCAGTCTCTTGCTCGAGACCGATCCTTCAAGTTGGGATGCGCCAACAAAAACTAACTCGCATACGTATTTGTTTGCTTGGCAATCAACTGACACATATCACTGCCTATAAATGTGTCAAAGTACTCTACAACGTCTTTTTCATCATCAAATTGAGCATGCAAACCACTTACTGCAACAAATGGAAACTTTGGTCTAACTCCTCCGTTACTTACGAAACTCTTTGATGCAGGTTCCAATTCTTCCTCTTCTTCATTGTCTGTCCCACTTTCAGGATGCGCCTCACTGCTGGAATAATCGTTATCTGAACTGCACCAGCCATCATTACTAGATTCACCCGAAAACTCTTCCGATTCGTCGTCACAATCCAATATATCTCGGATTTCCTGAGCAGGAAAAACACGCCGTCGCTTCCGATTTGCGTGAGCCATTATTGCATATGCGATAGAACTGAACGTCGGGCTGTGTTCGTTGCTTCCCGCTAACTCTAACTGTTACAACAGTCTGGAAGTCAGAGCCATCTGGTGAAACAAAGAAGAAAGTAATTTTACGAAGTATCTCGTTATACACAACAGATATCAGCAGTAAGAACATGAGAACGTAGTATCCCGTCATGCCCATTATAAATCAGTAGAGCCAGAACGGAGTATTACGTCATACCCAGTTAAGAGGTTAACAGTACATTTATGTATATCTGTTAAAAAAAAAAAGAAAGCAGTTTACCTCCTAACATCAATGACTCATCCAACGTCAAGGAGAAGGACTGATTTGAATCTGTAGTCTTGCTTTGATGTTTACGAAATATGAGCACCAGACACAAAACTAGGTTTGCTGCCGTCGGATAAACAAAACCGACTTAACGTTGTGACTGACACAAGAATAAAAATCTCAGAACATTTGGAGCAGCGCATGTAGGAAATACACACAAATATAATCACTGCTTTTCTTCAGGACCATTAAAATGGAATATATATATTTTGCAATGTTCAACATAGGAATGGATAATTGACAGACCAATGAAAGAAAAATCTTCACAGGAAGACTATTTCATGAAAAGGTTGTTTACTTTCCACAAGCCTTCTAAATCCAACATCAAAATCGTCAATTAACATAGGAGCAAATAACAATCCCCCTGTTAAAATTAAAAACATGCAAGTATCATAAATCTCAAGTCCACTTTATGCTGATGGGGCAATCGCAATACTGTTCTATATCTGCAATGTGAACGAAATCCAGGACAACAGTTGCATTATATAAAGATGATCATCCCTTGACATCTACTTCCGTACGCGATACTTCTAAATCTAGCAACAAATTGTCAAGTAACGGAATAAATGGAGATCTAACTCTAACATCTTAACACTTGAAGAAGCGGGACGACAGCCACCCCTATCCACAAAAGTGGGGCATGCCATGGATTTTCACTGCATGACTTGCCTTTTATTTTTAAACCTAGGATATCCTAATTTTACTTCTTTAAATAAATACTGAGAAACTAGTACTCACTTTATCTGCAAAACTGTACAGCAAAGTCCAACGAGGATGGTGGCAGCGGCTACTGAAATTAATAGAACGAAGAAGAAAAAACAGTACGCGGATAAAGTGAGTACTAGTTTCTCCGTATTTATATACTACCGCATCTCTCTTTTCCCAGTTATGAATTTACTTCTTTCCTGTTAAATTACAATATACTCCCCAGTATTGTAGTCATTTCTTACCCACAATCAAGTTGCTTCCTACCCTTATGCTTTCCTGCTTTTTACATTTCCATTATTTTATTTTTTATTTACTGGCCCCTGAAAAACCTAAAATCGTGGTTCCACTCTACTTAATCATTTCCATATTTCAATTAAAATTTAAACCTAGTTGTACAAAGAACCTGTTGGATGGTGTGTGCATTCACTCCCATTACTAGCTTTCAAAACTGTAGCCTGCTACTTTTTAAGATTGTCCTCGTGATATTTGGTCAACACTAAAACTTTTGAGGTTCGATTTGGGATCGAACCCAGGACTGCTTGCAGCAAAGGCAAAAAGCTAACCATTCAGCTATAAGAGAGTTCATTAAGTACATGGAAGGGAATAACTTGACTAGCTTCTTGATGAAGGGTTTTATCATTTTATATCTACTGTATCTAGTTGTCAGTATTATTAAATTGCAGATCTATATTTACCAGTATGTTAATTATTTTGTTTGGTAGTGTGTGTTATATTGTTTTGCTAATATCCGCGAAACTGTTTTTTCTTGGTTCTATTAATTTCCAACGAGGATGGTGGCAGTGGGCACTACTACCATGTGTCTCATTTCCCAATTATGAATATTTCTAACGTTGCAGAATTATCTCATCAGGATTTTATTCGTGTAAAAAGTATGAGTGTGAAAATACTATAATAATTATGTGATGAAGCCAAAATAGTATAAACCGTGAAATGTTTCGGTGAAATTGGATTATATTGACACAGGATGAAAGTTTTAAATTGCCTAAGCTCTATTTTATGGAACTGTATAAATGCAACTGAGGTGTTCAATATAGGAATTGTAGCTTTCCTGGTGACGCTATTCGAACAAGTGTTCAACATGTTTTATTACACCCATTCTGTACAGAATCAAATGAGTTAGAATAGTATAAGATCTCAATGACAAATTTCCATGTATTTTTCGGTTTATTGTTTCATTTATTACTAGCCTCTGAATTTCAAAAATATTTTTTTTCTTTTTACCTTGTAGAACGTGTTGGATGGTGACCTATGTGAACAGTTCAACTCCATCGAACCAACCAAACAGAAGAGCATTGGGGAAGACTTGGACAGGACTTCTAGTGAAGTTTCAAAGAAACTGGAAGACATTCGCACACGTTATGCATTTTAAGTGTAAATCTTTGTGTCTGTTCTTGATCATTGTCATGGCTGAAAGAATACTGTTAGGTGATGCTTCATTTCATTAATGAACATGAGCTTCCTACTACTACAGTGTGTGTGTGGTTACAAATGCATAATAATTTCTATAAGTTAACTGTACTATTGTGAATGTAAATATTATAATTTTTAATAAAATTGTGATATGTATTAAATTTTTTCAATTCCTATGAGAAATTTAAAATTTGGAATAGTATAACAGGAGTAACAAAAGTATAATACATATGACTAGAGACCTTAAGTGTTTGCGATCATGCTTACATTGAATAATATAAATTATTACATGAAATTTGTTTGTGGATAAAATTTTATGAGAAAACCTCATTGATATGGTTTTTCACGTTCGTAAAAAATGTTAATATAATGAAATGAAAGTATTCAAATACCTACAATTTTTTTTCTGATTTATTAATTTGTGGCCGCTGCCGCCATCTACTTGGCAAGGTGAATATTTGAATACCTAATTTTAGCATATTAATTTGCTACCACATCTTTTATTCCCGGAAACCTGAATATAAGATAATATAAGATCTTCTACCTGAATGGCTATGTGGTGTGTCAACTAGGGAAGAATTGCTTTCAAAAGGACCAACAAATTAAAAAGTTTTCATGACTTCTCGTCTAAAAGTCACAATTGAAAATACATGTAAGAACACCTCGTGATGACAATTCTTCAAGTACTACTTTCATTTAATACTGTTATGAGCTCAATTTTCTTAAAGGATTTTGCAATTGATTGCTTCTCAGTTATTAGGATCTTCAATCAGGAGAAAGTGAAGGTAGAAATTAGTGCCAGGTCTGGTGAGTAGGGGCAGTGAAAATTGTATAGCCCCAGGAACATGCCTCCAATTGCATGATGTGAGAGTTACATAAATTAATAGAACATGCTTCTTAACCTTCTATTTATCATAATTTCCTTTAAGTATCTTGTTGTATCCCCCAGGAATTTGATAAATATTTGAAGTCCAAAAATGCATCTAATCAAGGATCTTTATTACAATCACACTATCTAATTTATTACTGAACTCATGTCTTTATTTGATCAAACATGCTTTTTCAAGCCATGGCAAGTCTGGGAGTGTTTCGATCTTATTGGGTGAATGAAAGAAAGCGCGCACTGTTTACTGTACCAAATGCATTACACAATAGTTGTATTACTTATTTCAGTTCATTTGGTATTAAGCAATGGTAATGTTATTTCACTGCATTGGTAAGTAAAATGTAATGTTTTGAACAAAAGGTCAACACGGTACAGGACTTGTGGAAGGTACACCAAATCTTGAAATGGCATCATACTGTTTGTTCAAATAAAGAAATGTGGCAATAATTTTTAAATAACACACATCTGAAGATGTACCACAACTTGTGACCGTGCCACACAAATAATTTTTTACAGTATTACAGTTTAATGTGTGTCACGTCCAAAAAGTAGTACTCATTTGGTAATAAAGAAAAAGAAGGAAGGAAGTTAAACAAAACTTCTTACTCTGAAAATACATACCTTGAGCTATCTTTCTAAATAGGTACCCATGGCAATGAAACTCTTTATCATACTTCAAATGGGTACTACTTTCTGGACATACCCATACAAAAAAAAAATCCGTGTGTGACCCTGTTGTCCTGGGACTTTTCATTAGGGCATGAATCAAGTTGCATCATCCCTGTTATTTCTGGCTTTTTAGAGATGAATCTGCTACTATTCCTATCAATTCCTCAATTGTCCTCATGATGTTGGATGAACTCAAATTTTAAACTTTAAACTCTGAACAGAACAACAGAATGTGTTTAGTCAATTTAATAGGATCCCCGGAAAGAGGTCTTATGGAGAATGGGTAACACCTTAAAGCAGGATTTTTAAGGAATGGCAACCTGTTTTTAACAAGTGTTTTTTAACCAATCCTTTTAACACACTTGATGCAGCATAAAATGATTTGTGCCTAGAGGAAAAATAACCTGAGGAAGGGGCAGTCAAACCCCGAAACGTAGTTTCGAAATTCTATACTCTCACGTAAGACTATTTTATACAAATTTTGTTTAGATTATATTATACAGTGAGTAACTCGCACCATACGTAAATGTGGAAATAACATACTGGGATGTTGTTTTTGATAAGGTAGTTGCATTTTTCTATCATGTTTTGTCACAAAATGATGCAAAATGTGAAATAAACTCAGAAACAAGAAATTTAGTTCATTTACCAACAACACCTTGTGGCATCTGAATTATCCTGAGTGTTACTCAAGATCATGACAAATCTATTATTTCTGCTAGAAACATGGATAGGCAAAAATTGACTTCTTACACAGGAACAAACTAATATTCTACGTAATAACTACATAAATGGGCCTATTATAAAGGAAATGCTTATTTTTCTGTAAGTACAGTTTTTAAATTAAATTAAATTATATTATTATATTCATGTTTAACACTGAAATCCCATTTTTATATACTGTTTTTGATCTTTTTTGTACCAAAATCTTGATGCTTTATTTACCATAAATGATTGTCCCTACTTATTATAGTCACTACTGAAGAATGAGTTAAAATTGTCATTATTGTGAATTAACTGGTATATTTCAAAAGGGCCTGGATCTTATCTTTCTGACAATCTTTACATATTTAAGAGACAAGTGGCCACAATATGTCCATGTGTATGTCCTTACAAGAATTGGCAACATCAAGGTTTATTCCCTGGCCACAGCAGTCTTCAAGCATTGTCAAGATTGTTGGAAAGATAGTGTCCGTAATTATAAGTGGTTATTTTAATATGTAAAGAAAAATCTTCAGTTGAAAGTAGTGTGAATACGGTTGAACTAGCAACAAGAAGTACATCAATTGAAATTTTCATGAAATTGAAGAGGAAGGAAACTAAATATATTGTGAATTGTGCAAACACTTAAGAATAAGAAATGCTATGAAATTTTCATGTGAGATAAATTGATTTATATTGTACCATGTTCTGATAATGAAGATATTTCAGTATTTTTTTCCAATATTGATCATGATTTATTTCTGGTGCTTTTCTTCACTAGCTCAGAGCCATGGTTACCTATCCATCTCCTGAGTCAGATAAGGGATAAATAGTTAACAGTTCCTTCCAGGAAACTTTCTTCATTATATTTAGTGCTTAATTGTTCTTGCATATTTAGCTGCATGTTGAGGGTAGTAGCTTTTGTTGAGTGTTTGAGACTCAAAAGTAGTGTTCATGTTTAAAAGTGTTAAAAATTGTGTTGCTCAGATTGAGAGAATTGGGAGATGAAATGATGACAAAATGCGACAACCTTTGATTTATAATGATAAAGATTGTTAATGACTGATCATCTCCTTTACTTATGACTGTTGAAAAAATATTATTTTGAATTAACTGACATATTTGAGAGATATAAAGATTGTACTAATTCTTCCTTACAATCTTCATGATGCATGAATAGATGTATAGCTACAGCAATGGGTCCATGGGAAGATTTCCGAGTGAGGTGAAGGGAGAGATGAATCCTTTTGCAGATATTAGGTGTGGAAAGGAGTCTTCCACTGTGGTCAGTGTCCTGGAAGTTGGTGGAGGCGGGGGGAGTCGATTTGTGCTATGGTTCTTTTCACGGTGCTATAGGAGTTGTGTAAGGAAAGGTGCCTCTGTGCTCAGTAGTGAGTGAAGCATGTATGATTGTAAGCAAAAGTAATTGATTTCTGTGATCGTGAATCTGCAGAAATATCAATATTTGGTAGTAATTACGCAGAGTACGTGTCTATGACAACAGGTTCATCTCAACCAATGCTCAATCGAATTCTGAGAGAATTGCAGGAGCATCAAGATCAGTCAACAATGAGAGAAGTCATGCCCCCCTTCCCCCTTGTAAAAGACCACCACAGTGATATATGATAACTTTGAAAAGTGATTGAAAGAGATGCTTTGTACCAAATGTATCTCATCAGTCTGTTATCATAGACAGTGATCCTTACCACACTGTACAGTTGGATAAGATTCCCTTAAGCTAAAGGTGTGTTTCATGTGACGTCACGGTGCGCACCACTGCCATGTTAAGGCTGACTGTATTTGTCGTTTGCAAGGAAATATCCACCACATAGCGTTCGTTACATCTGCATAAACTACACGTTTGTTTTAAATCACGAATATCTGTGTTAGTATCTTCTGTCCATCTGCTTGAATTCCATTTGCTTACGAGAAATGTCTTTATGAAGCCACAATGCAACAGTTTGTGATGTAGGTGAAAAACACTTATAGACTAAAGTCGGATATTGTAACATGTCTTCACAAATCATAACATCATCTTCAATGAAAATATGGCTGATTCTGAATAAAAATCTTGTGGTTTGTAATTTTTTTGTTTCATTTTAATGATTCGTGGAGGGGTCCATGTACATGCTTGTCTTTTAACTGCTACGCAATCACGACTTTTTGACCTATTGCGCTCATTTTGGTCTCAATCGGCATCTAATGAACCAAATTTTCACCCTTGTACATTTGCTAGCCAATGGAGGTCGCAGTTTTCCTATACAGGAATTAGTCTCACCTTCTCTGCGACAGCCTTTGTATAATATTAATAACTTAATTTCTGCTTTGCTCAAAATGCTGCCTTCCACCGCTCTTTGTGGCAGAGTTGTTAGTACAGTGTGCTACAATGCCAGGGTTTCTGGGTTCAGTTCTCTGCCTGGGCAAGAGTGTTCCTTCCTAACTTTCATATAATCACCGCACATTCACATCATTGCGGTTAGATAAAAATGGCAGAAACGCTTATTAACGTCGCCCAAGAGTAGACTGAAAAGTCTACTGCACAGAAATAAAATTATTAATTATTATTATACACTGGAAAATTAATTCATGGATGTTAATTCTTTTTTAAAATGTGTGTACCACAAATATGTTTAATTACATCTATTTTAAAAATATATTATTATTTTAACGTATTTGTGTTTATTATAAAGCGAAATGAAAGAGGATGTTATAGGTGAATGAGAAAAAGAAAAGCATCTGACTTCCAAGAATTCTGGATGTTTCACAGTCGAATCATTCTTGACAGAACACCTTGCAACACACACCATTACCCTCAGCCTAAAGTGAATGAATGTTCACTCCTGGTAGCCATTTAGTTATTTTTGTTAGGCTGTGCAGTGAAAATTGAGACTTTCTACCGTCCGTGAGTAAGTGTTGATTGCGCAGAAGAGCCTGGAGAGGAACCTGATCCCCTATCCGTCCCCTAGCAGAGGACTCCCACGAAAAGAGAGTGTGTGGTTGGAAGTGGTGGAAAATTGCATAAACAAACTGTGAGCATTGTGAGAAATGTTAAAAAAATTTTGCAGGGACTTATAAGTAGTGGAGGATTTTTGAATATAAACAATGTAAATTTGGTACTGCCGAAGCAATGGGAATTGGGATGACTACCGTGAAAAAAAGTTCGCGGATGAGCGACACAGTGCTTTATCGTACTATCCCATGAAATTACACGTAAATAAATCAAAATTGCCATTTCACGAAATTGCTGATTTTATGCGAGACTTGCTTCATCGAACAGTATACAAATGTTTCAGGAATGGCATGTCTCCCAATGTGAGTACTCTTTTTACAAGCAATGAAAGAGAACATGCAAGGGGCAGATTACAAGTTCCTGTACGGAAGTTGGACGTTGAATAGACTTCTGCACAGCATGGGATTCTGACATAAGGTAGTAACCAGGAAGACGTCCAAGGTAGAGTCCGCTAACATTGTTGTGTGACGATATCGGTATTTGTAGGAAGACATTTTATGCTACTGATTGCAGGGTTACAGCGATGTGTACCTGGACAAGACGTGGTACGACAGCAACACCTGCCAGGTGAAGAACTGGGTGGACGATTTCGAAAACTGCATTGTGACTGCCTCTGGATCTAAAGGTGAGAGGATTGTCATAATTCGTTGTGGTGGTTGTTTCAAGTTTGTTGAAGGAGCGTTGTTGATTACATCCAAGAGTATGGAGACTTTTCCAGCCAATTACCATGGCAGCGGGAACGCCAAAATGTTCGAAGACGGCCTTCTCAAAACACTGGAAGAATCATTGGTAATTGTACTCGACAATGCTCCCTACCACAGCTGTCATCAACCCAAAAACCCAGTTCATCGTGGCGGGCGAAAGCAAGAGATAATGATACTTCATGGCATTCCCATTCCGATAATTCCCAAATAAAAGTGTTTTCAGTCGACAAAGTGGTAGATTCGTACGGGCACAAAGTTCTGCAGTTACCACCACCTTTCACTGTATTTACAACCCAATTGAAATGGTATGGTTACATGTGACAAGAAGTGTGGCATCACAGAACCTGAAAGGGGGTTTCTGTAAACGAACTTAACCAAATACTGGGCAACGTATTCAAGGGAGTGACTACTCCTGACAAGTGGCAACATTACATACGGCGTGTCGAGAAAATTGAAGATAGTTTCTGACAGCTTCAACCCGTCTTCGACAATGAAGTTATTGAAGTGGAAATCGGCGATTCATCAGTTGATGATGATGAATAGACGTGCAAGCAGGTATGTGTTTTAATAGAAAATTATTGTCTCATTTCTGCAACTACTATTTATTTTAATCTGCTTCTAAATGTAATGGAAATGTAGCATAGCGACAATTTTTAATTGTCTATTATCACAGACTTCTGCTTTCGCAGGTGTTTTTTTTTTTTTTCCCCCCGAGATATGTTAGGGATCATTCCCGGAGGGCACACTTTTTAAAACCAAAGCAATCCTATTCCCTAAAGAAAGAAAAAATGACCGTGCCAGCCTGCACTGGTCTAAAATGCAAAGTCTGTGATTTGAATAAGATTATGTGTGTGAAATACATACTTTTTACATTGATGTTTATTTCCTTTGGGACGAGCCTGGGTCCAAGGGCACTAGCAGGATTTTTCTCGAGGGGGCCAGCAGTGTTTGTCGTAATTTTTTACAAATAGAATTGGAATTGAATTAACAATACATTGGCATTTCAAGTTCAGACTTGAGTCTATTATTCAAATAGAAATTGGACTCTCCTTGTTTCCATTTCATAATCATATGCCTGTTGATGAACAGTTCTTTGTCTCCTGTCTTTTATTACACCTCTCATCCATGCTACAATTTCTCCATTTGAATTGTATGAAGTTTTTGCAGATACTTCAGGGGGCAAATTCATAACATTTATAAATATTACAACTAGTAGAGAGGAATGCACAAATATCACTAGGTAAATTGTCCACCACTATTCTTTATTATCCTTCGTGTCGTAATCCAAACCTGTAGCTAGATATTTTGGCACTCTAGGCAGGACTGTGGTTTGTTACCATCCCATCCCCTGTGATATGCACTGGTCATGGGCGTAACTTCGGACCTAATCTGGAGTTGGGGGACGGAGGATCTAAATTGGGAGGGGGTTTAAAATTTTTGTATCCCATGAAAACAAAAACGCCCACGACTTTTTCCTAAATAACTGTAAAATTTGCAAAATCATGAAAAAATACTGATTACTTTGCTTCTCAGGTCAGAGGAGGTTGACAAAAGTAACATTAACTTCTAAATGTTATTAAAGCTGCAAATTTTGGGGGGCAAGTGCACCCCTCCCCCTGCTACCTCCAAGTTAAGCATATGATCATGGTTCGTGATATTTACATCTTACGAATTTTGAAATGAGGAAACAAAGAGAAACTCATAAAAATAATAAAGTTTTATTTAAAAATTTATATTTCTGATTTTAAAAGTTTAGCATATTTAAGACTATTTTGGTTATGTCAGAAGAAGATCTTTAAAAACTTACTATTACCAGAGCGTATAGAAGAGGAAGTGTGCGCACTTCGGTTTCTTGCCGTAAGCCAAGTGAATAGAGCGGTGCCCCACCGAAACACTGGCAGCACCTTTGCTTGCGACGAGCGTCTTCTGCTTGCAGTGCGGCCGCGCATTATGTAGAGCGTTGTGTTGTGTTGTGCTAGTATAACATTGTGTACTTTTATTAATGACAACGTTGTTACGTTATTCAGTTTAGTGTCGTTAGATTTGTGATTGATCCGTTGTGACTAGTTTGTGTTGTGTTCAACGCATTATTATTGTGTTTGAGACAGCAGCGAGCGAAAACTACAAGATGCCTACGTGTTTCGTACCCGGCTGTAGATCTGGATATGACTCCTGCACAGGCAATATATAAAGGATCAGAAGCACATACAACTTTAATAAAATGGAATGCTGTCCTTAGAGATAATCGAAATTCCTTCGCTTCAGAAAAAAAATGCTAGAGTCCTTAAGAGTGACTTTAGAAAGTACTTTAGAAGTGTCCGAATATTTGTGGAAGAACAATTACAAGTACGTTTTGACGAAAATTTAATCAAGATCCTCTAGAACGCCATTTTGGTATATTGCGGTCGTTCACTTGTGGTGATCATCCCTCCACTGTGGATTTTCTGCACTTACATATGTGCAATCAATTTACGTACCAGCAAAACTTGCTTGATTTTCGGGCGGAAACTGTGAATACAGTGTCCTCTGACGTCTTTTGTTAATGAAATGCGAACTCTGGGAAGAGCAACCGAAAATAAAAATCTTTCGGTGAAGAAGCAACCTGAAAATAAAATAAGGGAAAAAATTTCCATTGTTGAAGATGAAATTCAAATACCGGACTGGGAAAGCAACATACCGTACTTAAATGAACAAAGTGTTGGTAAAGAATACTTGGTGTATCATTTGGCAGGATACACAGTGCGGTATATTTCAAAAGTGACGCATTGTAAACTGTGTACAACTTTTCTGCACGGGGAACCAACTAACGTACCTGCCTCACTTACACTAATCCAAGACCATAGGCGCCGACTCCATGGGGCTTAATTGTGCCCCATGAACTTAACTTTAAATTCACATTTGAAATGTTCTAGACCATCAATTTTGGGGGGCTGAGACCGCTAAACCATCAACTTTGGGGGGGGGGGGCTATGACCAGAGACAGCAAAACACATGACTTATTATTATATACTAAGTATGTAATTATGAGTATTGTTAAAATTGATATTTTTGAGAAATTCATGGGCTTTTATGAGATTCCGAACACTGAGGCCAAAACTTAAAAAAGGGAGAGTGATTCATTCATTAATTTATTTCAGTGATCAGAGCCCCCCCCCCAATAATTTTGACTAGTCGGCGACCCTGTCCAAGACTATGGTTCGGGTGATGGCTGTAAATACCTTACCTATGCATCGAAAAGTGTTTATGATGTGCTGTTACGAGTGGAAGATGTTGTTGCAGAGAAATTATCACGTGCTAATAGTTTATGGGGGGATATATTTTTTGAGTGTTTGGACAATTTAAATATAATTGCTGTAAAAACTTCGCAATTAGGATGCTGTGAAGATCATGAGCTGCGTACGCTACCTAAACTCGTATTTCACTATCTGAAATGTCGATTTTTCTTCCGCACCAAGGAGATAAGAAAGGAATTAAGTGCCTCGAAGACAGCAAAATCATCTCCGAAATTCTTCAAACTATCCAGCTGCTGAGCTTTTCTCCAAACGTAAGTAACATGCATTTTTGTTTCTTATGTAGTTAGTTATGTAAGCAACGCGAGCATCTTCCGCGCTGTCTCAAACGTCACCACTGCCATCTAGGCGGTGGACCACGGCAACTCAGGGAGTGCACACACTATTCCTTCTATACGCTCTGCTATTACTACTAATTTGGGAAACAACAGATAGGAAGAGGTTCAGATTTTATTGAATGGCCCCCACGGTCATCAGACCTCACTCTGTGTGATTTTTTGTTGTATGTGTGTGTTGGACAAAGTTTACTGTACACCGGTTAGAGATTTGCAGCACTTGCGTGAAAGAATTGTGGTTGCAATAGTTTATTAAGGATGATGACAAAATTTCAAAATGAGAATAATGATGTAAGTTTTGCAGAGCTGACTTTGGTGTTAACATAATTAATTGCTAATTTTTGGTCTATTAATGTTGGAATATTGAATGCTTCAATTGCAGGGTGAACTGTGATTGCACTAATCAAGAGTTAATGCATCTTCTACTGTAGATGATGTCTTGGTGCTAAGATTATATGACATGGGGAAGAAACTACTGAGAAAGTGTGAAAATGAGGTATTTGGAATTTATTCATGTTGTACATTTTTGAATAGTTATGTAAATCTAAACCGGAAACTGAGAACACTTTTTCCTCCCAACTAGTTTTTGGGGGGTGGGGGGAATATGCATATGAAAAAGTTTCCTGTGCCATGAAGGGACATTTAGGGAATGTGAGGGTAGGGCTCCACACATTCTCAATCCGCTATTTTGGAGGTGATGTGATAAGGCTCGAGCTGCCTTTACCACCCAGGGTTGCCCCCCAGTGCCCATCAATTTGTTGCTTGGTGAGCCCCCGAGCTGCTTTATGTGTGGACAAGGCTGGAAAAATTACGACCTTAGATCATCCACCCTTGGAATTGAACCTGGGTCTTCTGTGCGGCAGTCAGATACCCCACCAACTAGACCATCACAGCTCAATGAATATTTATTTGTATTTTGGGAATAATTCATGAAAATATTAATTTTATTTAATTTTTCCTAATTTATTTTCCAGTGTTAAATAAGCTTATTTCATGTGACACACATGCAAAGTTGAAGATATACCACTTATATATTTTTGTGTAAAGTTATTTGAAAGTTGTGTAAAAGTAAGGGATTATGACTAGACAAAATCAGGGTGGTTATGAATCAGGAAAACCGGGAATTTGGCTTGTCATGGAATTTTGCAGATCATCTGGAATTTACGTGCATTAACAAGCAGTTCACGTTTAGAAACTTGTTTCTTTCGTTCTTATGATTCTTAGTCTTGTGCAAAATTAGGTTTCCTTCGAATTTCTGCAATAAATTTTCCCTTTTATAATACTAGATATTAGAAAGAATATCAAAGAAAAACTTTCAGTCCAGATAAATGATTAATAACTAAAGTACATTGACAATCTGATCATAATTATCGGAAAGGTTGGTGAAGATGAGGTTATCGTCTATTATTTTATAGATCTTAGTCTTCTTAGCATTTCCTATAGAATTCCTGTATGCAACAAAAAATTCTCCAGATGCTGTGTACTTATAAATGTAAGCAAAAAAGCAGCATTTTCTACGACACTATAAATGTTGCAGAAAATGAAAATAATGTGTATGGTTTATGAAGTTTTTCTGTTGTTTTTATATTGTAGAGATCTGTTATGGTGAAATCATGTACCTCTGTTTCCTTAGCCTGAAGGCTAGATGCAAGTGATTATAGCACCCAATACATTTCATGCCGATTGTAATTTTACATTTTACTCTTGGAATTTTCATGCGTTCTTGTGTCTGTAGAATGAAATTTGCTAAGAAGAAATGTGAAAGTGAATATTCATAATAATTAACGGATTATATATTTAATTGAACAACACAAGGTTCAGAAGCAAAGATCATGAGGATAAATATGTCTGGGAAAATTTCATTTTTGAACTGGAAAACCTGGAAATGTCAGGGAATTTCATAATAAAAAAAAATCGTAGCAACCCTGAAAATGAAGGAAACCCTGTAAAATTAGTTTTGAAAAATACTTGGCTATAATTGATACATTTGTTGAATTGTTAAAAGCTATGAATATCGCCCTTAAGTATTTTGTTGTAGTGGCACAAGGTAATTTTAATAATTTCATTGGCATAATTTATTTTTTCAAGACAACGCTGTCTGTCTATTGAGAGAACATTGCTTTGGTGCTCTACAAGCTCATGCATTAAGCAATGATGGACATTTTTTGATGAACACATTATGTTAAGGGTGTTGGGAATGGTATATTTAAATTGATCAAATTCTTGTGTGGACAAAATGCATTAACTTAGAAAAGGTGATAAAATCAATGAATTCATAAAACTATGTAACAACTAGAGAATCCCAAATATAATTGTTGTTCATGTCATGAGTAGATTTTCACGTATTGTAAGCACTTAATTGGAGACAATAAGTATTTGTATATAAATGGATTACTTGAAAATAAGTTTTTACAACTGAGAGAATAGATTTGTGTTTCCAATCTTGACACAAAAAAGAATCAAGTAATTTTATACTACAGAATAGCCTTGAAACTTAGTTGAAAATACTTAAATCTTATAATTTGCGAAATTGATGAATAGCACATGAAGTAAATAAGGTCCAGTGTATTCCCATGTATGATGAAAGCACAATTATAGTATGTATTGTGTATTGGCTTTTTAAATATTTCAGTGTGTATAAGATGTTGTTCATGGTAGTATTTTACAAGGATGACAAACTTTTAATGAGAATAATGATGTAAGTTTTGCAGAGCTGACTTTGGTTATTAATGCAATTATTTAATGTCTTTTGCTGTATTATTATTAGAACATTGAATGTTTAATGTTTTATAATTGCAGGATGAACAGTGATTGCACTAATTTTCATTTACTGCATAAAACTACTTTTCTAGCAAGTATTCTTGTGGATATTGGGAAGCTGCTAAGATTGTACGGCATGACTAAGAAGAAATTACTGAGAAAGTGTGAAAATAAGGTATTTTGAATGTATTCATATCTAGTAAATTCATTAATAGGTACAGAATTGATTAATTTTTGTTATTTGAAATTTCAGTGAAACAAATGCAGATTTTAAACAGTTTCTGGCATAACATGCCATTGCTCTACCAACTGAACTACTGAGCCAGGCCTGGTTTCACTTGATTTTTCACTGTCATTGTTTTATCTGTGTGAAATGGTACCTACTTTCTCCAAGTGTAGAATTGTTAATTGCCTTTCAATTTAGCACACACAGGAGTTACACTATGTAGAGATTTCAGCCAAAAATGGAGGCCCACCCCAGGACTCAACTAACTCACTCACTCTCTAGCCTTGTTAAACTCGAAGGTTTATGGCCGAAGCAAAACAAGCTTCCATCTGTCCCTATCCAGGGCAAGATCAATACAATCTTTTCCATCCTTAGCAATTTCCTTTAGGTCTATCTCAACGTTATCCCTCCATGTTCGTCTTGGCCTTCCTACAGGTCTCTTACCATCAGGTTAACGAACAAGAAGCCTGTAAGCTCTTCCTCTCCTATTCCATCTACATAGTCTTGATTTAATTATTCTAATAATATCTGCACATGAATACAAATTATATAGTTCAAAAATTATGTAACCTTTCACCCCAGGACTGAAACCTGATACAATTTCACTATGATAAAACAGCAACAGCGAAAAATCAGGTGAAATCAGAGCTAGCTGACTTTCTAGCTCAGTTCTGTAAGCATGCCAGAGAACCCATATTCGAGACTTGGCATGCTTTGCTGAAATTTCTCCACCAAGTTAAGTGTATGGTCATGGTTTGTGATATTTACATCCTACAAATTTTGAAATGAAACAAAGAGGAACTCATAAAAATAAAAAAGGTTATATTTAAAGATGTGTATGACTGATTTTAAAAGTTTAGTATATTTAAGAATATTGAAGAAATGTGGGTAGCAGATGCCTTGGTAGAAGTTTATCTTGAGAATCCAAATTGTCATTTTAAATATGCAAATTTGAGCCAGTTGAATTAGGTATTGTTGTGCAGAAACTTATTAATGGAAGATAAAATCTTTGATATTGTTACCATGGAGTTAGTAAAATCTGGGAAAGTTAGTATTGTTCATGTTTGATTCTTGCACAATTATAGTATATACTGATCCTATATATCATGTTTGATTCTTGCACAATTATAGTATATACTGATCGTGTATAGACTTTTCAAATGTCCTTATATGTACAAGGGTGTTCATTGCAATAGTTTATTAAGGATGATGACAAAATTTCAAAAATGAGAATAATGATGTAAGTTTTGCAGAGCTGACTTTGGTGTTAACATAATTATTTGCCAATTTTTGGTCTATTAATGTGTGAATATTGAATGCTGAATGCTTGAATTGCAGGGTGAACTGTGATTTCACTAATCTAGAGTTAATGCATCTTCTGTAGTTGAGGTCTTGCTGCTAAGATTGTATGACATGGGGAAGAAGAAACTCCTGAGAAAGTGTGAAAATGAGGTATTTGGAATTTATTCGTGTTCTATATTTTTGAATACAGTAAAACCTCGTTAATCCGGACCCTGATAAGCCTGACTGCTTAATCTGTACAGGTAAATGGCCAAAAAAAACAGCATCAGAATGCATGGTTTTAAATGTGGCATGAGTCAACAAGAGAACTTCCCAAAGAAAAGGCAGTCAACCACTGATGGAAATTCGGTTTCCCGCAGGCTTCGTACTGTATAATTTATTTAGGCCTATGCCCTTTAAATACACCATAATAATAATGTTTTGTTGCTATAAACTGAGTTTTAATGCACTTTCTACTGTTCTTTTAGGTTATTTCAGTTAATTCAGACTTCCGTTACGTTTTGCTGTAGTTACGTAAATCTAACCTGGAAACAGAACTCTTTTTCCTCCCAGTTAGTTTTTTTTTAGGTGGGGGAATAGGTAAATGCCATGAAGGGATATATAGGGAATGTGAGGTAGTGTATCACACATTCTAGATCTCCGCAATTTTGGAGGTGATGTGATAAGTCTCCAGCTGTCTTTACCACCCAGGGTTGCCCCCCAGTGCCCATTGATTTGTTGCTTGGTGAGCCCCCGAGCTGCTTTATGTGGGGACAACGCTGGAAAAATTCCGACCTTACATCACCCACCCTGGGAATTGAACCATGCTCTTCTGTGCAGCAGTCAGATGCCCAACCAACTAGGCCACCGAAGCTCAATGAATATTTGTGTTTTGGGAATATTTCATGTAAAGATTATATTTTATTTAATTTTTCCTAATTTATTTTCCAGTGTTAAATAAGCTTATTTCATGTGACACACATGCAAAGCTGAAGATATACCACTTATATATTTTTGTGTAAAGTTATTTGAAAGTTGTGTAAAAGTAAGGGATTATGACTAGAGAAATTCAGGGTAACCTGGAAAACAGGGAAATGTCAGGGAATTTGGCTTATCATGGAATTTTGCAGATCGTCTGGAATATACGTGCATTTTGGAGTCTGCAAGAGAAGAAGTTGCAAAATGAACAAGCAGTTCACGTTTAAAACTTGTTTCTTTCGTTCTTATGATTCTTAGTCTTGTGCAAAATTATGGTTCCTTCGAATTTCTGCAATAAATTTTTGCTTTTATAATACTAGATATTAGAAAGAATATCAAAGTAAAACTTGCAGTTCAGATATCCGATTGATAACTGAAGTACATTGACAATCTGATCATAATTATCGGAAAGGTTGGTGAAGATGAGGTTATCTTCTATTATTTTATAGATCTAATCTTGTTGGCATTTCCTATAGAATTCCTATTAGAACAAAAAATTCTCCAGATGCTGTGTACTTATAAATGTAAGAAGAAAATGAGCATTTTCTATGACACTATAAATCTGCACCAGAAAATGAAAAAAAAAGTGTATGGTTTATGAACTTTTTCTGTTGTTTTTATATTGTAGAGATCTGTTATGGTGAAATAATGTACCTCTGTTTCCTTAGCCTGAAGGCTAGATGCAAGTGATTGTAGCACCCAATACATTTGATGCCAATTGTAATTTTACTTTTAGAATTTTCACGTGTTCCAGTATGTGTAGAATGAACTCGAAAACCTGCAAATATCAGGGAATTTAATAATGAAAAAAATCCTAGCAACCCTGAAAATGAAGGAAACCCTGTAAAATTAGTTTTGAAAAACACTTGGCTATAATTTGATACATCTGTTGAATTGTTAAAAGCTATGAATATTGCCCTTAAGTATTTTGTTGTACTAGTGGCACAAGGTAATTGTAAGTGTAATGCTTCATAATTTCTTTTTCCAAACACCGCTGTCTGTCTTTTGAGAGAACATTGCTGTGGTGCTCTACAAGCTCATGCATTAAGCAATGTTGTACAGTTTTTGATGAACTCATTATGTTGTGGGTGTTGGAAATGGTATCTTTAAATTGATTCAAATTCTTGTGTGCACAAGAAACGCATTAACTTAGAAAAGATGATAAAATCAATGAATTCATAAAACTATTGAAAACTGTTAGAACTAGGGAATACCAAATATGATTGTTGTTCATGCCCTGATTAGATTTTCACGAATTTGGAAGCACTTAATTGGAGACAATATGTATTTGTATATAAAAGGATTACTTGAAAATAAGTTTTTACAACTGAGAGAATAGATTTGTGTTTCCAATCTTGACACAAAAAGAATCAAGTAATTTTATACTACAGAATAGCCTTGAAACTTAGTTGAAAATACTTAAATCTTATAATTTGGGAAATTGATGAATAGCACATGAAGTATGTATGATGAATGCACAATTATAGTATACATTGTGTATTGGCTTTTTAAATATTTCTGTGTATAAGTTGTTGTTCATGGTAGTATTTTATAAGGATCATGACAAACTTTTAATGAGAATAATGATGATGTAAGTTTTGCAGAGCTGACTTTGGTTATTAATGCAATTATTTAATGTCTTTTACTGTATTATTGTTAGAACATTGAATGTTTAATGTTTTAATTGCAGGGTGAACAGTGAATGCACTAATTTTCAGTTACTGCATAAAACTACTTTTGAAGGGATTATTCTTGTGGATGTTGGAAAGCTGCTATGATTGTACGGCATGGCAATGAAGAAATTACTGAGAAAGTGTGAAATCAAGGTATTTTGAATTTATGCATATCTAGTAGTGGCCGCGGTGGCTCAGTCGGTAAAGCATATGACTATCATGCTAACGTTTCCCAGGTTCGATCCTCTGCCGGTTCAAATCCGGGAATTTTTCTAACGGAAGCGCCCCCGGCACCCACCCATCATTGAATGACATGGGTACCTGAGCGAAACCCTGGGGGGTAAAAGGGGTCAGGGACGTGATGCTGCTCACATCACCCCCACTCACGACCTGATCAAGAAAGTGTGGTCCGTTACCCCCACACCCCTATATGCCTTCATGGTGTGGTGCTAAGAACAAGGGAGCACTTTACCTTTTCATATCTAGTAAATTCATGAACCTTTTGTGTCCCAAGCGTCTCAATCGAGATACCCAAATGTAACCCTCACTGTCCCAAGCGTCTCGATCGAGATGCTGTGTCAAGGTCGTAGTTCTTACGTTATAACTTTTCGATTTTTTTTATAGTGTTCCTAACACATGTATTTAACAGAAATGTTTTTTTGCATTTTTTTTGTCTTCATGAAAATGGAGGGGGAAAGGTGGGAAAAGGGACTTCTCTTTTGCGTCTCTTTTCAAGGTCAAATTTTTGCAGACAAAGGAACACCGGCTTTGTTGTTCTAAAGCAAAGCTTTTCACTCCCGCCTGTGAACTGCTTTCGAAGGAAGCTTGTTTATCAGTATCCAATGTCAAAATGAAAGTTTTCCGTGAGGGTGGGGGGAGGGGGAAGACTGGTTGCTGAATCTGCATTGTGAGAATGGAATTTCGAAGCATGCTGAAGGAAACCTTTGTTTTTTTAGTACAAGTTGCGACATGGGTTACCCTGCATTGTCTAAAAATAGAATTTCAAGCAGCTGCAAGAATCGGTGCTCATTTTTCACTGCGTTCTAGCTTTTCATCCGTGAATGTTGTGCGTAGGTGTCGTTTTGTGCCCAAGTGCGAGGACATTTTTTGGGTGAAATGACAATTTTTTAAAATACTTTTTGGGGGTTTTCTCCCTTCCCCCTCCATATATACGCCAAATTTGCATAAATTTTACATTTTGTGCATTTTGACATTTTTTTCGGGGGGGGGGGGGGCATTTTTTTTAAGAAAAGTATTTTTGAGGGGATTTCCCCCTTTCCCCCTCCATATGTACGCCGAATGTGCATAAATTATATATCGTCTGAATCTGTGATTCATTCTGCGTACAACGGTATATCTTTCATATCTCTAGGGCATTTAGTTTCTGAGCTATAGTCATTTCAAGGTACCGCTGCATTTTGAAGCTTGAATCAGTGGCCATTCCTTTTTGGGGGTACAACTCAAGTTACATTGGTCATACGACAATGATGCAAATTTTTTTCTGTTTCTTACTTGCCAGCGATAATTTCTATGTGCATTTTGAACTTTTCATATCCTTTTTTTCGGGGGGGCAAACCCCCATTTTTTAAGAAGAAAAGTATTTTCAGGGGATTTCCCCCTCCATATATACGCCAAATGTGCATAAATTATATATCGTCTAAATCTGTGATTCATTCTGCATACAACGGTATATCTTTCATATCTCTAGGGCATTTAGTTTCTGAGCTATAGTCATTTCAAGGTACCGCTGCATTTTGAAGCTCTGATCAGTGGCGTGCTGACCATTCCTTTTGGGGGTACAACTCAAGTTACATTGGTCATATGATAATAATGCAAATATTTTTGTGTTCCTCACATGTCAGCGATCATTTCCATGTGCATGTCGACACTGTCATGTACTTTTTTCTTGGGGGGAGGGTGGGGGAACCAAATTTTTTTTTCCGAAATTTTGGAATTTTGAGAGTTAGCCCCCTCCCCCCTGCCACATATACGCCAAATTTGCATAAATTTCATATAGTCTGAATCTCTGGTTCATTCTGCGTACAACGGTATATCACTCATCTCTCTAGGGCAATTAGTCTCAGATCTACACTCATTTAATTGAAACACTGCATTTTGCTCAAAACCGGCTCGGGACCGAGGTGCTTACATGTGAAAATGGCCTTGGGACTCAAAAGGTTAAAAAATAAATCCGTTCTACAGGTCTCTTAACCAACAAGAATCCTGTAAACTCTTCTTTCCTCTCCTATTCATGCCACATGGCCTGCCGATCTAAGTCTTCTTGATTTAATTATTCTAATAATATCTGCACATGAATACAAATTATATTGTTCAAAATTATGTAACCTTCCACCCCAGGACTGAAACCTGATACAATTCTATTATGATAAAACATCAACAGCGAAAAATGAGGCGAAATCAGAGCTAGCTGGCTTTCTAGCTCAGTTCGGTAAACATGCCAGGGACCCAGATTCGAATCCTGGCATTTTTTGCCAAAATTTCTCCATACTACCTCTCCTTTCTGTAACAAATCGCAAGAAGCATGTTCCACGCAGCAGCAATGAAAAACATGTGCTATTTTGGTAATTTCATGGTTGCAAACTTCATGCCTGAGTATCCAAATTACCTGCAAATTTCAACCACTTCAATCAAGTATTGATTTGCAGAAATTTGTAAACAATTACAGAGAAACTTGGTACTCACGGCTTCCGTGAAGCTGTTTTTAGTTTGTTCTATTAATTTCAGTGCGCCATGGAACTGTTGCATTATTGCTTGGTGCATCTGTAACAGTAACGTGCCAAGCAGCAATGCAACAAGTTCTAACAAGTATGGTGGCAGTGGCCACCTAAAGTAATAGATCTAGCTAAAAACTGCTTCGCTGAAAACGTGAGTACTAAGTTTCTCTGTAATTTACTACCACATCTCCCATTTCCTAAAATATGAAAAGGAACTTATTGGAACTTATTGACTATCTGTGCTAGATAAAAAAGCAAAGCCAATAGAGTCTTGATTGTATGTTTTCCAAAAATTCAAGGTGGAAAATACCATGAAGGTTGAATGTGTAGTGGGAAAGTGGAAAACCCGGGTTCCGCCATATATCAATGTTGATGATTGCACAATTGTAGTGTATACAGATTATGTATTCACTTTCTGTATTCCAATATGCATAAGATGGTGTTCGTTGCAATTGTTTATAAGGATGATGACAAAATTGTAATATGAAACTAATGATGTAAGTTTTGCAGAGCTGACTTTGGTGTTGGAATTATTTTGTCAGTCTTTTGGTATATTAATGTTTGAATATTGAATGCATAATGTTTCAATTGCAGGCGGAACAGTGGTTGCACTAATCTAGAGTTAATGCATAAAACTCGTGTAGATGAGGTCCCCACAGCCATCTGTGTGTTCTAAAGCTGCTAAGATTGTATGACATGGGGAAGAAGTAACTATGAAGAAAGTGTGAAAAGAAGGTATTTAGAATTCTTTCATGTTGTAAGTTCTTGAATAGGTGCATAAAACTAATTTATGCTCTAGACTGGAAACTGTAAACAAGTCACCTTTTCTTCCCAACTAACTTTGTTTTTCAGCAGTTTATTTAAATTAACATAGTATTTTTTCATTTGTTTTCAACAGTGTTGAATAAACTTCCTTCATTTGATGTACATGCAAAGCTGATTGTGTACCACTTATTTGTGTGATGAGTTATTTGGAAGTCATATAACATTATGGTTGACTAATGAGAACTCTGTAGAAGTAGTTTTGAAAAACAATTTGCTATATTTTAGTTGATACATTTGTAGAAACATCTAAAGTTATGAATATTGCCCAAAGTATCTTTTGTTGTACTGATGGCACAACGTAATCATCATTTATTTTTAAAAATTCCACTGACTTCCCATGCATGTGACGAGAGCATTGCTTTGGGTATTACTCTGGTGCTATACAAGCTCATGCATTAAGCAGTTTTGGACATCTTAGTTCATACATTATGTTGTAGGTGTTGAAAAATGGTCTCTTTAATTCATGTTTAGGGAATAAAAGATGTTGTTATATATTAGGGATGGGCCGATACCGATAAAAGTACCGATACTGATAACCAATATTCTACCGATCCGATATAAAATTAGAAATGGTCCTTGAAGAACCTGAAATGATCATTGATCTCCTTAATAAATGTGTGTTTCAAGGTAACTGCAGTACAAAAGAAGTTGAATATTTAGACATTTACTTTTTTAGAAAGAAGGGCATGGAGATTATCCATAAAAATTACAACAAATTGGCAGAATTTTGCACTAAATTATAAGATATTTATCGATATATCGGATCGGTAATTTTACCGATAAACCGATACACCAATATGCCTATATCGGCCAATGCCAATAGAGTACCGATTAATCGGTCACTTCCCTATTATATATTAAATACATGTAAGAAACAAATTACTAAATTTTCCACAAGACTTACTTGGTTCTATTAATTTCGGTAGGTGCCACCAAAGTTAACGATAGAACCATTGAAACTAAGTCTCGCAGAACAGTTCTAACAGTTAGTAATTCTCTTACATGTATTTAATGGTATCTAAATTGATACAATTTTTTTTAAATTGACTGTTGTGCATGTCATGGGTCTAGATTTTCACATATTTCTAAACACTTAATTTGACACGATAGGTAGGGCTCTCCCCGATGGTGCAGCGGTAGTGTTGTTGCCTTGTAATCAAGGGGTCCCAGGTTTTATATCGGGTGGAGGCACATAGTGGTTCAGATCCCACTGTATGTCCAGTCGCGATTAGCCTTACTGTGCATAAAGTGGTCTTAAAACATCAAAATCAAAGAGACGATAGGTATTACTATGTATAAGGAATATTTGAAAATAGTTGTTGTAGCTGAAAAAAAAGGGATTTTCATTTATCTATATACACACAGAGAGAAAGAGAGAGAGAAAAAAAGTTCAAGTAATTTTATGTACTACCAATAGCCATGAAACGTATTTGAAAATACCTAAACCTTAAAATTCAGGAAATTGATGAATGGCACATCAAATAAAACTGGAGTCCACTCTATTCCTGTGTTCAATATGTGAATAATTACAGTATTTACTGCTTGTACATTGACTTCTAAAATATTCCTATATCTACAGGGTGGTTACTCACCGGGAATTCCTTGAATTATGGGAATTATCCGTGAATTCTACGTGAATTTTTCTCCGTAGATGTGAAAAATTGCAACTTTCATTAATCCAAATCCCATTCAATTTATATATATATTAATTAATGCCCTGAGGCAAGTTTTTCCCAGTTTAGCTTTTATTTTAATCGAGGAAGGAAAAGAGAAGATAGCGACGTGGAAAATATAACAGAAATTTCTCAATTCCTTTACTTTCTTGTATATATTGAATAAATATTGAATACGTACACAATTTAGTGTCAGCATGTTGCATTTGAATTTTCTTATTTTGTGTCGCTCCATGTTGCATATGTGGGCGTACCCATAAGAAACCGAACTAATTTTTTTGTGAACTTACTTATTCACAATTTAAGTACAAACCTTCAATCCCCTTCAAAGTACTCTCCACTTGCATTAAGACACTTGTCCAATCTTTGATTCCGTTTTTCAAAACATTTTTTAAAGTCATATTTTGTGATGCGTGACAGCGCCTCCATCGTTTTTTTCTTCACCTCAGCAACATCAGCAAAACGCTTTCCTTTCATGTCTCCTTTCATTCTAAGAAACAAAAAAAAGTCACATGGGGCAAGGTCGGGTAAGTATGGGGGTCATACCATTTTTGGTCAAGAATTGTCATACAGACAGGGCTGTGTGAGCCGTGGCATTGTCATGATGGAAAAATCAGTCACCCGACTGCCACAAATCGGGCCGCTTCCGTCACATACTGTTGCGCAATCGTTTCAAAACTTCCAAGTAGAAAGCCTGGTTAACTGTCTGACCCTGTGGAACAAACTCTGAATGTACGACTCCTCTCACATCAAAAAAACAAAGCAGCATTGTTTTAATGTTTGATTTCACCTGACGAGCTTTCTTGGGGTCTTGAAGTCTTCCACTGGCTTGATTGTTGCTTCGATTCGGGATCGTAAGCATAGCACCACGTTTCGTGACCTGTGATAATTTTTGAAAAAAGTTTGGATCATTTTGGGACTCTTTTTTCAAAGCACGGCATGCTTCTACGCGACCTAGATTTTGTTCAGCAATCAGCAGTTGCACGAATTTGGCAGCCACCCTTTTCATCCCCAAATCGTCTGTCAAAATTTGCTGCACTGAACTCCAAGTCATTCCCGACAGCTCCACAATTTGTTCAATGGTCCGTCGTCGATCTTCGTTGATGATTTCACGAATTTTTTCAACATTGTCATGTGTTCGGACCGTGGAAGGACGACCAGAACGAGGTTTGTCATCAATTGACATTTCACCATTTTTGAAACAGGAAAACCACTCAAACACTGGAGTTTTCCCAATAGCATCGTCCTTGCATGCAGTTTTTAACATTTCAAGAGTTTCTGTTCCACTCTTTCCGAGCAAAAAGCAGAATTTCACCGCCGCACGCTGTTCCCGAAAATCAGCCATTAGAAAAACGACGATCACACAAAACAGCTGTCACTTTAAACTCCGCCGAAACGTGTCCTCACCTGCTTCAGCGATCGCACTCGGCTTACATACTCAGGAAGGTTCGCTCTATGCTCTCCTAGCGGCAAAACCACAAAATTAGTTCGGTTTCTTTTGGGTACGCCCACGTATGTGTAAATCATATCTTGTACATGAAAGTTAAACATGTTATATGTACAAAAAGAATTATCTTCGGAATGCATTTCTCATTCATTTTCTGCCATTCAAAAATACAGTTTGTGTGCTTGTTTTCCATCATTAGCTAATGTGAAATTGACGGTGGTGAAAAAATATTTCAAATCGTTTGACCAAACAAATGCTATAGCACCGACTTCTACCCCCTTTTTGCATAATTTATGAGGATAATAATGTGTTTGATACTACTACTACTACTACTAGTAATAATAATAATGTCATTATTATTGTTGTTGTTGGCACGTTTATCCTGGTACTTGCCAGGTGGTTGCGCCTTTGCATATTACTTTTGTGCTGTACAAGGTCATGCATGTGTGTATTGAAAATGGTCTCGAATAATTGGACATAAGCAAATTACCAAGTCTTTCCATGAAACTTACTTGTAGAGGTTCTAATAAGTTCTATTAATATGTTTGTTGTTCATGTAATGGGTCTATATTTTCTCATATTTGTAAGCACTAAATTTGAAACAACCAATGTTACTGTGTAAAGAG
Organism: Lepisma saccharinum; assembly: GCF_977018435.1. Taxonomy (NCBI): domain Eukaryota; kingdom Metazoa; phylum Arthropoda; class Insecta; order Zygentoma; family Lepismatidae; genus Lepisma; species Lepisma saccharinum. Next base: position 29,797,454 of record NC_139250.1, read on the forward strand.
AATCCTTGTTTCTTGCACACACACACAAAAAAAGTTCATTAAAACTCTACAAAATAGCCTTGAAACTTACTTGAAAGTACCTGAACCTTAAAATTGAGAAGATTGGGATCCTATTTATTCCTGTCTTTGATGGATGCACAAATATAGTATATACTAAGGAATATATTTTGGCTGATACCGATAAAGTACTGATATAAAATTTACCGATTCGATATAAAATTCCAAAGGGTCCTTGAAGAATTTAAATGGTTTATTTGCACTAAATGATAAGTTGATGACCTAAAAAATCGCAAAAAATGGCCTACAGAATGAGCTTAAAATTATTAAAAAATGACCTAAAAATAATTTTTGCTCTTAAAATGAAAGCTTTATTTTTTTTCATAAATTACAAGACTCATTGAATAATTTAATTAAATCTGTTGTTTGGTGGTTTAAACTGCCGAAGCAAAGGGGGAAAAGGCAATTTAGCACTAATGTAGTTTTCTATATTAGTAGTAGTAAGGGTACTTGTCAACAGATGGAGGGGATAAGAGTGGGTGGTGCCGTCCGATAGTTGTCGGACATCGTAGTAAGGCATTTTGTTGGGCAAACTGAAGGAACATGGAAACAAATAGGTTCCATTGATGCATGCGATTTTTGTCGAATATCACCACCCGACAAAGTATCTCACTACAACATGCGACAGAAATTGCATGGACTGCAACATAATATTGGTACTTAACAAAACCATATGTGGATCTGCATGAGTTTATTATTTCCATTTGCAAAAACATCGATTTAGTTAAGTTTGTAATTGTCAGGGAAAAATGTAAATTTTGTCCTGCAAAACCTGGGAAAGTCAAGGAATTTCATTTCTGCTTGTTTGTAGCCACCCTGATTGACTTTTTAAATATTCCTATATCTATAAGATGGTGTTCATTGCAATATTTTATAAGGATGATGACAAAATTGTAATATGAAACTAATGATGTAAGTTTTGCAGAGCTGACTTTGGTGTTGTAATTATTTTGTCAATCTTCTTGTGTATTAATGCTTGAATATTAAATGCATAATATTTCAATTGCAGGGTGAATTTATTTGCACTAATCTCGAATTACTGCATAAAACTCTGTAGAGATGGTTCCCACAGCTATCTGTACTTTTCAAGGGAGAATTCTTGTGGGTGTGGAAGATCTGCTAAGATTGTATGACATGGGGAAGAAGAAACTGCTGAGAAAGTGTGAAAATAAGGTATTTGGAATTGATTCATTCATGTTTTGTAAATTCATTAATATGTGTGTAAAACTAAACTGTGGTCAATTGATCTATTCTCTTTACCTCTAATATCTGACTTTCTAGACTGGAATCTCCTGTTTCTTTTCAAGTGATGTAAGAAGTACAAGGGCAATTCGAAAAGTCTTTGCCCCATTTTTTTTTTCAGCCGAAATAATAAACATGCAGGGAAATCAAAATATAGGAATTGTCCTATGTACCTTGCACTATTTTTCCACATAGTCACCACAGCGGTTCAGGCATTTGTCCCATCGCAGATGCCGCTGTTGTAGAATTGGGCCCGTTCATCGTGGAACTGCCGCCGGACAGCGGTCTTCGCTTCATTGTTGCAAATGAACCTCAATCCTGCCAGGAACTTCTTCAGTGGACCAAACACATGGAAATCACCCGGGGGCGAGGTGTGGACTATATGGTGCATGCTCCAGAATCTCCCATTCCCTTCTTCAGGTCAGTTTATCGACTTCATGGTTGCCCACGAAGCTACGTTAATAGCAATGGCAAGTATTAGGTTTACATGGATAGGATAAAATATTGGGTTTCCATTACAACTGACCTGTTCTTTTTAACCCCTTACTGCATGATTTTTTGTTTTATTGCAAAAAAAAAAAAAAACATTTGTTGTGATAAACGTTTCACAAGAACTTAAAATACAACATAAAACTTGAATTTTAAATTTTGCACTTCATGCAGTAAGGTAAACTTTCATCCAAGTACACATAAAATAAATTGTGCCATATGTGTCACATCATGCACTAATGTCTACATTTATCTTTCAGTTATCCATTATTATTATATTATTGCTGTATTGTACTAGATTAAATGGCAATAATGGAATGCAACAATAATGTGAAATATACACAAATACTTATTTCTAAACAGAAATGTTTGAGAAAAAAATTCTTATAAATGTGATTTCAGTTAAACCTCATTTTTATTGCATATTTTTACATTGTAATTGTGATTACCTACTCTGTAAAATAACATGTTTTGTAAATATTATTCTTTATAATATTTTGATTAGTCTCTGTTGTTTGTATGCTAATTATTTCAACTCTGAATTGAAATTGTGAATAATATTAGGGCAATATTGCAACCTATTTCTGTTTGACACTTTCTAAAAAAAAAAAATAACAATTGATATTTTCCTAAATATCTACTGCACTGACTAAAGTGCTTACAATGACCATTACTTATTTGAATTTCAAAAAATCCCTGCATAGTCACATCATTCTAGATGCCGAAAAATAAATGAAATGAGTTCTTGTTTCTTATGGGCATTCTACTGTGTATGAAATCTGAAGAAACAATTTCTGTCTTTGTTTAGACACAAGTTGACTTTACATTTTTGGCACACAATAAAAGATTTGCTGACACACTGAGGAAATTTGCATCGTTGTCTCTCTTCCATCCAAATTGGGAAGTGACCCATGCCATCCAGCCTAACGTCAAGAATTGGGACAGCAACTGTTTTGCCTTTTTTCTTCTCATTCAACTGCTTCTCAACTTCATTGCTGGGTCTCCCACGTTTCCTTGAAACTGACTTGTTACTCTTGCACAAAGCATCTGCTACCGACAATTTGAAGTCCACCAGGGGCATCACGTCTCCTGTTTTTCTCCTCCAAAGAAGCCAACTGTTGACGCAAACTAAATCGAATGTGTGAAACATTATTTTATGTTACCACTTCTTGGACCTTATATTTATCCTGTAGTATCCAAGCATTGAGTCCTGAAGATCAACACCCCCCATATAACTGTTATAAAGTGAGATAGAGTATGGACATGGAACCAACTTGTAGGTCTTCTCTTTTCTGAAATATCTCCGTTTCTCCCCTGTTGGTCTGCTCCCTGCATATGTCGACAAGGTATTTACGACTTTGTTGTCATACCACGTCGACATCATCCACTATAGCCACTTTTTCCTTCGTGGATCCCCGTCCTTCTCGCTTCATTTCAGATTCTGTAGGAATATCGCAATTTGGAATACGAGTTGCACGCACTGTTCCTAGTGATAGGATGCCTTCCTTCTTGAGATAAACTTGTAGTGGTACACTCGTGAACCAATTACACAAGTATGTGACCAATTTGCTTCAGCGAAAGTAATTACATTTTCAGAAAGCTTACCATCAGTGATGACAGAAATGACATTTCGTTCCTTCTCATCACGTCAGGATTTTTTTTTTTACGCTTTTTCTATTTCTAACGAAACCGCCTTTTTGATACTATAAGACAATTAGTTAGGATATATCTACTTAAGTAATTTGCAGTTAATTTCAATTTTGTTTTAAGAAACTTGGCATCCAACAATGGCCTGATATTGACTTTCAATAATGCCCTGATATTGGCTTCCAACAATATCTATAATATATATTAACAATATACCTGTTGTTTCAAAATGCACGTGAAGAAAATACTCATTTCTTCACTGGCGTTTGTTAGTTTCATTTGGGAAACACTGCTCACTTGTTGAACTGTTTTTCTGTATTGGATTTAACTGCTTTCAGGTGGTCTGTATGTGTTTGTGTGTGAGCTTATCGAGGACACCTAGTTTTGAGATTGTAGTGTGAAGTGGTGCTGAAAAATATCTCACCGGGCGTGTAGAAATCATCCTGATAGTTTCTGTTACACTTATGGAAGTTACATGTTGCCAACATATATAGAGGAGAAATATTACTTCTTTCTACAAAAAGGCCTACTTGGCATATTTTGGTGTCCGTCTAGGTGATTAAGACAAAGCCTGGGCATCTCATTACATATGTAGTATGTGTTCAGTGAACATGAATCAGTGGGTGAAAGGAAAATGCGCTTCACTGCAGTTTGGTTGTCCAATGGTGTGGTTGGAACCTCGAAATCAGACAAGTGATTGTTACTTCTGTTTATGTAACGTGCAAGGCATAAACAAGAACAAGAAATCCGTGAAATATCCCAATCTTAGATCAGCCATCCGCCCCCTTCCACACAGTGATGAACTGCCAATCCCTGTACCTACGCAGCTGGAGGATAACAGTGGTGAATCAGAAGAGACCTCTGAACACGAACATGATCCTTCATTTCAAACAAGTGGACCTTCTTCTCACACAAGGTGAGTTAAACGATTTAGTTAGAGATCTTTATTTACCCAAAATTAGTGCTGAACTTCTTGGATCGCGACTCAAAGAAAATAATTTACTTGCTCCGGGAACTACGTTTGCTTGGTACAGACATAGGGAAAATGAACTTGTACATTTTTTTTCAAAGGTGGATAAACTGGTGTACTGCAATAACGTGGTAGGTTTGATTGAAGCCCTTGGAGTCTAGTATAATGCTGCTGATTGGAGGTTATTTGTTGACAGTTCGGTGAGGAGCATGAAAGCAGTACTGCTTCATAACGGCAACTTGCTGCCCTCAATACCTCTAGGATATTCAGTAGTTTTGAAGGAAACTTACATAAACTTGAGGTTCATGTTGTAAAAGATAAAGTACAACGAGCATAACTGGAATGTTTGCTCTGATTTAAAAGTGTTAACAATTGTTCTTGGTCAACAAACTGGTTTTACTAAGTATCCCTGCTTTATGTGTTTCTGGGATAGCAGAGCACGAAATGAACACTGGACGAGAAGACACTGGCCAAAATGTACTGATCTTATACCAGGACAGAAAACTGTTGTGAGTGAATCTTTGATTCCTAGAGATAAAGCTGTCCTTCCTCCACTCCATATGAAGTTAGGCATCATGAAGCAATTCATAACAAGTCTAAGCCAGGAAAGCAATGTCTTTCAATATCTGAGGTCAAAGTTTCAAAATAAATCTGAAGCCAAAATTCAGGCAGGTGTATTTGATGGCCCACATATACGCATTCTTATGAAAGACCAACATTTCCCTAACTGCGTGAATGAAGTGGAAAAATCAGCTTGGATGTCATTCAAAAGTGTAAATGAAAACTTTCTGGGCAATAAGAAATCAGAAAACTACAAACAGATTGTTGACGAAATGCTACAAAACTTGAAATTGTTAGGGTGCAGAATGAGTATTAAGTTGCATTTCTTGAATAGTCATATTGATTACTTCCCTGAGAATCTTGGTGCAAAAAGTGATGAGCAAGGTGAAAGATTCCACAAAGATATCAGAACCATGAAAACAAGATATCAAGGGCGGTGGAATGAGGCCATGATGGCTGATTACTGCTGGTGCCTCAAGAGAGATACTTCTGTCTAGGGGCATGCATATTTCGTTTTTGACGAAAAAACGAAATTTGAAAAAAACACATTGTAGTGTTAATTTTTCATGTTTTTGAAAGGTGTGAGATGCATTTTGTGAAATGTTTTATCACGAAATAATGCGAAATGAACTGCAAAAAGCGAAATTAAGTCTGAGACACGAAATTCAGGGTTTATTCACCGACACGACACCTTCGGAGGTCTGAATTATCCTGAGAGTTATGCAATTCCCGGAAAATTGATTAATTCTGCTGTTAATATTGGAGAAGCGAAAATGGACTCCTTTACACAGAAATAAACTTAATACTCTGATAACTACATAAATGTGCTATTAGAAGTGAAATGTTAATTCTGTGGAATAAGTGTAGTTTTCAAATCAAATTTAGGATTATATTCACAATTTTAAAACCAAAATGTATTTTTATGTACCACTTTTCATCAAATTTTTCACCGCTATAACACCAATATTTTATTTTATTTACCGCTTTTGCACCCGAAATTGACTCAGTTTTTATACCGAAATTTTGCTTTTTTTATTTACCAAAAATATGTGCCTCTACTTCTGTCAATTACAATAGAAGCTCAGTGAAACGGTGCAAAACATCTTCTGTTTGATCTGTTAGGGTTCACTCACACTCTATGAACTTCACTCTATGATGGTGCACTGACATCAATGACAAAATTTGTATAAAATATTAATTCCTATGACTTGTTGTAATAGTTCAGTTTCATTGAAAATACTCCCAACTTGATTAATGTACATTAATTTTAAAACGATATTACAAAAGAAAATGACGTGATAGGAGAAAACTGAAAGCAGGTCTGAATTCAGCACACATAAGTTTATGTAAATCAGTTCTTACTTGCAGTGAAGCAGATAAAAAGTTTCAAAATGCATACTTGTGTTATCAAAGAATATTTTGTAATTTACATTACGAGATACACTTTGACACAATCTAACAACAACATTACTACTAGCACCTAAATCTGGTGTACCAGCAGGGACAACATTGCTTTGAGCCCCAGAAAATATTTCAAAATCGTAACTATATCCAGAAATACCTGAGAACTAATGCTTTATAACCCCATTTGTGAGGCTTCTTGGCATTATGTTGTTTGATAGATGACCTGCACTTCGTTGGAATGATTTGCTCATCCACTGCCAAAAATTCTTCTTGAGGTACGAGAACTATCCGTTCAAGAAGTGGTCTGATTTTGTGAAGTTTGTCATGGCCAGGATGTCCCGCAGGAACAAACGTCGTATTGTCGTTAAAGTGAATAAATCGTTTGATTTCTTCCCACCGATTACAGTCCATCACTTCACTTACACATTGATGACCAAGTCTGCCGCTCCAGTAATGCCTAGTAGCTGGAAGTTGAATCACAGACATATAGAGAGTCATGCCAATAAACTGTTCAAGTTCATTTATGGTTAGACACAATGGTTTTGTTGGTCGAGATTGGATTGTTCAACTACATACTGAAGTATCTCATATGTAAAAAAATACTTGAAATAATCAATAGGTGTTGATAATTGTTGTATTTCTTCAGGTAGATCCTGATGTGCTTTGAACTTTACTTCTTCTTTGGACTTTTCCATATTTCTTTGCCTCCACTTCAATTTTTTTAAATCTCCTAATGATGTAGACTTTTTATCATGAGAGTTGCGAATGAGGCAGAGAGGAACATCATCTGCATCTGAATCTAGTGCATCTTCTGAATCTGGTATCACGATCCTTTCAGTAAGACGAGAAACTGAATCTTCATCCGAGTCTGGAGCCAAAACAGTTTTTGAACGAAGTGCTGATTCGTCGTCAGATAAATCAGACGCCTCACTGTCATTACCGTTAGGCAGTTCCCTAACACCTACTGACGACGACCCATAAAAAAGCCTTGCATCCATTGCTGTAATAGAATTGAAGAAATACTGCAGTAGTTGTTCACTTTTACACTTCACAAGAAGACAAAAGTACCCGTAAACGCATGGCGTGACACATGTGGCACATACCGTTTTTTTCACATAACTTCAAGACAAACCAACAAAATGATGAATATAAAAGCAACATATATTTTTCATGCACTTACCTTGATTATGATATTTCTTGTTCACCGAAATTGCACTCACTTCATCGGACAAAACAACTTTTTTTTACAATGTAAACTCACTCGTCCACAAAAAGCACATGCCAACTACTTCCCGCTCAATTCAACTCGCAAAACAAACACCAGAGGGCAGAAAAACTGCTTGGTTATACGTCATCACTTCGGCCAGCAGACAAAACACAAACTTGACGTGTTCGATAATTCACTGTTGTTCCGCATCGAAAAAAATAGTATGTTCCATATATGGCACGTGATGCAGTAAAGGGTTAAAAACACTATGTACAATTTCCCCCTATTAAAATCTATTAAAACCCCACTGTTACACTTTTAAAAAAGAATCCCTTTGGCCATTTGCCGATCACATGTTAACAGTCAATGTCTTCCTTGCGAATGCATGAGGTCGTGAGCGAGTTAGATCTTCCCCCCTCTCTTTTTCCCCTCTGCATTACATCATTCAAAAGTGAAATCGCGTACGACTCGAGCTTTGTGCTCTACGTCTGGGGTAACCTTGAATCCGATTTCCTCATATTCCCGCTTTTCCCATTTTTTCAGCATTCCTATCCAGAGTTTGTCAATGTTACCGTTTTCCCTATTAAGTTTATTTTCTCTATTTCTACATATAAATTATGCCTCATATACATTTCTTCTAAGTAGTTTATCTTCCTCTCTAAGGACTTCCCGATCCTCAATTTCATGCTCTTCTTCCAAGATGTGCTCAGATAACCCAGTTCTGGGATTCCTTTCCCTGATATCCTTATTGTGTTCTTTCCAACGTATACCCATACTTATGCCAGTTTGTCAATCGTATTCTTTCTTGCATTGGCATTTACTCTTATACATCCCTTTCTTCCCTTCTTCATTTTCTTCCTTTTTCCCTCCTTCTTTTTTATAACTCGTGAAGTATTTCTCCAAGCTCCTGGGTGCTTTTTATCCTACAATTAATGCCAAATTATTTTTTCAATGTTCTTTCTATCTTCTCAGACACTCCCCTAAAGTAGGGAATAGCGAACTAACTAACTCTCTAGCCTTCTTAAACCCGAAGGTTCATGGCTGCAGCAACACAGGCCTTCCATCTGTCCCTATCTTGAGCAAGTTCTATATACTCTTTTCCATCCCTACCGATTTCCCTTAGGTCCATCTCACCGTTGTCCCTCCATCTTCGTCTTGGCCTTCCTACAGGTCTCTTACCATCAGGTATCCCAACAAGAATCCTGTAAACTCCTCTTTCCTCTCCCATTTGTGCCACATGGCCTGCCCACCTAAGTCTTCTTGATTTAATCATTCTAATAATATCTGGACATGAGTACAAATTATGTAGTTCTAAATTATGTAACCTTCTCCACTCGCCTGTCTCCTCATCCCTTTTAGGTCCAAATATTTTCCTAAGGATCTTATTTTCAAATACTCTCAATTTATGTTTCTCTTTCAAAGTAAGGGACCAAGTTTCACACCCATATAATACTACAGGCAAAATTACTGTTTTGTATATTTTAACTTTTAGTTTCTTAGATATTAAACGAGAAGACAAAAGTTTATGAAGAGAGAAGTAACATGCATTTCCTGAATTCAGCCTACTTTTTATTTCCTCTTTAATATAATTTTCATTTGTTAATATTACTCCTAAGTATTTGAATTTGGAAACTGTTTCAAACGAGTTGTTGTCAATAATTAGATTTTGATTATTACCTAACACTTGGTTTCGGCCTGTAAGCATATATTTAGTTTTCTCTTTGTTAACTTCCAACCCTATCTCTTTAGCAGTTTTGAAAAATATTTTAGCATTATTCTTAATTGTATTCACATCATCCCCCAGTAAGTCTACATCATCTGCATATGCTAACAACTGAGTCACACCATTTAATTTTAGTCCTTCCTTAGTTTCTTTTACCTTCCTTACAGCATATTCTAAGGCAAAATTAAAGAGCAATGGAGATAATGCATCTCCTTGTTTTAACCCATCATGAATTGTAAATTTGTCAGACATATTAATACCCACACGAATTTTACTTTCTGTTTCACTGGTGCATATTTTTATCATACTAACAAGCTTCTTAGGTATTCCAAACTCTACTAATATATTATATAATTTATCTCTTTTGACCGAATCATATGCTTTTTTGAAATCAATGAATAGCTGATGGACATTTTGATTATATTCCCACTTTTTTTCAAGTGTCTGTCTGATGTGAAAAATTTGATCTGTAGTTGATCTGTTACGTTTAAATCCACATTGATAATCACCTATAATTTCATTAGCATATGGTGTTAGTCTTGTTAAAAGAATGTTAGATAATATTTTATATGTTGTTGAGAGTAGAGAAATTCCACGGTAATTATTGCAGTTCATTTTATCACCTTTTTTAAACACAGGAACAATTATGGATTTTTTCCACTGTTGAGGGATTTCTTCTTTATTCCATATTAAACAAATTAATTTATGAATTTGACATATTAATGAATTTCCACCATATTTAATTAACTCAGCTGGTATTAAATCAATGCCAGGTGCTTTGTTATTCTTTAGCCTTTTAATAGCATCTTTAACTTCAGTCAAGTTAGGTTCTGGAACTAAAGGTTCTGCTGTGTGGACTTCATTTACTTCTGATTTATCTCCTACATGAACATTTAAAAGGTCATTAAAGTAGTTCTTCCATCTACGAGGGCAATTCAGAAAAAAACCTCCGTTTGCGCATGCGCGAGAAATGTCCGGGAAGAGCGACGTCAGTCCTGTGGCAGTATGTGCAGTAGTCCAGTAGACAGTGAGCAGTGGAAGGAGAAGGTTGTGTTGCAGTTCACTCGTCCGTTACAACAATTGAAAATGAACGTTCCAATAGCAAAGCCCGCCAAATGTGAAGTGCGTGCCGTAATTCGATTTCTGTGTGCGAAAAATCTTTCGGCGGCTGCGATTCATCGTGAACTGTGTGATGTTTACGGACCAAACGTGATGAGTGACAGTGTCGTACATGAATGGTGTCGCATGTTTAAAGATGGACGAACCGATGCGGCAACAAGTTGGCGCCCATCTGTAGTAAGCAATGAAATTGACAAGCGTCGGGGGATGATGACTTCCGGTGTGGTGTTGGTTCACGATAATTAGGGGCATGCATATTTCGTTTTTGACGAAAAAACGAAATTTGAAAAAACACATTGTAGTGTTAATTTTTCATGTTTTTGAAAGGTGTGAGGTGCATTTTGTGACCATATTTTGTCACGAAATAATGCGAAATGAACTGCAAAAAGCGAAATTAACTCTTAAACACGAAATTCAGGGTTTATTCACCGACATGACACCTTCCGAGGTCTGAATTATCCTGAGAGTTATGCAATTCCCGGAAAATTGAGTAATTCTGCTGTTAATATTGGAGAAGCAAAAATAGACTCCTTTACACAGAAATAAACTTAATACTCTGATAACTACATAAATATGCTATTAGAAGTGAAATGTTAATTCTGTGGAATAAGTGTAGTTTTTAAATCAAATTTAGGATTATTTTCACAATTTTAAAACCAATATGTCTTTTTATATACCACTTTTCATCCATTTTTTCACCGCTATAACACCGATATTTTATTTTATTTACCGCTTTTGAACCCGAAATTGACCCAGTTTTTGTACCGAAATTTTGCCTTTTTATTTACCAAAAATGTGTGCCTCTAACGATAATGCTCGCCCACACACCGCTGGACACACACAAGAACTTTTGGAGCAGTTCCGTTGGGACGTTTTGGATCATCCCCCCTATAGCCCAGATTTGGCACCGAGCAAATACATACAACATTGTTCCAGCTAATGACACCCGTGTCCACAACACTAACAGAGTCACACAATTGCTCTTCGGGCACATGAAACAGTGGCTTGCGTCGCAACGCTTCGACAATGACAATGCGCTTCACGGTGCTGTTAGAGAGTGGCTTCATTCCCAGGCGGGAAATTTTTTTGCAGAAGGAATTTCAAACCTTGTAAAACATTAAGACAAGTGCCTCAATTTGAATGGTGATTATGTCGAAAAGTAATGTAATTATGTACTTTTCTAATGTGTATAAAAAAAAGTTCTGTATCTACGAGTGTCTGTCATTGATAACCAAACGGAGGTTTTTTTCCGAATTGCCCTCGTATTTAGAATATCGCTTGGGTCAGCTAGAAAATCACCGTCTTTATCAAGTTTACTTTAGGTTGCCACCCCTTTCTAAATTCATTTACACCTTTATATAAATCTCTGATATTTTTATTTTTACTGTTTGTTTCAATTTCGTTAATTTTGCTTTTCAAGTAATCTCTTTTTTTACTTCTAAACGTGCGGTTAACTTCTCGCTTTATTCTATTATAATTGTTTAGATTTGTATCATCAGAGTTATTTAACCACCTAAGTCTAGCCTGATTTCTTATTTCTATTAGATTATGACATTCATTATCAAACCATGGCTTACTTTTTCTCGGTTTATGGTATCCTATACTTTCTTTAGCTGCTGATTCTATTGCATTACGTATGTGCTCCCAATTCTTATTTACGTCTGTTTCATTAATATTTTCATCATCATTTAAATCCTGCAAAACATCAAATCTATTTGACAGTTTAATTTGGTAATCTTTCTTAATTCTTTCATCAGTAAACTTTCCTGTATCAAATTTTAGAACTTTTAGATTTTGTTGCTTATGATTTATCACTGAGAGTCTTTCTCTTAATTTAGCAATTACTAAATAATGGTCACTGGCACAGTCAGCACCTCTATGTGTACGAACGTCAATTATACTAGTATGCCTTCTCTTATCAATGAGAATATAATCTATCTGATTATGAGTTTTACCATCTGGAGAAGACCAGGTATATTTATGGATATATTTATGTTTAAAAGTGGTACTTTTCACAATTAAATTCTTTGAGGTTGCAAAAGTAATCAATCTTATACCATTATCATTACTTAATTCATGAAGACTTTCTTTACCAATCGTAGGTTTAAATGTCTCTTCTTTGCCAATCTGTGCATTACAGTCACGTAACAGAATTTTCATATCATACTGAGAAAATTTATCAAAGACCTGTTCTAACTATAAAAATCATCTTTAGTATTATCATCTTTATCTTCCGTTGGTGCATGTATGTTTATTAAAATAATTTTACACCACCTACCCTGTAAAACTGCATATGATATCCTATCATTAATAAATTCTACTGTTTTAAGAGCCGAGATAATTCTGTTATTTATGAAAAACCCTGTTCCAAAATTATGATTTTCAGTACCACCATAGAAAAAAGTATAATTTTTAGTTTTACAATTCCCTTCTCCTGGCCACCTAACTTCCTGGACAGCTACTACATCTAATTTATACTTAACTATCTCATTAACTGTACACTGAAATGCCCCAGGCCGGTAAAGGCTCAGAACATTCCAGGTGTCTAATTTAATATCCTTATTCCTAATGTAGATCTTATCCTTAGTCCAGGGACCTCCCAAAGTAGTCCCCACCCGGAGATCCGAACGGGGGACTATTTTACCTCCGGAATATTTTACCTTGGGAACATCCATGGCCTTATATTGCTGTTTCTTGACATTTTTTTTTACAGTGCAGAGTTGTCAGCTCTACGCCTAACCCCCAATATGAATGGAGGAACTACTACACAAGACAAACACAAACACATTAGGCAGCACAATTACTACACAAGACGAACACAAACACATTAGACAGCACAACTACTACACAAGACACACACAAACACATCACAACTATAACACAATATAAACACAAACACACCACAACTACTACACAATATAAACATAAACAAACTACACACCACAACTACTACACAAGACAAACACAAACAAATTAGACAGCACAACTACAACAAATATTATTTAAATACATTACACAACCAAACCATATCCCTATATCAAACTGTTACCTTGTATACATATGTACTCTCCCCACCCCATACATATATATATACAGGGTGTTGCAAAATACCTGTTACAACGCTTGGGAGGTGATTCTACAAGTAAAAACAAGGAAAAAATGTCATGTGAAAAAATGTCGAAATCGGCACCGTTTTCGAGTGACAGGCGTGCGAAAATCGCCTCACACCATGTGTAAAGTACAATAACTCAAGAAGGAAGAAATATATCAATGTCGGAATAAAATAATACAAACAAAATCGTACCTGGTGAATACAATGGTGCATCAATTGAGGCCCAGTGTAAATTGCGCAAGGGGACTCTCAAAGAAAGTGGGGAATCCCCTGATGGAAAATACAAGAAATTTACTACTATCTTCTACATAATGTTGAGATCGGAATGTAGCCAGTAAAAAATGGCGACGTATGTCCACATGTCCCACTACTGCTGGGACACCGTCCCACACCCGGGAAATAGGAAAATAACTGCAAATCTCCTGTTGTACACGGTTCACATTGCGGTTCGAAGAAAAGAAACCAATTTGTCGCATGTCTCACTACTGCTGGGACACCATCCCAAATGGAAAAAAATACTGGAAAATCATAAAAAAAAGTTTTCAATCCCTTAATGTTGACACACTACTTTGCAGTACGAAAAACAAAAGTTAAACAATGGCCACATGTCGTTAGGCTGTACATATACTACAAGAGAGCTCCCCAAAGAAAGTGGGTAATCCTCGAAGGAATGAAGACGGAGAATGGCGAGAAAACGCACACAATGGCATGTAACATTTCCAGGCACAGCACATCTGGAAGGGATTCCACTGAGAAGCGCACAACCTCCGCACATGCAGATCGACGGTATGAAGTACAGCGATATCCAGCATCTTCACTCGTACCTTTCACTAAAGGACACTATGTGGTGCTGATAGGGGCTCACACAAACACCGGTATACTCAGAGACGTTGTTGAAAATGTCCGCCATTGACTTCAAGACAAAGACGGCATCGGCGAAGCACTGATTGTCTGGTACGTGCAAATACCTCTGGCATGTCACCAATTGTCCCAGCAGCGGCACTAACATGAGCAACGAGATCCTCAGCACTTTCCACAGGGGTTTCATACACGAGCCTTTTCATTTCTCCCCACACAAAGAAATCCAGTGGTGTGAGGTCGGGGGAACGAGGTGGCCACGGTAAAGGTCCACCCCTGCCAATCCAACGATCGCCGAAAATATCGTTGAGTAAGGCTCTGGCTCCCCGGTCGAAATGTGCGGGGGCGCCGTCGTGTTGAAACCAGATACGTTGTCTACCTGCCAGTGGCACGTTTTCCAAAAGTTCAGGTAATACGTCATGTAGAAACACCCGATAATTCCCACCACACAAAGTAGATGGCAAAATGTACGGGCCTATCAAGTGGTCACCTACTACGCCACACCACACATTCACTGCGAACCTATGTTGATGATGGCGCACAATGATTGCATGCGGATTGTCCATATCCCAGACGTGGCTGTTGTGGCTATTGAACATGCCATCCCTGGTGAACATTGCCTCATCGGTCCACAAAACTATTGTTGGGAACTCTGGAATGGAAAGAGTTTGTTGCACGTACCATTGGCAGAAATCCATGCGTAGGGGAAAGTCCGTGGGCAGTATGTGGTGCACCTTATGCAATTTGTATGGGTGCAATCCCTCCTCTCGAAGAACGCGGAACACATTGCTATGGTGGGTTTGTTGAGTACGAGCAATGACACGTGTGCTGGTGTCAGGACGGTCTCGTATCGCGTCCAACACGTCCTCTTCAAATTGCACAGTGCGCACAGTGCGGGGTCTACCACAATCCCACCTACGGGGTAGTAGAGATCCAGTTTCACGCAGTCGAGCATCAAGTCTTTGAAAGAGTGCATGTGCTGGTAATCGCCTATTGGGAAAACGTTCGTGATACAAACGACGTGCTTCACGGCTGTTTCGGTTTGCCTCTCCATAAACGAGATGCATATCAGCAAGCTCGTGGGTAGAGTACTCCACCATTGTCTTGTTCGAGAACTGCCCAGAAACAGGGGCACTTTCCCTCCGAGTGACGGATCACAACTACCGTGATTAGCACCCACGTAATGTCACACAGGTGTCCACGCAGTTGTTGCAAACCGAGAAAGAACACGGGAATACGTACTCTACGTACAGTATTCCTTAGCGCAATTCAACCATACACACACGCCAGACTAAACTCCACGCTGCGAGACGCAGAACAAGACAGGAAAAACAACGGTCGACTACAGTCTCTACGTAGTATCCACCAACACTAATACGTAACAGGTGACCTACACTCACAGCGCCTCTAGTGGAGCTTTCTGTACCAATTAGCTGAAATCAATCTGAGCGTAATTTGACGGCATAGCGTCATTTTCGAGTGAATTTCCTATTTCCCGAGTGTGGGACGGTGTCCCAGCAGTAGTGGGACATGTGGACATACGTCGTCATTTTTTACTGCCTACATTCCGATCTCAACATTATGTAGAAAATAGTAGTAAATTTCCTATATTTTCCATCGGGATTCCCCACTTTCTTTGAGAGTCACCTTGCGCAATTTACACTGGGCCTCAATTGCTGCACCATTGTATTCGTCAGGCACGATTTTGTTTGTATTCTTTTATTCCGACATTGATATCTTTCTTCCTTCTTGAGTTATTGTACTTTACGCATGGTGTGAGGCGATTTTCGCACGCCTGTCACTCGCAAACGGTGCCGATTTCGACATTTTTTCACATGACATTTTTTCCTCGTTTTTACTTGTCGAACCACCTCCCAAGCGTTGTAACAGGTATTTTGCAACACCCTGTATATACGTTGACGACTAGAATAATATTATGTTGTTGATACCCCCCTGAATGAGTCAAGGGTGCAAATAGGATCAGGGCTGATGCATCAAATCATTTTACATGAGGTCCATATTCTCTATGGTAGTTCATATTTATGATTACAGGTTGTCGTCAGTACCGACAAACTTTCACAGCGTGAATTCTCGTATCGACGCTACGAGCCCTAGAAAAAACTGCACTATCCTGCATCGTGGTGGAGTGGTTAGCACGCCACGGTATGTTGCCAGGCTTCCCGTGTTCGAATCTCGGCCTGGACAGAGAAGTTGGGAACGAATTTCGTATATTGGTATACGCAGCAAACTACGAACGTTGCTTTCCGACTGACAATCGGTCAGGGGCAACCTTGAATCTGTGACGCGTGGTTGCATACGTACAGGAAAACTTGATGTAGGTTTCCATGGCCAAATTACGCTACTCATTGTAGCTCCCCAATTTCCTCACGATGGTGTGTGGTCACCAGTCACATACAGAGGCCGAAATATCGGGAGAAAAGTTGTGACGCTTCCCCCAGGAAGCTACGCAAATAGGATCAGGGCTGATGCATCAAATCATTTTACATCAGGTCCATATTCTCTGTGGTAGTTCATATTTAGCCACATACTTATATTTCATTATCCCTTCAATTTTGTTACTAACATTACTATTTTCCTTACTTTCTTCCTTAAAACATATCCTTCTTGCTTTGTGTAAATTCTTCCTCATTTTTATACCCATTATTTCTACCTATGTTATAAATCCAATCTATTTCCTTTTTAAAAACTCTCTTTACTCTTGCATAATATAATAGCACATATGAAGAAGTTTAGGAAGACATTATATATAATCCTACTTGCCCGGGCAGATTCCTTATTGATGTACATTTTTCCTCCTAAGGGCTTATGGAAAACACCTGTTCCTATTTCTGTACCTATTTTGCGAATCTCTAAGTCTAGGAAGCTAATTTTATTATCCTTCATATTTTCCCTAGTAAATTTAATTCTTGCTTCTTCATCCCCTAGATTTTTATATAGACTGTCCAAACGTCCTTCCTTCCCGATAACCAAAATGTCATCCACATACCTCCCGTAAAATTTGACCTTACTCTCTTATGTGCTCAGTGCTGCGTTCTCAATGAATTGAATAAAAATACTTGATATTATCCCTATATGAGGTTCCCCATGGCTAGTTTATATGTAGGAATAGAGAAAATAAACTTTATTAGGGAAGACGGTAACATTGACGAACTCTGGATAGGAATGCTGAAAAAAATGGGAAAAGTGGGAATATGAGGAAATCGGATTCAAGGTTACCCCAGACGTAGAGCGCGAAGCTCGAGTCGTACGCGATTTCACTTTTGAATGATGTAATGCAGAGGGGAAAAAGAGAGGGGGGAAGATCTAACTCGCTCATGACCTCATGCATTCGCAAGGAAGACATTAACTGTTAACATGTGATCGGCAAATGGCCGAAGGGATTCTTTTTTAATAGTGTAACAGTGGGGTTTTAATAGATTTTAATAGGGGGAAATTGTACATAGTGTTTTTTTAAAAAGAACAGGTCAGTTGTAATGGAAACCCAATATTTTATCCTATCCATGTGAACCTAATCCTTGCCATTGCTATTGACGAAGCTTCGTGGGCAACCGTGAAGCCGATAAACCAACCTGAAGAAGGGTACAGTGGTCCCCGAAATGTTGTCAATTACTCAACACATACTCACTCAACGTAAGTAAAAATAAGTATTTTATTTTATTTATTGTTTATCAAGTGAGTAAGTCGCACGTAACCTGAAAAATGGAATCTCCCATTCGAATGACTGAAGTTTGTCGATGGTCCTGTTTGCCACATGATGCCTGGCATTATCGTGGAGAGTAACCACATTGTTCACATCGAGAATCCCATGGCTCTTTTTCCTGATGGCAGCTCGCAGACAGACATGAGAGTCTGCCACAATAGCTATCAGCGTTGATGGTGTCACCTCGTGGCATGAAATCCAGCAGGTGTGGTCCTCGGCGGTCCCAGAAGACCGTGAGCAATGTTTTGCATTCAGTCGAACTCACAACACCAGCACGACCCACTTCTCAAAGCGAGACACTGTCCCCATACGTCAGCTGCATTTCCCTTTGGATCTCGATGGGCGTTCATTCCTTGCTGCATAGAAAACAAATAACACTTTGCTGCTCATACGATGTGGACATGTTGAGTACTACAGCCATCTTTGCAAACTGACAGCTGACAGCAGCGCTGTGCCTGGGAGCAACCGAGAGTTAACTCTGGGCCGTTCCAAGAAAAACCTATTGCATTGAATGTATATGTTGGTTTCTCAATCACACTAATATTTTGGCTACAAAAAAATAGAGGCAAAGACCTTTCGATTTGCCCTCATAGTTCCATGCAGTGCTTATCCTAAGAATATGGCAGAACCAATATTGATACCCAATCCAAGTGTCTCACAGAGTCTGCAGAAATTCTGCAAGACACCTTTTGCAGAGTAATTTACATTATTCTTACAACACTGAAAATAAATGGATTTTGTGAATGATTAATTATGGCATATGCAGTTGTGAATAGAATTTTTGTGGGCTCTGCAAATGTGTCAGCTAGTAACAGTTGTTGAATTCAAACTGATATTTTGCAATACCAAAACTACTCTAGTATCAATATTGTCTCAGCTGTAGTTACAATTTGAATGAGTTTTTATGATACTAGATCTGAATATCCAATTTCTATGTATTTTTCAGTAGTCTTCTCTTTCATGTATTACTACAGAGCATTCCTTGACATTCGCTACGAGACTCGGCGGCAAGCGGCCCGGCATCAGGGCTTCTTTCCCGGTGAACAGGGTCCGTGACAGTCGCATGCTACAGTCTGTTTTTTTCGATCTCTTTCCCTTTCTGTTGACGTTGCAGACTGACGCCAGTATAATCCTCCCTCGGAAAATTGTGTTGTGTCGTGTTCGTGTCTTGAAGATTGTGGCTCTTAATAATGGCACCACAAAAGTTTACATTACAACAAAGGATTTATCTTGTCGAGTGTTACTTCGGAAAGAGGAATTGTGGAGAAGTGCGACGACATTTTACAACGAAATTTCCTGGTGCTCCCGTTCCACATAGGACCACTATATTAAACCTTGTAAAAACGTTTAGAGAAACAGGGTCAGTTCTGAATAAAAGTGGAAAGAAAAACCCACGTGTACTTACTGAGGAAAAACTCGATGAGATAGGACAAAGGTTAGAACAGTCTCCTCGGAAATCTACCCGCCGCCTCTCACAAGAAACGGGTGTTTCAAAAACCCTCTAGGTCCCCCGATTTGTCAGCCTGCCATTTTTATTTATGGGGAAATCTAAAAAATAAAGTATACAAAGACAATCCGCACACCATCCGTGAGTTAAAAGAGAGTAATTCGGAGAATTACAGTAGACAAACTTGCACGTGTAAATGCCAATTTCCTTCAGAGATGCCAGGAATGTGTTGCAGCAGAGGGACATCATTTTCAACACCTTCTGTAGTCAAGGTTAGTACACAATATGAAAACTGTAATTTTAATAGCCAACTCTAGCGACTGTCGCGGACTCCTTTCACCGGGAAAGACAAGGGCTGCTTGCCGCCGAGTCTCGTAGCGAATGTCAGGGAATGCTCCGTAGATCTGAATTTCAATATATATCAACAATTGATTTACTTGTTAAAAACACTAAAAAACACACAATCAGCACAATAAAAAAACTCTTTAGCAGTTCTTCCGAGCTTTCGATTCCATCTCGGAAGCACCAGCGGAACTTCAACCGGGTCCCTTCCGTCGCCCCTCGACCAGCCCTGATGATGATTCCAAGATGGAATGAAAAGCTTGGAAAAACTCCTAAAGTGTTTTTTTATCGTTCACTTTGTGTGTTTTTTAGTGTTTTTAACAAATATGTTTCAGGCACGTGACGTAAGAAGTTTTCTACTGTCAAATTTATTTACTCTTCTTGTAGAATGTATTGGATGGTGACCTGTGTGAGCAACAAGCAGAAGAGCATTGGGAATGACTTGGACAGAATATTTTGTGATGTTTCAAACAAACTGGAAGACGTCTGCACACGTTTTATGCATTTTAAGTGTAATACTTTGAGTCTATATTTGATAATTGTTGTGGCTGAAGGCAGAATACTGGTAGGTAATATAATGAACATGAACAGTGTGTAGTTACAAATAATATAATAATTTTTTCAATTAACTGTACTGTTCTGAATGTAAATACTAGAATTTTTAATAAAATTGTGATATGTATTAAATTCTTCAATTCCTATGACAAATTTAAATTTCGAATAGTATAACAAGAGGAAAAGCCTACAGACCATCAATTTTTGTGATTGTGGTTGCATTGAAAAATGTCAATTGTTACCAGAAATGATGTTATTTATTTATTTATTTATTTATTTGAGAAAATTTCAGATACAGCACAGGTGGCCATTTTACACTGAAATTGTCAACAATGAGAGCAATAATTATAATAAGCATAAAGATAAAAATATAATAAAATAAATAAATAAGAAATAATTAAGAGTAACAAAACAACATAAAAGTGAGTAGCAAATGAACAAAAAAATAAGTAAGAGATGGCACTATGTGATATTAATTACAAGTATTTGTTCTGATAGAAGACCGAAAGGCAAACTCGGAGAAAAATATATCAATATTTGAGGGGAGATCATTGTATTGTGTGGCAAGTCTATAAAAGAGAGATCTTTTTTGAATTTCCAGTCTAGGTTTTTTTGTATAAAATAACCTTGTATTGCGAGTTGTGCGCATAGGTACTCTAAAGTGGAATTCCTCAAGGAGTGTGTTGCAGCGGATTTTTCCATTCACAATTTTGTATAAGTAACTGAAATCATTCTGCAAACGTCGCTGATAAGCAGTTTGTAAGTTAAGAAAGGACAAGAGATGCGGAGATGAAAAATTGCGTAATGAGGGAACCCTGTGACGGACTATAGCTAGGAAGAAGTTAAAGACTGAATCGATTCTGGAGAGGTGAGTGGATGAAATTCTTACAGTTGTGGGCCTAAACTGGGAAAGATTTGCAGATGACCACAGAATGAAAAGAGATTTTTAAAAAGTAGTCAAAATATTAGAAAATCATAACTAACAGTCCTAGATAACTTGCCGAAGAGTCACAATTGAAATTGTATGTAGGGACACCTCATTATGATGTTATTAACCTTTAGTCAGAATGTCGACTCACCAGGAATTCTGCGTGAATTATTGGGTCCGGGAACTCTGCGTGATTCGTACTTGAATTTTTCTCCTTGGACATGAAAAATTGCAACTTTTATTAATTGAATTTATACACATTTATAAATGCTCTGAGGCAAGTTTTTCACAGTATGGGTTTTATTTTTATCGAGGAAGGAAAAGAAAGCTGCAGGAAAATAAAAGAGAATTCTCTTAATCCATTTACTTTTTTAGTGTTTTTTGCAAAACAGACAAATTTGAGTTTG
Source organism: Lepisma saccharinum (assembly GCF_977018435.1). Taxonomy (NCBI): domain Eukaryota; kingdom Metazoa; phylum Arthropoda; class Insecta; order Zygentoma; family Lepismatidae; genus Lepisma; species Lepisma saccharinum. The sequence goes on from NC_139250.1 coordinate 29,819,243, forward strand.
AAGTACAATTAACAAATGTTCGTAGATTAGTATATCTCGTAACATCAGTCACTTGTGTTTCAAGATGCATTTCGAGTCTGTGGAATTGCAAATGTAAACTCCGTACTTTAAATTAAATATTTTAAAAATATGTATCGTTTAATTATACATTGGATCACCCAGACCCTTTGTTAATATATTTGTGTGTTCATATATGGGTCAATCCATATGAAGTCATACAACACGGTTGCTTGACCATTTTAAAAAAGTTTATTTTTTGTGTGGTGTGAGCCTCATATGTTGACAGTTCAGGACCCCTGTTATTTTATTTTTACTATCACCGATTTGAAGATGGCGGGCATTATTTTATCATGGCGCGCGTCATTTTCTCCATTCGTAAGCATCAGCGGCAACTTTTCTATCTCAGCTCTGGTAAGTCCTACAACAATGAGACAAAATCTGTGATGTTAAGCACATTATAGGCTGCAATTATATTTCTGTGTAATTTTCTAAATATTATTCCTTCATAATAAATTTTAAGGTCAAATTTGTGTATTTTAATCGCTCAAAATGACATTTTCTAACATTTTGTTGGGGGTGAAGGCAGTTTGTTTGACACTTGAATTTTTTTGGTGCAAGTACCTGTGTACCAATAGAGTATGTCAAAATTATTTGAAGCTTGAGACTTTAATATTTCTTTTTCTACAGGGTCATAAACATGTACTTTTTGTTAAAAAATTCCAAGTTCAGGGTTAAATATCTCTGGTGGGCAGTTGTTTAAAAATCTGAAATTTGTACATAATACAGTACTCCATGATAAGTAACTTCAGTAAAAATTTTGAGTTTGAGATTTAATTGGTTTAAGAGATACAAAACTCGTGAAAAATTCAATATTTTGTATTAAATATGGTATGCCTAATTTAATTTTTTATTAACATTTTATGTTAAAATTTTGCAAATTGTAATTTGGAATGTCAATGAACAACATTTCAATCCTGAAATGGATCTACAATAAAGTATATATACGAGGGCATGCTGAAAAGTAAAGCTTCCTATGTTTTTTATTTTCTTTGTTACCTTGTAAACGCATTTTGAATTTTGAGCAACCATACATTGCACTTATAAGACTTTCCAGCTTCTCCATTGAAGGTTTCAAACTTCTATCGCCAAGGGATGCTGAACTATTGCAAGGAAAATGGCAGCATGTAACCATGCAATGTTGGTGAAGCGCCTGAAGTAGCGTGCAATGATAGAGTTTCCAACCGCAGAAAATGTGAAAGAAATTGATATTCATCTGAGACTGAAGACATTTTATGGGGATGAATGTATAGACATCAGTACTGTTCGATCTTGGGCTGTTAATGCATGTAAAGTAAACCCAAGCTAAACACGATTCCGATGACCTCCATCAGTTGCAGTTCGCGGCCTTTCACTCCATTCTCTCACATAGCTGAGATTTCTTCAGCTGGGGTTTTTCTTTAAGAGCTTGATAAACTGAAGATCGCACAGTACTGATGTCTATACATTCATCGCCATAAAATGCCCTCAGTCTCGGATGAATGTCAATTTCTAGCACATTTCGGCCACCATGTTGGCCTACATGACATTTACAGGGTGCTCTCCTGGAATTCCTGGAATTATGTGTGGATACTGCTTGAATGTTTCATTGTAGACATGAAAAATTGCAACTTTTATTAATCCAAATCCCATTGAATTTATACATATTTATTAATGCCCTGATGCAAGTTTTTCACAGATTTTATTTTTATCGAAGAAGAAAAACAAAAGAATGCTGCATGGAAAATAATACAGAATTCTCTCAATCCGTTTGTTTTGTTAGTGTCCTTTGCAGAACAATCTGTCTGACATACGGAAGATTATTGCAAGATATCGTGAAGTTGATTAGATAGATTAGAAATTCTTATACAATTAAAAAAAAAATCGTAGATTACTATATCCCGTAACATTTGTGGCTTCTGTTTGTAGATGTATTTCGAGTCTGAGTATGTGAAATGGCACATGTAAACTCTGCACCTTAATTTAGATATATAGACCGTTCAATTGAATTGAATTAGAATTTTTGGATACTTTGGAATTGCACGTACCTTTTATATTGGTGGTGAGAGGCGGTATAATATGTAATGTTGAAATAGAGAAAACATCGGCTTTATCCCTTGAATTTTTGGAAAGTTTGCCTTGAAAACCGGGAATTATACTTGACTTTTATCATGGTCCTAGAGTGGCCACCCTGATTTAGTATTGCTTGAAGTGGTGGTATTGACATTAAAGCAGTGTGGGATTGCAGTTCATGTGGAGGCCAATGTACTAGGTGTATCAAAAAGTAAGGTGAATTTTCGTTTTATTGAAAAACGTGCATAGAAAAAAATATGAAACTGTAGTATGTTTGATACATGGTATCACACTAAAATTCGACATAGGAACCACTGCCTTCGTGGGCATATTGTGTGAGGTGGGTCAGGGAAATGTCCATTCGGTGGTGTTTTTGGTCCTCACTCGTATTTTTGGGCACTCAGCGTGCACACACTTTCTTGAAGCCAAGTTGGTCATGGACGATACTCCTCACTGAGCCATGAGATGTTCAATGCATCAGCAATATCATGCAACCTGACTCTTCTGTCTTCACGAATCATCGCATCCACGTCTCACACATTTCTGTCGGTGATGGACGTTGCTGGTCTGCCACTTCTGTCATCATCTGTCACACTACTCCTACCACTTGCAAATGAGTTACACTACTTGTTTCTGCGACATAACACTCTCTCCATAGACCTCCAACAATTCTCGATGAATTTCAGATGGTATCTTTCCCTTGACCCATAAAAAACGAATAACACCACACACCTCCTGTTCAAGTCGTTGCGCCATCTTTGAATTGCTCTAGGTACCAGACGGGTTGACGTAGAAGACTGTAATTGCCGTCAGACTTGCATCACATTGGTATCTGACACATACAAAAAATTTAATTAGCCACACAAAAACTCTGGGTTTTACAGGCAAATTCACCTTACTTTTTGATACAACCTTGTATATTACTTTATTACAATGAAATGAGATGTAAGGGGTGATCATTTGCCAAGACACACAAATGTTAACCTCCCTTCCTCACAGTACATCATGCATTTTGCAGACTGACAAGGATGTGGCCATCTACGCACAGATGGGCAGCATGTTGTGTGCTGTCTTTGAATGTTTGTGGTTGTTCCTTCCTCCCATCTCGTAACCCTTCATCTTTATCTTCACAAATCACCAAAAGTAACAGAAAAGTAAAATAAATCAAACAAATTGATCAATTTATTAATATTAAAAACTAAGAGAAGAAATTAAACTGCTACAGTCTTCAAATTTAATTAATATTTACAGTGAAAGTGAAACACCATCTTTCAGATACAAATATAGTTTTTTACATACATGATTTTAGACTTTTTTGGTGCTATTTTTCAGTGAATAATTAGGATACATATATAGCCTTACTTCAGTATTTGTAATAATTTTTTTACAATATCTCAATAAAAAATGTTGAAAAGTAGGGAGCTTTAACTATGCACTTTTCATACCTTTATTCCAACACAACTTATCTTTTAAGAACCATTGTTAGGTTGTTGAAATACAGTGTTCCAAATAGTAAACATTTACAGGTGATTTTTTTGCTGAACTTCTTATTGCCTTTTACCTATTTGGAATTTGCCTTGGAATAAATGTGTGATAATGAATAACATGTACAGATCTCATTTACATGGACAAGTAATATTTTTTATGCAAGTGGTTCAAAGAGTCCTCCTTGCAGACATGGAATCTTGATTGGTAGAAGGTCATCAACTTCATTCTCAGACACTTTCATTGCTTTGTCCACTTGTTCTTCTTGCCTGGATGTATATTTGGTCCTTTGAAAGAGAAATGTTAATTAAAATAGTTTTTGTGTGACTGTTGCTAATATCAACATGGTGGCAACGCTTTCAACATGGTGGCAACGCTTTCCTTTCCTTCTTCTAAGGTGAATTGGGTGTTCGGCTTGTGAAGAATGGCTCTTAGAGAGGAGGATAGAGACTTCAACGTATCATTTCAGCCAATGTTGGAGATTTACGCAGAAGCTGCTGGGTTCCCATTGACAGTATGGTACAAATACAAAACTAATTTTGAACTTGCTTCAACTTTCTATGTTGATGTCTCACTAACTTAAATCACATGTTCTTGATATTTCAAGGGATAGTCAAAAGTTAGTTGTATCCATCCATAATTTTTGGTCTAAAAGGAGAGATTTTGATGTAAGTTGTTGGAAACATGATTATACTTCAGATACATTAAAAGTGTGTTCTGAAAGTTGCATGGGTTTAATGTGTTAAACAAGTTATAGCCATTGGCCTGGTGAGAAGATCGTAGAATTTGTTATTACATTCCTTCAGTTAATTTTTGTGCGATTCATGAAGTTTGTTCCCCCACTGACAAGGATGCTGGTTTGTTCAGTGAAAGTCATCTGTGACTTGCAGACAATGTGTGTGCTTGATGGCTTCAAACTGCACCGGTTCGGAAATTATAACACAATTTGAACAGTGTGTGATAGGTTCGGAGTGAAGGACATGGTAATATAGATTAATATAAGTCGCACAAGATAAATACCAGACGGTGTACAATTAACATATTTAATATAAACTGGACATTATGTCCGAAACATTCAAGTACATTGAATCCTGATTCAGCAAGAATACACACAGAATACATCTGCTTATGATATCTCTTCTTCTGTCATGCATTGTAGCCATACGCTTAATACCTGGACTGTATCAGTGTGTGATATAGAGCATCATGTACAAGACCTGTATGCCTCAAGGGGAGGAGATACAGTAAGGCACCAATTGTGCATTTATTTCAATGTCGCCTGAATGGGCACTTCTACTAAAAAAAAAACCCTGGCCATATCAAGAGTATGAATTTCTCTCCATGTTGCAAGTGGAAGCGTTATTTTTATGTTAATTATTAAGCTGGACACGATATTTGAAAAATATTCAAGAATAAGAATTTTCGGAATCTCATGTATTCCTTATGGGGAATCAAATTCAACATCAAGTTACAGCTAATCAAATGGGAGTTTCGACTTTTCAGCTTGGCAATTACTTCTTCAAACTGCCCTCTTCCCGTTGATATAATTTACTATTCCATCGGAAGTTTGATATTCGCAAGAGAACAAATCAAATAATTCTCCCATATGCCCAATAAATGAATTTCTCCTGGCAGTGTTGCCAAACCTGGTGCACATAAAAAAGCTAAATTTCACCTTAAATGGAGTTAAATCTGTTTCAAGGAGCTAGATTTACGAAGTGCTTCCTAGAATAATGTTAGTTGTCAAAGGGGGCACCGTTAACTCTAAATTGATGACAATTTATTCTTAGTTTTCACCATCTAGATCCAGCGGCATAACTCGTTTCATGGTCGATGAAATCGAAAAATAAAGGATTCCCTGATAACAATATCATGCCAATTTCACATCAACACGGCGCTATAAAAAAAGTAGCTGGAGGTATAAGAGAGGGTGGGGCAACTCAGCCAATATAACAATATCACGTCACGTGCACAATGTATAATCATGGCAAAAGTTAGTCAATGGAACCAGTGATGTTATCATAGTGAGACACGGGGGTGGGCGCCCCTGTTCACAGCCAAACGAGTGCACGAAAGAGTCAGATCTGGCCCTAAGAGAGCTAAGTTAGCAACACTGACTCTGAGGGAAAAGCCGGGCGGAGACTGTCTCTCATGCCCTTAACTGTTTTAAAAAGGCAATTTATATTAATGTGAATGTCTGCAATAGTGTTTATTTCCGACAGAAGGTCATGCCTTTCACTAGATGTGGAAACTTTCCATAAACAAAACATTGCAACTGAAGCTTTGGCCTAGTGCAGGGGTTACCAAACTTTTTCGTTTCACAGCACCCTTAGTATTTCAAGATTTTTCCGCAACACCCAAGTCAGAATGTAGGCCTATCTAACACTTGCAACGCTCAGTTCATGTGGTTAGGTTGCTTGCCTTAAGTTAAAAAAATAAGCACATACTTCAAATTCAAAAATATTTATGTGTAAAAAGTACTAAATAAGCACATCGATTGAATTTCAGTGAAAATATTGTAACATTTGGCGGCACCCCTGAAAGCCAGTCACGGTGCCCCAGTGAGCCACGGCACACACTTTGGGAACCACTGGCCTAGTGCTTTCTTTCAGATGGTAAAATAACTGGTTTCACCAGGTTCAAGAGGCTGGTTATTTTTGCTTGATTTGTGCATTTTGTTAAAACTTATGGAACGAACCCATTATCGCCATGACAAGAACAGTTTATCTTTTATGAGCCATGGAATCTTATCTGTTGCAAGCAGTATTGCAATTGAAATGTCAGTTGCATGAATTGTGTGGTGACAAAGCAATTTCATGCCAGACAATTGCAATATATTGCATGTTGTTCAAGATGAGGCTCATAAATCCCAATCACATTGTAGAGAAACATCCTCCCTACAGTCCAGACGTTTCTCCAAAGTTCAGTTCCATAAAAAAGGACCTTGTGAAGTGGCGATATTGTTCAATTGGGGGAAGTCCAAAATGTAATGTGAGAATGGTTCTCTTGTTAATTTTTGAAAGAAAGCATAGGAAAATTCATGTCACCCACTCATGGCAAGTGTTGAAATCTACTTTGTGATTATGTAGAAAACTACCTCTGACATAGCCTAAAAAGTTCCATACGTTGTTTGTTTCATGCTAGTAAAACTAACTTTTTGACTATACCTCGTGTCATTAAGTAAGAAACTTGCCTTGCTTTACGTTTCCGTCCAGAATTTCTTCGAGCATTATATCTACTTGTTCTTCCCTCGACATCTTCGCTAGACTGTAGATGTTCTAAGCCATAATTTTCAGAGCTGATCATAGAAATTTCATTAGCATTCTGGTATGCATTTCCAAATGCTGATGAGTTTAACTGAACATAGCTGGTAGGCAAGTATAATACCATAGGAACAGTTTGATTTAATCTATTAGTCAACTCATACTGATAGTCACTTGTTGATGCTGCATACTGATTCACATTAAAGGCCTGCATGTTTTCTTTAAATTGCACAGTTTCAGGTTGAACACTCGCTGTATCTTGACAAGTTTGCTGCTGTTGAGTTGCAGTAGCCTCTTCCAATATATCGGTCACAATGACCTGATTGTCATCTGTTTCATGCCCAAGAAGCTCACCAGTTAATAATTTTATAACGAAGTTAAGAGATGAAAGTTTGTGATTCTCAGAATTTGCATACTCTTTGTCAAGCGTTACCACTGATACACGCAATTTCTTTTGTGGAATCACTTCAATGTTTGTATCTCTAGAAGCGTTTATATTTGATGCCTCTGAAGGAGATATGTGTTCTCTCGGAAGAGAAAATATGTCTTCACAATTAATAAATTTCTCTATCAATGCATTTATGGTTTGGAGGAAAGGAATTTCCATTTGGTAAGACATGATTCTTTGCAAGGTGTGATTACAGGATGAAAGGCGAAGGATCAAGGTGGTTGTCTGGAAGAAATAATCAACTTGTTATTGCACAGTAAATGCCCTTTTTTTTTTAAAACAAATCTATTTTATGTATCTGACACTACATGTGTATTTTCTAATTATTTTTGGTCCTTCCCAATGGTACAGTGGCAATGTCGTCACCTTGTAATCATAGGGTCCTGGGTTTGATTACCGGTGGACGCACATAGCAGTTTGGATCCCTCTTTAACCACTTGCCTGACACATTATTTTCCCAAAAGTGGTCCATATTTTACACATTTTTGTATTGTGTGTTTGTAATGTACAGATATCGGCAATTAAGGAACAGTAATGAAATTCTATTTTTAGGGTCAATTAAGGTTACCAAACTATTCAAAAAAACTCCATAATTATTAACCCGAGTTAACTCGTACATACATGGAAAGTACTACAAATGTTTCAAAATAGCATATAAACTGTGGAAAATAAAATGTCTTCACATTTTAATGTTGAATTCCAAAGAGGCAGATCCAACAGATGAAAGAAAATCTTTTTATAATACTTTTGCCACGCTTCGTTGGTGTGGCGTACGAAGCAAGATGCTGATCAACACCACCCATTTTGTCATCGTAATCGACCACCACTCGTAGTTTAATTTTTGCTTTGTGACGTTGTGTTACAGTCATCATTTCAACAGAATGGATGGTTGACAACAATGTCACATCCTTCTTATCTTTCCATTTCATGACTGTCACTTTGCCGCATTGCAACCCTACTTCTTCACCTTTCTTCAATTTGGCTGTTCTTAGAGCCTGTGGTACATCTTTCCTACTGTGTTTCAGTGTTCCAAATACATCAGTCTTTTTCGAAATGAACAGATCTGCAAGTTGTGGTGAGTTATAATAATTGTCCATTGTCACCAACAAATCATATACCAAAGCAAAGATTTTGGAAGGCGACTGTACACCACCACAACTATCTGAATCTGTCTCGTCAGTACACACACTGTCCACTGTTGTATCACTTCCACTCATGTCCATTTCCTCCTCCTCTATACTGTTGTCTAAGCTTGTCGTCACTCATCTTGTCATTCTCCACACAATGGAAAACACTAAAACATGAACAGAATGTATTCACAACACAAAAACGCTCTGTAAGTTTTGGCACTACACTCACACAACGACCACAAGTACCACTGCAAAGGTGACAACTACGTAGTGTCATGGGAATCCGGTAGATGGCAGCAAGCTATCTACACCTTCCATCTAGTAGCCAAAATGGGAATTAACACCTTTTAAAGCTCAAACGAGTCTGTCCGGGTAGGCAGAAAACTGCACTGCAGTTGCACGATTTTAACGAGATAACTCGGGTAAATAATATGTAAAGCAAAAACAAATTCTGAGTTAACTCAGGTTAATCAGGCAAGTGGTTAAACTGTAGGTCTTGTCCCGATTAGCGAATCTGTGCATAAAGTGGTTAACACGTTCCCTGCCAGGGTGGTTTCACCAATTTTGCCTCCTGCACCAAAGTTGTTATTGGATTTTATTTTGCAAAACAGTGAATAAAATGTTTAATGTGCACTCGACTCCCATGCCTTGGTCATGCCTAATGCACATCATTGTTATACTTGCGACCGACGGCACCCTTGGAACAACACAGTCAAGCCACATGTTTCGGTCATAATGACCAACATGGCGTGATTGATTATGTGCCAGTTTCGGTCATTATGACTGACATGGCAGAGAACATGTTAAAGAAGAAACTCAAGTCATTTCTTAAATTGATTATACCATATGAGGTGTAAGGGGTAACATTTTCTGAAAATGCCCTAATGTCTACCTCTCTTCCATGTAGCCTGCATTTTGCGGACTAAAAAGACTCTAGCGTCATGACTCGCAGTCGGTATAATCCTAGGGCAGCTCATGTCATGTTTGGCCCTTCATCCATTTCTCGTCCTATCACCATTCATTGCCATCGTTGTGATTAACCAAAAATGGCAGAAATTACCAAGATTGTGCATGTGTGAGTTTTAACTCCACACACCATATGCAGAGGAAGCTTTACGTTTTAGAAATTATTAAAATACAAGGGTGTGTCCAAGGAAAACCCCATCTGAAATCATCCACTCTGGGAATCTAAACTGAGTTTCCCATATGGCATAAGGTGCCTTTCTGACTGGACCACCTCGGCTCTAAATTTTCTTCTATAGTGCCACTCGAAAGGTGGAAGTGTGCTACTTGCTGGCAAAATCAGATCAGTGTAACACTTCAACTCGAGCGCATTTGGTAGTTTTCCAAACTGGTGTTTTGTCAAGTTTTTCTTCAATAATCACATGATGGAAAACTGCAATAAAACTAACTCTGATCAACAACGTGTCATCGACAATACTGTCAGAGCATTGCAACTCTGTGGCATGAGTGTCAACTGTTTGCTTTCACACTGGTGGATGTGTCATATTGAATGAATGAATTGATTGATTGAATTGGTGTTTTAAGTCCACTTTATGCACAGAGAGGCTAATTGGGACTGGACGTACAGTTTAAAGAGAGATAAGAACCACTCTCTACCAGGTATCAAACCCATGACCCCTTGATTACAAGATGACGACGCAACCTTTGTGACATCTGGGAGGCCTGATGTGTCATGTTGAAGAAAGATTTATATTCACTTCTGTGTAGTTTGCAAAGTAAGTGCAAGACAGTTAAGTGTTATCATCATTGTTATACTGTTGCAACATGAGTACACTTTAGAACAAAGAATTTGTATGCTGATTCTTAAGTGAAATAAACTTGTGGAGAAGTGTTAGGAGCTGACTATTAAAGTAAACTTTTTATTTGTGGCAAAAGTACGTGACTACTTTACCTGTACTATGCACTTGAAGGGTTATAAACATCCGATTTCACAGGTAAGTTCCAGGCACTACACGAGCTGCATTTCAAGCTGCTCAATAAGCAAATGAAGGCACTGTATTTGTTAAAAACAATAAAAAACACAAACAGAACAATAAAAAAAGTTCTTCCAAGCTTTCGATTCTATGTCGAAATCATCATTAGGGCTGGTCGAGAGATGATGAAAGTGACATGGTGCTACTTGCTGTCTCTGGGAAAGTAAAGAGAAAGCAAGTTCTTCCGGTTTGGCCAAACATATCATAGAAACCAACCACTAATTACCAATTCCTGGCACAGGCAAAGGAAAAAATTAAACAGGATGTTAAGGAAGGTGTACACATGATCAAAAACACAAATAATCTTAGTAACAATCTATGTGGAAATCTTTATTTATCATGGTACAACACAGTAAAACTTAAAAATCCATCTTCCCCCACCAACAATCTCAACATGCAAGACTGCAATGACATCCTCAGGCAGACACAGCGAGTAGCGCCAGCAGAACTTCAACAGCATTACTTTCGTCATCTCTTCAGCCTTGATGATGATTCCAAGATGGAATGGAAAGCTTGGAAGAACTTTTTTTTATCGTGCTGTTTGTGTGTTTTTTATTGTTTTAAACAAATATGTTGCCGTCACGTGACGTAAGAAGTTTTTTACTGTCATATAAGGCACTGTACTTAATACTGTTAATAATAATGATAATAATAACTTTCTTCGCTCTAATAAGTTCGTGTTTCATTTTTCCATGCAGTTTATGTTCACAATTGATTTTGCTACATATCTGGTAACCACCAAATGGATATATTTAAATACAATGTAATAACTTTATTACAATTATTATCTTTCGAAGCTGACATATCATTTCATTTTCTCTTGGAAAATATGCACATGCAGTACATCAGAACACCAAACATATTAAAGAATTTCAGCCTTGAAAAGTTGTTCTTATTAATAATTTAAATAATAATAATAATAATGGGCATTTCTCTCCTTACAAGATGAGCATATTTCTTTCCAACTAAACCCTGTACCAGCTAACTGTAGACCAGGCGAACGAGAACAAGTCTTTGCGCAAGTAGTGACGTGAGACGGCTCCACCAATGAACAGTGAGAGAAACAGAATTGCATAATGGACGAGTGGAGTTACTCGCTCCCCCTGCTTCACTCTGTCAGCGTTGGCAACTTTTGAAAAGGATAATCCCGTATGCACATGGCAAACTGACTGTATTTTTGTCTCCGGTCCAATACACTAGGTTTAAGAATTTCTTAGGAAAATATTAGTGCAACAGCAAGTACAAATTTTGACAAGCCGTACATTTAGCGTACGGACTAAGGTGTGGACCGTACGTCTGTACATGCCATGAAATTTCCATACATGTACGATCAGGACCATATGGTTGGCAACACTGAGCTTTCACCACTCGATTTCCCTGCTCCTCCTCTGCCGCTATGCATGGCCTTGCTCCAAAGTTAGCTGGGACGGGGTGTATATATATGCATTCCCTGAATGCAGCAGTGGATTCAGGAAAACCAAAGGCTAAAAGTATAATTGAACACTGCAGGAATAGGGTCATAGTATTTGTTGTTTCGAATATTTAATGTGTGTCAAGGGAATTTAATACATTTACATCAAACTATTCATATTAACCAACACACTATACCTGTCTTTTCAGTTCTGATGCTGAAATCATACAGTTGGAGTGCATGGCGAAATTCAGATGGTAATATTGCAGTGATTCAATGAAATAATTTACGCTTTCCACAAGTGCAGATAGTGTTGTCTCTGCATATAAAGAAAATCATGAATTCCAATTATTTAAGAGAAATGAAAATCTAATCATCCCTCCCCCCCTTTGGCAAAGTTATCCTAATAGAAAAGTGAACAGTCCAGGAAAATACGGGAGAAATATCTAAAAGTAGAAAACATCCCACTCATCTTACAAAAATTTTTGAAATGAGACTGCACATAAAACAATATATACAGAGGTTGTTCGCTTTATATCCGACCATTTTCAATTCGGTGCTGCCACCTGGCGTATCATGCTGGAACTATGGGTCTGCTGGCGGGAGCAGTGTTGTGTCGCACCTTGTAGGTGCGTGAGTGTTGGTTATGAATGTTATCAAATGGTGCCGAAAATCAACCGTTATTGGGAGGGTTACATAATGGCCATTTTGCATGCTAAGTTTTCATACGTATGCATTGTGAAACACTCGGGGTGACTACTGCGAAAGCTACAGTGGCCCGTTACACACAACAGGCTCTCCTTGCGAAACATTCACCCACGAAAACCACCAGGAGAAGGGCTGCAAAGTATCACATAACGTGACATGGACGGCAAGGGGCGCAGCAACTTTGTTCGTCAGTGCAGGGAAAGTTTCCCTCGTGGCTTTATGGTTGTGACGGGATTCGGATATGAGGGTAAGTTGATGATACGCACGGTGGACAAAAACGTGAAGGTGAATGCCAGATAATTCCAAAACTCCATTCTGACACCTATCTATCGGAGAGACATCCCAAAATTGTATGGAATGGATGCGAACCAGGTGATGATCCATATGGAGAAGGCTTCGAGTCATACCGCCAGAACATCACTACGTTTTTATCAGGTAATGGCAGAGTAATTAGGAATTCGTGTCATTCCGTTTGAAGGCATTCCTGTGAAAAGCCCAGATGCCAGTCCAATGGATTTTTGCGCATTTGGACTGTTGAAACGACGTCTTCAACATCGCTGCCTGCGCACCCTGGATGGTCTATGGAAAGCTTGCAGGGAGGAGTGGGACAGAATTACCATACCTGTCCTGCTCCGGAGCTTGCTGCAATGGAAACTGAGATGCCGGGCGATAGTCCACAATGCTGGTGGTCCAGTATAACATGATCTGTGGTGGTGGCGCGGTATATCTTAAGGTGAGTACCCGTCAAAAATGGTCAGATATAAAGCTAACAACCTTCTGTATTTCATGTAGCATATCAACAGACATGTATTTCAACATTGAATTATCAAATTTCCCCTTCAAATTTTAAGAAATTACTATTCAGTGTCCAAATGTCTTTTTAGAGGACTGCAATGGTGGTATTGAAAGTAAATAACAGCTAAAGGATTATCAGTAGTCAACAAATTAGTATTCACACAACTGCTTGTGAATAGATACTCAGGTGTAATTGTTTCTATGATGTGTGTATGCTCATGTACATATTGCCATTGTAGAAATGCAATTTCTAGAAATGGCATCCTCCAGAGTGCTGCAGGGAGAGGAATTTGCAAAAGAAAATGTAAGAGAAAAATAAATGAAAATAGTCACGGACAATTTGCATGGTAATACTCAATGATCCCACTGTACATGTATAACCATAGTTGGTCTGCGGTGGTGGGTCCTCAAATATGGAGGGATATTAAAATGTAGCTTAGTCTATCTGACCAATACACAGTGATAGGTGAAAATGAAATAGATTATTAAAATTTACTCTTAACATAATATTCAATAGAAAAGTGTCTGGTGGGGAAGGGTTTAAGTGTAAAAATAAAATTTAACTGTGAGAGAAACAGATTAGTTATAAGAGGTGAGACAATGCCATTTTGAAAAAGAAAAAAAAACACTTTAAAACCAGCTTTAAACTGGGAAAAAAATAGTTTCTCAAAGAATGAGTCTTGTGCTACATAAATTCAAGTTGTGTGGTTACAAAGGCATTGCTTGAACTTATGAATGATGGCAAATCTACAGGCACCTTTAATCCATAAACAAAAGCTTTTGCCCTCCTCCTCCCCAAATCTTCCATGGCGCTCATCACCCAAACCTTCTCTCATGATGGCAGGGGTAGGGGTTTTTGCCACATTTGATTGTTAACAGACTATATCCACTGTTACAGTATTCTTCATGGATAATGAATATGATGATGGTTATATCACCTGGAGAAGAATGTCGAGACAGTGGAAATCAAATGTGTGACAATTCCAATGAAAAAATTAAGTGAAATAAATCACTCATTATTCTGAATAATGTTGGCACAAGCTATGCTTTAAAAGTTTGTTTGAAGTTCACGTTATGCTCAGATAGACTAATTGGGACAGGACCTACAACTTCAAATAGGACCATAGCTTTGAAATAGTGATTTAAAACTTAGACATTTGCATTTCTTAACTAAGATTCGATATAAATTGGAAATTATTAAAGCCATGGATTTTATGTAACCAAAATATCGAGAAAAATCACTGAAATATGTTATACAATATTTTCATAGTGTTTGGTTATTTGGTCAAAAACCTGTGCTATTTTTTACGATCCTGGCACAGGCCCGTAGCCCCCCCTGGAACTACCATCAGCCCCTTGACATTAGGTAAAACTATTGTGTGTAATTTGTTTGCAGTGAAGAGAATATGTAGACAGCCGATATTATTTTGCACACAACTTTGGTGAAGGATAAATTCAGGGAGCATGAACAGCAGCTATTACATTCCTTCATCTTATTTATAAGAAGAAGTCTTAAGTAGCGGCAAGTATTTAGGAGATTCTCTTCTCTAGACTTCAGAAAGTTCCTTCACAAGGAAGCTTCTTTGTCTGTACCTTCGTTGCCCCTGTTGCAACCTCCCATTTATACAGAAATCTGTGACTTTGATGTCATTATGCAAATTCCCTCCGCATCTTCGTCAAAGGCTAACAGCTCCCAAGTTTTGGGTACGAAGGGGAGTTTTATTGTTTCTGCCGGGGAGTGGGATGTACGCTAGGCACTATGATTGAATATTGCCCCTTTTTTGTTGTGTGATATCTGTATCATCAAACGTAGTATGGAGTGTGTAGTAAGGGATGATTTCAGTAGCAGCCAATTAACACTTCAAGTGATATTTTAAAAGATATAGAAAAAATGTAGTATTTGTGTGATATTTCTAAACTTTATGTAACTTAATGACCCCCTCCCCCACACACATAATTTACCTTAATTTAACACTGTCAAACTTTTGAAAAATTGAGTTGATTTACAAAGCCCCCCCTGATAACCAATTCTGGTTACGGGCCTGTCCTGGCAGTAGAAAGACAATTATACTAAATAAATTTCTCAATTTGTTAACTATTACATGTTATTTTATGTTTGTGTTAAATAACACTGAAAATTTTGTGGTCATGATAATTAACATGAATGATGACAGTTTTTGGTACAGTTCAGTGTTTCTTCGAGGGATGCAAATTTTCACAATATACACAATTCTATGAATGAAGAACAGCCTGCTACAATCAGAGAAATATTGATGATTTGTATATAATGTTTGTCCCACAAATACAATGGCAAGTACTTTTGGAAGAGATGCAGCGGAAGCTACAAAACACCCACCACCTACCCCTTCATATTTGAAATATCTATGTAAGCATTTACTTGTGTGCGTCTCTGTAAAACATGTATTTTCCGATTCTGATCATTTTCTATTATTATATTCCTCTTGCTAGGCTGAATAATGTTTCACTTTGCTATGTGAACATAAAATTTGGTAACATAGAAATGGCAACACTGCAAGTGACTCTATTAAGATTAGACGTAAACTTGACGAGACAAACAGAAATGGTTGCGTTGCATGTGAAGCAAAGAAGGGATTTTTGTCAATATCTATTTATGTGTGTATGATTATTGTCGCATTTAAATGATGTACCATTAACCCTTTCGGGGCGGGGGCTATAGATGTCAGAAGTAACTCAAGGACGGATGACGAATATTTCGTCAAACAAATATTTTGATAATAAAAGTTTAATAAACAGGAAACCGAATTTAAAAAGCACACGGAATCTTTTTGGGTTTAATCTCCAAGCTTTCACCTCACATCTGCTGTCATCGCCGAGTAGACTCTGACGTCATTCTCACGTCGCCAGGCTGATTGTTGTGCTGTCGTATTCACCTTTATATAACTTGGGGCAATCAGCAACTAGTGGCGGTTTAGAGTAACGGTCAGTTCTGAATAAAAGTGGAAAGAAAATGGGGAAATAAAGTATACGAAGACAATCCGCACACCATCCGTGAGTTAAAAGAGAGTATTGTATGAAAAATCGGGAGAATTACAGTAGACGAACTTGCACGTGTAAATGCCAATTTCCTTCGAAGATGCCAGGAATGTGTTGCAGCAGAGGGACATCATTTTCAAAACCTTCTGTAGTCAAGGTTAGTACACAATATGAAAACTGTAATTTTAATAGCCGACTCTAGCGACTGTCACTGACCCATTCACCGGGAAAGACAAGTGCTGATGCCAGGCAGCTTGCCGCCAAGTCTCGTAGCGAATGTCAGGGAATGCTCTGTATGTATTCGCCATTACATAACTTGGGGCAATCAGCAACAAGTGGTGGTTTGCCCAGATCAATGAGTGCTACCGGATGGGAGCTAGCCAAACTTTGAAAAAAAAAAAAAAAAAAAAAAAGAAATGAAATTCCTCTGTTGCTTCCAAAAGTGGGTACACATCGACATGTATACCTTACCAAACGAAAGCCTTGGAAATTCTGAATAAAACTAGCCCTCATTGACATTTATCGTGTTATTACAACTTTTTTTAAAAAAAACATTTTCCAACATGTTACATTTTGCTTAAAAAACCCCGTCCTTGAGGAATTTCCATGGATGATGAATATTTCGTCATCTGCCTCGGAAGGGTTAATACTCAAGCATGATAGACTCAAATGAGTATGAGGGATCATGGACAACTACATGAATTTGAAAGGGTGTAATTACTTTTAAAAGGCACTGCGTCGTTTACTTTTTTGCCATGATTTTGTTTTTAGTTGTTTGGTACCCTGCCGCCCTTTGTGACTGGGGTTACCATATTGCTTATCTTCACCTAGCTACAGTGGTACTCTGCTAACTAGTGGTGGTACTTACACCTGGTTACAGTGAAATTATGGATACTAAACGTGTGGTTTATCTAATCTTTTGCTCCATTTTCAATTCAACTTTCTTTATAGTGAGTAATACATGCAAGAAACCATGAAAATGGGCTTTAATAAATACCGCTTGCCTCCATGGCATAGTGGTTAGCATAGCAGCTACAATGCCAGGGGTCCTAGGTTCAAATTCCACCCAGGGCATGGGTGTTCTTCGATTTCATCAGTCATCCTCATCCTCACAATTAGCCAGAAGTTGCAGAATAGCGAAGTAAAACAAACCAATCAATTTAGTGACCCACACCGTGGCCGTACGCTCTAAGATGACATGCTTTGAGCTCCGGCTAAGGGACACGTGCCGATGAGAATCCTGTGAGAAGTGTAACATCTTTTCTCCTGAAATTTCGGCCTGTGTATGGGACTGGTGCCCACCCACCATTGGGAGGCTACGAATGAGGAGCGTAACCTGGTCATTGGAAACCTATGACGACGACTGGTGGTTCGTCATGCTGATTACACATCACCTCGTAACTGGTTGGATGATCGTCCATCTTGGGTGAGTGAGTGAATAGGATCAGGTGGGAGTGAGGCCGGCATTCGGTAGATAGGCCTGGGCTGTTGCAGCATGGGTTATTATTAATCAGTTTAACCCTTATCCGGGCAAGCTATTTTTGTAACGTGTCCGGGCAAGCAGTGTCTCTCGGACACTGCATTGTAGGCTTACCATATTTTCTTGGGTCCAACCCAGGACATATTCGCGATCAACTCATTACTGCTGAATTTCAGGGTTTTTACAAAAATAAATTGAAATTACTTAACATTTTATTGGAACATTATTAATGTTATTAATTATTATTATTGTTTCTCCACAACTCTAAGTATTATATACTAGAATTATGAAAATTGTCTACACTTAATAAAAATATTTGTTCCTGAACATCATTATTTTCTTTTAGAGTGTATAGCAATTCTTTGGCAGAAGATGGTATAAATTTATGGGTTTTTCTTTCCTGAAGTTTGAAGTTGACAAATTAATTGAGAATATGTCTGAAATGCTTCTGTTGCTGTGATAGAATTAGCTTACAATTTCAAAACTACATTATTAAATAACTGTAGAGAACCATGCAAAAATTTCAAATACAACTCACTTTCTGGATTTTCAAAAAAATCAAATAATAATTTTGGGCATTTGTCACAAGAGAGGAAGTATGAGTTTAGCCCATCAAAAATGGCAAGAATTTTTTCTATTGCAGGCAACAAACTAAGAAACCTTGTGCTGCTATGGGATAATACTTTTTTGTTAACGTTACACACACACACACACTTTCTTTTGCCCATTGCCAAATGCAAAGCACTTGTAAATACTTATAATTATCAAAAACATGTAGACAAGTTACTTCACACGCTTGCAACCACCAAGATGCTCATGGAAGTACGGAAACTGAACCGCTCGGAATTAGATATCTTGAAGAAAGAAAAAGTATAATCGATCCTTGCCGGTCATAAATTCTGGTCGTGAATATTCAATACCCGTAGCTATTTTCATGTTCAGGTTCTCAAAACCCCGTACATTTTGCAATCCCGGACAACACTAAAAAACCAGGATTGTCCGGGCTAATCCCGGACGTATGGTAAGCCTACTGCATTGTTCCAAATGGATCTTGCCCTTCTAATGCGAGATTTGTATGTTTTATCGCTGTGAAAGCAAGCGAGTAACATGATATTTAACCTAATCATCATTGTTATGTCCATGATTCTTGTTTTCATCATCATCATCGTAATTGCATGTTGTTGTAATTTTTGCAGCATAGTATATGAAACATGTTAGGCTGGAAGGTAGCGTGAGGAAATTGTTTTATTTGCTCATATATTTTTCATTTTTTCTAGTTTAGTGTTAATAATATTTTTATGTGGTGTCTTATTAAATACTTTATTTTTTATTAAACATTTGTTAATACATATTCAAGTAGACTTCTTTACATATCAATTGTACAATGTGTCAGACAAACACTGCTTGCCCGTTTACGTAACTGAAATGGAAAATATTTTTTTACGCCTGACCACCTTTATCAAACAAAGTCAAATATTGTGAAATGAGAAAAAGAGAGAAAAACAAAGTAAAAAAATATCATGTTCGCAGAAAGTATCGTTTGGAGGATGTGACAAAAAATATAATCAACAGTGTCTGATAGACACTGGTTGCCCGGTTAAGGGTTAATAAATGGGCTAAAATGTTCTTGTAATCAGAAGCACTATAAACTATTAACAAACAATAAATTTTATGTTGGTGAAATTGTAAACCTTACCTGGTGATGTGAAGCTCACCAATGTAACATTTTCAAATTTTCTCGAAATTTCAAAGCATCCTGATTCCCAAGATGAAATCATTCTTTCGACAAACTCCTCAATTTTATTTCTGAGTTCTCTCTCCAATTCATGTGCCACCTCTTTAAGACAATGAATCTTTTGATTAACTGTACCAACTATTATGTCAAATTGTTCTCTGAAGTTTTGCTCTTGAAGTTCAAGCAGAGAGAGCTGTTCCATCTCCTGGCATAGTAGTTGGAACTGGAACATAATAAGCATGGAACGGATTTATATATAGTAAAAATATGCTAAATATGTCAATTAGGGCTGAGCCGATACTTGAAAAATTGCAATAATTTTAATCACAAAATATAGTTTTCATGTAAAATTGATGCAAAATGAAAATCAAGTTTAGATTTTGCATAATTTCCAGGATAATTAGACAGTGAAAGTGTCGCCCGATATTTTTGTGGACCCCGTGAAACACCAATATTCTGTAAAAGTATCAGTAGATGAATACCGATGTATCTGCTCAGCCCTAATGTAAATACATATTTAGTTATTTTAACCACAATATTTCGACTTGAAATTGAAAAAAAATACAATTTTAATAATACACAAGACACTACATGAGCTACATCAAAAATATTTGGATGGCAGAAAACTTGTAATTAATGCAATTGGAGGGTATAAGAAAGGTTGTTAACTTTTGTGTGTTTAACGTCGCTTTGGACTTGGTCAGTTATTCAGAAGAAATTCGCCCAATTCTTTCAGTCACACGGGGACATGCAGTTATTGTGCAAATATGGAGTATATGTTGAGAAACATTTGAAATAATATATTAAAATAACTAAAATATGTAAAATATAAACCAAAACCTAATATATGTACAAATATGGAAAATAAAAACTAAATTTTCGTGTCTACATGCCATGATATGCAAAGATAACACAAAATATGACTTATTTCAGCTTCATACATAAATATGTATTTATACAGCATGAGCATAAAAACACTCCCTGATTTCAAGATGTCATAAAATTAATAGTTACTTGAATATGTTGATAAAATTGATATCCAAAGCTTAGTTAACTCAAAATATTTTCATATCTTTCTTTTCACAATTGCTAGTTGCGACTTCAGCAACTAGAGGGCAGTGACATCGAAAATGGCGTTCACCCTGCAGCAAAGAAGCTAGTGCGTGTTAGAACTTGCCAAAACAAGCAGTGTTGTGAGAGTGCAGCGTGCATTTAAACAGAATTTTGATGTTGATCCACCAACACACAAATCCATTTTGAAGTGGCCTGAAACATTTGTGATCAAAGAAAAGAACATTCTGGCCGACCATCCGTCTCTGAGGAAATTGTGGAGTGTGTGCGAGAAGCCTTTGTACGCAGCCTGAGGAAATCAACACGTCAAGCTAGCAGGCAGTTGCAGGTGCCACAAACAACCGTAAGCAAGATTTTACGGAAGCGTTTGCGGTTTCACCCGTACCTGCTGCAATTGGTTCAAACGTAATATCCACAAGACAAGGTAAAGCGACGTGAGTTTTGCAAGACTATCTAAACTTTAATGAAGGACGAGGACACCTTTCTGACAATTTTTGGTGATTAGGCGACCTTCCATGAGAGTTGACTACATTCTACAACAAGATTGAGCTCCCCCACACTGGTATCAATCTGTACACAGCTTTCTCAACAACCTCCCACACCGATGGAAAGGATGAGCTGAACCCAAAAATCAAAATCTATGCAAGTGGCCTCCACGATCACCGGACATGACAGTTTGTGACTTTTCCTTTGTGGGTTCATGAAGGACCAGGTCTATGTATCTCCACTACGCACAACCATGAATGATCTTCAGGAACGCATCAGTGCAGCTGTCAACTTCATCACACCGGATACGCTTGAGAATGTGTGGTTGGAGCTGGATTACCGTATCGATGTTTCCCGCGTAACAGGTGGCGTGCACATCGAGTGTTTGTAATTCCAATGAACACCACCAAAAACTTTACGAGTTTATGCAACCAGTGTGAACATTTCCGCTGAATACTACTTTTGGTATTAAAGTTATACACTTTCAAAACCAGGGACTGTTTTATTGCTCACCCTGTATATAAATTCATTGCTGATAATAAGCAATAAGGCTGAGATTTTGTAGACAATGCAGACAAAGCACAGGGAATGTGAGTATGCGGGATTTGTGATTTATAAATAACATTCTATCGTTTCTCCATGTTTCATCTGTTCCTATTCCCCCATTCATTATTTCCTCATGTGCAAGTAAAAATTAATCATTATAATTAATATAATTGAGGTAATACCTTGCTATTATGTGCTACCAACACCCTACATTTTCCATCCTCCTTGATGAAACCAAGTGAAGAGATCATGTTTGCTACTTTTCTACATATCTAGGTTAATTCAAACATTAAAACAGAACCACTATGTTGTAAAACTGCTGTTTTAACCACAAAGTTAAAATTATGGCATTGCTACAGTCAGAGCCCTGCACACCGAAACCAGTTTCGCGTTCTATGCCTGCCTGGTCGTCGGGCCGAGTTTTCCTCCTCTTTCCGCCTAGCGAGTAAGACCTGTTTGCCTGGGTTTTGAAGCTCCAAGGACTCAGCTGATTTACCTACAGCGAACTCTCATCCCAGGTATGCACCAGACTGTCTCCAGATACACGAGTCATGCATTCACTGTTGCCAACTTTTAGATTCTAAACTGTTGAAGGAGCACTTGGAATATTCATCATGTTTAATCAATTTGAAATTGCAGAGATTTCTTCCATGGTAGAAAACATTTGTATTAATGACATCTGTAACAGAGTATTAAGCAAGTTACGCAAAAGTTCCATCATTAATAAATATTTAGAACCTCATGTGGCTGGTGGTTGTTCTACATTAAACTATTTTTCGAAGAACTTTGAAAAACCTTTGTTACAGGTTTTCTCTCTACAGATCGACCCCCTCCCCTCACGCACTGAACACAATGGAAAATAATTGTTAGTACCTTGACATGGGTGCAAATCAGTGGGGGCTCGTGGTTCAGAATGTTAGTGGTTGCAGCAAATATATATATAATATATTTATATAACTTTAATTTGTATATATTTATAAAGTAATTATATGTATTTATAATTTTATATGTGACTGACACGTGACACTTTCGAGGAGTACAATTAATAATCATCATACAAAATTTGAAATTTCCATTTATTCAGCAGCATGCAGAATTGTGTTTTTTGTGATTACATAAGAAGTACTTTAATGTTCGGTTCCCACTTTAAACTGTAGATCCAGTCCCGATTAGTCTTTCTGTGCATAAAGTGGATTTAAAAAACAACAAATCAAATCAAATTGTTACAAGTTTCAAGCATAATTTAAATTAGGTTAAGATTCTCCCCAAAATAAAATATTTATCTTTGCTTAACGTGGACATTTTGTCTGTTGCTCTTACGACACAGAACAGTGAGAACTTGGCTGCTGCTCTCGAACAGTGTATGAAAGAATTAGCAATCAAGCGTTTGTTGTTGGTCCATCCTCTTCTTCCCTCACCCACTGGGGGATCCGAAATGGGTCGCCTGACTTTAATGTGTTGTAAACCCATTGCAACGACCAAGCCGACTGAAGCAGGGGATAGGAAGAACAGCGTTGAACTTCGCTCCAATACTCCTCGCTGTAGAGATCAGGCCATTGCTCTGGCTTTGCTAAGCGTACCTGTGCGTCTACTCATATACTGTGAAATCTCGAAGGTTGCCTCCTTTTTTTTTTTAACACATCATAATGGAATTTGCTTTATGAAGCAATGAAGGGCAAAATTCTTTGTTTATGTTCAATATATTTAATAGGAAAACAAATTAAAAAAATATACTAACAAAAACTATGAAATTTTGTTATAAAATATCCGGTTGTTGTGCAACACTGCAACAATATCAGTAACCGCCCCTGGTGCAAATAGCTGGCAATGTTGGCCCACACATTTTAACAAATCAAACGACGTAAAAATGAAACCGAGAAGATTTGTGATTTCATGATCAGAAAAGTTATATAAAGTGAACAAAACGCAAAACCTGTATGTCAAGACCCTCAAAGCAAATTTGGAGAATATGTGGTCGTTGGTTCGTCATAATAATGTAACATTTTTTTATAGAAAAATATTAATTTGAGAAATTACAAAATCTAACAGTTATGCAACTTCAGGGCTCCTGCAACTAACGTGAATTCAAATGCCTCCGTGCATAGTGAAATTTAATTGCTGTTCACATCACTGGCAGTGTTGCTTGCATCAGACTGAAGGAACTACATCAGGTTTCACGCAACTTCTTAGTTCCCTGTGAAGAGAAAAACCTACCAGACATCGAGGCCTGTGGATTCTTCTTCAGGGAAGATTGCTTACGCAATGTCCAACGCCTTGCTTGACACGCGCATGTTGCATATTATTTTAGGCACGACTCCTTGTGACGGGTTTCTTCTGGGTCTCGTGCAGGTCTCTGGCTACAGTTTCTGTAAATAGCTACCATAACACTACAAATAGTGCATATTACCAATCACTGCTTACTGGAATTGTGTTTCTTTACTTACATAAAACTTAGCTTCCTCTATACAGATACAACAATTCTGCTGTGACATTATAGGTACAGACTGTAGATTTATAGGTTGCTGAATATTAGCAATTGACCTGTAAAATTACTACATATAAAAATGTTTCCTTGTGAAAAGACAAGCTTGCTGCAAGTACTTTTATTAATATAATCATATATTACAGGCAAAACAACTACAGTTGTCGAAAGACCATAGTTTCATCAATTCCATGAGACACATCCAGTTTGGACACTGTTTTAAAATATTTCGATTTTACATTGGCTGTTTCAACTTGAAACATGACTGTTATTAGAACTCTTTGTGCACTATGTTGTGGCATGGTTTCTTGAGTTCCCAAAGCAGTCAATGTTTTTCTTTTCAATGCACCAGTTTTGCATTATTATGACATACACTGCTCAAAACAGTTAGGGGATCATGGGAAATATCCGTACGTTTATGTGTCATCAATGACATGAGGAATGAAGCTGGCATGAAAGTGCTCCTTGACAGCAAGATTGTTGCATGAAGACACGTGACGCAGGCATTTGTGCTATCTGCAGGTGGGTCGAAAGGGTGGTAGACGGGAGAAGTGTGCAGTTGTGCGAATGCCAGTAGCCAGCCAGCCAGTGTAGGAGTTTGTGAAGGAACATGGGCAAGTGGTACAATGCCAGAATCCATGGCATGAAGGGCTGCAGGAAGGATGCAAGCTGGACAGACACAGCGAGTGGTAGCAGCTGCCCTTGGAGTATCACAAAGTGTCATTTCCCGCCTCTGTTCCAAAGGACAGGAAATGTGCGATGAAGGCAAGGTCAAGGCCGTCTGCGAGCAACAACAGCAAGAGATGATCAGTACCTCCTGTTGACAATCCGTCGAAACAGACAACAGAATGCAACGCAGCTGCAACATTCCCTGCTCACAGCTACAGGAAGTGAGTTTCATCTCAAACCATCCACAGTCGTCTTCGTGAAGATGGCCTCTATGCACGTAGGCCCATGGCGTGTGTGCCATTAACCGCATGACACCATAGGACCCATAGAAACTGGGCTGAAGGGCATGCTGAATGAAGGCAGGTGCTGTTCTCCGATGAGTCACGGTTCAGTCTTCAGAGTGACAATTGAGGTGTTTTAATGTGGAGGGAACGTGGAACATGACACAACCCTGCATTTGTGAAGGCAACATCCCCGTATGGTGGTGGTGGACTGATGGTGTGGCTGGAATCAGCAGTGGTGGATGGACGGATCTCCACATCATTCGAAATGGCAGTTTGACAGCCCTTAGATAAGGAGACGAGATCCTCAGACCTCATGTCATTCCATAGGCAAGTGCAATTGGTGATGTGTTCCTTTTCATTGATGATAATGCCCGTCCGCATAGAGCTGTGTTGGTGGACAGCATGCTAGAGGATGACGGAATCGAGCATTTGGAGTGGCTTGCATGCTCACTTGACTTAAATCCTATTGAGCATGTCTAGGATGCACTTGGAAGATGTATTGCAGCTAAGTGGCCACCTCCATCACACCTTCCAGAGCTAGAGGTTGCCCTAAATGAAGAGTGGCGACAAATTCCGCAGACTTTCATTGATACCTTTGAGCACATGGATAGTGTAGCTACTGAAATCTGGTTGCAATGGAATTACTTTACTGCAGTGAGAGGATGTGTTTTTATTTTAAGTACTCTGTGAGTGGAGCATTCGATGTTATGATTAGGGTGTGAATTTTCGCCTCGTTGACTTATTATTCCCTAGCATTAAAACATAAACTATAATGTTTTCCTTTCATATTCGTAGAACAAATTTATAAATGCCTATTTTTTATGATCTTGCTTAAAAATGCCACTTTGGGCAATATTTTTTGCTTATTTCTGCTTTCATTCATTCACTTTGGTTGTTCCCTTGGCTTGGTACATTATGGAAGGTAATCTCCTGTTTTGTGCCGATTTTACTTTCCTCTGAGTTTTAACCTTCCAAACTGTTTATCAACCATGTTTGGAGATGATGACAGTGTTTTAACAAATGTTTTTAGCTTTTTACGTAGAACAGGCCTCTTACACTGTTTCTGAGGAAGTTTTTAGTATCTCCTTACCTTGTGTTGTGTACATCGTATACAGTTCACTTTACAACCTTTCTTAAGAGGCTCCTTACACTCCTTATTTAACTTTAAGGTCAGGTTATTACATAAGATGATTTTTCCTCGTTAACTTTGAAGGGTGCAAGATGACCATATGTGCCAATGCATCCAAAACTTTTAATTAATTCATTCCTGTTTTGTTGGTGTTTCTCCATCGGTTTCATTTAAACACAACTCATCATCTCAGTGATTGCCAAAAGTAACAAAAGAATATCCAAAAAAGTAAGAAAAATACTATAGAATGCAAAAAATTGAATCCAATAAGTTTGCAACTAAGAAAATTAATAGCCAGTGTTCACTGACTATTTGGTACCTTTTTCATTTTATAGTTCATAAATTTTCGTGCCTATTGTATGAGTTCTTAGTGCCTATAAAATCAAACCCTAATCTTGATCATCTAGTGTGTAACAAAACAACATTAATTACAGTATTCATGTAGTGTAGTAGTTAAGTTTATTTATCTGCTGTGCATTAAGCTCCATGAGAATAACTACCATGTGGACCTGGGTATAAAGTATGCATTGTTTCATTTATTATTATTATTATTATTATTATTTTAGGGCTGAGCCGATAACCATGTATCGGTATCGGCCGGTGGTATCAGTATCGGTTGGTATTAATATACCGATACGTTTCATGAATATTGGTATTTCACAGGGTCCGCAAAAATGCTGCGTGACACTTTCGCAGTCTAATTATCCTGGAAATTATGCAAAATTTGAACATTATTCTTATTTTGCAACAATTTTTCACGAAAAACTGAATTTTGTGATTATACAACATCTATTTTAATATTCTGATTAATTCTGGAATATTCTAAAGCAATTTTCTTTGTAAATTGATGCACACAATTGGAGAAGAACATTTACACACAAATATTGTTAATATTTTGAACAAATTTTAATTATTACAATTTTCAAGTATCGGAATCGGTAAGATTATCTGCTCAGTCCTAATTATTATTATTATTCAAGATAACCCAATATTGATAAGAACACAAGGATCATGAGAAATAAAGATAAATAGAATGAAACCAATTCATTTGTTTATTACCTTTAAACCTCTGGTTATATATTTTACAAATTATGTAAATGCAATAATAAACTTACTGAACATTTGATTGAGTCTCTTGCACATTGAAAGTTTGCATTGATGCTATTTGATATCTGTCTCCAATCACCTCCATTTTATGTTAGGTTTGGGTCACTTCTGAAAGAAAAGAAATGTTGTATTCCCCATCTGTTTCTTGTTGCCACTACATTAAACCATGAAACATCCCCCACATATTCTCAAGACTGGAGCAATTATCTGTTTCTAACAATTGCCACTTGAAGCACTGGATAATAGACTTTAATATTTCCTACAGTTTTGCATAGTGATTGAAATGAAAGCAGACAGTTAATACAGGAATAAAAGGTCATTCTTGTAGTGGTAAGTCAGTGTGCCACAATCCAATTGTATATGAAATGCACAGGGATGTTGGTAAGCGTGAGATACACCATATTGCCAGTAATGACCGGATACCCGTAGGAATGTGCTTACCTGGAGCTGGTCTGGTGTCAGTATGGCGTAGGTCCGCCATTCACCATTTTCACAGTCTCTACCTTTCATGGAGGACTTTCCACCAGGTTGTGGTAAATATCGGCTGTTAGTTGCTTCCATTCCTCCTGCAATATAGCGAACTTTTCGGTGCTGGTGTTTGGGTGGTTTGGCCTGGATCACAACGGGCACTCTAATTCATTCCGCAGATGTTGAGTGGGATTGAGATCAGGGCTCTGAGGTGGCCAGTTGAGTTCATTCACTGCTGTGTTGTCAAACCACTCGGTTATGCCCCTTTCTTTATGGATGGGCATGTTGGAGAATGAAAAGGGTCACTTCTAAACTGTTGGCACAAGGTGGCGAGCATGGAGGTGTCTAATATTGCAGGTTAGGCATAAGCATTCTGAGTTCCAGGCACCAAAACAGGGGACCAACACCATACCACAAAGAAACGACCCCTTACGATGATTCCAGCTCCGCCAAATTTCACTGTGGAGACAATACATTCTGGTAAGAACCGCTCCCTGAGTATTTGTCATGCCCACGCATGTCCATCAGATCGGCACAACATGTAGCGTGATTTGTCACTCTGCACGATGGTTTTCCATTTTTCTAAGGACCACTGGCAACATTCTGTGCACCACTGTAATCGACGTGCCGTGTTCCGGGTAGTAATCATTCGCTTATGTGCTGCATCTCTCCCATGGAATTCCAGTACCACCAACTCTTGCCTGATGGTACGAGTACTGGTGTCACTTCTCGATGCCATTCAAAAGTCTGTGGCCATAGTGTTTAATGAAACCTATCGGTTTGACTTCACCACACGTCACAGCACTCACCAATCCCTATCAGTCATTTTTTTCCCAGCTTGCAGTTTTGGTTTTTTATAATACCCTCACATTTCCTTTTACCACTACATCACTAACTGCTGTACATGGTATCTGGAACCTATCCGAAATCCCATGGATGTAATGCTTCCCCTAAGACACTCAAACCAGAGTGCATATTGTTGCTCATGTAATATGTACCCATGCGGTCTGAGGCATCACACTTTGGGCTCCGGCTATGGGATGAACACTGGTTCGAGTCTCCTGGGAGAAGCGTGACAACTCTATTCCTGAGATTTTGGTCTGTGTATGGGACCGGTGGCAACCCTCCATCATAAGGAAATGGGGGGAGGTACAAATGTGTAGCATAACCCAGTCACAGAAACCTACAGCAACAACAACTGGGGATTCGTTGTGCTGACCACAGGTCACCCCATCCGTAACTGGTTAGATGATCTCCCACATCTGCTGGGGAATGTAGGAGTGAGGCTTGCAGTCAGTAGGTATGCCCTGGCTCTCAAGGGATATTGCGCCACAGTTATTATTATTTACTTTATGAAACCAGGGCACATTGATCACATATTTATGTTCATTAAAAGTAACAGAATGGAAAGAACTGCACTATATTCAGACTAATAATACAAATATTGCATTGATTAAATTATTTGCAATTTTATTGATATGCGTATGCAGGTTGATACCGATATTGATAGACCATTCCCAATATACAGTATATACAAAACATGTTAGTGACCTAAGAGAAAATAATATACACTACATATTACATCTTACCATTATGGTATTAAATCTTCATTCGAGCAGCTATATGCTTTAAGTTCTGCATAGTGTTGCAAAAATCATCTGCCAAAAGCTCTATTCTTCAAATTCAATTTATTTTAGATATATAGAACAATAAACAACAGCTTGTTATATGCCATTATTCAACAAATTCTCAAACACACCTAGCAGTTTTAGCCCATCCTGATATACAAGAGGTAAATGAAGTACAGTGAGTCACATAATTATTCGGACACACAGTAAATTTCTAACGTTTAAGAGCGGGAAGGGAGTGAAATCTGTGTACAGCGTTGAAGTTGATTTTCGTTTAAAAAATGTCATGTTTAACACAAAATTGGACGATAAAAAGTTAAAAAACGAACATCAGCAACAATATAACGAAGGATGAATCCCTACCGTTGCAAAAATAGTGCCACAAAATTATTCGGACACATAGTAAATGTTAACGTAAGTTTGCGATACAGTGACAATTTTGATTTACGGATTGATTAATGTATGTATACTCTGTTCATATACACTGCCCTCCAGAAATTAAGCAACAACAAGAAAATGTGAGGTAAAAGAGAAAACAGTTGGAGAAAAGAGAAGAAGAGTGCTGGGCACGCTGAAAGAAAGCAATGAATGCGTTAGGGATCATATCCCTTATTAGTGTCAGACAACAGTCACTTTCGTTACAAATAAAATAAGTACACCCTCCGGCCTTGTGTTTGATTCTATTGGATGATCACCATTTGTTGCTTAATTTATGGAGAGCAGTGTATATTAACTCTAGTTTCCTGTAGGTTTCTATAGCAATTACGATCGCGTTTTGTTTAACAAAGTTGTGATATAAGAAAATTTTCTATGTAAAAATGGGGCGAAGAGGAAAGTTCATTTGAACAACGTCAGTTAGTGATATGGCACCATGCTAAGGGTAAAACTTACCGTGCAATTGCCTCAATGTTGAAAATGAAAAAAAAGTACAGTTGCAAATATTATTAAGCGATTTAAAGATGAAGACAGGATCGAGTCCCACGGTCATACAGGGAGACCAAGAATTTTTTCCCCCAGAGAAGAGACAGTAATCGTGAGGAAAATTAAAAAAAAAAACAAAGATGAGTGCTCCAATGGTGTGTGCTGAGGTAGCTGAGGAGTGTGGAAAGCATAGTCATCCTGAAACTATACGAAGAGTGCTCAGAAGGGCAAACTATCATGGCCATGTAGCCAGGAGAAAGCCATTTGTAAGTAAGCCAAACAAGACAAGAAGACTGGTGTTCGCAAAGGAACACTTAGGAAAGGATCAGACATGGTGGAATCGGGTAATTTTCACTGACGAGAGTAAATTCAATATTTGTGAGTCAGATGGGAGGGTAACAGTGTGGCGTAAACCAAATGAGGAGCTCCGAGGGAAAAATTTGCAAGCAACAGTGAAGCACGGGGGTGGTCACGTAATGGTTTGGGGCTGCATGTCGGCCCAAGGCGTTGGTAAATTGGCTTTCATCGAACAGACAATGGACAGGTACCGTTACCTTGACATTCTGAAGTCAAATCTAAAGACTAGTGCTGAAATGATGGGCATTCTATGTAACTTTATGTTTTATCAAGATAATGACCCGAAGCACACTTCCCGCGTAGTACAAGAATGGTTATTGTACAACTGCCCAAAAGTGCTCCATCCTCCACCGCAGTCTCCAGACTTGAACGTCATTGAGCACCTCTGGTGTAAGTTGGAAAAAGAAGTGAGGAAAACACCTATAACCTCGAAGGCAGACCTCAAGGAGAGACTTCAACATGAATGGGCCAACATATCGCCAGTGTACACCAGAAAATTGGTAGAAAGTAAAATCGTTTATCCGAGGTGTTAAAAATGAAAGGGATGCCTACCAGATACTGACATTTCTGTTCGTTGCTTTTCAAGCGTGTTTTCCTGTTTCTCCTTCCATGTGTCCGAATAATTTTGTTTAACCCACAAAAAATGTTTGTTTTGTTTAATGAAAATATTTTACTAATATATTATATTAAACATAATTGAAGATAATTAACAGTGTGCTCATATTGTGTTTTGTTTGTTAAATAAATATTAAACATTTATCATCGTATTATATCACGACTACTCAGTAAATATTCAGAAATCTTATCTGTCTGAATAATTATATGACTCACCGTATATATCCAATTGGTGTATCTGAAGTCCCAAAGTAAAGTAAATTTTAGGTACATTTTTCAAATATCATATCAGAGTCTCGAATGAAACCGAGAGTCTTGGACACAAAGTCTTGGTCTCGTCTCAATTTTTTAGAATTCTGTCTCAGTCCTTTCGAAGGATTCGGTCTTGTCATTCTCTCCCTTTAAAAAAACTATCTGAAATTTGAGAAGACGAAATCTTTAATCTTACTCGTATCTGAAATTCAAGAGGACGAAACCTTTCATCTCACTCAGTACCATCCCTAGTATTCTTCCATAACAGGCTTCACTGTCCTTTGACCAATATTTTAAACTTATTTACAACTTCCTTAACTTTCTCTCTTAAAATGCAGAGAGAATGTCATAGCTTTTGAAATTACATTTGTGATCTAATTAACAGTTCTGAAATTAGAAGGCCAATATCAGCCAATAGTGAACAATCAATTATCATTAATTGAAATAAAATAAATACATGAAGACTTATTTATGTCTCTTTCACATAATAGTATGTCTTCATATATTAATTTTATAACAAAAAAAGATGGAACCAAATGCTGAAGTCTTCAAGGGAAATTAGAAATGAATTGCGATAAAGCGTGCATTTATAAATTATATAAAATTATACATAAAATTGTACATAAAATTATACATTTAGCATGCAACGAAACCTAACTTCTTTGCCTTAGGCGAGAAGACACGGGGTTGCAAAAATTTAGCTCTTCCCCACATTACAGCCTTCTAAGTTAACAATTTAGTGCCACAAAGACTCAAAGTAACTGTTGATAATACTACTTCTATTGCAAAAAAAAGTAACTGTTACAGCTACAGCTATTTACTTTCATCTAGTTGCAATTATAATTCCTAAAAGAAAGTAACTGTTACTTACTTATTGATTGATTGATATTTGTTATTTAGCGTCGATTTTCTGCAACTTTTGACTAATCGCAACAATGGTGATGATGACATTGATGAAGGGACACTCGCCAAGAACATTCATGCCCAGGTAGGGATTCAGTAGCCAGTTACTTCCAAACACTACCTTGGATCAAAATGGCTCGAAGGCACCAACCACAGCAGAGGAGAAGTGAAAATACCAATATGAGAGGGGTGTAAGGGGTGATTCTTCCACGTAAGACTTCCAATTGTCAACCTTACTTCCCCGAAGTACACACTGAACTGCATTTTGCAGACTAACGAGGCTCTGGCGTTTATGTTTTGTTCATATGTGTGCTCCTCTCCTTTGCAGCCTCGGCTATTAACAGAAGTCGGAATGTTTTAATATTTTCTTAAACGACATTACAGTTAATTTAGGTAAGGTAAGGGGCTGGACCCCGTATAACATGACGGGTGCAAAATAGCCTTTAAGTGATGATGCACCCAAAATTTCATATTCAATCAGCCAATATGAGAGGCCAACATCATTTCAGGACCATCTGAACTCTTTTTACTAATGGATGAGGAAATGGAGGCTTGACTTGTGCTCTTATGGAAGGGGTAAAAGGTAAGGTAAAGTTCCCCGTGCATATAGCACCGTGCTAAGAAGGCACATTTACGAGATGTGGAGGTAGGGCCCCACGCATTCTCAATCTCAGTTATTTTTAGGTGATGTGATGAACACCACGCTCCGGCCGCATTTACCCCCCAAGGTTGCCCCAGGCACCCATTGATTTGAGGCTGGGTGAGCTGCGGGGACAAAGCCGGAAAAATTACTACCATAAATCATCCACCCCTGTAGTCAAACCCGGTTCTCCCGAGTGGCAGTCAAACGTCATACCGACTAGACCACCGCAGCTTCTTTTATTGACTGGACTATAATATAGTATATGAAAGAGGTAGGGGAAATTTGTCGAGGACATGTTTCTCAAAGGCGTGGCCCACAGAATTTTGGAAGTTCGCAAATAAGCAAGTCGCAGCGTCAAACACGACCAGCTACTCCATTTCGGATCCAAACAGGTAGCGGGAAAATGTTTCAGGGCAGGCCCGTAGCTAGAATTGATCTCTAGGGGGGGCTCACGGGTTATCAGGGGGGCTTTGTAAATCAAATCCATTTTTGAATAATTTATCAGTATTAAATGAAGGTAAATTATGTGTGTGTGTGTGTCGGGGGATCATTAAGTTATATAAAATTATATAAATATCTATATCTTCTAAGACATCTCTTGAAGTGGACTACTGCTCTTATCTTCCATACTACTTTTGATGATACAGATATTTATATCATACAAGAAAAATGCCTACCATACATTCCACCCTGGCCGTAGCAATGAAACTCTCCTTCGTTCCCAAAACTTGGGAGCTGTTGGCCTTTGATGCAGATGTGGAAGGAATTTGGATGATGACATGAAAGTCACAGATTTCGCAACAGGCGCAGCGAAGGTACAGATAAAGAAGCTCCCCTATGAAAGAACTTTCTAAAGTATAGAGAATCTTCTAAATACTTGCATCTACTTGTTCTTCAACTCATAAACAAGATGAGCGAATGTGATAGCTGCTGTTCTTGTTCTGTGCATTTATCCTTAAAGTTGTGAGCACTCTACATTTTCACTCTACACTACAAACAAGTTACACAAAATAGTTTTACCTAATGTCAATGGGGGCTGATGGCAGTTCCAGGGGCGGCTCAGCCCTGCCTGGCTATGGGCCTGGTTCAGGGGCCTATTATACCCACGTCATCAAATCCCTTGTGTACTTTCAAGAACCTCAATGCACAGCCAGCGGCAAAATGGTCGGCAAATTAAATTGTCCATTGCTATTTTCATTCTTTATTAGTCTGCATCCTGTGTTGGTGAAAGGAATGGAATTCTGTTGATGCGAAGCAGATATTGTTCTCTACGTTTTGTCGCTTTAATTACAATTTATGATTATCACAATGACGATGGACAATTCGCCTACTATTACTTTTGCCTTTGGGTGTACTATGACGTTCATCTTCCTTCCTTCGCTTGATAACGAGATAATTAATTCATGCTCTTATTAGCACATGCAGCATTTGTATCCCCTGGAAAATGAAAGTCAACCAAAAATTATGTATTTCACACATATAATTTCATTTCTGCCACAATAATATGTGTTAATTATTGCATGAACACCATAAATTCAAATTTAAGCAATGTTTTTCTTAGGGAACAACACTATTTTGGGGGAAAATGTGTCTTGTTTGCCCCGCTGAAAAAAAATACCTTCCTTGCCCCCTCCCTGGAAAAAATCCTGCGGACGTCCATGCTAACAGGCGAACATCTAAACGCATACCAGTGTGCACATTTTATTTCTGGATGGACAAAGATAGGTTTACTAAGCCAGGGTGCAAAATAACTGGAGATTGGGTGCGGGGAAGGACCAGACAGACAGACAGACAGACAGACACACACACACACACACACACACACACACACACACTCACTCACTCACTCACTCACTCTCTCTCACACACACAAAGTAGTGTGTATGTATGTGTGAGTTGTTGTTTTAAGTCCACTTTATGCACAGTAAGGCTAATCGGGACTGGACCTACAGTTAAAAGTGGGATCCGAACCACTTATGCCTCCAGGTGTATGTGTGTGTAGCTATATATATATACACACACACACACACACAGGGTGTACCAAAAGTCCCATTACCCCCCCCCCCCCTTCTGAATTGTAGACAAACCTGCAAAATGTTATTTTAACAGCATGCGTATGATGAGAGGATGGTATACCATTAAATCAGACCAATGACCACTATTTACTCCAGAGGATCTGTGTGCACACTGCCATTTTCATGGCACAGTGTTATTCGCCTCCGGTGCAATGTGAAATCCACCGTAACATGGCTGGCGTGAGGGAAGCAAATGCACTGCGAACAGCTTCTTGAAGTTCCCCAGCAGTGATTTATCCACACACCCCTAACACCCCCCCCAACACCCTCCCAAATTTTGGTGAACACCCCCCCCAAGCAGAAAAGTGGAACACCCCCATGTAGGGGGGGTGTAAATATGGATGTTTATATCAACAATAGAATAACAATACTTCAACATTAACAGAATTAAATCATTTGTAGCTGAAGAAGCGTAGTCCAATGGACCTTTCGATCAACTAAAACCAAAGTGTCAAGGAAGGAGGGTGGAATGTGCAGCATGGCGATTTCCTGTAAACACTAACTTCCCTTGACAAGGCTTTGGTCAGCTCTAGGGAAGGAACACTGCCATCTGGAAAATGTCAAACTGACCTCTCGCCCTCCTTCCAGGGAGCACATTACGTGCACAGTGTTGACAGTTGAGCGTTTGAATACCTTATATATTTCTTAAATACGTTACAGATTCGTAAATTCAATTATTCAAGACCTGAGTCAATGAAATTGACATTTTGTTGCATTTTCCTTTCGATTCTTTCATGTGAAAAATGTACGATAAAAGTAAGGGAAGAAATTCAGAGATACAGGTTCGACTCCTTGTAGTGAATTCTGTTACTATGGTTAGCAACACTATTTTTCTGTAACTTGGCGAGATGAATGATTTTGGAGTGGTAGAGAAAAGAACAGTCAAATGCCTTTGGCCTTAGCTCAGTCTCAGTGTAGCATCTCAGTTTGTGTGTTGTCGTTCTGTTTAGTGTATAACAATGTCTGAAACTTTACTGCAAAACTGTCTGAAGAAGATAGAGAAAATGGAAAACCAGATAGAAAGAAACCAAAAGTGGTGAGTAGAAAATTAGTGACACTATATGTAGGTATAATTTCTTCCAACCGTTATTCATAAAGTACCAATATAAAATTTACTGACAGAGTATTCGATATAAAATGGCAAGTATTTCATGAAGAACCTAAGTGATTCATTCACGTCTATAGTTGATGACCATTTTTGTGGCTCCAAGAGTTCTTACCTTTGTAAAAGAAATTATATACTATTAGAAAGAGAGTTGTAAAAGGGGGAGGGTCTACGTGTGGTGCTTGCCTGGGCGCTAAGTACAAATGGGGTACCGAACAAGCAAAACAGATAAAAATAGAAAAGCGTTAACGTCGTGGTGCCCTGTGAAATTACTGGCAACCTATTAAATTAAAGTTATTGTCAGTTTGCAAAGATATAGCTTTAGTAAAAAATGTCTTTCTCTTTGTATCTAGTCGGTTCCCTGACATAATGACATGTTTAATTTTATTCAACTTTTCAGAGGAAACAAAGGAAGTGTAAGCAGGCCCGTAGCTAGAGGGGGGCAGGGGGCAACTGCCCCCCTGAGAGTCTGCTTTGCCCCCCTGTGAAAAATACAGAACACCTGGAATTCTCACTAATCTTTACAATTACTCTAGCAACATCGTGTGGCCGCGGTGGCTCAGTCGGTAACGCGTCTGACTACCATGCTCAAGGTCCCGGGTTCGATCCCCGGCCGGTTCAAATCCGGGAACTTTTCTAACGATGGAAGCGGCCCCGGCGCCCACCCAGCGTCGAATAACATGGGTACCTGGGGGGTAAAGGCAGTCAGGGGCGTGATGCTGATCACATCACCCCCACTCACGACCGGGATCAAGAAAGTGTGGGGCGTTACCCCCACACCCCTTATACGCCTTCATGGCGTGGTGCTATGCACAGGGGAGCACTTTTCTTTTTAACTTTTTCTAGCAACATCACAAAGACATTTATTTTGTGATTTATGAAGGTGTGGGGGATTCAGTATAATGTCGTATCAGGATTGGGGGGGGGGGGCAAAAATTTCCTTTTTAGTAATAGTGATTCATGTGTTTAAAGAGAGGGAGTGGATATTTGATTTTTATTACTTGGCGTTGCTTTTCTGCCACTTATAGCTAATCGCAACACTGAATGATGATGTGAAATTGATGAAGAGACACTCATAATCAGTGCCGCAACCACAGGGCGGCAGGGGGCATTGTCCCCCCCCCCACCATCCATTCTAGGGGAAGCAAACATTGAAGTAAAAAAAAAATAAGACTAGCAGAATCTAAGAATAGTAGGACAATGGGATACTCATGATGGAATTAGTTTTTACGAGTTCCTTGCATTTTTCTTCGAGACGGCCAAGGGCACTTGCAAGGGGCAATTGCCCCCTCTCGATTTCAAATTTTCTACAAATAAAAATACATTTCGTAAAATTTTATTGCTCGCTTCGCTCGAAATCTCTTGTGTTCTTATAGTCCAAGTTCAGAGCCATAGCTATGGGGCGGTGAGAGTCAGCCCTGGGAGCCAAACGATCTATATGAAAAAAAAAAATGTTAAAGAGAATGCCATGGCATCCTGTACAATTATTTGCTCCCTATTAAAACAATTTCTTTCTATGAAACTTAATATGAAATATTAATGATGACACTGTAATCCAAGAAGTCATTGAACAATCAAGGTATTCCTATTTGTTTATCAGGTTTGATTGGTGACTTGGTGTTTTAAGTCCACTTTATGCACAGTAAGGCTAATTGGGACTGGACCTACAGTTTAAAGTTACATCCGAACCACTATGTGCCTCCACCGGGTATCGAACCCTGGAGCCCTTGATTACAAGGTGACGATGCTACCACTGCGCCATCGAGGAGGCCCTATTGTTTGGCAGGTGTCAAAACATGTATTCAACTATAATATAATACAATTCACACAATATTTTGCAAAATGGTTAACGTAACCAGTAGGCAAACATTGTATGTAGTGATGCAAGAGTTTCCCCTTTGAAGGAAATAGAGTCCATGGTGGACTAAGGGACCAATGTTTTAGCCACTACAAAAAAAAATTATTACAATTTTTTACACAATTCATCAAAGTGTAGATAATATGTAACCATTATTATTTAATTAATTCCATTTTTCTTGCATAACACAACACAATGGTGTTGTTGGATTCTCGTTAGATTCCTTTGTGCGGAAAAATCTTGCATACTGGAAACTAGAGGAAATCATTATGAAGCATGATTTATAAAGGGCTCCCTTAATCAGTTCTGTAGAGAGGCCCATTAATCGTCTATTAACATTATCAACCTGTAAATATCAAGTAGATACAGTCCCTATTAGCCTATTTATGTTAAACTTTATATTCTTTGGCAATCTGGAAAGGTCATTATCGAAAAAATGCCATTTGATGTTGCTCGAAGTTGTTTTTTTGTCCGTTACTGTTTCAAGATATCATCCCATTTCTGTTACTTATCTCTTTTGGGGGAGGGGTCAAGTACCTCTATGTACCCTGCTATAACTGCCAATGCGACACAATATATTTAAAAATTGCCCCCTCTAGGAGTGACTTCGCCCCCCTACAAAGAATTCCTGGCTACGGGCCTTATACATAAAATAAATTTAATTTACATAAAGTCCGAAATTTATATCTGACCATAGGCGCACCAGTGAAGGCACAACGGCGCTTGCCACTGCCTGCTGGAAAACGTGGAGAGAGAAAATTTGTGCTCTTTGTGTTGGATAGTGAAATAAATGCTATTCAATTTTTAAATAATTGAAAATAAAGCATTGCCTCAATTTAGAAGTGAAAAATTCCTTGCCTTCCTTTTGCAGTTAACATGCCATGCGTTCATTTGCACATGTTATTTCATTTTCTTTAAGGCAAAGAGGCACGTGACTCCTAATTCCCTAGAGTCTCTCATTTAGTATTTGAAAGATAAACTCTCAAAAGCGCCAAGCATATTTTCCAAAGTTTTGTAAGGGTATAATGCATATGCATATTATTAATTAAACATACCGACAGTATCCCATGATGTTTACTCTTTACAATCTTGCTTTGCTCGTTCGGCATCCTCTTTACCTCTCAACATGCCCCCTGCTCCCTCCTGTCCTAACAGTTAAAAAATATGCATGTATAATTTTTAATACGAGTAGTTCTATGTAGCGAGTGAGTTCCAAATTCTGCTGGTGTTTTCAAATCTCTGTTTAAACGATGATTCAAAAACTGAAATAAAGTAATGAAACTCGATATACGTATTTAGAGCATGTACATGAAGACGTTAGAATATAGTGGGAAGTTGGGATGCACGTTTGATAGATACTTGATATTGCTTTTGAATGGAATCTGTCAAGGAATTTCATATTGAAGTCTTCAACGAACGAGCAAAGCAAGATTGTAAAGAGTAAACATCATGGGATACTG
Organism: Lepisma saccharinum; assembly: GCF_977018435.1. NCBI lineage: Eukaryota > Metazoa > Arthropoda > Insecta > Zygentoma > Lepismatidae > Lepisma > Lepisma saccharinum. The sequence continues at coordinate 29,858,878 of NC_139250.1, forward strand.
TCGCTATGTTTAAATAATAATATGCACAATCAGTTTGCAAAGAAATAGTTCTAAAAATTTCCTTGCTCGCTTCGCTGGCAGTGTCATAATTTATTTAAGTCATATTATATCTGAATTTATTACTACTACTTCAGACAGGCAAGTCAACTCACACCCATGCAATGCATTCTCACTGATATTTCAATTGGGCAGCCCCAAATTGAACTCCGAGTTACACCTACGGCAAGAACGATACAAATACAGATAAAATATTGCGCAAGTGTTCCTAATTTCTTTATAACTAGCTTCAGAATTGCATGAAATGATTCCTTGTAATAACATGTTAAAATGTTGTGTTTTTAATGTCATTCCTTGTGTTTTGTCTAACGATTGATTAAATCAAGTACTGAACATTATCGGAAGAAAAGCAATACTCGAAACGTTAAACTGAAATGTTAACATTAATCTATTTTCCATGTTTTTTCTTCTGAAATGTTACGTGAAGAGAAGGGAGGGGGGTTTAATCTCTAGAAACATCCATGAACAAACTGAATTAGGGCGAACATTTTTAAAACTGTCCAAAATATGCACTTAACTTCCCCAAACTTACACCCCCCAAAATTTTCCAACACCCCCCCAAGGGAAAAATCCTGGATAAACCCCTGTTCCCCAGTTGTCTGATAACGATTATGGGCGACTTTCTGTTTGATGTGTCCCCATAGCGCATTATCACAAGATGTCAGATGTACTGAAACATATCACAGAATTACACAAAATCATTGTAACTCAATGTGAACAGCCCTCAAGTCTAAGCACAGATGCCAGTGATCCACCACAGCCTGGAACACCTCCTCCAATATAGCTGGAGAAATCTCAGCAACGGCGGCCGTAATGCGAGAGGAACGTTGTAAGAAAAAGGGGGTAGCTCTTAAGAGCTACGTCTACACTCAAATTGCAAGGGGAGGGGACTATTATGCACTGCTTGCATAATTCGAATATCATTTAATGAACTTAATGTTCTAACCGTATTTAGTTTCCATCGCACTCGATTTCGCGAAAAAATGCGGCCGCAAACTCCCCCAGCAGCTCTGTAGCAAGCACCAGCCTCAATGCTTGCGGCCGTTCTGCGGGAAAATAAGGCCTCCGAAGGAGTCACATGGCGAAGCGTGAAATTTTGGTGGAACCCGTCCACAAAGCTTCTACAAAAAGCTGTGCTTTCCGAGCTTGCGTGATTCCCGAAAATAGCCGAGTTCAACCGAAAGCAGAAGGATTCATCTATGGGTACGTTGCCAGCAAAAAACTAGTAACGAATATTTGTCTTCATGAACACGTAAACAAGATCGCAAATATAATAATAATTGTTAGTCATAAAATAACTAAAAGAAGTTATTATCACTGTTCTAAATTCCATATATATCATATTATATTACAAATTATTTTAGATTTCGCGAAATGTAAAACGCGTAAAAAAAGTTGACATTGGGAGTTGGGGCAGTGGAATTTCTGCACCCCCGTGAAGAGTTTTCTCAGGGAGGGAGGGAAGATTGGACGGACCTTGGTCCCGCACCCTGCTTCCTGGTCGGTCCAGCTCAAATTACGCCAGAAATGTTGACCGCTACCAGTGTTTGCAACTGCCAAATTATTTACGCAGTAATTCAAGTGAGCTCTTTCCCAAATTTTACAATCAATAAATTGACTGCTTTTGAATAAAACTTGGGGTGAAAATAAAGTTATCTGAGAAAGAACTATCTACTGATATTTGTACATGGCATAGAAGTAAATCGTATACATTCTGCATATTATGAGCACAAGAATATGTTTTAATGATTGATTGATTGATTTGTTGTTTTAAGTCCACTTTATGCACAGTAAGGCTAATCGGGACTGGACCTACAGTTTAAAATGGGATCTGAAACACTTGTGCCTCCACCGGGTATCGAACCCGGAACCCCTTGATTACAAGGCGACGACACTACCACTGCGCCATCGGGGAGGCCCGAATATGTTTTAAGTTCTATTATTATGACGCAAGTGGTGTTCCCAGGGTCTTTTTACGGTCCCCATTTTGTCATCTTTTCCTTCCTTTGACGTTTTTTCTTAGATATACTGGGCCAAAAGGGGGTTATGTCTACCATCCACCCCCCCCCTTCGCCCCGGGCACGCCATTGAATGACACTTTATAACTTAAATATTAATGTACATACTCGTTCTGCTGAAATGATTCTGATTCCTCCGCGTAATTTTTATCTCCAAACTGATATATCTTTCCTTTGGGACGGATAAAATTAAGGAAATAGGTTGGTATCACTTTCTGTTGTTTCAGAGATTTTCAAAGTGATCTTGTGTGGATGCTTGTATTTGCAGTTGTGGAAAGCGCGTGGGATAGTGTGAGTGTTTGTTGCTTCGTGTTTTGTGCTGTGAATTTATCGGAATGAACGCGTATTTAGGAACGGTTGATGTGAAGTGCGGGTGTATTATTGAGCAATTGAAAATTGCTTCGTTTAGCTCGAGAGAGATAAGTGTTAAAATGAAAATCGTGGAAGGGGGTCGACCAACACCAAGAGTTTGAAATTTATTGTGGTGAGTACATCGTCTATGCATGTGTTTCTTTGCTTTGAAATGAATTTTTTATTGTTTGTGTTTAACTTTTTATTTAGTGTTTAAGTTACTCCAATGCGGTTTTTAGGGTGCCCAAAAATACTAAATTACATCATGCAGCGTAAAATAAACAAATGATTCCCATTTTTTTTTTATCTAAATCGGTTTGGTCACCGTTTGACCATATTAAATAATAATGAACAAATAAAGGTACTAATAAGTAAGTAAGAAATTCCGTCTCCCTTTAGTCGTATGCGGAAAGTTCGCATATGCAAAACGTTTAATATCATATTAATAACGTTACCTGGATTTTTTTTAAAAAAGTAAATGTGACGTTTGCGGATCATATGGTTTATTTTTAGTACAGTCACTTTATTACGATATTTTGACAAATCCAGCGACTGGGTAAATGAGGCTATAAACCTTGAATCTTTCCCCTCGGCATGTCGTTGTACTACATGTTTTGTTATACTGAAACATTGCTTGCCTCCTTCCTAAGACTACGCTTCGCTACTGGTTCTGCTGCAATCTCTTCTCCGCTGGTCCTCGTTGCAATGTGGCCCTACTCTGTAATAAAACGGACGAGGGAGCAACTCCGGGCTCCAAACTCTGTACTTTCGTAGACCGATATTCTAAACGATAAACTTTAACTTCCCGATCGTTCGTTAGCTCCTTTTTCTATACTTATGAGCTCTCTCGCGATAACTGAATTCAACGTAAACTGAAAACAACTAGAAACGGAGTTCTTTTGTACAGGGTGTACCAAAAGTCCCATTACGCCCCCCTCCTTTGAAGTGTAGATTGGTTGGTTGACTTGGTGTTTTAAGTCCACTTTATGCACAGTAAAGCTAATAGGGACTGGACCTACAGTTTAAAGTGGGATCCGAACCACTATGTGCCTTCACCGGGTATCGAACGCGGGACCCCTTAATTACAAGGTGACGACTCTACCACTGCGCCATCGGGAAGGCTACTTTGAATTGTAGACAAACCTCCAAAATATTATTTTAACAGCATGCGTATGATGGGAGGATGGTATACCATTTACTCCAGAGGATCTGTCTGCACACCACCATTTTGATGGCACATGTATTCTCTTACACGTATTGCGAAGTGCACTTTCGCCCCATCCTGTTGGAATCAGATTCGACCAAGAAGACCCAAACGTTCCAATTCCGGTATGTACTCAATGATGTGTTCAGAGACAAATGGATTGGACGAGGATCGCCAAATTTGCCAGCACCTCTGAAATGGCCACCCCGAAGTACAGATCTGACATCTTGTGATAATGCGCTATGAGGGCACATCAAACCAGGCACGTATCCAGGAATTCCTTTCGGGGGGGGCTCAACACTATTTTTTTAAGGGGTATAGTAAGAACCTCACAATTGTGTGTTCAAGACCAGTGGTGGCAAATTGGGTTCCAAAAAGGGGGGGGGGGTGCGGAGGGCGGTGCAAGGAAAGTTTACTTTATCTTGGCAGACAAGGCTTAACATTAAGAGGCCATAATGTTGAGGCAATAGGGAGCAACTATCCCTTAAATCGTCGCCACTGTAAGGCTGTCATTTTAATCAGAATGTGAAATCGGAACATTTTTTACCACTCGACTCCTCTGTTTCCATGCATTAACATTGTGTGCCGGAACCATCTCGGTATGTGCGTTTGTCCATTTCTTCTCATCTGGCATAAAAACATCTATGGTGTCTTTGAGTGTTTTTACGAAGCTGTTACACATGCACGGGATGGACAATCCACTCGACAACGCGGGATTCAAACTGTGGGTTGCGAGTTGGACACAGACAGTTCTCGAATATTTCTCTCTGATTCGAGCCTGAACACCACTAACTTGTCTTGTCCTCCCATGTTTGCAGCTCGTATAAAAGCCAAAACCCACCAAATTGTTCAGATTCAGGCCTTAGCACTCACAAGTGTTCAAAAATGCCTGTCACAGCTTCCGCTGTCTTGTCATATATCGGCACGAAAAAAAGGAAGTCTACTCGAATACAGGTGGATCACGAAACAATTAATGCACAGTGAAAACCCTTCCGTTCCCAACACATCTAATGTTTCGTTTCCCAGTATGATCAAATGCTTACTCATTTATCTCCAGTGACGTGCCCAAGGGAGGGTTGGTGAGGTCATAACCCCATTTGACCCAGTATTCCTTTTTTTTTAAAAAAAAAAAAAGAGGAACGTCAAAAACAGGAAAAAAATGGCAAAATCAGGACTGACCACCAAAAATAGTATACGTAACCCCTCTCCCTTCCGAAAATCCTGGGCACGCCTCTCTTTATCTAGGACACATTTTTTTTAAAATCAACTCACCAGAAGTTTTTATCATTCCATATTGGAGATTGAAGTAAGATGCGTTCTTCCTGCAGGTTTGGATATGATCCTTTAGGGTGCTGTCGTCTGCCTGCCTTCACGCCTAACCTTAACAAGGCCCTAATTTTCCATCCTTGTGACTTGGATTTTCAAGACTTAGGAAGGTTTCAGACTGAAGGGATACGCAATACATGTCAATTTGAATGGGCCAATCAACAGCAACGTTCCACACCGTAGCGACACAAAAGGCCGCACAAACCTAATTTCGACTTGTGAAATCCTCAGGCGACACGGTGTGAAATCTCCCTTATTAGGCCACTTTCATTGTCACCTCGAAGTAGTAGCTCTTGTTGACCACAGAAAAAAAATATCCTCAACCGGTGGGAATGCTCCTCAGTTTTCTTCTCTCTCCTATATTTTCTGTGCTTATTCACTATACAGGCAACACCTTACGATTTGATATACACAGGACATGTACTATGTAGACATTTTAACGAAAAATCGGTTGAAGTCAAGGATGGCTAGGTGGCTCAGTTGGTAGAGCCCTGATTTGGGTCCTGGTAGAGCCTGCAATTTCCGCCTAAAATGTCTACATATGCAACATCTTCCTTTCTCTTCTCGACATTCATACAATTTTCGGCTGTCTCTTTATGGTAGTTAAGTGTTTGAATGTGTTTCGAACCCAGTAGGCTTAAACAAAAGTTGTTGTTTTTTTACCATGAAATTCTCGGACTGCATATACGAAATTTAGTTCTGGCATAACTAAATCATCACTCAAAACTTTGATTTTCAGTTGATCTATACAGCTCATTTCTGTTTTAATAAACCACTCCAATATCCGGTACTGGTGAAATATTCACTTTAGAGAGAGAGAGGCCTTTGTCTCTTCGGCCCTCGAACCGAGCTAGCACTACTCTGAGGCCCCGGATGTTCTGCTGTCGTCAATGTCTTCATTTTCGAATCACTATATCTTATAAAGCAACCAGAGGACGCTGACTGATCACTAATCGACTGTATGAATTGTCTTACCTCTGAAATCTCATTAACGATTCTTTGTACAGATCAACCGAAATATTGAATCCGCGTATTTATATCCTCATTATATTCTAGAACGTTCCGCAGATAAAACGATTCGTTAATATTGCCAGTAGTTGAATCCTTCTCTCATTCAAGAACGTACCCTCTCCCGCCTTCCAGAGATTAGAAATTACAACGAATCGCCCTACGTATGGCGCTACCTTTGTTGTGCAGCTTCCAAATGCTGACAAGTCTCTACATAGTGCTCAAGTGCGCTGCGACAACACCGAAAGCGTAAGAAAAGTTTACGTGCAATATTATCAACAACAGGGTTATAGAACATTCTCCGTCTTGCCTCGATAATTTTCTATCTCCTTAAATCATCGTCACATTATTCAAAAAGCCAAAAACCTAATTTTATCTAGTGTAAAATAGAAAATTTCCTAGGGGGGGGGGGGCTCGAGCAACCTCAACCCCACCTTGGATATGTGCTATTAACAATAACAGGGTTATTGAACATTCTCCGTCTTCTCTCGATAATTATTTCTCCCAAATTATCATCACATTATTCAAGAAGCCAAAATCCTAATTTTATCTAGTGTAAACAGAAAAAATTGCTGAAGGGGGGCTCGAGCCTCCTGATTCCCACCTTGGATACGTGCTATTGACAATAATAAGGTTATAGAACGCTCTCCGTCTTGTCTCGATAATTATTTCTCTCAGATTTATAAATTTATTATCTTTACATTATTCAAGACGCCAAAAATCTAATTTTATCTAGTGTAAATTGAAAAATTTCCTGAGAGGGGGCTCGAGCCACCTCATCATCACCTTGGATACGTGCTATTAACAATAACAGGGGTATAAACATGCTCCGTCTTGATTCGATAATTATATCTCTCCGTACATTATTTTCACATTATTCAAGAAGCCAAAAACCTAATTTTATCTAACGTAAACTGAAAAATTTCCTGGGGAGAGGGTCGAGCCCCCTGTGCCCCATCTTGGATATGTGCTATTATCAATAACAGGGTTACGGAACATTCTCCGTCTTGCCTCGATAATTATTTATTTCCTTTAATTATTGTCACATTATTTTATTTCACACCACAAGAAACCAAAAACCTCATTTTATCTAGTGTAAACCTAAAACTTTCTGGGGGGGCTCGAGCCCCCTAAGCCCCCCCTCTGGATACGTGCCTGCATCAAACAGAAAGTCGCCCATAATCGTTATCAGACAACTGAGGCACTTCAACAAGCTGTTCGCTGTGCGTTTGCATCCATCACGCCAGCCATGTTACGGAGGATTTCACATCGCACCTGGAGGCGAATAATACTGTGCCATGGGGGCCTCCCCCATGGCGCAGTGGTAGCGTCATTGCCTTGTAATCAAGGGGTCCCGGGTTCGATCCCCGGTGGAGGCACAAGTGGTTCGGATCCTACTTTAAACTGTAGGTCCAGTCCCGATTAGCCTTACTGTGCATAAAGTGGACTTAAAACACCAACTCAAACCAATACTGTGCCATGATTTGGTTTGGTTTGATTTAGTTTATTTTACTTCGCGTTTTATGCCTCTTGGCTAATTTGCGAAGATGGGGATGAGTGATGAAATTGATGAATGGACATTCACAAACAACCAAGCCCGACCGGTATTCGAACCCGGGACCCTTTGCGTCGCAGCGCGATGTGCTGACCACTCGGCCACAGGAATACTGTGCCATGAAAATGGCGGTATGCACACAGTTCTCTGGAGTAAGTGGTAGTTATTTGTGTGATTTAATGATATACCATCCTCTCATCATGCACATGCTGTTAAAATAACATTTTGCAGGTTTGTCTACAATTCAAAGGGGGCGGGTAAAGGGACTTTTGGTACACCCTGTAACTACTTCATCTGACGGAAAACGGAAGACAACTTGAAAGAGATTTTCTCTCGCGACCTATTTAAATGTAATTCGAACTATCGGCCGTTACGACGGTTGACTCGGGCGCGTCTTTTGGCAACGGCAATTCTGAGGAAAAACGCTGATTTCCTGATTCTCATACTGTGTCGGCCTAATGCAATGTCAGCGGTTGTTTTCCAACTCCGCTGAAGGTCGCTGTCGTTATGAGCTTTGTTTGAAGAAGCTCTTTTTCAATGCTTCAGCGGGACCCTTTTTATAACATGATTAGCTTATTTATTTATGATGACCGGGTCGTAGATACGACTCACGCCTGCGGCATGATACGTAACTCAACAATGCTCGTACACCTTAGACTTGATGAACCCCCAGATGAAAATGTCTAAGGGGGTCAGGACGAGGGGGTTGGGCAACACCCCGTTGCGAGGCACGACAAATTCATCTACCGGGGAAAACTTAGTTGAGGTGATCCCGAATGATGATAGCAAAATTGGATGGTGCCTCATCCTGCTGGTTCACACTAGGGAGCTTGGTGTTCCCCAGTTCATCGTGCAATGAGCCACAGTTAGTACCTGATGGGATTATGGATACCAGGCGCGGAGCAGTGGCGTATGCTGGTTTTAACTAGTGGGTAATCTCAGACACTTGATTCATCCACCCACTCCTGAAGTCTCCCTGCAAATTTACCTCAACATTCATACAGGATTTACGAATGTATGTGTGAAAAATGTTACCTTATTGTTGCGACCACTGTCGAATAATTGTTGTGATTGCACTTGCAATTAATCTACGTTTAGAATTTCAAACAATAAAATAAGATAATATAATAAATCTATAAGAAAAAACTTGTAACAAAGAATATGAAAGGAATTCGGTAGTGAAATAAAAACCCTCAATATTAATTGAAGTGTAAAATTCAAGTTACCCCAGTACCCAGTTACTCGTGCATTCCTGATTTTTGTTTTTATACACGGAAGTTTGAGTCCAAGACCTGTGGTACAGTACAATAGATTCTACTGGCCTACCTACATTAACTATTTGCAATTTCTCCGGAAAAGATCCCGTTCCAAATATTTTCACACGAAAATATTATATTATATCCATTGCCTTTAACTTTAAACACAGCATTAGCACGAATACTAAACCACTAACAGCTAAACAAATATTAAATTCTCGAATCGCTACAACACGCGTTCAATTCCCTGCGACAATCTTCTATTGTGGTTCATTCTTGCTTGACACAGAATTAAATTCCCTATGGATGCTGAAAAATTCCCTTTCCCAGCTTTATATTCCCTGCGATGCGCGATGTGTTATAAGTTGGAATCATTGCGTTTTTTGTTTATATATTTTACATTCAAACATCTTTTATCATTATGATCATTATTAATCTAGAGAGGGGGAGAAGCAACTTAAATTACCTAATATATGTGTACGTATATATATAATTTATTTCTGATAGCTTTCCCTTTTAAAAATTATTCATTACTGTGAAAGAAATACTCTCACTGGTTTAGAAGGCTACAAAGAAAGTAATCACGCATTTTAAAATACAAAAATGAATAAAAGTAAGCATATAAATAGTTTAATTACTTCATTAATCGATTTATTAAATTGTTATTTGACGTCGCTTTTCTGCCACTTTTGGCTAATCACTACGAGTGATGATATGAAATTGATGAAGGGACATTTACAAAGAGCACCCATGCCCAGCCCGGTATTCGAACCCTGGAGCTCTGACGTCGTAGGGAGCTGTGGCAACCACTCCGCCAGAGAGGTCGGTGTAATTTCTTGAATTTCTAGTTAAAATTTTAATTTATTTAATTACCGCCATCTTCAATATTAAAGCTTTTTTTTTCCTATGACAATATCTGTTGAAATAGCAGATATCAGGAAGACAGAAGCAAATGTAAAATGAGAATTAACATAGAATTGGTTCGCAAATGTTGTTCACATTTCCCTGTTTCTCGAGCACTTTCAGATGTATTTTCTTTACTTTTCTTTTCAGTACGTAATTTGCGAACCCAGAATTCTGTTTCCTGAGAAATTTCCCTGTCGTAAACAACACAGCTCCTACGATACCAAGGAATATAGAGGTATTTTAGGAAGAGCATTCCGAGACACGGAGCTCTCCCATTGGCTAGAAGCCGCAACGAGCTCTGACGTGACCAAGGGGATCTGTCAAGTGGCGAGGCTCGCGTAGCAATGGAAGCTTACGGGAAATATTTTCATTTTTCATTGTCCATATCTTGGTTCTATTAACCATTTGCAGCAGAATAATAAGCAAAACGCAAGGAATAAGACCTATGCAATAATATGAAGAAGTTTACAGCACGCAATTACAATAAATGGCGTTATACAAATCAAACAAAAAGTAATCACGACTATCCTCTTATATCGCCCCTACATTGAAATCTGAAGTTGCATATGAGTAAATAAATACAATTTTACGTATTAAATATTTCGCAACCACACCAATACTTATTATCCTTCACACCTTCAAATTTTCACAGATGTTTGTTATTAATAATTGGTTCATTATAATTTATATATCTAGTATACATAGGATGTCGCTGTCGCTGTTGTTATATGACGTCGCTTTTCTACGTGTTTAGGGTAACCGCAACAATAAAAATGAATGATGAAATGATAAATTTGATGGGAGCGTAGGCTAGATGAGTGTGGCAAGCACTGGTGTACTCAGGGGGGCTTAAGGGGCTGCAGCCCGCCGAAATTCTTAGAAAATAAAAAAAATCATATGAAGACAGTAATGAAGTAAAAAAAACAACTTTAAAATGACCCCCGATAACTATTTTTTTGTTTGAATAACTTTTAAAACGAAGGATTAAAATGGTAATTGGAGCTCGTATTTAATGAAAATAGAACAGCGACAACGGGATATCAGCGAAATTGATTTCCGGCGATACATTCTATGAACCAATCTCATTTTGTTCAGTAAAGGTTAGATTCATGGCACTGAACCCGTGTACAATTTGAATTGAATTAACAATCCTTGAGTGAGGTGGAAATGGGTTTTGGATATTTTCTTTTTGTAGATGTGAAAATCTTTAACTAGTGATGCACACATGCTTTCGCTTACATTAAAGTTTACACTATGGTAAAATTGCAGAAATATTCTACCTAAACTGATTTGTGTTTAAAATACCGTAACATCAAAATATGTTTTTTAGAAATTAATAAATAAATAATAAATGGATAAAATGCAGTGTCGTGGGAAAGCGTAATCCCTTAATAAATTCAAAGAATCTCGTGCCAGCTCGATGGCGAATCTGGTCAACCGAGTGTTCGACTTTGAATCCCATCAGTGAAGTTCCCGACTTGGAGTCACGTCGTGGGCATTGATGTTCTTTGTGCCTGCCCTTTCATCAATTTTATGTGATCAACACTCATCGCCGCGATTAACCAAAAGTGGTAAAAAAGCGACGTCAAATAACAAATACATAAACAATAGGCCTGGCCTCTGTCTTGGTTTAGCAATGTGATTTGTTAATCACTATACGGTGGACGCCGAGGCGGAAATAAATATCAGTAAGAATGATAATTCATTACAACTTACCCTTCCTGGAGACTTATGATTTTGAAGACGATGCTACCCACTGTCATCTTTTTCTCGCTGCACTTGCTTCCATGGACTTGAGTTTCATTACTTTATTCAAATGTCGAATTCTAATAAAAGTTCTTGTTCTGACATACAGGGAAATCATCTTTTCGTTAACTTCAGGAAATTTTGACTGAAGTACTGTCTTTAGAGTGTCCATAACTTTATGTTGCTTGGAAACAGTTGACCCATGGAAGGATGCAAACACAATCTCAAATTGAATAACTTTTTCCATATCCGAACCACTACGTGCCTCCACCGGGTACCGAACCCGGAATCCCTCGATTATAAGGCGATGACGCCACCACTACGCCATCGGGGAGGCCCTCAAAATAGAAATAGATGTGGTGCCAGATTCCTTAAAGCCCCAATTGGTAAACTTTGCAACAGCACAAGAATGTTTACCTTTGTCACGCTTATTCATGGTACACGTAATACGACCTAAAATTACTCGCTTTAATATTCAAGACAAACAGCACAAGCACTTCTGCAAACGAATACCTGATCGCTACTACTGGACCTGCAGATTTTTCTGACATCTGGGAGAAATCTGTGCCTCGAAGTTGGCTTATACCGAACAATGAAAGCCATGTCGCTTTCGGAAACTGGAAGCAATTACTTTCCATTTGAATGTTCCCAACTGCAGGTATGAACCCCCTCGGTGTACGTCAAATCGTCTATCGTATATCCCTTACCTGGAGGAATCGCTAGCGTAACGCTCTATGGACTCAGAAGCGAACTTTGGTTGAGGCATGGGTGTGTATCATTGTGAGTCTTATCTATTTCATCTTTCATTTTATTTCATTGCCCTAGTTTGCTCTATATGTCAAAAAGCGACGTGAAATAATAAGACAGATTGATTGAATTGGCGTTTCAAGTCCAGTTTATGCACATTGAGGCTAATTGGGACTGGACCTACAGTTTAAAGTGGGATCCGAGCCACTATGTGCCTCCACCGGGTATCGAACCTGGGATCCCTTGATTATAAGGCGATGACGCCACCACTACGCCATCGGGAGGCCCTCAAAATAGAAATAGATGAGAACGTTAATTGGTTCAGTAACGATCTCGCTACCCAGCGAAGGTTTAAGGCTCGAGTCCCGCCTGGACATTGTGTCCCTTTGCGGGTGTCCATCTATTTCATCTATTCATTACTCATCCTCGCCTTTCAATTAGGTAAAAGTTACAGGAAAGCAACCCAAAAATAAGAAAAAAAATATTTGCCTCGTAATGACGCAATTTGACAAGGACGCCCGCAAGATGTTTTCACAGGAGAGGCAGCAGTGCTCAAAGAGGGAAAGGTTTTGGAATGTTATCTCTCTAGTTCAGAAAATCCTCTTAAAGAAAATTCCCCCACTAGGATAAATTGCATAAACATCCTCCACCCACTGCATTTTCTCTATGATTTTGCAATATACTCGTACTTATTATGTTATGCAGCAGTAACTTCAATTAATTCTTCTCAACAATAAGTCGCCCCTGCAAAGAAGTTGCTGAAATTCTACTGCTGGAAATTTTTAAAATACAACACTACCTGAATATATGTACAATATATTGACATAATTTGATGCATGTTTCTTCCGTATCAAAAAAAACACTACGTGTTAAATAAAAATTAAATAAGAAGGATACTGTTATAGACATTCGTATTATTGAAACTGATGGCAATATTTGCATTCATACGGCTTAGAAGTTTATTATTGCGTAACTGTAACTTCATAATAATAATAGTTTTACTCACACACACACAACACCGAAATTTTGGAGCTTCCCGTGGATGCAACTCGACAGGACCCAAAGACTACAAAAAAGCCTAAATATAGGGTCGTTACACACACAATATATATATATATATATATATATATATATATATATATATATATATATATATATCCTGAGTGCCCAATTGTATTAATTTCCACGTAATACACCCTGGACTGCATTTTACATACTCGTGACTAGCGAGGCTCTGGCGTCTGAACTCGTGGCCATTATAATCCTTGGTGGGGCTCGTATTGTGTTGTCCTTACATGTTTATGATTGTCCCTTCATCCGCCTCATCTTATCACGATTCATCCTCATCTTCGCGATTAGCCAGAAGTAGCAGAAAAACGAAATAATAATAAATCAATATGTATGTATGTGTCGTTCATTTAAATACGAATTTCTACTGGGTTGGTCGCTACTATGAGGATGAATGATGAACTAATGAGTGGAGAATGAGACAAGCATTGCTTTTTGCCTTACTATGGTTCAAACTAGGGCCTCTGGCTTCCTAAAGCGTTATGCTGTCATGGAGACCCGTTATATACATGTAGAGGAACTTACTTAATCCTTTCCGTTCAATCTTACTCTCTCGATCCTGTTGCAGTTATGTCCATGCTATAATTAATTAAGTTAGTAAATTATTTGCATGAAAATAAGCGCACGAGACTCTAATCCCACCCCCCTCCAGCACACACAGGCATTTAAAATTGTTTCACTTTACGATTTTTCGGGTGTTCTATCTATTGTGCTCGTCTCAAGATGAGACTCTCATCTAATAATCATTTAACTTCATTGCTGTGTCTCGTAATCAAGGGGTCCCGGGGTCGATACCCGGTGAAGGCACATGGTGGTTCGGATTCCACTTTAACCTGTAGGTCCAGTCCCGATTAGCCTTACTGTGCATAAAGTGGACTTAAAACACCAAATCAACCAAGAAACTAACCAACCAACTTTATTGCTGCGTGTAGAAGTGTAGACAAATAGTGTTAAAGAACCAAAGACATGGATTCCCTTTTAGCTGAATTCAGCATGAATTTGTTCGTTTGCCATCTTCAGTTAACTTGAGAAGGTACGGGAAAGCAGTGAAGAAGAACTACATGTTATAAACATTGCTTCCCAAGAGTTATAATCGCCTCTATGAGGCGATAAACTTGTATGATTTTACATGTTATTAAGCGGCCCGCAGCTGAGGGATCCCCTTTTTGACGTCACTCTAGCAGAAGACCTTCACGTGCCGCCGTAGCGCGGGAAGCCGGAATAGCACCCCCTGCTACGATACAAAGGCCACCGGGGAAGAATGGCAGAAGAGGGTGCCAGCCGAGGGAACGGCAAAGGCTCTGGGGTGGAGAGTGCGACCGATGGACTCTCTCCAGAAGGAGCTTACCCTTGCCACGGAATAACCGCGCCTGAGAAGCAGTGTTTCCTTCCCCTCCCGTCAAGGGATTTAAAGGGAGCCGGTGGAATCTCACCCTGACGTCACCAGATTCCACCAGCTGGAGAAAGTGGCTGAAAGCCTCTCGGACATTCAGCGGCAAACGTTTGAAAAACATTCGCGCGCTGGAAGTAAAGAAATATGCGAATCAAAGATTGGTTCGGAAGAATATTTGGAAGAAATAAAAAAAAAAACTTTTTTTAAAAATTATAGTCGGGTCATCTCCGATTACCTAGGTGACCCAGAGTATACGCCGCTGGCGCGGAGCGTCCATGTAAGCCATGTAAGCCGGGCTTACAGTTTAATACATCCAGTAAAATGTATGTAATTATGTGGCAAAATTCGTAAACAAGTTAAAAGTTCAACTTGGGTCGACACCAGTGTTCAAGATCCTGTTTGTTAGATTGCAACACTTCAGCACTAGGCGGCACAGCACATGGGAACTCCCGCCTTCTGCCTGTGGGAATCTGTAAGCCTTCTGAATTTTGCCTTACAAGTTGCTGACCGCGAGCGAGCAGTGCCTACCCTCCTTCTCTCTGCCTACCCTATCTGCGTGGAGAAGAGCGGGCCAGAACCCTAGGTCTGTAAGCCTTCGGTTACTTCGGTCAGAGGCTTACAGCATCGTTGCAAACCTCATGTTTAGAAAAAGTGTTGTTCAGGGACGTCCGCAGTATTTTTTCCAAAGGGTGGGGGTAAACTAGGCATTTTACCCCTTAATAGAGTTGCCTCCTCAAAAGATACTAATTCAATTTGAAGTTTAACATTTTTCTGCAATGGCCTTACAATAATTAACATAATTTGCTGTGACTGAAATGAAATTATATGTGTGAAATATATAATTTTATGGTTGACATTCATTTTCCAGGAAGGGCCTCCCCTCCTTACCCTTACCGAACATCGATGGTGTCGTTTATACTCTGAAATTATGCTACATGCTACTATATTGTTCTAGGCTCTATATATTATTAATATTAATTTATAAAGAAAACAATAATTTATTATTTTCCTAAGATTAGTTTCAAGTTCAATATATGCATCTATTTTAGAGTTTTAAAATTGCATTATTAATTAGCTACATGCTATAGTTAAGTAAAATATGGAATTTTTTCCGTATAATATAAATTAGAATGGTTCAACCAACGGGATGGGTTCGACGTTAACGTGAAATGATTGAGAAAATTCAACCCCTACGAACAGCGGCCCTCTTGTTTTATTATATCTCCAACTGTCCAACGACTTCTTAAACTTGTGCGAGATTTAGCAGCATTATGCTTGGGTGGCATCACTGGCTAACCGTGAATACGGTCCAGCGAGACACCGATTGCCCCGCAAGAGGAGGGAGCCACAGCATTGTCGGGTTTTAGCCAGGAAACAGTGGAAACTGGCCAGATGTGCATTCTGTAGTAAAGCGATCTTGATATTGCTGGCGTTTTAGCAACTCACATTGTTCAAGACCACACTTGACAAAGACCAATAAGCACATCCCCCTGAAGGAAAGATCAGAAAGCTAGCTAGCAACCACCGCACCACCTCCCCTCCTCACTTCAAGAACTGTATGCAGTGCACTCAGTCAAAGAGTAGCAGACGACTTTCTAAGTCTCTATCGTAACTGCAGCATGTGGCAACTATGTATGAAGAGGTGGTTGCAAAGGAAATTTGAGACGGTGGTGTTTCAAGGAGGTTTTTTTTCTACAGGAAAAGGGAATTTTGAAGCAAAGAAATTAACAGGAATGGGAAAAAGAGAAACGCCTAAAATGAGCAAAAAACGAGAAAATGATAAAATATTATAATATATACATTAATGTGCTTAACGCTTGTTTTTGCTTGTAGGATTAGTATATACATAGGAAATATTAAGATCTCTGTTTTTAATTTGAACTCTGCTTGTAGTAATTGAGCTAAATAGTGCAAAAAGTTGTTTTTTTAAGTTAAATGTTTGATGAAAACTTAAGATTGAACCAGTTTTACAAATTATCATATCAAATGTGAACGAAATATCATTCATTAATTACATAGTCCGTAATTTAAACACTCTCCGAAAATGCACGGAAAGCTTATTTATGGTCTGTCTCTCTTTTACACTCCCCATATAAATCACTTACATCTCCTTTGATAGAAATGTTTGGATAAACTTCTACAATTAGTGAGCATTTATTTTATATTTTATTTTTGAATTTATTTTCTCTTTCTCTCTTTACGAATTATAGGGAATTTTAAGGCCAGAGATGGAATTTATTTATTTCCAAAAGGGATATTTCACTCTGACTCCGGAATATCACTGCTTTGGGCCGTGGCTGCTTTTGGGTTTGGTTTGTTTCCCCTTTCTTGTTGTGTGCATCGTTAACTTCTCGTGTTTTTATTTTATTTAATTTTTTTTTTATTTTGCGAATTCCATCTATTGAAAAGTGGGCGGTGTGGTGCAGTTGTCCCTGTACTGTGGTGTGATACGAAGTGCATTATGGAAGAAAACGAGTGTGATTGTGTGGTGGAGAACTTGTTGAAGACGCCGTTTTCCAGCAAGGATTTTGCTGCCAAGAAGAAACTTGTGGATGTAGGTAGGCCCACTCCTTCTCTAGCAGGCATGGTAACGGAAACAAAAAATAATGTGCGCCGGTTTTGTGACTCATGGTACGAAGCTGATACTTGGTTATGTCGTTGTAAAAAGTATTCAGCACTTTTCTGTTGGCCCTGCCTTCTCTTTTCAACAGAAAAAAACTGCTTGGACAACAAAAGGTGTCGGCGACGCTAATAATGATCATTTATTAAAGAAAAGACATGAGATCTCCGTAGCACACGTAGCAAAGATTGCGTTGTTGAAATTTGGAACTACGCGAATTAAAGATTGTTTAAACCTTGCCTTTAAATTAAACCGAGAGAAACACAACGAAAAAGTCAAAGCAAATAGATACATCGTTGGTTGTTTAATCGACACTGCTTGTTTTTTGGCGGAACAAGAGCTCCCTTTCAGAGGTCATTTGGAGGGTTCAGATTCAAACAATAGAGGTAATTACGTAGAAATGCTTCATTATAGGGTAAGCTATGATGAAAAACTACGTCATCATTTGGAATCATCTACAGTTTTTGCTGGCACTTCTCACGATATCCGAAATGAGTTGATTGATGCAATTGCAACTTTGATGATGAACAAAATAAAAAGTGAAGTGAAAGAAGCATTATTTGTGTCTGTCATCGAAGATGAAACAGTAGACGCCTCTCAGAAATCTCAACTTTCATCGGTGCTACGTTATGTAACTTCAAATGGTAACGTAGAGGAGCGGTTCATAGGTTTTAAGGATGTCAGTGGGGATCGCACGGCTGCTGCTCTGGCAGACCATGTTCTTGGTGTAATAAATGACTTCCAGTGTGGCGAGAAATTAGTCGCTCAAACCTATGATGCAGCAGCTGTCATGGCTGGAGAACACAATGGTTTGCAAAAGTTGATAAGAGACAGGTATGAAACAGCGCTGTTTGTCCATTGCTATGCTCACAAGTTAAACTTAGTTCTCAAACAATCTGTGGAGGGCATCAAAGAATGTAAAGTATTTTTTGAAACTTCGTCGGCTTTTGCAGCATTCTTTTCTAAATCTTCAAAGAGGAAAGCAGCGCTGGACAAAATGGTAAGCAGACGTCTGCCATCAGTTGCTCCTACTCGATGGCTCTATGCAGAGAGATTGGTTGAAGTTGTTTCCCAGTTGAAAACAGATCTAATTAATTTCTTTGAATCAGTGATGCAGAACCAAGAGCAGTGGGATGGAGAAACGCGTCTCTCTTCTCGTGGATATTTTGCTACTCTCCATGATTTTGATTTCAATTTTATGTTAATTGTATTTTCGGCCATTCTTCCACCAGCTAAAATACTTTTCGAAATTTTGCAAACCAGAGTGAATGACATCGGCTACTGTACTCGAAAAGTACAAGAATATCAAAGTTTCTTGAGTACTAAGAGGGAAGACTTTGAAAAAGTGTGGTCCGAAAGCGACAGTGCCAGGTTGGGAGAAGAACACTTAAAGGTGCCAAGCAAAAGACAGAGAATTGTTCTCATCAGTAATGAGAGGAAAGCTTCTTATCGAAGACTTAACTATGAAATTATTGACACAATGAAAGTCCAATTAGCCAACAGATTCTCCGATATCCAGAAACTAGAATTGCTCTCCTTGCTAGATTTTGATAATTTTCAAAATTATTCTCTGAAATTTCCAATAAATGCTTACGAATCATTATTGAAATCATATGGACGATTTTTTGATCCTTTAATTTTGAAAACCAAACTTACTGCTATTTATTCGTCGCAGGAGTTTTTGAAACCTTCAGTGTTAGACCTCCATAAATATTTAATTTCAACAAACCTGTGCAATGCTCTTCCGGAAACAACAAAGCTTTCTGCCTTAATTTTAACCATACCTGCAACTAGTGCATCTGTTGAAAGAACATTCTCTGCCTTGAAGAGGATACACACCTACATGCGCAGCACACAGACCCAGGAGAGACTTACTAAACTATCGCTGATGGCAATAGAGAGAACTCTCTTGAAGGATTTAAAGAAGAGCCCTACCTTCCATGATGCTGTGATTGACATCTTTGCCGAAAAAAATCGCCGCCTGGATTTGAACTACAAGTTGTAATGGAACAGTAGCATGTAAGAGGTATGTTTATTTTAAATTCATTTAGATAAGAGGTTCTGAATCGAACTATTTTCGTTCTATATTTTATCTAACTTTGCGTATTTTTTATTGTTAGGTTACTCATAGTGATAGGAATAAGACTGACGTAATTATTAGTTCTCCTCTCAATGTATTCGATACCTGGTGGAGGCACATAGTGGATCGGATCCCACTTTAAACTGTAGGTCCAATCCCGATTAGCCTTAATGTGCATCAAGTTGACTTAAAACACCAAATCAACCAACCAAATCAACCAACCATTCCTCTCAATGTAGAAGAACACAGCCTAGCAATGAAAACACCACGCTCATGGATGTTTCCAGAACTTTTAATCTGGTGTAGTGTCACTTTGTTTTTAAGGGGTGTAAGGTTAAATTTAGTGCAAAAATTAGGCTTTTCTGAACAATTCTAGGGAACTAAAAAAAAATGGAAAGGGGGGGGGGGGTGTCAATATGCCAGCCCCAAAATAAGCACAACGGGAAATAGCCTTCATCATGCTAGGCTTACACTGTTGGAAAGCTCACGCTCCGCCACTGATGGATACTGATTCTCCTGGTCTATGCGATGGTGCTACGTGTGATCGCGTCCTGTACACTTTGCACAATTTGTGATGTTATGGCTGACCTATCAGAACGTTCCTCATCCATAGCATTACCACAAACAACGGCTGTTCTTTCTTATATGGTTAGCAATGCTTCACATAACATGCAAAATAAATTAATTTTGTCACGATATAAATAAAATGCATGAGAGACTTTATAATCACCCTGTACCTATATTTTCGGTTTTAATGACGAAATATATTATTTTAGAAATACTTTTAAGCATTTCTGTCGACAAACACGTTTATTGTAGGTATGTGTTTATTTAATACCTACATAATTACATCAAAATAACAATAATCTCTTTTCAAGAAATATAGCCACACGCATAATGATTCTTATCCCAACTTGAAACTATCGGTCCAGTCCAAATTAGCTTTTCTGTGCATAAAATGAACTTAAAATAAATTCAAACAAACAAATAACCACGCTTATACGCAGTCCGTCCAGTAGGAAAGGTGACTGATTTTTTTTGCCACGGAACCACCAGTGCCATCTATGGAGAAGTATATGTACTACGTAGCGACACATTTCGACTTTCTTCCGGCAAAGTTGCAAAGCACTAGCGTCGACGGTCGACGCATACGGATCTTGTGACTGACGGTACCTGCTCAGTGGCGCAGGAACGGGGGGGGGGGGGTACAGGGGTACATTGTACCCCCGCACATTTTTGAAGGGGGGTACTGTACCCCCCTAAATCCGTAAATCCAGTTGTACCCCCTGTACCCCCCTTTGGTAATTTGAAAGCAGACGGAAGGTGCTACTGTTAAAATTACCTATTATCAATTCGCCCAATAAAAAAATGTATTATTGTTTATAAATTTTAAGCATTATAGTCCTTACCACAGAAATTCAAAACATTTAATTGTAAACTTATTATACTACATTGTGCTTGCTACTAGTTAGTTCATTGACCTTGTTCTTGGAAACCTCTTTAAGGAGATGAAAATTGTTTAAAATGTGTGTGGAACGATGGAATCAGATTGACTCTCAGACAATTACGCTGCAGACGATTGCTGCTTTGCGTAAGGGGGGGGGTACACATTTCTAAAGCAGTGGTCGGGTCGATTCGAAGATAAGATACAAATCTTCATCAGAAGAGTATATGACTGACCCCATTTTCCTTTGAATATTTATAATGGAATTTTCCGAAACGGAACACTTACACGAAAGAGACGAGACATGACAGACCAACTTGAAGGGGGGTACAATCCACTCCTGTACCTCACCCATATTTTTCATAAATTTGTAAGAGGGTGTTGGGAAAACTATACTTAAACCTATATATTAAGTTATATACTTTTAAAAAAATAGAGTACCGATTAGCCTATCTGAGAATGAGGTGAATTTGGAGTACGTTTTCATAACTTCAGAGTGGAAACCGAAAGAAAAATAAGCACAAACAAGAACGAGAAGGACCTCACCACACAGGAGACGAGATGAGGCTGTGATAATTCTCGACTCATCGCATCGCGATATCATTCCTACGTGAAATTAAATCTTTCCTAGACATTTAAACAGGGTGCAATTTGCGATTTTATCAGGGGGGACTATTTTTCACCTATGTATTAGGTATACTTATAATTGAGTAGTATAAAAGTATATAGGATAAGGACAGAATTTTTCAGAAAGGAAGAGCCCCTCTCATGCAGATTTGGCCATACTTAAAACTTGCTCAACATGCCCATATGAGTTTTTTGCTCTAGTGTGGAACTCTGCCTAACCCAAGGATTTTGGAAAAATTCCCGAAGGGGATTTTTCAGAAAAGAAGAGCTCTTCTCATGCAGATTTGCTACACTTAAAACTTGCTCAACATGTTCATATGAGTTTTTTGCTCTAGTGTAGCACCCTGCCTAACCCAAGGATTTTGTAAAAATGCCCTCGGGAATTTTTCAGAAAAGAAGAGCTCCCCTCAGATTGATTTGATGCACTTACAAAAGTTGCATCAGCCAGATTTTTGTCCATAAACTTGTCAAAAATTGATATTTTTTTTTGGCTACACCTGAAATTAAGCAAAACACCCACACACACACATATATACCCACACATATCCCCCCCTCACACACACACACATACACACACATATACACCCATACACACACACATGTAATGCAAGAGCTCTTGCATCATGCTGTGCAACAAATTATTATTCAGCAACAAATTATGATGCAAGAGCTATTGCATCATGCTGTGCAACAAATTATTATCCAATGCAACAAATTATTAGCCATGTATTGTTTTTTAATTGCTTAATTATGATATAATATGATGATGTGTTATATTTTGATTGGTTTATTTGTTTCAGAAGTTTTAATTTGTGCTTAGGGTATATAAAGAGATTTTGTATTGCATCAGCCAGTATTGTGAGAGTGGCTGAGGGGAGCAGATGTGTTGTTACAGTCCTTCTCATACTTACAGGCCTGTTTGTTTTAATTTATATTTCTGGTATATTGAACAATATTTTGCCTGACATCCAGCTTGTTTATTGTAATCCACTCATATTTAGGGTCAGGCTTATATCTCTCCCAGCCTGTTATACAAAAAATCAATACATAACAAGGCTATTCTAGACATGCATGTCCGTGCAGGTATTTGCGGAGGGTCAGTTTAGATCAATATTTCTACTTGTGGGCTATTGGCCTTACAACTTGTCATAAGATAGGCATAGAGTTTTGATTTAAAACCCAAAAAATTATATAATAAAACCGAGGATAAAAATTAATAATAATATTAATAATATTAATATTAAGTATATACACTAAATATACAAATCACACAGCTGAACCTAACTGATATTTTTATTAAGTATAAAGTTTTGAATTGAAGCCCAGAAAATCTTATATAATAAACAACAAGAAAAATGCCAAAACAAAAATATTGTGACCAATGCAATAAAAATATATTTAGCTCTAATTGGGCCAGACACCAAAAGATTTGTAACCCAGACAAATGCAGAACTCCCACAAAAATTTGCCCCAAATGCCATAGAAAATATAACATGCAATACTTCACATATACACATAAAGGTATTTGCTCTGCACAGTCATCAACATTGCCCCCACAACCATCTACATCTGGTCTGAAAAGGAAGCATGAAACACCTGTTAATGCTTCACCTGCAAAGCAGCCACGCTATGAACCTATCCATAGCAGTTTTAACGGCCAATTAAGAGATTATCGGTTTGTATCAGAGCCAAGATGTGGCATTGAGAATTTTTTGAACAGTATAAATTCTGATCTGCAGGCAATTCTAAATGCACAAAATGGCTCTTATAAGCTATCCCTCAAATTGTTTACACAATATAAGAAGCCAAATGGCACAAAATTTACACAGCCCCACATAACAGAAACTGTACCTGTATACTCAAATACAAATTCAGACAAAATAATAAGCAGGTTGATGGAACAATTGAATATTAAACACTCTGAATTTGCAGCAAAAGAGTCTGGATGGAGCCTATGCGGTTCTCCACACAAGTTATATGTTAATATTTCTGAATTCAACCCATTACAAGGTTCCACTTATGTGCCATTACCTGCCAATATCAAAAACAAAACAGCCGTGGTTAATATAAAAAATAATGACCAGAAATGCTTTTTGTGGTGTATTTTAGCTGCTTTGTATCCAGTTTCAAGGAATCCTGAGAGAATAACTTATTATAAGCAACATGAACACAATTTCGATGAGGCAATGGAGGGTTTAGAATATCCAATGTCTGTTCAGAATATTGATAAATTTGAAAAAAGGGCCAAGCATATCAATGGCAAACAATTATCTATTAATGTATTTATTTGTTCCACTGGCCATGGCAATTGCTTGATAGAACCTCTCAGAATCAGTATAATTGATGATGAATCTGCTATTCCGATTGATTTGCTCTTAATTGAAGGGGATGACACAAATCATTACACTCTGATACATAATCTTGAAGCTTTGGTGAGAACACAACTAGACAAATCCAATACAATATTTAAGTTGTTTAAGTGTATTTGATGGTAAAAAAATAATAAAAGGGGTTTGTAAAGTGAATGCAGAAATTGCCAAAAACAAGTTAATTGAGCATCTAAAATACTGTAAAAACCATAAACCTGTTCATATGGTGATGCCAATGCCAAGTGAAAATTGCAAATTCAAAAAGTTTGAAGCCTTGTTGGAACACCCAGCATATATTGTCTGTGATTTTGAATCAAACCTCAAACCTCTTGCATTCTGCAATCCAGATCCTGAAGAATCTTCAATTACACCATACCAGCTACATGAACCTTCCAGTTTTTGTTATATAGTTATACGGGATGGTGTAGCTAGTGAGCCACACTTATACATGGGACCAAATGCCATCAAAGAATTTGCAGATAGAATAGAAAATGAGTGCCGTGACATAGCATCTAATATTTTATTAAAATCAAAGCCTATGTTGCCTTTAACAGAGAAACAGATTGAAGATTTCAACAATGCAGAAAAATGCCCGGTATGTGATTCTGAATTTTCAGATACAAATATCAAGGTGAAACACCATTCTCATACAGATGGTAAATTCAAAATGGCCCTGTGTAATAGCTGTAATATTAAGATCAAGAGACCAAGATTTGTCCCCATATTTTGCCATGGAGCATCCAATTATGATTTTCATCATCTGATCAGGTACGAGGGGTTTGACAAGCAGAATTTAAATATTTTAGCTGAAAATGATGAGAAATATATATCTATTAGCAAAATAATTAAAGTTAATAGTGTTCCTATTCACATAAGATTTCTTGATTCTTACAGAATTTTATCGGCTAGCCTGGCTACACTGGCCACTCAATTATCTGATGATCAATTCAAAATCACAAGTGCTTTGTTTCCAAATCAGGACCTGAAATTAATTAGGCGGAAGGGTGTATATCCATATGACTATGTTACAGATTTTTCTAAATTTGATGAGTGTTCCCTGCCACCACAAGAAGAGTTTTACAGCAAAATCAGAGGATCTGGAATCACTGATGAAGATTATCACCATGCCCAATTGATGTGGAACAATTTAAAATGCAAGACATTTGGTGATTATCACATGGCATATTTAAAACTTGATGTGACCCTCTTAGCTGATATATTGCAGGCATTCAGAAAATCTTCCATGCAAAATTATAAACTAGATCCAATATATTTTTTCAGTGCCCCGGGCCTAGCATGGTCCGCAATGTTTTTTAACACCAAAAAGCCATTGGATCTGATCCAAGATCAAGATACGTATCTGTTTATGGAGAAATGTATAAGAGGAGGGATGGTGCAATGTTCCCAGAGATATGCCAGAGCAAATAACAAATATATTCCCGATTATGATCCAGCACGGCCATCAAATTATATAGTGTATGTAGATGCAAACAGCCTCTATGGTTATGCCATGATGCAAAAACTGCCATATGCAGGGCTTGAATGGGTTGAAGATTTCAATATTGAAGATCTTCAGGACTTTGATGACAGTAATTATGGCCTATTCTTAGAAGTTGATCTGACAATTCCTGATGATTTGCACAATAAATTTTCTGATCTGCCCCCAATTCCCGAGGTTCAGTGCTCACCTGGCTCTAAACAGAAGAAGCTCATGATAACTCTGGAGCCAAAACAGGGCTATGTCATATATTACAAAAACCTCCAGTTCCTGATGAATCATGGTGTTCAAGTGACCAAAATTGGAAAAGTTTTGAGGTTCAGGCACTCAGAATGGTTGAAACCATACATTGATACAAACACAGAGCTTCGAACATCTGCAAAAAGCCAATTTGATAAGGGCTTGTTTAAATTGATGGTCAATTCTGTATATGGCAAAACTATTGAAAATGTCAGAAAACATACCGATGTTAAAATAATTACTGACCCCAGCCTGAGCAAAAAATTGGTTGCAAAGCCTAATTTCAATTACAGAAGAATTTATGATGAAAATATGGCACTTTTCAACATGAAAAAAACAAAGATTAAGTTTGATAAACCTATTTATGTAGGGGCTGTGATATTGGAATTGGCCAAATTACATATGTTAACATTGTATTATGATGTGTTGAAACCTTTTTATGGTGATAATATAAAATTGATGTACATGGACACGGATAGTTTTATTCTTGATATTAAAACAGAAGATGTTTATCAAGATATAACACAGCCTGAATTGTTTAAATATTTTGATACCAGTGAACATACAAAGATTCAACTCCACAACAAAAAGGTGCCTGGCAAGTTAAAAGATGAGACACTTGGTGATGTTATTGTGGAATTTGCTGGGTTAAGTGCCAAGATGTACAGTTTTGAAACATGTAGTGGCGCTATTGCCAAAAAGGCCAAGGGTATTGGCAAAGTAACTGTTGAAAAAGAGCTCCAATTTGAAGATTATAAAAATTGCCTCAAATCCCAGAATTTAATCAAAACATCAGAATCCAGAATTCAGAGTGTGGATCACTTATTGACTAGCAATATTGTAAGAAAAGTGGCCCTGGACCCACATGATGATAAGAGATGCATTTTGTCATGTGGCATACATACTCTACCATGGGGGCATTGTGATTTGAAAAGTGGCAATCAATGCCCAATTACAGAGCATGATTTGAAATAAATAAACATGCCTATGAACTTATTTGGGTTCAAGAAACAAGGTATTATGGACCTGCCAACACCACAAGCCTCTCCTGATATAATATCTAAACTGAGTGGTTTCTTAATTATTCATCTGAACAGCATACTTACAGATGTTGATGATGAAACCGGCAAAATATTGTACATATTTAACAATAATTTAAATCATTACCAATTACCTGTAGGTGGTCAATTGCAATTTATTACAACCCCTGAGGGTGATGTCAAGATTTCAGTAGGGAGAAATATTTATAGAATTAAGCACTCAAACATGATTTCTGGCACTGTATATACTGTTTCTGCTGGTGACTGCTTATATATTGAGGTCCCTGGGTCATATGACAAGCTTATACCCTTTTTTATAGAATTAAGAATCAGATATTCAATAATAAATAACCACTAAAACAAAATGCCTAATGATATATTTGGCCATACAAGACATGAAGATCACAGTGATGAGATTCTGATGCTTGATGTCAGAGTCAAGAAATTGAGAAGTGATTTACAAGCTTTACAAACTACACTCAATGCCAGTCTTCAATTAGAAATTACAAATTTACAATCACAATGCATGGACCCTCTTCTTAAAATTGACTCAGAACTCAAATTATTGCTTCAGAAATATACTGATTTGGCCACATTAGATAATTTTCAAAGTTTAGAAGAAGCTGTAGCAGCTCTTCAAGCCAAATTTAAGAGCCAGGCCACCAACTCTGAGCAATTGAAACAACAATTGGAAGAGCAGATAAATAATGTCCAGGCACAGCTCCAAACAATTGTCAAAAGCATAAAATCACAAGAAGATTTTGATCTAGTGATTTCCACTCTAAAAGAACAGATTCAATCACTCCAAATACCTAATCTGGACCCCTTGAACAATGCCATAGCCGAGGTTAAAGAAAAAATTGAGACACTTGAAAATTTTATGAACAACTTGCCATCTTCTGATGCTTTGAGTGCAATAACTCGGAGTGTTGCAAATATCAAGCTGCAACTTGAAACATATGAAGATTTTGGAAATATTCAAAGTACCATAACCCATCTTGAGGGTACAATAGCAGCAGTGCAAAGTGATTTGACAAATATACAAGAATCTCTAGAATCCCGCCTGCCTGGTATTGTAGACACACTTGTCAGTGTCCAGGAACAGATCACAAAGCTTGAAAACCTCAACACCGAATCTGAGCTATCTCATTTTCATCACTTGATCGATGATATCCAAACAAAGCTTGAAATTTTACAACAATCAACACCCTCTCAGGCAGATATAGCCCTGCTCCAAAATGCTATGCAAAATGTGGCTGATGCTTCTGAATTAAATAATGTGAAATTGGCACTTGAATCTTTGCAAAATACTGTGTCAAATCTGCCTACATCACAGGAACTTAAAAATATAAAGAGGGCAGTGAATCGCATATTGAAATCAGAAGATATCAAGAATATCCAGACAGAGATCAAACAACTCACTCAGACAGTGGCCACTCTACCAACCAATCAACATATTAATGAACTGCATGCCCTGTTTGAGGATATCAGAAGACAGGTCCATGATCTTACTGCTCAAAATTCAAAATTGGCAGTTATTGAAAATTTGCAACAAATTGTAGCTAATATCAAGCAACAGCTAGGGACCATGGAATCCAATCAAGCAAATGCTTTGTCTGTTTTTGCCACCCAGCTTCAAGAGATTGTGCAACAATACAAGAAACTTGTTGTGGACATAAAAATAAAGCCAGGCCATGATGATGTTGTTAGAACCATCAATGAGCACCTTGAATCTGTAACAAGCAGATTGCTTACAGCAGAAAAAAAAATAACAGGCATAATCGAGAATCCAAAACATACAGTAATTCTTGAATTGTACAGCATCCCCAACAAAGAATATGATTCACCATTTACACCAGGTGGCAAAATATATATGCTTTCCCCTGCACAATTTTATTACCAGTTTTTTGTTGGGGGCACATTGAGACCAATCAAGATCAAATATTGGCTTCAACCACAGGCACTCCACTACCCCACCTTATCAATAACAAATGCTGATAACAAAGCAAAAATCACCAGTGTAGAATTAGAGGATTTTACAGATCCCAATACATTAGAAACAGCCTATGCTGAAGATGATGGCTCTCTGGAATTTAAAATACAAATAGGGGACAAATTATATTTAGAAAATCCTGTAGTATCAGCTGCTGAACACCCCATAGTTGCAATATTCTTGTTTTCATATTATGTCTAGAGAAATTATTGTTGATGAATTACACAGACAGGCCAGACATAATTTTAAGAGACTGCCAGTAGTCACAAAAGGCATAGATGATTTATGGCAGAGCGACTTGATTGAGATGGCAAGTGGACAGCTGAAAAACTTAGACAAAATCAACAAGAGCTACAAGTATCTACTTACTGTAATAGACACATTTTCAAAATTTGCCTGGGCTGTGCCACTCAAATCCAAGACTGGAACATGTGTTACAGAAGCCATCAGAACAATCATCAATCAGAGTGGAAGATCACCGCGCTATTTGCAAACAGATAATGGCAAAGAATTTTATAATTCAGTGTTTCAACAATTTATTAAAAGCCAGTCAATACAACATTATTCGAGTTACAGTGATCTCAAGGCCTCAATTGTAGAGAGATTCAACAGAACCCTAAAAAATCTTATGTATAAACAATTTACACTTCAAGGTAATTATAAATGGATTAATATTCTTCCAGAACTTCTACATAAATATAACAACTCGGTCCATTCCACAATCAACATGAAACCCTCTGAAGTAACTTCATCTGATGAGCAAAAATTGATCAGGACTGTTTATTATCCTAGATACCAGCCAACAACAAGAAAGGCCAAATACAGGGTGGGTGATCAAGTAAGAATCAGCAAATATAAGCACTTATTCAAAAGAGACTTTACAAGAAACTGGAGCACTGAATTATTTACAGTGGTTCAAATTAAACCTGGGACCCTTAACACATATATAATAAAAGACCACCGAGGAGAAATTCTCAAAGGCAGATTCTATGAAGAAGAACTCAGCAAAACTAAACAGCCTGACACATATCTCATAGAAAAAATCATCCGCAGAAAAGGCAACAAGATACTTGTCAAATGGCTAGGACTTCCAGAACACAGCTGGATCGATGCACACAAAATAATAATATGAGCACCTGGGATGTTATAAAAAGGCTGCCAGAACCTGAACAACAGAATAAGAGAAATGGCAACTTGCTGCCTGATAATATTAGGTGTCTTATTGTTGGGCCATCTGCTTGTGGTAAAACTACACTAATGGTTGATAATTTTTTATTGGCACCCAACTGGTTAGATTGGAAAAACAGGCACTTGTATGTCTTTTCTAAGAGCTTGGAACAATTAAAATATCAGCAGCTGATGAAGCTATATGATGGATTGGATATTGCCACTTTTGAACCAGATGTTAAGCCACTCCATGAATGTCTCGATAATTCTGTTGTTGTGTTTGATGACATTATACTGGATAATCAAAACAAGGTTAGAAATTTTTTTACACAGGGCCGGCACAAAAACATTGATTGCTTCTACCTGGCACAGACTTTTTCAAAAATACCGAAGCAGCTGATCCGAGACAACAGCAATTTTATATGTGTGTTTCATCAAGACCATACCAACCTCAAACACATACATGATGAATATGTAGGTGGGGACTTGAGCTACAATGATTTTTCTAAGTTTTGCAGCAGGTGCTGGAACCAGGACAGTTATGGGTTTGTCACAATTGATATGACAAGAACACCCAATAGTGGCAAATACAGAAATAAAATCAACAATTTTCTAGACATTGAAACATATATAAATAACCATGAAAAGGCCAATCATTGATGATCTTAAATTAAGAGATTATCTTGTAAAAAGATTTAAGGGATGGAAATCACAGAACCGAGGAATTTATGAACAACAGAAACAAACAGAACAGCCTATCATTGATGCTATTAGTGAATTAGGTAAAAATATCAAAACTGTTACAGAGCAAAATCAAAATTTGATCACAGAGCTTGTACCTGTAGCTGCCAGGAACATATTAGATTATCCAATCACCCCACTTTCCAGCATTCATACACCTAGTCCTATTGCTCCTCGAAGAATTGAAGCTACACAGGATCCTATTGAATTGGGTCTTCTTGCTCAAAAATATTTAAGCACACCTAAAGACAACAAAGATGAGGTTTTTGGCTTATATGCTGACACAGAGCGTGATGGTAGCATCATACATAGAATTGGCAATTTCAGAGTAACATTTATGGGGGATGATCTGATTGTTTATTCAGAATCTCGTCTCGGAGAAAAAGGTGCTTTTGTTAAGTACCCCGGCACACCTGGATTGTGGGAACTGATGACTAGGAAAAGGCCTGGCAGCTATACAGATCAAGATTATGACCATTACAAAGAAATATTAATAAAATCAGATGCTCTATACCAGAACAATGATCCCACACAAAAAAGAGTCAAGTCTAGCAGTGGAGCAAAATACAATAATTTAATCAAGCCCATATGGTCACAGATCAAGACTGGCAGTGGAATCAAACAATACAACACCTTGCCTAAAGAATTTGTCTGGGTTGATGATGTCAGGAAACTTGTAGATAGGTTATTGGTGATAGCTGGGGAGGAAAATGCTGGCAACCACAATTTTTACAATGAAAAGGTTGGAATTATGGACATGATAAGCACAAAATTGTCTAATTTTATAGTGAATGACACTAAGGGGATTGGATATCTTATAAAAATTATTAATACTCTACCACCTAAATTTTGGAATATTTCTGAGGGTCGGGGCCTGGTTAATGACATTATAAACAAGCTGCCATTTGAACTACATATTCCAGGCTATCAGTGTTGTGGTCCAGGCACAAAATTGGACCATAGATTAAACAGAAGTGATCCTGGTGTTAATCCTTTAGATGCTGCTTGCAGAGACCATGACATAGCATACAACACACATTCTGATCTTGACAAGAGACATGTTGCAGACAAGAAATTAGAAGACGCTGCATTTGGTAGATTTGTAAGCAAAGATGCTTTTTTGAGTGAGAGAATAGCAGCATTGGGGACCACCATAGCTATGAACACCAAACAAAAACTGGGGTGGGGGCTGTGAATATGTATATAATAAACCTAGAATGAAGGCCAAGGGTGTTATGTATCAAATATCTTATGCAGGTCTTAAATCTCTTGGGCCTATTGACAGCCTTTTAACCAAAAAGCAGCGCAAGAAAAAAAATTCTTTTATTGCCAAGGGCCATGGTATGAAATTGTTGCTTAGTACCCCCCAATTAAAAAAATTACAGCAATCAAGAAAAAAATCACATGTGGGGGGATTTATATTTACCATCCCTGCCATCTTAGCAGCACTTAGGGCTGTTGGGAGCTTGGCTGGGGGATCAGCTGCCATAGCAAAAACAGTAATAGATGCCAAGAAAAATAAGGCAGAATTAGATGAATTGAAGCGCCATAACCTGGCCATTGAGAAACAAGGCAAAGGTGTTAAGAGAGCCATGAATAAGTTTAAAAAAAACAAGAGCCGCTTACAAACCAAGATATTGAAGCTTTAATCAAGCCACTGGGCATCAAAAATTTTAGAGGTGTGTACATGTCTGATTCTTTACCATCAATTGAAAATTTTCAAAAGGCCTTGTGGTATCTGAAACATCATGGGGGTATTCCATCTCACCAGCCAAAATTGAATATTGAAACTCAAATTACATGATGACATAGTATATCCCAAAACAATAGCTCTCAGAGCATTTTATGGCATGTACTTGATCCCTAATATTACACACCACAACAACAAAATTGCAGTAGGGGATCAAAAAATTGTCATCACTCCAGGGCAGTATAATCTGTCCACTCTAAATGCTCAATTACCCAGAGGTATAGTGTTAACTCAAAATTCTGTCACTCACAGAGTAGAGATTGTATCTGCTACAGAAACAGTGGATCTGGGTACTATAGGAGAGCTGTTAGGCTTTGAGAACAACACAAAACTTGAACCAGCAATCAAACACACTGCTATTAATATACCTAAATTCTTAGCCATAGAGACTCTGAATATTCACTGTAATGTGGCAGAGGGTATGATCACCAAATCAAATGGCATAGGCACTCACAAACAAACTGGCATCATTGCAACATTCAAACCTAATTCTGAATTTATGGAGCCAATCATCTACACTCCATCCCCAACATTATATTTTCCTGTGTGCCATAATAGAATAGATTATATTGAATTGATGGTCACTAATGAAAAAGAAGAATTAGTTGATTTTGCTGGAGCCACAACAACTGCAATCATAGAGATTAATATTTAAATAAAAATACATACAAGAAGAAAATGGAAAATATTGAGAGTTATGAGCTACAATCATTCCCTCCAAACAGGAGGACATTTGCAAATTTAAATCAACCTAACACAGAAATTGAGGTTGATCTTGATGTAGGGGATGGCTTTATACACCCCCACAGAGCAGATCTATACATCAAATTTGATGTTGTAAAGCTCGATGGAACAGATTATCCGGCAAATTCAAATATAAGATTGGTGGATAATTTTGTGCCGCATCTGTTCTCTGAAATTGAGATCAGAAAGCATGGTGTTGTTATAAACAGAGTGGATTATCCCGGCATTACCTCCACAGCTTTGGCCACATTAAAATTATCCAAAACCGAGGCTTCTTACTATAAAATAGGTGGATTTGAGGCTGGTGATAAAATATTATCCAAGAGCCACACAGTGCTGTTCCCAATGCGCCTGTTGCCAGGATTCTTCTCAGATTACAAAAATATTATGTGGAAGGGTGGTTTAAGAATCACATTTAGAAGAGCTGCCAATGATAATAATGCTTTGATGAGGTACAGTACATTAAATTCTACAGGGGAAGCTCTGCCCAATACCCTACCTGATGCAGGCAAATGCATTATTCAGACTATGGAGCTAAGAATCCCTGTTGTTGAATATGAGGCCAGTTATGCTCTTAAATACAAAGCTGATATAATAAAAAATCCACAGATTCCTCTGCAATTTTATACATATCAATGTGTACAGAAGCCCGCATCTGGTACTTATTATGAGTTTGATGCTACAAATTCATTCTCCAGTATACAATATGACATGCCGGATTTTGTGGTGGTACTGTTTCAGACTGGGAGACACAATAATCAGGGAAAAAATTCAAGTAAATTTGATAACTGCAACATCAAGAATATATATCTTAAAAATGGCAGAAATGAGGTATTTCCTAGAGAAAATTATAATTTAGACATTTCCAAGGATGATTTCCTCAAATTATATGAGGCATTTTCATCATACAAAAGAGTCACCACTGGCAATATTGACATGTATTACACACCAGATGAATTCAAAGCACAGAGACCCATGTTTGTAATCAACACTTCAAAAAGAAAACAAGTTGTGGTGAATGACAGGACAAACATTAAAATTATCTGTGAATTCCATGAGGCATTACCTGATGACACTATATGTAGTGTTATTCTCATAGGTGAAAAATCATATGTTTATGATGTAAGAAATGAGAGAGTCACAGAACAATTCTAGAGATCCGATTCAAACACAGAGGCCCTTTGGATATAAAACAACACTTTACCGTCAGAAAATATATTACCTACCCATTTTATAGCACCTCTGCTCGTGGCAGAAAAGCTTTTATATATATTACCTACCCCCAAATAACACAGCACATCTGCCAAAAAGCCTAAATAAAGAAATATTGCAATTATTTTGTTGCGACAAGACCAAACCAGTTTGCATGACAATATCCGAGAAGGCAATACTAGGAATTTCCTCAATATGATAGATGGTAAGTAATTTTCCTGAAAAGAGCATAGTGTAGATACGAATTTCTCTTTGAGTTCCATGACAAATGACATGTAATTTCCCTCGGAAAAGGCACAGTGTAGGTAATGTCAACAGATATAATCTCCCAGGCATTTACTAATGATGATGAATAATATGTTATTTCTCTCTGAAAAGACACAATATAGATTATATCTGCTGGCATACAACTCCCGGGCATGCAATAATTTATTGCTGGCCGAAACATGGGACTGATCAAAAAATTATAAAAACATGGAAGCAATAAATTATATTTATCCGCCTCTCTCCTATTATATTGATCAGGCAATTTTTGCCTGCATAACAGCAGTTAATAGCTGAGCTGATATGCACAACACTCCACTAAGTTCTAAGACCCAATACCTATGAGCTATATATCAATTCAAGATTTTGACAGAAAAAACACACTATAAACAATAAAATCATATGGGAACTTGTCACTGTTTTAAGTATAGGCAAATCAATCTGAGGGGAGCTCTTCTTTTCTGAAAAATTCCCGAGGGCATTTTTACAAAATCCTTGGGTTAGGCAGGGTGCTACACTAGAGCAAAAAACTCATATGAACATGTTGAGCAAGTTTTAAGTGTAGCAAATCTGCATGAAAAGAGCTCTTCTTTTCTGAAAAATCCCCTTCGGG
The DNA here is from genome assembly GCF_977018435.1 of Lepisma saccharinum. Taxonomy (NCBI): domain Eukaryota; kingdom Metazoa; phylum Arthropoda; class Insecta; order Zygentoma; family Lepismatidae; genus Lepisma; species Lepisma saccharinum. The sequence continues at coordinate 29,893,915 of NC_139250.1, forward strand.
AATTTTTCCAAAATCCTTGGGTTAGGCAGAGTTCCACACTAGAGCAAAAAACTCATATGGGCATGTTGAGCAAGTTTTAAGTATGGCCAAATCTGCATGAGAGGGGCTCTTCCTTTCTGAAAAATTCTGTCCTTATCCTATATACTTTTATACTACTTAATTGGACATTAATTGCTTAAAATCTAATTGTGATATCGAATGCAACACAAACACAACGCCATTTTAGGCAGATGAATGCACGAGATAAATGAGACTCACTGCAGGTTCTATTGGTATGTCGTTTTCGCGTTCAGGAGACACAATGGGCTCTTATAGGCAATGCTTTTCTTATGGGAAATACGAGCGCGCTGTTGTGAAATTTCTGGATTTACAAATTTAGCTTAAGTAAAATCGGTACCTGCAGTTTTGCAGGAAATTTTGTAGAGAATACGATGGTGAACACAAAAAACTGGTAACTTGCTTACATAATTTTAAATAAATTAAAAACGCAAATTTTCTGTGAAAACACAATTTTTACATTGTTTTCATTCCAACATGCCATAAAATTGAAGCATTCATTATTAAAAAAATTGACACTGTTTTTTAATTGTCATAGGTGACGGTGGCACTCAGAATTTATCAATACTTTAAAGCATATTTGCATTAAAAAATATTCAAATAAAGTATGTGGAGATTTTTTATATTCGTGCAGTAGAAAATGTCGTCGCTGGCCATTTTTTGTTCTGTAATTCCAAGTAAAAACTTCCAGCGACAAAGTTGTGGAGAAAATAATGAAATTATTTTTTATAACGACTCAAAGGTTCCCAGAAATATTACTTCCATGCATTTGGAGTTTCTTTTTAACCCGAACCGCGCGCGAAGTAAGGAGACGTTGTCTGGCCATCTTGAGCTGACTCACCGCAGCATTCCGGCTAATCAGCACCAAGTTTTCGAGTTGTTATTTTATTTCCATTCAGTAAAAATATGAACTTCATGCAGTTTGTTATAATAGAATTAAAATTACTTAAATTTAATAATTGACAATTATTTCCAATGCTGCTGTTGTGAGCAACATTAGTGCTGTCGCAAATACACGTTGTTTTTGTTTACATTACTGTCGACATTAATACTGAAATGAAGATCACCTTTCAGTTTCCAACGTACACATAAATTCGTAGACATCATACTAATCTTTGAAAGGCTTTCCAACACGTGACAAAATATGGGGCTTCAAGATAGAAATATGACATGCCTTGCTTGAGTCATTCACGTCTTATCAGTTCACATGGCCCATAACTCATTTGTTTGTTTGGGTTGCAACTTGAATCTAACCCATGTGCCAGGTTCCCCTTACTTGAGTGAGAGATCTGCTTTGGTCTGTTTCGACTTTTTCCCTCTCTCGAAAAAGCGTTTTCAGTTGTGTGAGCTCTCAGTTAAGTGATTTCTGAAGTGTCATATTCGTGCATTACACTCGCGTGTGTAGTGATCGCAATGGATCATAGTAAAAAGGGTAACTGTAACGTTCACAGGATAATATTAATATTAATAATTACATATAATTATCATTATATATACAAAATATGTAACACCTTCATTGTGAAGGAAGGTCATCATTTCCCGGCGACATGAGCTAGCGCTGTATTGGCAACACTGTGCGGTTTCTCCATAAGCGCCGTTGTGTCTTCTGAACGTGAAAACGACTTTAGATTTTGGATTGGATTTACAAGGTCTGGGAGTAAGATGGGAATATTTGATTGATTGATTTGGTTTGCGTCAGACGTTACATTAGATGCGTGCAGTCTTCCTCAAAAAAGTAGTCGTTCATGGAGTTGTCTCGGTACATATGGGAAACAAAATAGTAATCCTTGTTCTTTCCAACTGTGAAATAAAATTTTGCATAACATCTATCGTTGCTTTGTTATTCACGAATGAAATCCGGGAGTTATTTCTGCTGCACCCTGTATACTCGATAGTTTTCTCCGCTGAACTTATTGGAAGGCAAGGAATTTGGCTCATACGGCTTTGAAGAATTCCAAAGATTTATGCACACTACTAATGATAATATCCATAAAATATTAATCAGTTACTTTTCGTTAATTGGATCTAACTCCTTTTTGTGTTATTCAATAAATATTCAATTCTTTTTCTATCTGACATTAAATTCCTTGCCAGGGCAGTTGTTTTTATGCAAATCTTGGCGATCTTAACTACACGTACGCTAGATAATTAATACTTGCTGTTATATTTCTATTCTTTTACTATCTTTTACCTATTCATGTAATAATAACAATACAATATTAATTAATGTACATATTTAATTAATTAATATATTAATTTAATTAAATATAATTATCCTAATTATTATCATTGCGACACTTGATTGGACATATATATATATATATATATACAGGGTGTTTCTAAAGGTCGTTTACAACGCTTGGGAGGTGATTCCTCACACGAAAACAAGCAAAAAGTCTAAGTTCCATTTTTACGACAGAGGCTTCGTTTCCGAGATAGGAGCCTCGCAAAAGGTGACAAAGTGAACGTCACACTTAACTGGGACGAATACTATCACAGATAGAGAGGCGGTTCCAAGGGAATCATAAAGGAATCGTATGTGCTCAGTCCGGAAGTCACTATGAAAAGTTCACTGCACGCATGCGCAATGGAGTCCTCAAAGGAATTGGGGATTTCCAGCAACAACAATGCATGGAAAAGGTATGTAACGCAGCAAGAAGGACCGTGACAATGAGAAATGCGTTCAAGACAACACATCCCGACCTCAAACATCAAAACATGACCACCGAACACAAAATCCGAAAAGTTGAGCACGGTTGCATACCCCAGTTACACGCGAGGAATGAACGAATCATGTCATGTGGCATACGAGAGACAGGAGGAGGGAAAGAAAAACACAATATCAGATGATTGCGACAACGTGTATTTTTACACGCGACAACTGCGTAATATCCCCCCCCACACACACACAACAAACAACAAATGCTACAATATCTTACGCACAGACAGTCCGTGTCACTGTACACCAACTGAAGATGTCACTTTCACCACACAAAGGGGGTGGGGAGCAATACCAAAAGTGTTCTCACTGGTATTTGCCGAGGGCAATAATCACAGACGGTTTTCAAAATGTCTGCCGTTTACTTCTACGCAGAGATGACAGCGACGAATCAAGGATTGTCGAGTACGAGCAAACAAGCCAGGTGTATCTGCTACCGTCGCGGCGGCGACGTTGATGCGAGCAACGAGGTCCTCAGCTGATGTGACAGGTGTGTCGTATACGAGGGTTTTCATTTCTCCCCAGAAGAAAAAATCGAGAGGGTTGAGATCTGGTGACCTCGGTGGCCAAGGCACAGGCTCATCCCTACCAATGAACCTATTGCGAAACACGTCATGCAGGAAATGTCGTACATTACGATCGAAATGAGCTGGTGCACTATCGTGTTGGTACCACATTTCTTGCCGCAGTGCCAAAGGTACGGTCTCCAACAGTTCAGGCAGAACCTCACTAAGAAATGCATGATACGTGCGACCATTCAGGCGAACAGGGAGAATGTATGGTCCAATTAAATGATCATGTACTATCCCGCACCACACATTCACTGAAAACCTGTGCTGGTGATGGGCCACAAAAAGTGCATGTGGGTTGTCAAAGTCCCATACATGACTGTTTCTACTATTGAAGACATCCATCCTGGTGAAAATGGCTTCATCTGTCCACAATACGTTTGCCCCGAAGTGAGGGTTTGTGTCCAGCTGATGCAACAACCATTGGCAAAACTCCATACGAGGGCGAAAGTCACGAGGTAACAGTTCTTGTACTTTCTGCAGTTGAAAAGGGTGCATTCCTTCATCTGACAACACTCGCCAAACATTCACATGAGACGTGTTTCGTGCCCGAGCGAGCACTCGCGTACTGGTGCCAGGATGTTCTGCGACCGCTGTTAACACATCTTCTGCAAACTGATGTGTGCGTACACTTCGGGGTCTTCCAACTTCTTGTCGCGGTGGTAACACTGACCCTGTTTCACGCAGTCGACTGTCCACTACCTGAAAGATGGTGTGAGACGGTAAACGTCTATGTGGAAAGCGTTCTCCATAAAGACGCCTTGCCTCACGGCTATTACCACGTGCCTCCCCATACATGAGATGCATGTCTGCTAGCTGCTGGGTCGTATACGCAGCCATCTGTGTAATAGGGAGCTGGAACTGCAAAGTATTGTTTTTGTTTAACACTGGCACACTGCACAAATTGGCCGTATCACCGTACGAACACCACAGACCAATTGTTGCGATACTTGACTTGCCCACTCCACCACGTCAACTTCTTTCAATGCAACATACTAGTACTCTTCAATGCGTATGACAACCTAGAGCGAACTGCTGATCATATCCCAGCACCTGCAACACGATTGGGACGACTGCCGGAGAGAACCAACCCTTCGAGCTCCTCTCGCGGGAACAGCAGTCATGAAGGTCAAACGTAGACTACGAGAGCCAGACTTGCCTGTGCAGCGCTTCCAAAACTGGTCTCTTTTACGTCACAATGATCGCGTGCGAACACTTTTGGTATTGCTCCCCACCCCCTTTGTGTGGTGAAAGTGACATCTTCAGTTGGTGTACAGTGACACGGACTGTCTGTGCGTAAGATATTGTAGCATTTGTTGTTTGTTGTGTGTGTGTGGGGGGGGGGGGGATATTACGTAGTTGTCGCTTGTAAAAATACACGTTGTCGCAATCATCTGATATTGTGTTTTTCTTTCCCTCCTCCTGTCTCTCGTATGCCACATGACATGATTCGTTCATTCCTCGCGTGTAACTGGGGTATGCAACCGTGCTCAACTTTTCGGATTTTGTGTTCGGTGGTCATGTTTTGATGTTTGAGGTCGGGATGTGTTGTCTTGAACGCATTTCTCATTGTCACGGTCCTTCTTGCTGCGTTACATACCTTTTCCATGCATTGTTGTTGCTGGAAATCCCCAATTCCTTTGAGGACTCCATTGCGCATGCGTGCAGTGAACTTTTCATAGTGACTTCCGGACTGAGCACATACGATTCCTTTATGATTCCCTTGGAACCGCCTCTCTATCTGTGATAGTATTCGTCCCAGTTAGGTGTGACGTTCACTTTGTCACCTTTTGCGAGGCTCCTATCTCGCAAACGAAGCCTCAGTCGTAAAAATGGAACTTAGACTTTTTGCTTGTTTTCGTGTGAGGAATCACCTCCCAAGCGTTGTAAACGACCTTTAGAAACACCCTGTATATATATATATTTTTGTGGAGGCTGAATTTTGTATCCCCCAAATGAAAAACGTTCCTGCGCCACTGTACCTGCTGAACGTAGGTCGGAAACGGAGCAATGTGCCAACATTAAATTCTGTTTCAAATTGGGTAAAAGTGGAACAGAGACGTTTCAAATGATTCAAACTGTTTACGGTATTGAGGCATTGAGCCGTAAGAACGTGTTTAAGTGGTATGCAAGATTTCGTGAAAGTCCAGGGTCCAGGCTCTCCAAAACCGAAGAAAGTGCGCATGCAGAAGAGCCGAATCAAAACCCTGCTCACGGTTTTCTTCGATTCCAAAGGCATCATCCACAAGGAATTCACTCCAGACCGTCACACTGTGAACGCTGAGTATTACGTGGGTGTTTGGCATCGTCTATTGGCCAGGATTCGTAGAGTTCGGCCTGAATATTGGGAACATGGCTCATGGTCTCTGTTGCACGACAATGCACCCGTGCACAAGAGCAGGTTGGTACGCCAGTTTTTGGCCAAAAAAGGGATAGGGGAGCTCAAGCACCTCCCATATTCTCCAGATTTAGCTCCATGCAACTTCTGGCTATTTCCAAAACTGAAACTGGCATTGAAAGGAAGGCATTTCGACACCATTCCAGACATCCAAAAGGCTTCGACCGCGATTTTGGAGGCAATTTCGAAACAGGAGTACCAAGACTGCTTCACAAAGATCTACAACCGCTTCAGTGAATAAACAAAAGGTAAAAAAGGTAAAGTGTTCCCCTGTGCATAGCACCACGCCATGAAGGCGTATAGGGGGTGTGGGGGTAACGCCCCACACTTTCTTGATCCGGTCGTGAGTGGGGGTGATGTGATCAGCATCACGCCCCTGACCGCCTTTACCCCCCAGGGTTTCCCCCAGGTACCCATGTTATTCGACGCTGGGTAGGCGCCGGGGCCGTTTCCACCGTTAGAAAAGTTCCCGGATTTGAACCGGCCGGGGATCGAACCCGGGACCTTGAGCATGGTAGTCAGACGCGTTACCGACTGAGCCACCGCGGCCACCGCCACAACGTCTTGTCTTTCATTTCTAATTAGTCACCTTTCCCACTGGACGGACTGCGTATAATCAGAGAAAAGCTTTTGGCGCTAATCAAATGAGAGGCCCCGGGCGAATGTTGTTCGCTTCATTCGCGAACAGACTAATTCTATCACAATTAGATAATCACGCGATCAAGGGAGCTGGGAGAGTTTGATGAGAATGATGATACTGGAACTGGGTGGCAAATCAGCAAAAATGAATCAGGAACAAGCTTCCTGTACTACTCATTCAGAAAAAGATGGAATTAATATACCATCCTGATTTATAAACTCTGCAATCTCTTTGCACCATGGCAAAAATTATTCACTTCAGGAAGCGCAAGGAATAGACACCTTTTCCAGCATCCTTGCGACAAGGTACGTTCTTATTTCAATTGTAATTGTAACTGTAATTGTGAAAAGTGGAAACATTACAAATCAAGCGGTTTCTGTTACGGACTTCCTGTAACGCAATTTGCCGGGACAAGTTGCATGAAGGGGGCGCCGAGCGACCGACGCTCGCGCGGTAATCGACTGAAATAACCTCCCTAGCAACTTCCTCCTCCTTGGGAAAGATATTCAGTTTCGCTCTGCACAGAATGCATCAGTGATAAGACTTTTAACCCACTTCCGTTTTCGATAAAACGAGGCTTCTGTTTAAAGTAGGGAAATTGCAATAGTTATAATACAGTATATGAGTCCGGAAAGGAGGTTAAGGAGCCATTCACCTCCCCGGAAAGCCGGCCCCCGTGGCGAAGTGGTTAGCACATCACGCTACGACACCAGGGGTCCCGGGTTCGATGGCATGGATGTTTGTGAGTGTCCTATCGTCATATCATCACTCATCCCCATCTTCGCAAATTAGCCAAAGGTGGCACAAAAAGCAAAGTAAAATAAAGCAAATCAATCAATCAATCAAATCTCCCTGGAAAATGTATGTCAGATATAAGTTATTTATTTCGCACATGTAATTTCATTCCAGTAACAGTAATTGGCGTTAATTACTACAGAAAATTACAAGACTTGCACACGTTCCAAGAACCCACAACTTAAAATTGAAACAATGTTTTGGGGGAGGGGTGTCTTGTTTGTCTCCCCCCTAAATTTATCCTTACATCCCCTAAACACAAACTTGCACCTCCAATATGGAAAATTCCGGGTATACCTTGCCACGTGTGTCGTAAAATATTACACCGTTTATTTGCATTTCATTCTAGCTGCAAATTATTTATCAGTATCTTACAAAATAAATTTAGGCCTTTAGGAATGAGATTGTACCCTTCGTAAGTTTCTCATAGACAGTGGCGTGCATAAGGGGGGTTGGTGGGAGTCATAACCTCCCCATTTGGTCCAGAATTCTTAAAAAGAAAGTCATCAAAGGCAGGAAAAGATGGCAAAATGAGGGCTGACTACGCAACCCCCTTTCGAAAATCCTGGGCACGCCACTAAAAGGAAGCTTTCCCAACCGTTCCTCACTTTGTCTTTAAGAAACTTTTCTTCAAGCACCTACCAACTTGTCGGGTGAGAATAAGTGAAGGTAAGAACTTTAAGAACATTTTCCTATACTCACCCCAAAATAGGCAATAGTTAGGCTGGAGGGTTCAATGAATTAACCGATCTATAACCATCGTTCAAGATTACTCGTTCCTCACTTTGTCCCAGAGCATGGGTTCCCAAACTTTTTCGTTTCACGGCACCCTTAGTTTTTCAAGATTTTTCCTCGGCGCCCAAGTCAGAATGTAGGCCTATCTAACACTTGCAATGCTCAGTTAGTGTGGTTAGGTTGCTTGCCTTAAGTTAAAAAATAAACACATATTTCAAATTCAGAAACATTTTACATGTAAAAAGTACTACTAAATCAGCAAATATTTGGAACAATCATATAATTGATTGAATTTACAATTGTAATTAGTGGGACGCATTTCGCGGCGACCCTGTAAGCTAGGCGCGGGGCGCACTTCGGGAACCACTGCCCTAGATCATGGGGTACTATATAGGGTTACCAGATCGCTATAAGAGAAATGTAGGACATAATGCCCCAAAATGTAGGACATTGAGTGAAAATGTAGGACACAAAACATTCGCAATAAATAATATATATTCTATAAAACACGTTAGAGAGTAATTTAAAATTGACATTTTTCAGTATAAAAAAGATTTCTTAATGAATTCTTTAATGCAAAACTTCCAAACTTGTAATCATACTAAACAATGCACTTCTCAAAATTTCAGGTTGAGTCAAAATATATTTATGAGAGATTGGACTCCCAAACTCTTTGAAATTATGTGGACCAGTACCAAACTTTTTACAGAATTTATGAAAAGAAAAAAAATTCTCGTAAGTACGTTGTGCTGATTGTAATGAAAGTAGTGTTTCAACATTTGCATTATGTCCTGTAATGGCAAACAAATATTCAACAATTTCCGTAAATGAAATGGTTTCAGAAGTTTCATCTTGCGTAGCTTTTAGTTGAATAACAAATATTCTTGAGTTCTTCAGGTCTTTTTCTTTACTTTTTCGTTTTTCTTAACCTTTATTTATTCGAACCCTACTTACGTAAAGTTGGAAATTAGCAATTAAGAAAATAAATATCTATTTAATGAAAAAAAAACACCAAACGGCCAAAGGTGCAAAAAAGTTAAGTAAAATAAACTAAATCAACTAATCAGTCCACATGGAGTCTCGACCGTGCTGTGAATGTATTGTTGGAGCTGGTGGGCGTGCTCCGTCGACTTCAAAGCCAGCCGCTCGTTAACGTAGCTAGCGCGTCTACTATACATTGTGAGGGAAATGCGTTTCAAGTTGTCAGGCACAGTGCAAACTCCATAAAAACTTGGTAACAGTAGATCGGAATCAGGGACGGCGCCAGAAATTTTCGACGGGGTGGGCAGAACCTCCATAGTGATAGATTAGGGTGGGCAGTATAAATGTAAGACCATATATAGTGTATATTATGTGTATGTAGTATATATCCCCCTCTCTCTTACACTCCCGATTTTCCTCTTACTTCTTTTCCCTTTCATTTTCTTGTTTTCCTCTTTATTCTTTTCTAATCTATTGTCGCATCTTGTTCCATTTCCTTTCGCTTTGTCTCTGATGCACACAATTATTTCAAGGAAAGGTTTACCCATGCGCAGCCATACATTCTAATCACATTCTTTCATGCATTTTAATACAGTAAAATATATGTGAATTAGGTTTAAGCTTGTGTTGCAAATACAAGGCACATATTTGATTTTATGTATTCGGCGACAGTGATAGAAAGTGAGATGGTAGAGAATCGTGAAGTTTCTCGTAATTTAAATACATGTTCCTGAGTGTAGTATTTTCATCGTATGAGTTTTTGACTGAAGGACTTTTCTTACTCTTTGGGGGTCACTTTTCTTAACTTACAAGGTTTATACAACTGACAAATTTTTCTTAATTTTTTTCAGTGGCGGCGATTGGGTGCCAACATTTGAAGGGCAGGCACAATATACTTTTTCTTGGTAAAAAAGGCTTAGCATAAAGAGACCATAGTGCGGCCGCAAAAAGTGACAAAATGTGGCGGGGAACTGTATCTCCCCTCCCTTCGCGATCTTACTAATCGCCGCCACTGAATGTTTGGATTAAAATGAACGTCTTATTAGGAATGATTTAAAACAAACACGGAAAACCAATTCTTTGTTCATTGTCCATGAAGTATTCCTAGGCTAATGAAAGGCTATTTTGACAAAATATCAATCATAAATAATAAACAAGTAAGATTGAAAAATCTGTTCAGAATTGAAGAGATTATTAGCTAAGTTGCTATTCGTTTTCTGAACTGTCATGTTACTAATGCGAGAGAAGCAATACACGAATGGTTACATTAACATATTCTTTGAGGTAACAAAATGATTAGGACACAAGGAATTCATCGAAGTTGATCACCGTACCAATAATAATTCATCTATTTTTCATAGATGACTTGGGTTGTATGGCGTGACCATTTCCAACACACTAAAATGTCAACCTCGATCCTGTGCAGCATACCCTGGAAACTTTAATCTTTCAGGGCAACGAGTCCCTGGCGCCTGGAACCACAGTCAAAGTAATAATTTATGAGGGTTTGCATTTTGAGTATCAGCATGTGTTTGTTTTCGCCCCTTCGTTACTTTAATCTAATCACCATTGATCGTCGTCATTATCAAAATTAGCAGAAAAATGACTTACAACAAATCAACCACAACTTACTCTTCCAAAAATGGAGATTCATTAGTTCATACTTCTTAGAAAGTTGAGGTGGTAGTTTCAATTGCACAGCGTTTCATTAGTGGATCAAGGCAGCTAATTCCGTGAACAATGACGTTGTTTTCCGAATGTCTCAAATATTTGTCTCAGGAAATCACCCTCTTAAAATAGACGCATCTTCTGTGGTAATAAAATGACACGTTTGGTGCGAGTTCTTTCTGTATTTTTTCCCCAATAGCATAACGCTGTTGCATTATAATGAAGATGTCCTGTGTTCGACTCCCCCCTCCTCTGGTGGAAGCACAATGCACACTGGTTCGGACTATACGTTAAACTGTAGGTTTAGTACCGATTACCCTATCTGAGCATAAAAGTGGGCTTAAAAGCAAACTAACAAAATCGTCTTCTGGGTAGTTCTTGACATAACTTTCTCTTCTTTATTTCAGCTGCATCTACATTTTCTGTTGACATTTTCGGCTGATTCATGTGGCAAAATTTATGTGTGGAACCAGGATTTCTAAATAGGACAAGCCATTCATTAGCAATTGAATAATTCTGTACCTTTTTCCATACATAACTGGTTTATTAAAATTTATTCACTTCGGTATTGTAGTAATTATTATGATTCCTTCTTATTAGTACAACGAATATGAAGTTGATATTTCGCATACCATATTGATATTTGAAGATGACAAGTATATAAAATTGTAATGAAATAAAAAGGGACAGTTCTGGAATTTCAATGCAGAGGTAATTAAAACTATATTATACTCTCTAGCATACTTAAACCCGAAGGTTTATGGCTACATCATCCCTTCATCCTCGTCTTGGCCTTCCTAATGGTATCTTACCATCATGTTTCTCAACAAGATTCCTGTAAAGTATTTTTTCCTCTGCCATTCGTGTCACATGGTCTGCCCATCTAAGTCTTCTTGACTAAATTATTCTAATAATAATTAAAAAGTGCAAATAATTGATTGTGTTGCTGGAGGAAGTAACGCTAAGATAATGTTTTTATTTATTTATTTAGAGATTATTTTAACCATACTCAGGTCGGGATTTATATACGTATGTAAAGACCCGGAGCAGAAGACCTCAAGTTCACCCTAAATTCTGATCTAATCTTGATGATACCCTGAATAATTTTGAGCCTCCTAAGCCTATTAGCTGCTTTTAATCATGGAAGTATTCATTTGATCAAAGTTTCTGTTTCAATAGCTCTAATAATTACTTTCACTTTCACACCGGAATACACTTATTTTCATATATCCCCAAGTATTTGTACTTATTGAATTTGATTGGGTGGGCAATCGGGTGGGCACAGAAATTTTTGGGTGGGCGCTTGCCCACCCGTGCCCACCCCTGTCGCCGTCCCTGATCGGAATGTTTCATGCGTGATTTCCAAAGTTTTTTGTGGAGTTCGCACTGTGCCTGACAACTTGAAACGCATTTCCCTCACAATGTACGTTTGATGAGTTCGCTCTTCGATTCCGCAACTCCTCATATTCTCTCGATTCCTGTATCACTGCCTCATTATTATCTGTTCTAATCATCTTCCTTCTCTTGAAAAACTACGCAGAGACGTATTACAATATGTACTACATTAGTGTCAGTGGCGTAGCAGCCGCCCCGAGGTATAGGGACCTCCTCCTTTTTACCCAGAAGCCTCAAGCTCTACTTGCCCCCTTGTTCGGAGCCCTTGCATCCATGGAATGTACCGTGCGTCCATTTTGATCTGCAGCCGAGAGATCGGGAGAAGCGTGGCGGGCGGCGCTGACGGAGAAGCCGACATTTGCGGCCTGTAATGCCCGCTTATTTTTATAGACATATGCAGACATTTATATAAATATTGCAAAACGATCACTAACCTGTGTTATAACACGCAAAAGTTCTTCTGTAATTCATCCAAGTTCTGCTCTTATATACACAAATAAATACGCTATAGAAACGATGTTAAGAGCCACAGATAAAAAAGCATTTTAATCATGGTTTTCATCAGTAACGTCCTGCTTAAGTTTATATCCTTGAAAGAGTTTTGTGACGATGGGATACACAGAGATACGGTTAGATATCTTGTCCTTAAATTACGAGAAACTGTATCGTTAAATTTTAAAACACCTAAGCAAAAACGACGGATTCTAACCGAAGCAAAACTCGATGATATTGGTGCAGCGTTAGAACGTTCTCCAAACAAACCTCTACGCCGTGTTTCACAAGAGGTGGGCGTGTCAAAATCATCGGCACATACAGTCACTAAGCTACTAAAATTAAAACCATACTCTTATAACACAGGTTAGTGCTCGTTTTGCAATATTTATATAAATGTCTGCATATGTCCATAAAAATAAGCGGGCATTTCAGGCCGCAAATGTCGGCATCTCCGTCAGTGCCGCCCGCCACGCTTCTCCCGATCTCTCGGCTGCAGATCGAAATGGACGCACGGTAGTTGCAGATGGGAACGAAGAGATTTAGAATTAGGCTGCTCTCTGCCCCCTTCCCATTGGGGTACGAGGGGCTTATTCTTTCACACCAACCGCATCTGTCCATAAAATCGAAGCGGCGAATTTCTAAGGGTATAATTCCACCTTACACTTGATTTGCGGAGACGTGGCTCTTATCTGCACATGGATCTTTCTCTCACGTACTTCTTGCTGAGTGCAAAAATATTTTTCCAATTTTTATCAAAACGAAACACAAGTTGGAAAAATATAGCCTCGTATTTAGCACGCGAGCGGGGGGGGAATTACTATTTTGCCCCCTCGATGATGAGGAGGGGGGTAAGTCGCCCCCCGGTTCCGACGTCCCTGACCGAGACCTCTTCGGGGAGGCCCCTTCTACAGTTATGAATCCAGTAGAAAGATTCAGTTGGTCAACCAGTCGATGCCTTAATGCTACATAATAAACAGTTAAACTTAAAATGTAACTTCTCAGCAAATATTTTCAAAGGGTCCTCAAGCTTTTTCATATTCAAATAAGAGCCGAGATAAGTTTTCCACATTGTCCACACCAGTGGCGTCTCCTGACCCTGAACTTCAGGCGTTGGCAAAGAAGAAATGTTAACCCCTCCCCCTCTCATTTCTGTGAACCAATATTACAAATTTTCTCCGTACCTTTTTGGTGTAATTTTATAAATATTTAGAAAAACATTAAATTACATAAATTATTTTAAATGAAGTAAATACTCGTATTTGAAGGGTAAGGAGAAAATTAATGTTCAATACTTCGCCATACAATTAATTTTTAAAGCACGAGTTTGCAACCAGAGGGGTTGGTGGAACTCCTACCTATCTATCACCCCTAAAAAAAACACCGTGGACATAAGAATGACCCGTTCCTTGAAAAATCGCTAAAATGCGCATTCCCGGTTTTCCCCCTTACCCTTCATTTATCCTTCCAAAAAGTAAATTGTGAAAAATCAACTGCTCACAGTTACTTGAATTCCAGCTCTATTATTCTTTCTTTAGAGAGAAATGCGCTGATCACCGCCTCACAAAATTGGGATTTATCCCTTTTTCGCAGCTTAGAAAGTAATCCTTTCTCGATGGAGATAATTTAAATTCGTCATCCGGTTCTGAGTTTGAGTAGATCGGCAGAATGTGTGGATCCTCTTCAGTGATGAGAACGATCTCTCGGCAGATGACGTCGTGGAAGGAATTGTTGCGATCAACACTGCTAATTTATATATTTCCGTAAACCCACCCACTAGATTCGTGTCCAGTAGATAATTTACAATCTCAATTGGTGTTTTCTCTGATCCTTCAGTGGAAGCATACCAAACAAAGTTCATTCTGTAGTTTGGTTAAATTAAACAGACTGCCATAAATTTCCTGCAATTTATGTACATAAGATGGTGAGGAAAGTTTTCTCTTTTATTCAAGTAGCCCCGTTTTGTGGGATTTAGTAAATCAAAATATTGTAATTTTTCAAATGATGCGAATCTAGTTATATGGTTGCTGATATTATGAATGATTTCAAAGTAAAGCCTCCGGCAGTGGTCTTTCTGTGATTCGTTGTTCAGTCGCCTCCTTTTCATTTCAACAACCTCTTCCTCTTCTACTGCACCAATATATAGAATTCCATAGTGTTTCGAAATTCTCACTTTCCTTTTTCAGCTGTCGTTGAAATTCAGTTATTTTATTACTACAATACAAAATATCAACATTTTTAGACTGCAATATATATTATATATATATATATATAATACGTCTGAAAAAGGCAAGCAAGTTGGATAAAGCCTTTATTAAAAATATATTTTCGAAATCCTTCAGGAAGCTAGAAAATCCTCTTGGAGTCATTGCAGTCAAATGATCGAAGTCTCCACTTTCACTAACATGTTCAAAAAACATAAGCAGTGCTTCTCTGTTGTCATTGACTGTCCACACTAGCCTAGAGGTAAAATTCCATCTGGTAGGAGCTAATGACGGGAGCTTTCTGGACATGAAAGCAGAAAGTTCGTGTAAGCTCTTTGGAGAATGAGGTTTAAGTGATTTAAGACCACAAAAGAACACCTTAAGCTCTTTGTTACATTCTAACGATTGTTACAGCACCAAGTTCATTACATGAACATAACAATACGTATAAAAAGCTTTCGGATAATTTTCCAAAACTTTACTTTGAAGGCCATTCAAATGAACACTCATTACAGAATATCCATCGTATGTCTGGGCAATTAATTTATCCCCACACTTATATTTATCCATTATTTCAGTCACGTGACTAAAAAGAGCTCCTGCAGTTTTATCGGCGCTCATGTCATGAAATACAAGAAATCTTTCATTGATTTTTTTTTCTGTGAGACGTAACACTGTTGACACCTGAGATTTTTTGCTAATGTCTGGTGTTTTATCGACCATGATAGCCACAAAGTCTGTGTTTTGAATTTCATTGTAGATTTCATCTCTCAGAACATCCGAAACTGAATTTATTAAATCATTTTGAATGCCTGCCGAAGTACCGCGAAAAACTGTAGAATTTAATAAATGTTCTTTTAATGAGGGATCAAACTCGGCACTTGCAATAAGGAATTCCATGTAATGGCCCTTATTTAGAGATGCTGCATTTTCCTCATGGCTTCGGAATGGCAGTTCTTGCTTTGCTAAATAGCAGACGGCGTTAATCAACCTCTTTAATATTTCCCTGTTCTCTTTTACTTTTTCATTGTGTAGCTCTATTTCAGCTTTTCGTTGAGTATCCAAAAGAACGTCAATTCTAGTAGGGGTGGCAACAGAACTACTAAATTTAAAGAAACTATAAAGATGCAATTCAGACTCGCTATGTTTTCTCACTGCAGTATTGAGATGATTCAAATCCGCATACCCTTGATAATTCCCAACACCTTTTTTAGTCTAGAATAATAAACATGTCCAACAGTAAAAATTATTCACCACATCACACCCGCAAAGACAGACTGAAATTTCATAGAGTTCTTTTCGAAAATGTCTCTCAAAACCTTTTCCAGCACCACTTTTTCCTTTAACACATGTTGACATCGTGAGATTCGGACATGGTCGACCATTGTCAATCACTTGTTTCTTCTCTGAATACGAAAGCGAAGAAAATGAATTATTTAAATACTTTTGCACATCACTTTCACTATTCTCCATCTTAAAATAATCACATCACTTCACACCACACGTTTAAAAAATAATGCACAACTATTACGAGCAAAACAACGCAAAACGCGGGATGAATGAAAGCCAAAGCGTTGGAAACAAATACAACGCCTTGAGAAGCTAACCATGGTGGTGGGTGGCAGGGTGCGCATGCGCGGTCATCCTATGTTTTGGCAGTGGTAAGACGTTGTATTTCCTCTCCAACGTCCTGGCAGTCAGGGACCGATCTGCCTGCCTGACAACCACTGCGCGCTGCGCCGCGTTTGAAAACTACCGGGCGCTCGAGACTGACAATTGAAGAAAAACGCTCAAAATCGTAATTTATAAAAGTACAGATACTTTCTTCTTTATTTCATTTTCCTTTGACCGTTGACACACGACTTACACACCCAGAGAAATCGCCACTGGTCCACACCTGTTAAAAAACAATGACTTGGTGGGGAATGATGTAGGATATTCGATATCGGGGTATTTTGTATATTTTTTGTCCCGACTCTCGCTAAGGATTCTTTTATGTCCCGAACGTTGTGATTTTAAAAGTTTCCCGTTCTCATCCCGTTCCCCACAATCTGATCAGTATTAGATTCAACATTGTTGAGCAGATGTTAGCAATTTTTGAGCGCACCTTAGTTGGAGTTTCCGGTCATAATCACTTTCACCAACCTTTCAGCTGACGTCCTTGAATTTGAGTGGCTGGTTTTGAAAAAACGCGCCAACTTCGCAATATGCGCGGAAAATTTGTGAAATCCAAGCAGTCGCAGTTGAAAAGTAGCAGAAGGAAGAACCTTGTAAGAACTTGTACTGTTCATCATGTCTCCCATTCGTGGCACTAACAAGGAAAATGTTGTCTCAAAATTCCAAGGGCTCACTGTTTTGGATAGCAAGGTAAAGCTGTATGTTTAGAATTCCTTTTCAGAATATTTGCTAACAATTACAGGGTGCAAATTGTACACACATGGTCGTCATTCTGTTTCGGAATTTCACTTCTAACGGTGTTGCGACAAGACAATAATTTAATTTTATTGATATATTCTTCCACATAGAAAGACGTTCCGATATAGCTTTGTTCATTTACACAGATTCCAATTCGTATACAAACAACTTGGACCGAAAACTTGAGAATGAAAAGAAATGAAAGTACGGTATTAATAGTTTACATTCAATTATCAGTTTGTAAATGTTAACTTTAAGTTAGGTACAAATTACAGTGTGGTTTGTAATATTGGTAAAAATGTAGTTTTACCGTAATATTTGCTGCCTGTAGGTGGAAGAGAGTACGAAGGGCCCATGAAGATTATTTCCGCGCGTTTACAGGAATTTCATTCTGGAGGCTTCTGTGATGTTTTGAAATAGTTCCAACCATACAAAAGCGTTCATCGGCTCAAGTTCCTTTTGTTTTATTGCGATTTCATCATGCTACGAATGCAATTTTTACATGGTTTGATTTCGATGTACGTCTGTTAACACATACTGTGGAGTTTTAGCGATTAAGGTTTTATTCAATATATGCTTTCGTGGTTAGGTTAGGTTCCCTTAGCATTAAAATAAAGTCCCTAAATGCATTCTACTAAGGTTCCGATGTACTTGTACATTCATTCCCATGCTTCTACGATATTTATTGTCGCTTGTCGACTGAGAATATCTTGTCCATGAGAAGTGCGTAAGGTAATTTTCAAGTTTTTTTTTTCAACATAAATAACTTTTTTCGAGTCCAAACAGTGCTCATTACTGTAAGGCAGGTTCAAATTTCGTGTTACAATGATTTTCAAAATTCTACGATAATTAGTCTTTGTGCTAGGAGAAATCATAAAACAATTGGAACCATTACCCGTGAACCAGATGCTGCTTACGTTTGATGACGTAACCCCCTGTCAGTGTTTCGAACCCAATTTTTTTTAACTTTGTTTGCCTAACCTTATTGGAATGGTTTGTGGGGCTATCCTTAAGCGATCCGTGCATAATGTACAATTTGCACACGTGACTTAACACGATAGTAGGTATTTTTCGGTGAAGGTTGGAAACGCTACATACCCACTTCAGTAGTCAAGTTTTGCCCGCAGTAAGGAAGCAAAGAAAGGAATAAGAAAAATTACTCTGTGAAGAATTGTTTTCGTGTAAAAAGCAAATGGCACCTTGAACTATGTTCCGCAATACACTATTGGTAAGTACGAACCATGCGAAACACAAAGTATCCAATTTTAATATGTGTGATCTATGAAACTGGTACCCTATTCTTTTTTACAGTACATTGAATTTACTTTGTTATATACCTGTACTGGGATTTGATATGGTATGAATGCACAATATAAAGAATGTCTCAAATTCCTTTCCTACTTCTTATACTCTGTAAATATGAAGTCCTGGTAACGTATCTGGAGTTAAGATTTGAGGGTCATGTGTAAAAATTGTACACTTACGTCTATATATGTTGCAAAATTACATTCTTCACTACTGCAATCATTCTCCATACAGAAACATAACAACCATGTTTGATGATATGAACAAGTGATGTTCGGCATTCGTTGGGCTGTCTACAGCATTGCCACACTGTTCCTTCTTTACTTGCAGAGCATGTGGAATGTGGACTTTGATTAGAGGTAGGTTTGGCAACGGTGTTGGATTGTTCTTCTAGAAAAATAGCATCTTGCTCAGTGAGGCAACAAAACTTATATTTTGTTACAATATGTGCTCATTGGGAAAAGATTTCTTGTAAGGTTAGGGTAAGAAAGTATCTTGAAATTTCGTTAATATTTGGTAGATTAACTAATTTTGGCTTTCTGATCAGTACATTATGAACAGGTAGCCGCATGAACCATTTCCGGTTAGGTAAAGCAAGCTTAGTTAAAATTTTGTTAGTAAAACAATGCGATACAGCTTAAAAAAATAGATCTCAACTTACATCAGCTTTTTTCACGATTTCCAGACGTGACCCACGCATTTTAACTACAGATTTGTGATTAGAAGGCCAAATTTAGTTAGTATACCAAATATTAACGAAATTGGAGATATTCTCTATATTCTGCATTCGCTCCTTTGATATAATTGAATATTAGGAAATATAAAATGGTATTGAGTTGTGAAGATTTGTTCACGGTTTCTTAATGATTATTCTTGTATGTGTGAAATTCTGTAAAAAATATTAAATGAAATGTGACCATTCTCCATCCAGGATGAAGTAGTCTGAAGCATTAATTTTTACATGCATTAATAATTAAAGCATAACCCTGTCTGGGAAATCTCCTAAATGGTTGAGGGTTCGACATACTGGCCACGTTACTTGTTGAAGATCTTCACACCTATAGGTAGGATTGTGGGAGGGAGATAGGCCAAGGCCCTTCTAAGGCTGAAGAGCATAGTTATTTATTTATTATATTATTTATAATAATTAAAGGAAGTCTAAATCTCTTGTTAAAGTACATCTTCAGTTTTCATCTTGACCGGCTTTGTGGTTGGGTTTTTTCATTAAATAAAAGGGGAAATGTCTGTTATATTGGAGACACAACTACTTACGGAAATGAGTTTCTGTTGCATTTTGAAAGTTCGTGGAGGTATTTTCTCACCGCTACAACATTATGCCGTTGTTTCAATTATGTACCTCCAGATGGCAAGAGCGTCGAAAGTCCCAATTTTTTTTTTGTTAAATGTTCATTATCCTTCGGACACCTATAACTTCTGAGTTTTGTCAATTTTTGACATTTGTACTTACCTATCTGCTTCGTGGATCATTTTTTAACGTGTATTCACGTTTTTTTGATCATTTTTTTTTTTAAAAAAAAAAGCGTTTTTGTAACTGAAGAACGTACGTTTCCGCAAATGGTTTGTGGGGCTATGCGAAAATGGTGTGTGGGGCTACGCATATTTTTTTCGAAACCAATTTTTAACTATTGTAACCTATTGTGACCCTACCTAACCTTACCGGAAATGGTTCGTGGGGCTATGCGTCAATGGTTGAATTTCCGCTATGGAACATTCCCACAAAACACCTTCCAGATGTTGGACAATACTACAGGAACTTATTACGGTAAGTAGTTTCTTCTGTAGAAATGAAGAAATATGTCCGAAGGATAGTGAACTAGTACCGTTGAAACACTGCATACCCACTCCAAATCGACGAAACACAAGCACGACGCTCCACAGCTGTGCACGTCATATTGCATGTTCGGCAACGGAAGAAAGGACCCAAAAGAATTACTCTTAATGTGAAAAATTGTAGTTATTTTCGTGTAAAAAGCATAATAAAAAAAAGTAAAGTGCTCCCCTGTGTATAGCACCATGCCATGAAGGCATGTAGGGGGTGTGGGGGTAATGCCCCACACTTTCTTTCAGGTTCCAATGTTTCCCCCAGGTACCAATGTTATTTGACGCTGGGTGGGTGCTGGGGCTGCTTCCAGCGTTAGAAAAATTCCCGGATTTGAACCGGCCGGGGATCCAACCCGGGACCTTTAGCATGGTAGTCAGACACGTTACAGACTGAGCCACCGCGGCCACTGTATAATGGCACCTTCAACGATGTTCCGCAATGCACAATTGGTAAGTATGAACCATTTGAAACTGAAAATATCAGATAGAAATGTGTCTCCGATATAACAGACATTTACCAATAAATGTATTATTTTCTTAATTTCAAAGTATAAATGTTAGGGCCTAAGAGAAATTAATGAAAAAGTCAAGAATTTTTTTATTTGTTATTTTGGTAGACACCCTGCTACTGTATTCTTCCAAGGGGGAGGCAAATTTACAGTAAATTGCAGGCTGTTTATGCTGCTATCAAGTCTGTAATAAATAACCCATGGTGCAACAGGCAGTGAGGGTCAGGGTCTACATACTTACTGACTGTTGGCCTCACTCCCACCAGCGTGAAGATCATCCAACCAGTTACGGAATGACGTGTGGTCAGCAAGACTAACCCCTAGTCATTGTTGTAGGTTCCCATGACCGGGTTATACTACTGATTCGTAGCTAATACCGATAAACGATACATTTTACCCATCCGTAATATACACACACACACACACAGTTTCAATTTTATTTTCACTGTAACTGCCATTGTTCCAAGTCATGAGCTCCCATTATATTCATGTCATAATTATATTTTGAAATTTGCTGTTTGAAAGTTCTAATACAATTACTTCATTGCAGGATCATCAGAAAAACATTAAGGTGCTAGGGGAAAGTAATTCCAATGTACATAGTACAAATAGAAATGTAAGTATAATTAATTTTAAATGAAGCTTATGCCTAAATTTGCGTTACTAGTTGGAGATGGGTGTTTCCTTTCGAAAAATGTGGAATTGTCATGAGTTGAGCATGATAATTTTTTATTTGTGGTATAAAAGTTCAGCTCCTAGTTCGATGCACTTTTTGACACTGTTTAGTGCAGATGTACCCCGGTGTCAGGCTGGTGCAAGAAAATTACGTTCGACCAACTAGACGAATAGCGGTGTTCAAGTTCAGAAGAATCAACAAATGCCTGTCTACTGCTTTCAACATTCATTTGATTACTGTTTGACCAGCGATCCGAGAGCTCCAGTTGGCAAAGTGCCAAGAAAAAGGAGAAGTTCGTGAGAGGTAGGCAGGCGGGAGAATGCGGTTCGGGGTTGCACGTTGAACAGTGTTACCAATCTGCGAGGATGCTTACCCACCAGAACATAACTATCGAAAACTGAGGGACATGCACAGAAGTAAAGGATTGTGACAAGGACTTGTTTTGTATCACAATCATGTCGTTTGTCCTTCTTACAATTTAAAATAGAACGATAGCAGGGTAAAGAATTGCAGTTTCACTTATACAAGGTATTTTTTTCCAGTGGGGCAAAAAAAGGCACATTTTCTCCAAAAATAGTGCAGTTCCATGAAAAAAACATTGCTTAAATGTGAATTTATGGTGATAATGCAATAATTAACACACATTATTGTGGCTAAAATGAAATTATATGTGTGAAATACATCATTTTTGGTTGACTTTCATTTTTCATGCCCCCCCATCCTTCCAGACCTGGCCCGAAACCAGATACGGGTCCGGTCGGCTTCCTCTGAGATTGGGTCAAAGATGGCGAACTTGCGCTATGTTCAAGACCAGCATTTGCAAAGATGCCTCTCCACGGCCAGAGCACTTCCAATATCTTGTGTCAATATTCTCCGGTTGGCAACATTGCTTTCTTTCCCCACGTGACACTCGCGCTGCTCGCGTTTCAGAGAAGCGCCTCCACAAACTCCCCCAATTTACGACTGGACTCTGCTACTTCTATCATGCGCAGAAAACTCGAGACCTCTCGGATCGCTGGTCAAACAGTAGTTAGCACTCACCACATGATCATACACCACATGCTATACTGCTCCAGAACGTGGTGCATGCACCAAATCGATGGAGTAGACGAGTCTGTGTTGAAATGTGTAACCATCTAGATTGGGCTGATGAATGTGTGTACACAGTGCACACTGCTCGTTGGTTTTAATGAAAATGTTCCAAAGCCTTTAGCTTTCAAAAATAGTTTAAGCAGATACATTATTCACAAACTAATTTTGTTTTTTTAAAGAAATACAATTTCTAAGGTATTTTTTATAGGTTTTATAAATGGGTACAGTTCCTGTGGAGATGTGGTGGTTCTAGTCATTTTTCTGGGTTCAATGAAAAAAACGTGATTTTTTATTCATCCTGTACAAGCATGTGGATTGTCGTCTGGCACTCTGGCTGTAATTTAGCAGCCTGCTCAAGCCCGCAATGGAATAACAGAATAGTTTTTTAAAAATTCATACCAGTGAACTCAAAATATGTGAAAGGGTCAGAATTTCCTTCTCTGTACAATTATGCCCTATCATTGTCCTCTATTCGGTATCACTTACGCCTGTGAACACCTCTTTTCCAAAATGATATATGTTGAATCAAAGTTGAAGAATCGACTGTCGGACACATGTCTTCATAACTGTCTTCTAGTAACCTCAGCCAAGTGAAAGGCAAATATTGAAAAAACAATCACATTAAAGGGGTAAATGGCAATTCATGTGTATGAATGGTTAATGTGCTTTTTTCTTAACAAATATGTCGCATTTTTTCATTATGCTTATTTGTTCCATTGCAGTGACTAACCTCAGCTCAGAACATGAGTTTTCTTTGCATTAGTTACCTAAGCTGATGTAAAGGGTGTCTCAGAAATATTTTAGTTTTTGAATCTGTTCTCTGGAGCAATTCGCACATTATGGAGAAATGAGATAGATCGCAAATGCTTGGCAACATTGTTAATAGTTAATTGCCATGGAGCGCTTTACGGGGCAGCAATGTGCTTTTTGTGTTCGTGCATTTTTTAAAAATGATGATTCTTATGTTGTGGTGAATAGTTTGTACTGGCATCATTATAACTTGGCAGGAATGATAGACTTCCCAAGTGCAAATTTAATTAAATATTGGGTGAGAAAGTTTGCAAACACTGGAAGCACTATGACAATGAGACTGGAGACAGCATTATTTAAATTGAGCAATACGAAAAAGCAGCTTCTTTAAATTAGCATAAGTTGACAGTTCATGCCATTATTCGCAAGGATATGAATTTCCACCCTGTGAAAACATGAACGGTCAACATTTGTCCAATACTCTTTTCCACAAATAAAAATTTAATGTTTAAGCTTTCTTTTGGTAATGAATTTATCTTTATACAAAAAAATTAAATTTTAGAAACTAAAATATTTCTGAGACACCTTTTACTTAAGATTTCATAAGAAAAGAGTACAGTAAGTGAATGTATTTTAGTATCTCTTCTCCCTGAGGTAACGGCATGCGCTACAGGACAAGAGTATGCTGGATCGTTGCATTCCATAACTCCACTTGGAGACCCAATACCGTACTGGGATAAGGCAAGCAGGAAATCACAATGACTGATAATCTCTCCACATGTATTTTATTTAGGTGAATGGATGGTAAAGGACTGTATATTGAAGGCACACCACCGCTCGCTCACCTTGCCTAACTCCAAGACTCTCCCCTGAGCACTGGGTAGTCCTAGAACGCTATGACTACTAGGTTAAGTAAGAACTTACAAGAGTGTGCCCACGTAGTTGCTCTGTGTGCTTATATACCAGGGAGCTCCTCCCTGTCAAGGTGGACGTTAGGCATTAGGGAAGGTTCATGTGTCGCTTGTACCCTATCGTCTGCAGTATATTGAAGGATAGAAACCGTGCAGTTTGCAGCCAATCAGTACAAAGATGTACATAGAATGTAAATATGGAACGCCATGGCAAAAATCCACTGTCTTAGAAAACAACAGTTTAATGCTAATCGCACAGCCAGTGGTAAATGCAATAGGCAAGTTGCCCATCAAAATGTTGTAGAGAATCTCAAGGATAATTTCATATGTAGTATCATTGCTGCTGGTTGTACAACATATAAAATGCTTAATTTTTATATTTTTTGTGCAGGAGCAGAAAGAAAAGGAGAATTGTTTCACAAAAGACTATGACATCAGCATTGAACCTCTGTTGAGGGACAACCCAAGGAGGTTTGTGATCTTCCCGATCCAGTACCATGATATCTGGCAAATGTACAAGAAGGCAGAGGCTTCATTCTGGACAGTTGAAGAGGTTGACTTGTCTAAGGTTAGTCATTTGAATCATTTGAGGAAGTCAGCTTGTATTCTTTAACTATTGCAATCTGAATGTGACTTCATTTAAAAATAAAGATTAAAACCTGACTGGGTGACAGTTCCTGGCATGGCTAGTCCAAGTTTTCTAAGGAAATTGTATTTTATTTTCACATTTTTACACCTAAACAATGATTTTTTTCCAGTAATTGGAAGTAAATATTAGAGTACAAACAAGTTATACAAATTCAAATGTTGCATTGGAAATGTGTTAAATTTTATGTTCAAACCTCCATGGGTTCATAGGACATATTTGGATATCAGCGATTCTGGATTCTTAGCTTATAAGTAGACCGTACTGGGTAAATAAAAATGCAAAATTTTGGTACAAAAACAGTCAATTTTGGGTTCAAAAGTGGTAAATAAAATAAAATTTTGGTGATATAGTGGTGAAAAATCTGATCAAAAGCGGTATGTAAAATGACATTTTAGTTTTAAAATTGTGAATATAATCCTAAATTTGATTTAAAAACTGCACTTATTACACAAAATAAACATATCCCTTCTAATATAACATTTATGTAGTTACTGAAGTGTTAAGTTTAATTCTGTGTAAAGGAATAGATTTTTGCTTCTCAAATATTTACAGCAGAATTAAACAATTTTCTGTGAATTGCATAACTCTCAGGATAATTCAAACTTCAGAAAGTGTCACGTCAGTAAATAAACTCTAAATTTCAGTTTGAGTCTATTTCGCATTTTGCAGTTAATTTTGTATTATTTTGTGACAAATCAGGGTAGGAGAATGCACCTCACACCTTTCAGAAGCATGAAAAATTAACATTACAGTGTGTTATTTCACATTTTGTGCTTCCGTCAGAAACTAAATATGCTTGCCATATGGGTCATTTGGAAATGAATTTGACTGGTAACACTGCATTGCAAATAACATCTGTCAAGCGAATTTTGTTTTGCTTAACGGTCGGACATAGTTCTACATTCGACCACAAGATGGGTCTGCTAGCGCCACTACCAGAGAATTGCTGGCATATAACGTGAACGGGTGTGAGTGAATACTTGGACAAGCTACGAAATGGAAGGTGATTCTCGTGGTCAGAGGTGGACTACGTGGTTCCTGTTTAAATAGGGTGTTTCGGCATCTGAAATTTATCGCAGACTTGTGGCCGTTTGTGGTGGGTCAGCGCCTTCACGGAGTACAGTGTTTGAGTGGGTTCAAAATTTCAAAAGGGAAAACAAAAGTGTGGACAAAGGTGTCAGCATTCCAACTTGATTATGGGAGATCGACGTGTAACATTTGAACAACTGCAACGTGAAACTGGTTTTGGGCGAGCAACTCTGCATGCAAGCCTTCATGAGGATCTGCAAATGAGGGAAATTTGTGCCCAGTGGGTGTCTTGCAATCTGACAGATCAGCAGAATCAGTGAGTGGACATGTGCAGAGAATTGTTGCGTCGTTACAACACATCGTTAGAGAACATTTTTTCGAAAGACTGGTGACTGGCGACGAATCTTGGTTCCTCTTCGAAACTCCAGAGAGAAAAAAAGGCAATTCCACTCTCACTCCCAAGAAGCAAATGGGTACAGTTTTCTGGGATGAAGATGGAATTTTGCTGGTGGACTGGCTTCCCACTACCCAAACTGTAAACAGCGACAGCTACTGTGAAACTCTACGAAAGCTGCGACGCAGAGTTCAGCAGAGGCAGCAAGGAAAATGGGCTCTCGGGGTGATTCTTCAGCATGACAATGCGAAGCTGCATACGAGCCGCCAAACTCAATAGGCATTTGCAACAATGGGATTTACGGTGCTCCCACACCCTGCGTATTCACCAGATTTAGCCCCCTTGGATTATGCACTGTTCGACAAAGTGAAGGATGCATTGCGTGGTCGACACTTTCATTCTAATTAACTCCAGACCGCTGTCTGTGAGTGGTGCAACTCTACTCCGAGAGTGGTTGTCTGCAGCCATCAGGCTAATCGGGACGACCTACAGTTTAAAGTGAGATCCGAACCACTATGTGCCTCCACAACCCGGGACCCCTTGATTACAAGGCAATGCTGCTACCACTGCGCCATATGTCTGATGTGACAATGTGAATTTCATAACTAAATTACAATAATAATTCTTTAGTTTGCGAGTGTCCCTTCATCACATTTTCAGTCCATCACTATTCTCACCTTCATGATTAGCCAGAAGTGCAGAAAAGCGAAGTAGAATAAACCAAATCAATAAACAGTATAATTTCATTGGACTACTTTAATACACTTTTTCAGCCCAAGTTCAAATTGCTAAAATGTTGATCTTCGTCACGTATAGTTTAAAAGCTCTCTTTTTCTATATTTTTAGAATGGATAAGACTTTTTTTGCCTTCCAGGACATGGTGCATTGGGAAACACTGAAACCAGAAGAGAAGCATTTTATTTCCCACGTGTTGGCATTTTTTGCTGCTTCCGATGGAATTGTCAATGAAAATTTGGTGGAGAGGTTCAGCCAGGAAGTTCAAGTTACTGAAGCCCGTTGTTTTTATGGTTTTCAAATAGCAATGGAAAATGTACATTCAGAAATGTATAGTCTCCTCATTGATACATACATAAAGGATCCAGCTGAAAGGTTTGTGTTGAAGATTATACCATGCTCTTCCGTTACTTTCTAGCATTTTTATCGCACACTTTTTTAAATAAAATTTAATGATTAGTTCTTGATTTTTCTCAAATTTAAATCACTGAAATATGTGGTTCATGAAAGTGTTTATTTATACTGTATTTACTATAGTAGCCTGTCTGCATTTTTTTTTTTACAAGAAATGTATTAGAAGAGCTCGTAACCATATGCAAACACCATGTCTCCTGTATAAGTATTCAGTTCATTGTTCTTGAAAGCTTTCATGTAATCAGAATGGATGGTGAAGGACATTTTCATGGTGCATGTGGTTGGAAAGGCCATAAAATGTTAACGTTGTACTGGGTGAGTCTTTTAAAAGAGGCCCAGTGGAAAATGTGCTCCTTGCATGTAGGCAACCCTGGTACACCGAAGAGAAGAGTGGGGTAGAGAACAGTCCAGGATATTGGTGCCATCAACAACATGACATAAAGGGGGATTGAAAAGAATGTGTCCAATGATGACCTTGAATCAGGCAGCATGCAGGTCAGTTGAGTGTAGTTGAGCAGCGAGGAAAGTTGAGTGTGGTTCCATGGGTTGGCATGGTGTTAACGGTGAAGCAGCGTATTTTTGTTGTCGAGACGTATGCACTCCTCGGTTCTTGGAAACAGTGTGCAGATTTGTTTACGACTGATTTCGCGGTGAATGGAGTTCCAGCGAAGGCCCCAACCAGATCAGTAATGCAAAAACTGATTGCAAAATGGCAGGAAACCGGATCCGTGCTGAATAGGCCAAAAGTGCATCCAAAGACTGTCTGCACTGAGGCAAAGGTGGTCAACGCAGCGCAGCTAATGATACACAGTCCACGAAAATCATCTCGGCGCTTGGCACAACAGTTGCAGGTGACCCAGTCAACCGCTATGCGGATCCTGAAGCAGGACTTGAACTTGCACGCATTCAAAGTTACAGTGATGCATCAGGTGCGGGATGTGGACAACGCAGCTCGCGTGCAGTTTTGTGAGTGGTTTCTGTCCAATATTGCTCCGGAGGTGCTGCAGGATGGTTACTTGTTCATTTCCGATGAAGCATGGTTCCATCTGTCAGGCTACATAAACTCCCAGAACACGCGACACTGGTCAGGTGACAATACACACGTGTTCATGGAGGTTCCACTGCACGCCCAGAAACTGTGTCTGGTGTGCCGTGTTGTCACTCCGCATCATCCCAGTGTTCTTCCATGAGACTGTTGAGTCAGTGTTCCCACCTGATCGCGTCATCAGCCGTGGCACGAACCAACCTTGGCCAGCTCGTTCTCCAGATTTATCACCCTGTGATTTCTAAAGGGACAAGTGTATAGCAACAACCCTCACACACTCTAAGAACTCCAGAACAATATTTTCACAGCTATCCAGGGCATCCCGCAGGATGTCCTCGCCCGTGCTTTTTCAGAACATGTGGTATCGTCTGCACACGTGCCTCGAGGTCAACGGAGGACACTTCCAGCACCTCTTCTAGGTAGGTTGTTGTCACGCTGTACTGAATTGACAGAAGAGATGTTTAATTCATTTACGTTTATGTCAAATTGTCTAAACTGCTTGGCACAGATATCCTGAACTGTTCTCTACCCCGCTCTTCTCTTCGGTGTACCAGGTTTGCCTACATGTAAGGAGCACATTTTCCACGGGGCCTCTTTTAAAAGACCCAGTATAACTGTGCCATTATTCTCTTATAAAGTGAAAAGTTAAGGGTTGAGCTGATCAATGCAATGGTTTTTCACGGACTCCGCAAGAATGCCGTGAGACACTTTCGAGAGTATAATTATCCTGGAAATTATGCAAAATTAGAAGTGATTTGCATCGAAAAAGTTTGTAAAAAATTAATTTTGAATATTTTTTATTTATTTTTTATACTCAAATATATAAAACAAATTATGAGTAATTCCATACCAAATCAACACAGCTCACAACCTGACAATCTCAGATTTTCATGAAATTTGGGGAGTTGAAACTATGCATGGAACTTAGTAACTGTGAAAATTTTTAGTCATGTTTGTCTTGTAAGTTAAATTAATTAATCAAAGTTCTCAGAAATTGCCCTTTCTGAGCCCGTTTAGCTCTACTAAATGTGCCCGAACTCTGGCCCTATTTGGCCTAGGAAGATGAAATAAAGTTTTTTGAGTAAGGAATGGAACAACAACCTGGCCAGTTGGGGAGTCTATATGAAGGTACTTTGGGGAATGCGGCAATCGGTCTCTAGGTTCAGGAGATACAAAGAAAATAAACTAAACCCAGTCTAAAAGACTGGGTCAATTTTTTTTTATAAGAATGTGAATTTGCAATGGAAAACTTTTTTTTTTTTTTTTTTTAATGTAAGGGTGTAAGTGGTGTGACCTTTCAGAAGGCAATCTGGACAAAATTTTCCAGAATAACGAGGCTCTGGCATCTGGGCTGTCACCCATTAACATCCTCTGAGAGACCTGTGTGCTGTCTATGAGCATTTGTGATTGTTAGCCACGTACGTATTTGTGGTGAAATAAAAGATTTGTTGGAGCCAAATATTTAAGGTTAATAAAAGATAAAGATTTTGGTACAAAAACTTTGCATATTTCGGGATTAAAAGTGGTATATAAAATGGCATTTTTGTGTTAAAATGTTGAACATAAACCTAAATTTTATTTAAAAACTATACTTATTGCACAAAATTAACATTTCATTCCTAAGAGCACATTTACATACCAAATTATTTAGTTTATTCCTGTGTAAAGGGGTCTATTTTTCCTTCTCAAATATTTACATCAGAATTAATCAATTTTATGATATTTGTATAACTCATTATTCGGACATCAGAAGGTGTTGCATCAGTAAATAAACACTGAATTTCATGTTTATTTCTAATTTTCTGACAAGACATGGTTGTAAAATTGACCTCACACCTTTAAAAACATGCAAAATTAACACTACAATGTGTTATTTCACATTCCTGAGTTTAACGAAGAAAAATTTTGGGCAGCTTTTCTGAGCAGTGATTGAAGGTATCTACGAGAAGACTCAACAATTATTTGGTTGCCACTAGGGGGACAAATAAATTTAATCTACGGAATTTGTTGTTATTGTACAACCATTTATTGTCGAATTGCCTCTTCAGTATAGTCATGGACTTTAGGCAGTAGGACCAAGTGGAGGATGTATCTCCACCATCTCTGGAGAAATCTTCGTCCTTCTTGCCGTTTAGAAAATCAGTCAACTCAGACTATGAGGGATACTTTCTGTTTTTTCTTACCACACTCAACTCGCTCAATGGTACTGTTTGAACATTCATGTGAAAAACAAAATGCATGCCCCTAGTGATTGTCATTTCATCTTAGCATTATTCATCTTCATCTTTGCGATAGCCAAAAGTGGCTGAAACGCATAGTAACAGGGTGGCTACTCAGCGGGAATTTCTTGAATTCTGGGAATTCTGTGTGAATTATTGGCTCCAGGAATGATGCATGAATTCTGCTTGAATTTTTCTCCGTAGACGTGAAAAGTTACAACTTTTTTTTAAAATTCCAAATCCATTGAATTTATACATATTTACTGATGCCCTGAGGCAAGTTTTTCACAGTTTAGATTTTATTTTTATCAAGGAAGGAAAAGAAAAAGCTTCTTGGAAAATAAAAAAGAATTCTTTCAATCCGTTTGCTGTGTTAGTGTCCTTTACAGAACAATCTACAATTGTATCTGATGGAAGATTATTACAAGATAAAATACATTGATGTTGATTAGGTAAATTTGAAATTCTTATACAAGTAACAATTTTTTGTAGATTACTATATCCCATATCATTTGTGACTTGTGTTTGTAGATGTATTTCTAGTAGGGATGGGACCGATTAATCGGTACTCTATCGGTATCGGCTGATATAGGCATATCAGTTTTTCAGTAAAATTACAGATTATTTTACCGATCTGATATATCAATAAATATCTTATACTTTAGTGCAAAATTCTGCCATTTTGTTGTATTTTTATGGATAATCTCAATGCCCTTCTTTCTAAAAAAGTAAATGTCTAAATATTCAACCTCTTTTGCACTGCGGTCACCTCGAAACACACATTTATTAAGTAGATCAATTAACATTTCAGATTCTTCAAGGACAATTTCTAATTTTAATCGGATCGGTAGCATATCGGTTATCGGTATCGGTAAATTTTATATCTGTACTTTATCGGTATCGGCCAAAATTTCATATCGGCCCATTCCTAATTTCTAGTATGAGTATGTGAAATGGCATATGTAAATTCCGCACCTTAAATATATAACCGTTCAATTGAATTGAATTAGAATTTTTTGATACACTGGAATCTCACAGAATCTTTATATTGTTAATATATTTGTGTGTGTGTGTGTGTGGTGAGAGACGGTAATACATAAGGTTGAAATAGAGAAAA
This sequence comes from Lepisma saccharinum, assembly GCF_977018435.1. Lineage (NCBI taxonomy): Eukaryota > Metazoa > Arthropoda > Insecta > Zygentoma > Lepismatidae > Lepisma > Lepisma saccharinum. The sequence continues at coordinate 29,925,670 of NC_139250.1, forward strand.
CATGTGCTGGTGCCCTTGAATTTTTGGAAAGTTTGCCTTGAAAACCGGGAATTATACTTGAATTTTATAATGACCCTAGGGTGGCCACCCTGAGGAAGATAAAACTAATCAGCTACTTTTTGATGTTCCAAGATACAATCTTGTGTAATTCTGATGATTTTATCGAATCCCAGCATGTGCTGAAAAACTTAACTGATACTTGCTCAACATTTGGTAACTACGTTAATAGTTTTTTTTGGTACTTTAGTATTATACGGACTACCTCATTTGCTTAGGTTAGGTTAGGTTGCTTATTGTATGATTTATATATAACCTAACTTAACGTAGACAAATGAGGTAGTCTGTATAATACTAAAGTACAGTTTTTTTTCTTTTGAATTATTTTGATGCTAGATAGATGTGATTGTTTTATGTACATTCCTTACATGATGATGAGCTTGTGCTGAGAGTTGTTGACTTTCCTGTTTCAGAGAGTACTTGTTCAATGCAATTGAAACTCTTCCTTGCGTGAGGCAGAAGGCAGACTGGGCACTGAACTGGATTAGCCACGAATCGGCTAGCTTCGGGGAGAGAGTCGTTGCCTTTGCAGCAGTTGAGGGAATTTTCTTCTCTGGAAGCTTCGCAGCTATTTTCTGGCTTAAGAAGAGAGGACTCATGCCTGGGCTTACATTTAGCAACGAATTGATCTCAAGAGACGAGGTAAGTTGTTTATATTTACATTGTTTGCATGTATGATTCAAGGAAAACCAACTTGCATAGCTATCTGGCCATTCTTGTTAACTTTTTGCCTCCATGGTGGAGTGGTTAGCACTGTGCACTACGATGTCAGGTGCCTTAGCTTTGAATCCCAGCCTGAGCATGGGTGTTCTATCATCTCTCATCCTCATCTGTACAATTAGCCAAAATGGCCGAAAAGCTTAGTGAAACAAACCAAAAATATCAATCTTGTTAGCTTTGTCTTGAGCATTTATAGCAGCATAACATGCATATCGATTGTCTTAGAGCTTAGCTGATGCTAGCAGTATCACTCTAATAAGCGTATGGTTCATCTTTCTGTGCAGTTTTTGTTTGTGATCGATTTTGCTATCTGTCTGCTAGTTTTGTCACGTATGTACACTCTTGCTGCAGGTAGTGTAGTTCCTTTTTCTCCCACTTGCATTTGTGGCGATGCGGAATTTTTTCTCTGCTCCTACAGCATGGGTTTGTTGCTTCTTTTTTTGGTCACAGAATTTTGGTGCTGTGGGTTCCTGGTCTTATCTGCATCCATGGAACGAGTTTGCTTTCAATCGCAATGTGCTTATGGTTTGTTTTTTGCGTTCTTGCCATCAGAAATATGCGTACCTGCCCAATCTATTCTCCCCGCACGCCAACCTCAAAAATCCAAGCACGAACCATAAGCGCATATGAAAAGCCTGCCTGCACACTCAAGTGAAAGCAAAAGCCTTTCCCCGGATGCAGACGACAGGACCGGGAATCCACAGTGCCAAAATACCGATGCATGACCAAAAAGAGAAGTACTTCACCCATGCTGAAGAAGCAGAGAAAAAAGGAATATCTCCACCTGGAGCAGGACAGTACATGCCTGATGAAGCTACCGAACAGGTGGTGAAATCTATCACAAGAAGAAAGAACAAAAAAATGCAAGGAAGAATGAACCATAAGTTTATTTGTGAAATTGTCACTGCATATCATTTAGATACCAGAAGTATCAATTCAAATGCTTTTCCAAATTCTGGGTATCAGAGTGTGAAAAAATACAGCATAACTCGTTCGCTGATTAATTATCCAGTAAATTGTGCAAAATTTGTAATTTTGTTCAAGTTTACATTATTTGGCCCAAGTGAATTTTATAATTAAAATTACATATTTTAATAGTTTTGGAAGCTTTTATGGTGGGGAATGAAGATTCTCTTAGGATATCTGCCACATTACTTCTTGATAGGCTTTCACTTCAATCCCTAAGGATGAGTGAAGTTAGTTCTCTGGAACTTGCCTGGCTAATATCCCGAAAGAATCTCTTCATTAATTTAATATTTCGAACACTGTTTCCACTGTCCTGAAACCTTGAAAAAGTCTGAATATAAAGTGTTTTCTGTACTTGCCAGGAGGAAACAAAAATTAATTTCCCTTTTTTCTTGAAATTTATTTTTATCATTGTTGAGTAAACTTTATTCTCTTGAATAACAAGTACAACTTAGCACTTAAGGGTCAGCTGGACCTCTGGCCGATGCTACAAAGCCTTTTTGAAATTGCCTTTGCTTTTGAAATACCGTATTTACTCATGTATAATGTGCACACTTTTTTTCCAAAATTTTTGCCCCAAAAACTGTAGTGCGTATTATGCACGGAATAATTTAGTCAATATTAAAACCCCACATGTTTTCACTATGTCACTGCATATAATACATATATCAACAGGCGCAAATACAAATTACGTACCAGGTTGGATTTCTTTAGTTAATATTTTTGTAAAAAATACTAAAAGTGAAATGGCAGTTTCCCATAATTTTTCACTTTGTAACTGAAAGTTTTGTGACACCGCACCATTCTAGTGGAATTTGTGCATACACCTCCCGTCCATAGGATGTGTTTCTCGGGGAAGAAATAGAAAATAACTTCCTGAGCATTGCAAATCCATAACATAATTTTGGTCTTGCTTTCTTCTACTACTGTGTCTTAAAAACCTATTACACTTAAATTACTAAGATATATTATTTTAATCATTTAAATTCAACCCGTATTGCACATAGTCTAAACTCTACATTTTTGTTATTCACACTACCATTGATTTTACAGACATTTCTTTGGTGCTAACTCAAGTGAATGGGATATGTCATTTTAGTTTGTCTTACTGTGTCACATGCATGTTGACTGAAGATGTTGCTTGATTTTTCTGACCGCCCTGTGTATGGGAGTTGCAGAGAGGTGTCAACTGTCCTAATTTCACATTGCTAGCGAGACTACTTGGATTACAAAGCTAAGTGCCTATGAACAAATGGATTGCGGCGGTTTTAAGAGTTCACTGGGAATTTGCTCATTTTACTATTTCACGTGCGCTACAGCTTTTTAAGCAAGCGTAAAAAAGGGCTTCTTAAAGTACTTGATGTTAGCAAAAATCTATCTATATATATAAAACAAATGATGGATGTGTATATTTGTTTGTTCCGGCATAACTCGAACGCCTGGAGCAATTTCAACCAAACTTGGTACACATATCACTTGCATTCTGGAAATAAATACTTTGGGGGTAAGACACCCCTGGCATCCCTAGGGGTGGGGTGGGAAGGGGTGACGTGTGAAAATAATCTAGAACCACAGATATTAAATTCCGCACAGACAGACATCCGCGACTTGATGCAATCTGCACAATAGTGTTTCTTGGGTTGTCTAACATTCAGGCTGTGTCGCGAATGGAATCCATAGTTTTCGTGACACTCCCAATGCAGTTCAACTCCAAGTTCATCACCTATCGTCATGGGAGGTGAAAAATAAAATGCCACAAATGAGCTAGATCAGTGTCGAATCCATAGTTTTCGGAGTGTGTAAGCTTATTGGTGACATTCACGATCACATTTAAAATGAGTTACACTATAGTTAGAATTCATTATTTTCCTGTCTAATACTAGATTGGGATAAATAAATACCCAGGCAACACCGTGTAATCAGCTAGTATAATTATTAACTGGGTGCACACCTCTACAAGTAATTCTGTCAGCGCCCATGCTTATGGGTCCCATGAAGTGTAATATCCTTCAAGGTGGGTCTTGGGCTGAAAAATGTTGAGAACCACTGTTCTAGAGCGTTCACATGGTTAGATTTTGCTGTTGTCTATTTGCAAAAGAAACAATGCAAATCAGTGTTGCTTGACAGATCTCAATCTTCAAGAGATTTTTGGTGCCTAAGTTTTTCTTCATTTTGTTAAATGCTCCTTTTACTTTCAGGGTCTTCACTGTGACTTTGCCTGCTTGATGTTTAAACATTTAGTGCAAAAGCCCAGTGTGGAGAGCATAACAGATATAATCAAGGATGCAGTGAAAATTGAACAAGAGTTCCTGACTGAAGCCCTTCCTGTAGCTATGATTGGAATGAACTGTGATCTCATGAAGAAGTATATTGAATTTGTTGCAGATAGGCTACTTGTTGAACTGGATTGTCCAAAGGTGTGTGTTAATTATTATTTTTACTTGTTTGTGAATGTAATGAAAGGTGATTTTAAGTTCACTGTGTACAGAAGAGCTAATCGGGACTGGATCTGCAGTTTAAAGTGGTATCAACCACTGTGTGCCTTCACACATCCCTTTGTGTGATTACAAGTTGACAACGTTACCACTGTTCCATTGGGGAGGCCCTCAAACCTTGGCATACCATGATCTAGTTTGTCACCCACAATGTATATATCCTATGTGTGCCAAAATATGCCACTGGGGTTACTTATTGAACTGTTAATGGGATTAAAGACACAACTGGACCCATCCATTGATTTGTATTGAAATTGGAGCTGGATTTCAGTGCCAGATACTTCAAGGTTTCTAGGGTGGAAAATTTTCATTGGCTGCGTCCCAAAATGCCCTCTTGTGTAATTCTGCATGTCTGTTTAGCTCCGGCAAGCATCATGCTCAGCACCGCTGTAGCCAATCATGAAAAATGTTCCGCTCTGCATGTGGTGGTGGGGTACCCACGGGAAATAATAATTACACATTATAAAATTCAAATTTCATATTTTTTTCCCCTTACAGCTTGATCGATACTCATCAAAATTAGGTATTATCTGTAACTACTGAGTTCATTCCATGCCAAATCAACACAGAATGTTCAATTTTCAACCTGACCATGTCAGATTTTCATGAAATTTGGGGAGTTGAAACTATGCATGGTAACTATGAAAATTTTTAGTCTCTTTTGTCTTGTATTTGTTAAATTATTAAAGTTCAGAGTTCTGCTTGACATACAACTATGGTTCCCCCTGGGCTTAACATGTTTCTGTAATGACCAATTGTACCCAGCATAACTCCTATACATTTTGTAGGGACTGTTAAGGGACTTTTGACTCACCCTAGTACATTGTAATGAGGCCTTTTGTCACACAGCTATACATATTATTTTGTATCTTCTGATCCCATGTCAGAGTTTTGATTTTTCATATCTTTTAGAGTTAATTAATTAATTCACGTATGTTGGAAGAGAAATTGGAAATTGATCAGGCAATCGCTCAGGCGAGCTTGCCCCAGACATTCACCCCGTCACCACTTCACAGCTGTTCGCATGCACAGGTCTATTCCCCCCTCCCCAGTAATTCTCACACCTGACTCAGCACTTTGTACCATACAACCAGTGTCCATCTCCTTCTCTCCCACCATTGACACATCAAGTCCAAAGTCCACAGTCCAATCCGGCTCTCGTAAATAGTTCCCATACAGTGTATCAAGGAATGTATCATATAAAGAGTTCTGATAGTGCCCGCTGCGCGGCGATACCAGCCGTACCCAGAGTAGAACACGCTCCAAGTGCTACCTCTGGTGACGAAATAAACAAACTCTCGTCACAAATGTCGAGCATGTATCTCTTTTCGAACGAAGAGATCAATGCGAGTTCTCTCTTCAATCTTTGTTCAATCTCGCATTATGTGCGAAATACATGTTTTCACGATTTTTGGTGATGACATGTTTTGAGATATTAAAGGTCAAAGGGGAAGGTCACGTGACTATTTTATTTTTATACAAAGGTAGGCTTGTTACATATCATTAGAAAGCTTGTTCCATTCGTACACAATAATCTTTATTTCAGCTTCCTAGGTCAAATAGGGACAGAGTTAGAGCACATTTAGTATAGTTAACGAGCTCAGAAAGGGCAATTTCTGCAACTGACCTTGAATAATTTAACAATTACAATACAAACGAAACTAAAAATTTTCATAGTAAGTTCCATGCATAGTTTCAACTCCCCAAATGTCATGAAAGGAGGGGGTCAGATTGTGTGCTTTGTTGATTTCGCATGAAATGACTACTGTATCATCATTAGTTTAAGACAGGGTTGTTAAAGGTCCAGGAATTTTAAATAAATTCAATTCTGGTTCAGGAGAGAAAATCTGCAAGCGTAAATGGGTTCTGGACTGTAAAGAACCTTTTTATCTGTAAAGTATTTCAATTTGGTCCAGGAACATTTTTTCCCGATCAATTTAAATAGGGTCCAGGAACCTTTTTTTCCCGATCAATTTAAATAGGGTCCAGGAACATTTTTTCCCGATCAATTTAAATAGGGTCCAGGAACATTTTTTCCCAATCAATTTAAATAGGGTCCAGGAACATTTTTTTCCCGATCAATTTAAATAGGGTCCAGGAACATTTTTTTCCCGATCAATTTAAATAGGGTCCAGGAACCATTTTTTCCCGATCAATTTAAATAGGGTCCAGGAACCTTTTTTTCCCCGATCAATTTAAATAGGGTCCAGGAACCTTTTTTTCCGAATCAGTTTAAATAGGGTCCAAGTTCTGTATTGAAATGAAACAATACACAACTTGGATTGAATACGGACCTGACGTTAAACAATTATCCACTTGTGAGCATGAAAGACTAATCCAGGTGCTGGCTGTCTCGAGAATCTAAGGTAGAAATGGGCGAAACTCAAACGCTGCAGTCACATTACCGCTCTCCATATAGCCCCGTTCTTTCGCGTGCGTTCCTTCATTTGGTTGTAGCAGCACTGCCATTTCCTGTTGTAATATCTGCTGGGAACACAGCAACTTCACGTTACCTCATCGATGGCTCCTATTGGCTGCGGTTCCTGGATCGGATGCCGGACCAACACGTGACTGGTTTGTTTGAACTCAATGTGACGCCACACTAATATAGTCCATTGCGTTATGTACAGTAACTCTTCGACAAGGGAGTTTTTGAATCTGATCGACGAGAGAACAACAGCATTTTGATTTATTCCCTGCGCTACGTTTTCTACAACCGCAGTGTGACATTCCAATGTAAAACGTACTAGCGGACATTTTTTGAAGGCAACTTTTAATCGGTCAAGTCTGGTCTGTAATTGTAAATAAATTCAATCCCGGACTGGGAGAGAAAATCAGCACTTAAACTAGTTTTAGCCAGTATAACCTTTTCATATTTAAATCATTTCAATTCTGTCCAGGAACCTTTTTTCCAGAATGAATTTCATTTCGGTCCGGAAACCTTTTTTTCTAGACTAAATTTCAATTTGGTCCAGAAACCTTTTTTCGGAAGAATTTAAATACGGTGCAGGAACCTTTTTTCAATGTAACAATATGCAACTTGGACCAAATTTAAATTGTGCGAGAAGAAAAGGTTCCCGTCCTGCAGCGGAACCCATTAGAACCCTGGTTTGAGATATACAATTTTATTTAGAGCATTACATTATTTGAATTTGTATGCTGGAAAGCAGGTCAGACTTTGAGGTTAATACTAGGGATGGCCACAAAATCTGGATAATAGATATCCTTATTTCAAATTATCCAATCTCCATTTTGGATGCAACTGATAATTTGGATATCTGGATAGTACAGATATCGGGATAATCGAAATTTCCAAATATAACAGATTTGATGAAGGATTTCTAGAAAATCCATGCCGTGAAATTATAAAATGACTGCTAAAAGAATATGTGGATAGCATGTAAAACAGATTAACAATAAATGTGTGAATAAAGCATACATTTTTATATCTGGACAACTCTGATTTTTGATATCTGGGCAACTCTGATTTTTGATATCTGGGCAACTCTGATTTTTGATATCTGGGCAACTCTGATTTTTGATATCTGGGCAACTCTGATTTTTGATAGCTGGGCAACTCTGATTTTTGATAGCTGGGCAACTCTGATTTTTGATAGCTGGGCAACTCTGATTTTTGATAGCTGGGCAACTCTGATTTTTGATAGCTGGGCAACTCTGATTTTTGATAGCTGGGCAACTCTGATTTTTGATAGCTGGGCAACTCTGATTTTTGATAGCTGGGCAACTCTGATTTTTGATAGCTGGGCAACTCTGATTTTTGATAGCTGGGCAACTCTGATTTTTGATAGCTGGGCAACTCTGATTTTTGATAGCTGGGCAACTCTGATTTTTGATAGCTGGGCAACTCTGATTTTTGATAGCTGGGCAACTCTGATTTTTGATAGCTGGGCAACTCTGATTTTTGATAGCTGGGCAACTCTGATTTTTGATAGCTGGGCAACTCTGATTTTTGATAGCTGGGCAACTCTGATTTTTGATAGCTGGGCAACTCTGATTTTTGATAGCTGGGCAACTCTGATTTTTGATAGCTGGGCAACTCTGATTTTTGATAGCTGGGCAACTCTGATTTTTGATAGCTGGGCAACTCTGATTTTTGATAGCTGGGCAACTCTGATTTTTGATAGCTGGGCAACTCTGATTTTTGATAGCTGGGCAACTCTGATTTTTGAAAGCTGGGCAACTCTGATTTTTGAAAGCTGGGCAACTCTGATTTTTGAAAGCTGGGCAACTCTGATTTTTGATAGCTGGGCAACTCTGATTTTTGATAGCTGGGCAACTCTGATTTTTGATAGCTGGGCAACTCTGATTTTTGATAGCTGGGCAACTCTGATTTTTGATAGCTGGGCAACTCTGATTTTTGATAGCTGGGCAACTCTGATTTTTGATAGCTGGGCAACTCTGATTTTTGATAGCTGGGCAACTCTGATTTTTGATAGCTGGGCAACTCTGATTTTTGATAGCTGGGCAACTCTGATTTTTGATAGCTGGGCAACTCTGATTTTTGATAGCTGGGCAACTCTGATTTTTGATATTTTGATATGTGGATAATCCGTAGATTCAGATATCAAAATATCCAATATCTGGATAAAATTTTATCTGGATTTAGCCATCTCTAGTTAATACTGCAAACAAGAGAACAGAATGACAATACCCATAATGCAGTTCCATGTCATTAATGGATTTGTATGTTTTTCCAGGTTTATAAATCCGAGAACCCTTTTGACTTCATGGAACACATCTCCCTTGAAGGCAAGACCAATTTCTTCGAAAAGAAAGTGGGTGAATATCAGAAGTGTGGTGTAATGGCGAAGAAAGATGACATGGTGTTCACCTTGGATGCTGAATTTTAAAGACTTCAAGATTTGTGGGCAAATCTTTTGGGGGCCTAATCATTGCAATGGCAATGTGGTAATTTTAAGTTATAGAGTACGTGTTCAGGAGCTGTGAGTGAACTATTTTTTTAAAACGACTGTTTGCATGTATGCTGCAAGTATGATATTTAGTCTAGTTCGTATCCAGAGGTGAGAAATTATGGATGCTTCACATTTGTAAAGAGAAACCAAAGGTGTACATTGCAAAATATATCAACTGAAACAAAAATGAGAAAAAAAGTTAACGATAATTTGCTTAATTCTGCCATCTTTGTAGTGTTCACTTTTAAAAATTGCTTCATATCTTTTTAAGGCTGTACCTTTGTAATTTTTTTTCCTGTAATTTTCTTTCCATAGTACAGATCTGCTATATTTTTAAATGAATCTTTTTGTTGCTAATGACAGTGTATTAAATTGGATACTTCATTAGATATTTCATCTATTGCTAATTAATTTTAACAGAATTTTTTTTTAAAGTTGTTTCCCTCCTTTTGTTTTACATTGTACAGCTATCCCAGTATTCTAAAAAAAAAAAAAAGATTTTATATGAATATAATAAAGTGCTCTTTCTTTACAAATCAAAACTCTATATCTACGTACATTGTAAAGAATTTTATAGGATGAACATATTTGTCACAAATATATATGTACACTTTCAAGAAATAAAATATGAGGATGGTTTTTGTAAATGGATTTTTTTTTTAAATGGAATAATCACCACCTTTATAACCTCATTAAAAAGTTTCTTAATTACAATTTTTAACTGATGTAGTTGCATAAGGTTCCCATTGACCTGCAAATTCAGATATTTTAGAAAGAATGGAAAAATTTGGAGGACATCAAGTGGTGTTTGTACAGTGGGATCCATAAGTATTGCTCAGCACATTGTCCATGACTATTTTCGTTGTTTTTTATCTTCTTCCTACATATTCTTAAGGAGTTTATTTCTACTTATACTGGTTCAGAGGTTGTAAGCAGATTGTTTGGTGTTTTGTGTCAGTTCTTGAAGCTATCAATGCATAAAACAAAGGGAGTAAACGTGGTGATGGACAATTTGCTTGGTAATACTTATGGATCCCACTGTACTAATAAGGGTTTGTGAATGAAAATAAATCCTTTTTTTTTTAACCTTAATCCAACTTTTTGATGAGGTATTCTACATACGAGGCATGTTAAAAAAAACGGCCAATAATTTTTTACTTGGGACTGCTTTATGCTTTATTTATTATTTTGTGCCTGCAACAGAGGTATATTTCTTAGTGTGGAGGTGCGTACGTGCGAGTAGCAGGAAGTTGAAATGGCTGCTGGTAATAGAAAATCCCGCCAAATGCGAGGTGAGGTCTGTAATTAGATTTCTCAATGCAAAAGGACAGAGTGCAGCTGACATTCATCGGGAATTGTGTGCCATTTACGGTCCAACAGTAATAAGTGAAGGAAAGGTAAGACAATGGTGCCGTGCTTTTCGGGAATGACATTCAAATGTTCATGATGACAAGCAGAGCGGCAGGCCTAGTGTTCAGACGGACGACCTTGTGCAACGTGTTGATGAGAATGTGGGATCCATCTCCATTTCGCCATTACTGATCTAGGCAAGGAGTTTCCTGAAGTGTCTTGATAAAACATTCCACTGAATTGTAACTGACAATCTGGGTTATCGCAAACTGTGCGCGAGGTGGGTGCAAAAAATGTTGACAAACACTAACAAAGATGAAAGAATGAAATCCGCACGTGATTTTTTGGCCCGGTGGGAGAAGGATTGGAATGACATGTTTTCTCACAGTGACTGGAGACGAAACCTGGATATCGTACGTCACTGGTGAGTCGAAGCAGCAATCTATGCAATGGTGTCACTCCGGTTCACCGAAACTGAAGAAATTCAAGCAAACACCATCACATCGCAAAATCATGGCAACCGTGTTTTGGGACCTCGTGGAATTCCTGGAACCGGGACGAACCATCACAGCAGATGTGTATTGCCAAACACTGTCTAATCTGTGATGTGCCATCCAAAACCGGCGAAGAGGAATGTTACGGTCTGGAATTCTGCTCATTCATGACAACACCCACCCATGCACAGCTAGCTGACTATTGTTGCAACAATTCAAAAATTCCAATGTGAACGTTTTAATCACCCACCATACAGTCCCGATCTTGTCCCAAGTGATTACTTTCTGTTCCTTCATCTCAAAAAGTGACTTGCTTCTCAATGTTTCGATGATACTGAAGTTCTCTACTGGTTGAGATCCAAGGCAGCAGATTTCTACGCAGAGGGTCTATGTAAACTTGTTCCATGGTACCAAAAATGCTTGGAGCGTCATGATGACTGTAGAAAAATAGCCAGGATATGCACTTGTATAGCATCAAAATAAAAATTTTCTCACTTGTTTTTATTCTGTAATAACTAGAGTTGGAAGTGGTCGGTTTTTTCCGTGGCTTTTTGGGTTGGGCTTTTTTCAGTTTTTTTCACAAAGTGTCTCAAATCAATGAAAATACAGTAGTTAGCAGTATTTTTCCTCTTCCATGGTTTTCGTTTATCTCCCTATTGTAAAATAGACATTCATTTCAAAATATAAAATACAATTTACAATATGAAATTCATAGCTAGATGCCCGACCCTGTGGCCGAGTGGTTAGCGCATCGCGCTGCGACGCCAAGGGTCCCGGGTTCGAATCCCGGTCGGGCTTGGTTGTTTGTGAATGTCCATTCATCAATTTCATCATTTCATCACTCATCCCTATCTTCGCAAATTTGCCAAGAGGCACAAAACGCGAAGTAAAATAAACTAAAATCAAATCAAATCATAGCTAGACAGTGTTTTAAAGAGAACTGGCTTTTTTGAATGGGCGGTTCTTTCAGTGTTATCTTCATATTTCGAAATGCTTATTAAATGCATCTATGTAATATAAACATATTCAAATAACTAGAGTAGTTTTGCATGGGTTTTTAATAAATCCTAATATTATAAGATTTTCGATGTTTGAATTTGTTATACGAACACGTACATGAAGTAAAAAAGAAAATACTGCTCTACCATTGAAAATCTAGTATCAAATCTCTCTACATTAAATTTTGTCAGTAAAATTTATTTGTATTCTGGCTTTCCAGTACATGTATAATTTGGTTAAATGCCCGCTAAACCTGGACACGGAGCAGCTAGTGATGCATTTTGGCTGCTTGTTGCAAAATTCTCAACCTTTGTGAGACCACAGCCCAGTAAATTTAATTCTTACAAGTCAATGCCCTGATCCCAACAATTACTCATAAATACATTTCTGATCTTTAAAGTTTATATGGAAATTAATATGCACACTCAATTAATATTAATATATCAACTGGCATAACCAAAGTTCAATGATATATAGCCTTGCTGTCAAATATAAAATTAGATTTAAATTAGCTGTCAACCCCTTGGTGCAATGGACCTTTTTTGCAGCTCTGTGGTTGAAAAACACTGGCACTAAAGCTGAAGCAGAAGCAAATAAGACTTGCCGCAAATGGGAAAAAAATCCTATTTAAGAAATCTGGACTGGACCTACAGATTGAAATGAGATCCGAAGCACTCGGACCACTAAGCATTGAACCTCAGACCCCTTCTTATTACAAGGCAACAGCATTACTTTATTTCACTCCAGAGGCCCAGTAGCCAGCCTTTTTCCAACAACAGTACTTGCAATTTGTTCTGTGTGATTTACAGGCTAAATTTCAGACTGAAGTTGCAGATAACAAGCGATGCAGTCTTCTTCAGTATAAAGCAAGACATACACCGTGCATGCAACAACAACAGACCAAAGTGGCACGATGCACACCATTGAGAGAACAGTATAGTCAGAGCAAGATGCAAGTGACATGTGTAGCTTGTTGCATTTTGGTTCAAAAGGTTGAATGGATTACTGAGTGTCTGCTTCAAAGTGACACGTGCCACTTGTTGCTTCGGTCTGAAAGTTCTCTGAGAAAACTCTACAGATCAAGCGACACTTGCAGCTTATGTTGCTTCGTTTCGAAAGGTTGCATTTACTTCTAAGGGTTGGTGTTGCTTCAGTCTCGGAGCTCCGTTAAACAGGATATATACACACATTCACGTAATATGTATACTTCTGCATATGTGTTGTGAACAGTAAAGATTTTTAATTATTCCGAAACCTCGAATATTTTGATATTAACATTTGTTTCATATTTTATGACATCAACATTTAAATTGAGACACAAACATGTAAAAGCTTGTAGTACAAGCCCATACTTTATCACTAAAATTCAAGAAGACATTTTATTATTGAATCACTGTTTCCTTTGCTGATTATGTGCAGTTAGTAATTTTTGTAATTATTAAAATTAATAAAAAATAATAACCAATTATTGCATATACACAGTCCGTCCAGTGGGAAAGGTGACTAATGAGAAATGAAAGGCAAGACTTGGATTGGTAGTTTACAATAATGTTTATTCAAAATAGACACCTTGTGAGTCAATACATGCACTGAAGCGGTTGTAGAACTTTGTGAAGCAGTCTTGGTACTCCTGTTTTGGAATTGCCTCCAAAATTGTGGTCGAAGCCTTTTGGATGTCTGGAATGGTGTCAAAATGCCTTCCTTTCAATACCAATTTCAGTTTTGGAAATAGCCAGAAGTTGCATGGAGCTAAATCTGGAGAATATGGGAGGTGCTTGAGCTCCCCTATCCCTTTTTTGGTCAAAAACTGGCGTACCAACCTGCTCTTGTGCATGGGTCCATTGTCGTGCAACAGAGACCATGAGCCCTGTTCCCGATATTCAGGCCGAACTCTACGAATCCTGGCCAATAGACGATGCCAAACAGCCACTCAGCGTTCACAGTGTGATGGTCTGGAGTGAATTACTTGTGGATGATGCCTTTGGAATCGAAGAAAACCATGAGCAGGATTTTGATTCGGCTCTTCTGCATGCGCACTTTCTTCGGTTTTGGAGAGCCTGGACACTGGACCATCACGAAATCTTGCATACCACTTAAACACGTTCTTATTGCTCAATACCGTAAACAGTTTGAATCATTTGAAACGTCTCTGTTGCACTTTTACCCAACTTGAAACAGAATTTAATGTTGGCACATTGCTCCATTTCCGACAGACGTTCAACAGGTACTGTCAGTCACAAGATCCATATGCGTCGACAGTCGACGCTAGTGCTTTGCAAATTTGCCGGAAGAAAGTCGAAATGTGTCGCTACGTATTATATATACTTCTCCATAGATGGCACTGGTAGTTCCGTGGCAAAAAAATCAGTCACCTTTCCTACTGGATGGACTGTGTATTTTATCAATCACTAAAACTCTCAAAATCCATAATATTTTTTTATTAATGCTTTTTTGTCTAAAAGTGCAGTTGTTTATTAAATATAATAATTATCATAATTACCAACCAATTGTACACTGTCACTGGCATGAGTGTTTCGAATGAGATGCATTCAAAGATGGCGCCTGATAAGCCCACCAAGTGCACTTTGCCTCCTATTTACATTCCATTTATGTTTTTATGAGCAAAAGTAATGCAGAAACATGGGTAGCATCCTAGAGAACAATGTAATTTATTTTCAAACATCTAAAAAAGTAGATGTGGTGGACCTGCAAGTTCCCTCCCCCTCTTCCCTCTGTAAGCTAGGGTTAAAATTGTATCTGAACCACTATGCAATATTTGTCAACTGGGATTGGCCAATATCTGTCTCTTCGCTGCTACATCATGTAAATTTTTTTACCTAGTTGTAAAATATGTCGCTACAAACCAGTAAACTCCTAACAGTAACTTCAAGTGAAATAGGTTAGCTGTAATTAGAAAAAAGCCAAAATTTCCGATTTTTTCCCCAAAAAAAGCCGGCTCTTAATCGAAAAAAAATTGTCCATTCAAAAAAGCAGGCTTTTTTGCAACTCTAGTAATAACCAATCTGCCCTTTTATTTGACATGCCCCTCGTAATAATGTTTTTTATAGTATGTTGTTAGTTAGTTATTCTCACTGGTGTGGAATATACTTTATTCTCCCAAAAAGCAAGTGCTGTTTAATGCTTGAAACTTGGCTATTATCATGTTAAAACACCACAGAATGGAATGGCACTTTCTTCAAATTTGCCTGGAAAAGTTAGGGATTTTTTCCCAAAATGAGCAGGTATAGTGCAGTAGTAATTTGAGGCTCAGAGTTGTTATAATTTCACTGAAAATAGACCATATCAATTAAGGAATATTTTAACCAAAATGCCTGTGTAATAAATTAGGTTCAATTTTTTAATCTGAAATCCACACAAAATGCACGAAGAAATAATACAAACTTGAAAGTAGTGTCAAATTGTAACCTGAATGAGATGTGATGTCTGAATTTGACCAAATACAGCAGACCAGTCTGCAAAGGTACAGTGGGATCCATGAGTATTACCGTGCAAATTGTCCATCACCATGTTCGTGCAATTTATTTGACCCAATAAGAGCTTCAAGAATTAAACGAAAACTCAAAACAAGCTGTTGACAACTTCTGCACCAGCATACATAAAAATTCATCGCTTAAAAACACATAGGATGTAAGAGAAAAATTTATGAAAATGGTCATGGACAATTTGCACAGTAATACTCATGGATCCCACTGTACCTGCTGTAAAAAATTTGGTTCAAATTCTTTCGATTTACAGCAGTTATTGTGGCCACAAATATTTTAAACTTCCTTCCTAAACAACACATTTAATTGTTTTTTTAAATGTATCCCAAGTTATGCCCTAAAATTAGTTTCATTCCCTAAGCTACACAGATATTCAAAACCCACCTTAAAATGTAGGTTCAGTTGCAAACAGCAAGTTTCCAAACTTTCAGAGCTGTGTAGCTATTTTTAACTTTGCTAAAACAAGAGTTCAAAATATTGGGTTGAATTTTTATATTTTTTTTTGTTTGTAAAAACTTGATTTGAATTTTTTTAATGGATAACTTTAACATTTTTGTGTTAAACTATGCAGAATGTTTAAGAATTATGTTAACATTTACTAGTTTCTCAGATATGACCAGATCACATTAAAATTATTGTCTTGCATAGCTAGACAGACCAATTGGGTTAATTTATGTTGTATTACTATTTAGTATGTCGATCAACCACAAATATTTTATTTTGTAACCAATACAGAGTTGAAACTCACACAATCTCAGTATCGGACCACTTTTTACATATATAGTGTCCCAAGATTTATTTTTATTGGTAAGCAAGTAATGGTAACTGTCTAGGTTTAGTTGGCCATGAGCCTAAGAATGATTCTTGCCCAAATTGCCAATCTCCCTGCATCATGGATACACAAATACGTATGTGGTGAGCTACTACAAGGTAACCAAAAAAGTTCTTGCCGTTTTTGACGTCCCATTAATCATGCCTTCACAGAGGGGAAACGAAATGACCATCGACTGTCAGTAATACAGGCACGTTGCGCACACACAGCAGTCATAGCTCGTCCAGTGTCGAAGAGAAATGGAGGTATCGATGCAGCTTGTTCACGTGTGTTTGTTGTATGACTTTAAATTCGGCCTGTCAGCTGCCGCATCAAGTCTCCGCATTTGCCAGGCATTTGGGGAGAATGCCGTGAACGAACGCACTGCCAGGCATTGGTTCCAGAAATTCCGTTTGGGAGATGTGAGCCTTTAGGATAAACCTCGCAGTGGACGGCCAGTTGTGTTGGATAACGAGGCCCTGAAAGCAGCCATCGAGGAGGACAGTGGTCTAACGTGTGATGAACTTGCAGAAAGGTTCCATGTTTCCACTGAAACAGTCAGATTGCACCTGCATGGTATAGGGAAGTCATACAAGTTAAGCAAGTGGGTACCCCACACATTGTCGGCAGCCAACAAGGAACAACGAGTGACAGCCTGTTTGTCCTTGCTCACTCGGTACCTGAACACACCCATATTTGATCGCTTGCTCACTAGTGACGAAAAGTGGGTCCTCTATGACACTCCCAAGCGTACCAGACATTGGTTGTCGCCTCGTGACCCTGTTCTTCACACCTCAAGACCTCCTCTGCACCCACGAAAGGTTATGCTCTCTGTATGGTGGAATTGTCGGCAAGTGGTGCATTACGAGCTCTTTCCACCTGGTCAGACCATCACTGCTGACCTCTACTCTCAGCACTTGCAAAGAGTGCACCGTGCATTGCGGCAGAAGGAGCCGGTATTGGTGAATCGCAAGGGTGTGCTGTTCCTGCAAGACAATGCCAAGCCACATGTGGCAAAGAGGACCCGGGAGACCCCTCAGGAACTTGGCTGGGAGACACTGTGCCATCCACCATATTCAACGGACCTGGCACCAACAGATTACCACCTGCTTCATTCCCTCGACAACCACCTCCGTGGAAGATCCTTCGCAAATGAGGGAGACCTGTGGAACGTATTCACGGACTTCTTTGCATCCAGGCCCGCCGAGTTTTATCACCAGGGTACTCTGCAGCTGCAGGAACGTTGGCAAAAGGTGTTGGATGCTGATGGAGATTACTTCAAAATCTAAAGGTGCGTACCGTCCACTGTATTGCTCTTTGTTTATCACTGCTCTAGAACGGCAAGAACTTTTTTGGTTACCTTGTAAATGTAGATTGCATTTTTTTAAAATAATTTTTCATTCATAAAACCTTTTTAAGTTATGAAATTATTTTTTTTAGTGGGCAGATGGGGAAATAAAAAAAGAATTGTCACGTTAAACTCCTAGTTGCAAGATCTGTAACTTTAGAAAATTCTATATCTTCACATTTACTAATTTATAAGAGAATGTCTCTGTCAGACAAGCTGATAAGAGTTAATATACATTGTGCTACTATGTGATGTAAGCCCACAAAAACGTATAGCTCTGGTAGTTACATAGATACTGTTAGCTGACGTGGATGAACATAAGAACTTTTTCAGCATTGCAGATCAGGACCCTAAAATTTAGTTTTTAATGGTAGGCATGTGATCATCAATGTCATGTGGTATTACATGAGACAGAATGATTCTAGTGTGGAGATTATTGTTATTCCTTCTCAAATCGTTGACCAGACTGTCTGCTGCCTATTGTAGTGGTGTAATCAGTAGGGAACGCATTTTAAGGTGCAAAATTATGGTCAGGAAAGGGAGAAAAAGGTTCTGCAAATGTTTTCAAAAAGGTGCTGATAAAATGCCTTTCTTCAGGTATAAACCAGTTACATTAACATTCTTTATTCAACACTAGCAAATAACATAAAGTAATCAGTATTCAGGAAGTAAATGCGGCATTTACTGGGTTTCAGTCAAATGGATTACGCTCAACATTTCTGTTTTTGAATGTAAATCACTGCCGCTTTTAGCTCAGCAACTTACATTTTCTTGTAAACTATTGGGGCTGCAATGATTCCACCATTTTATAGCTCTTGTTCTGCTCTACAAAATGATACTATAGGATTTTATGTAGCTATTCAACAAGTGAAAATCATTTATTTTTCTGTCCAATTTTTTAACAAAACATTAAAGAAAAGGAAGGGAAAAGGTGCTTAAGGATCAAAGATGGGTTAAAAAGGGGATAAATGTGCTAATCTCACAAAAAGGTGCAACAAAGTGTGTTCATTTTACTTGATTTCATGTCCTAAAATACATCTCAAACAATGGAAACAGCTATATTTTTGGAAAGGTGCTCCACCTTAAAATCTGTTCCCTATTAATCAGCAACAAGATGCGAGGTTGCAAGACTTTCTCTGAAGATTGCTGTCAGCACCTTTAGTGTGTAGCCAATAAACCACTGAATATCTGTGCATCCTACTGGTAGCTCACAATAGACTGGCAATCCCAGTTCTAGCGTATTGAAGTGTACAGCATGTGTAATAGATGCATTATAATTTTGCCACCAATTCACTGAAACTACCCTCCACAGGTTGTTAGCTCATGGTTAGGTAGCAGAGTTTTAGGTAAAAACATATTTTTTTCTGTTGCTTTGGAAGTCTGCTAAACAGGAGTACAGACCACATGGATGCAATATAATCTGCTAAGTCTTATTTCACATAAATGCATAGTTTTACCTTTAGCACATAAAACACATTTCTAGGGAGATAACAACATGTATATATTTTAGACATTCCAGACAAAATAAAGTTTCCGAATTTTTTAGGTAAACATCAGGCGCGTATATTCTAGGCTATCGCCGAAGTCCAGATTAAATACAGGAAATAATGGACTAGTAAATGTGACTGATGCTTCACTCTGAAATAACGACCGCGGGAGAAAACGATAGTATAAAACCCGCGACTACTGTGCACCGTACTCCCGCGAGGAGGGGAGGGGGAGAGTGGACCATGCTTCCTTATGGCCCGAGCTGAACGGAAGACGAAAAGGCTGCGCAGGGATTTTTCGTCCAAGGCTTGTTTTCCTTGTGTTCGCTCTATACATGGGGATGGACTCCTTTCCTTTAAAACTACCAACAGGCTTCAGCGGTTAAATTCTTCCCAGACCAGCGCCTGGAGGCGGTCGGTGACGTATTTGTAGTATCTTCCAAACCCAAGTGTGGACAGTGCAGTCTTTACTTTACAAAGACGATGAAACCTTACAGCGATGCCAATTCGCTAACCAGCATGGGATTTTTCCCAGGTAAGGGGAATTTTGAAACTAAACTACTATTTCAGGAACGGGAAAAGAGTGGCTGGCATCTGATAGGGAATTTGTCCTCTAGGCCAAAACAACACTGTCCCATTGAACACATGCAGAACTCACAGGCCGCTGCCTTCAACCAACCACGCTTTACGATGTTTTCAACCCCTCTGCTGCTTTGTTTATGACTGGCTGGGGTAGACTGACTGGCCGGAGATGACAAAGGGCATTTTGCGAGTGGAAATCGCGTTGAAGGAAGTTTAAGAAAATTAGGTTTCTTACTGCGTGGATGTTCTTAAATGTATTGAGTGAGTGAATTACGTATATATGTTTTGAATGATCTGTGCTACGTCGTATAGTGAACGAAAATGAGTGACATAATTAACGAACTATTGACGAAACAATTTACTCGGGGCGATTCCTTCATGTAGGAAGTGAGGAAGTTCATACAGTTCATTTATACTTGCTTCCATTTCTCTACTTTTTAGGCGTTTAATAATAATGCGCGTTATAAAATTATGAGCCCAATGTACGTACAATTGACTAAGACTCGCGTCAGGTTAAGTTTGCAGCAGGTTTTCGCATATGTAGATCCAAACGTGCGCGCAGAATATAGTTCCGCTGAGACGGGTTCCATTCCGACACAACTGCACACTTGCAACAAAACAGTTATTTAATATATAATATACAGACAAAATGATACATCCATTAGCAGGTATGGACACGGCCGTAGGCAGGGAAAATTTTCGGGGGGGGGGTTCATTCATAATTGTTTCCATGGGCGTCGCCAGAAATTTGAATAATAGAAATAATAACAATAATTGTACAATAATTATTAAAATTTCATAATAATAAAACAATTTTATTCCATAATAATACTAATAATAATTATTATTATATTATTGTTATATCCTTGAGGGGGGCTTACTCAATCCAGCAGATGAGTGAATATCCAGCACAAGTTTCTTTTTGTTTTTTTACGTTTCATACAGCGTGTACTGAAATGCACAATTATTATACTTCGTCATTAAACTTTAGACACCTTCAAGAGAAAGCTTTAAAAGTTAGATGGAAATTTTAGTCATAAAGTTTTTGTTGTTTAACTTTAAAATTACATTTTTGGAATTTTGAAAAGTGTGGAAGCAGTTATTATTTTTAAAAACTTAGCCTGGTGCATGGATTGTAACCTCAATCGCGAACGTAATGCGCTACGAAACTGGAGATCCTAGGTTTGAACTCCTATCAAGGGGGATTTTCGACTTTATCGGACAGGAAATTTAAAAGCTGGAAAGGGAATTTTGGGACAATCATAAATGAATCTTCAGTCCATATTCCTTGTGACGCAGGAACAACACTGGAAAGATGACAGCAGAAGTGAAAATGGAGGGGTCGCGGGTTGGCTACGATTCTGAGAATAAATCCTGTTTCACTCAGCTTTCAGAATTCCAAATGTATGAAAATTCTAGCTCGATCGTTTCAACATCGTCTCCTTGTATTTTTGTGATGCTTCGAAAAAAAAAATAATTGAAAATTTGTTACAGATTTTGGTTTCTGAACTTCCATTAATCCAACATGTCAGAAGTTTCGGGGGGAGGTTTGAACCCTAGAAACCCCCCTCTAAATACGGCCATGGGTATGGACTTGATCGGTTGCAGTCACTGTGCAGACGAACTTGAATCCGCAGATTCGCCAAATGGGCATTCGGTAGTGCTGAAGGAACACAAAAGCTCAAGAGCGAGTCGAGTGAGACTGAATACGTTGCAAGGCGCGTGGAATCAGTGATACCACTGTTGCACATCCCAGTATTTTAACCCTATTTTTATCGTGATTCATTGCTATTCGTGTTGTACAGCGGCGAGAATGACTGAATCGAGGTCTCCTGTTATTTTGAGCATCACCCGAAGAAAAAGCTCTTCAAAGTTAAACAAGTTGTTTTAAATACATATTCCTCCTTACGTCAACAAGACCAAAATAAAACAGGCGTCCGTCAATGCGCGCACGAACTGTGTCTCGGATGTTGAGTTTAGGAGGAGAAAACGATTGTTTGTTGTTTGACGACAAAAGAATCTCCGCGGTATTAAAATATATCGCCGTGAAAAAAAACAAAAAAACATGTTAATTATTTGGACGAGGCATGCGTCAACGCGGGTTGTACATTGATTCCTTCCAGCAGCAGCAGAAAGACGTTGGACACACACGCTTTGCTGCACCGCCTGAGGAACCTCGCTGGTATCACTACAAACAGATGGGCGAGGAGTGGAAAAGGGACAGGGGGAAGGTTGCGGTTTTAAAGCATCCAGCGAAGAATCATCGAGGCGTTCTACATCAGTGGTGCTACCCCATCAAAATGGTACTAAACGTAGCACAGTTTGATCTTCGTTGGCCCCTAGCATCCTGCTTTTGGCATAATGGTCAAATCTAGTATAATCTGCAAACGCGAGTCCCTGGGAGAGGGAAATCGAATTCAAAGGAATAGGTTTTCAGGAAATTGAAATAAAATTACGTTCAAATCTTATTTATACTTCACCAGCGGGTTTGTTTCAAATAAAAGGGAGTATGCACACACAGCGACACGCTTTTTTTTACAACCATGCGACGATCCATCATCCTCTATCTTTTCTTTATCCTGTCGATTTTGTTCCTGAGGAGATTTTACGGCAGTAAATCTATAGAATTGGCGGTAAACAAACCATTTTCTCAAACCGTTTCAAGTTCTATGCTCAACCCATCTCGTTTGTTGAGCCATTCTATACAATTTTGTGTAGTGAATAATAAGTAATGCAAGTTCAAAACTCTAATAGTATATGCATAATTGAACTTAAAACTGTAGTTATCAGAAAAAAAGTAATTAATAATAAATCCTAGCACAATTTAGAAGCATTTATCATAATTTCAGAGTTTAAGCAGCACTTTTTATTATCCTCAATCCATACGACAGGAAGAGGGGACAAATTCGAAATTCTTGCAAAATCTGAAATATCGTCGTTCATTTTCGTTGGTTCTTATAGGTTCACATTAAAAAGAATTCATAGTTCAAGGGGGCAGGGCCACCTTGCCTTACCTTGTGCGTGGGCCTGCAGGTAATATTCTAAATGCAATGGATAGTACGAGCGATTTGTGCGACTGTAATTGAACGCATTTTTCAAACCTTCCTCAGTTTGCCTTAACTTCTTCCTACACTTCAAAAAAGCCATGAGTCGCCACTGGCTTTTGCGTGACGATAAACTTCAAATCGTGAAGAAATTGTGTGAAGAAATATATGGAGAAACAGTAAGATAGTACTATTCAATCGTTCTCTGGTGATAAAAATTAATACGAAGCCATCGAAATATAATAATGTTGAATATCTCTGAAAGCGCTGTGAAGTGATTACTGCATTATGCAATAAATTTCATACCACTAAAATGCCATTTCTGTATAATCAACCATGAACATGACATATTAAATATACAATTGGGGCGTATTATATCAACCTGCGTTTAAAGTAGTGTCTTATCGTGTTGGGGTGGATAATTGAAATCTACCATGTAAATCTGAACCCTGCCCTCTAAAGTTAAACGCATTAACTTTCGGAATGACAGCCAATCAGAAACCAGGTATCGATGGAGGTTCTGCAGCTCTATAGGGTTTGTAAATACGCTTTCGGGAACGGTCCTACAGTCTTACTTGCCACCCGAAACAAGAAGAATTTGTCCTTTTCCCCTCCCTCATGGGTATCTAATTGTGAAAAGACTTGTCTGTTACCTCTAAGATTTGGCAGTCCTCAAATGTTGACAAATGATAATATACTGATTCTTTTAGGGCAAGAAATATCTATTTTCCCTGCAAGTCACTTCAGGCAAACCCTGTGTGCTGTCTTTTATAAATTATACTGTGTCGGTTTTGTTCCTACTTGGACTACTGTCGGTACTGGTGAACTTGAGTAACTATCTACCAATTTCAGAAGAAAAGTATTAAAACAAATACAATAACAGTAACGATGTCCAAAGTCGACAGGATATTGTTGACAGGGTCATGTAAAAGAAGAAGAAGAACAATGGCAACAGAGGCAATGGGCTCAATGCGTTGAGTAGACACATGAAACAAAATGATGCTTGGCAGGCATTAACACTTTATATAATCGCATTTAGGCAATTTGCTTAGATAAATGCAAATTATTTCATTATTCTCTGTGTTCGATTCTTAAACTCTAATCTAATCATTTAAATAATTAACTAGCTAAATGGAATCAAAATTAGTTGTTGATATTGATGTCCCTGTTCGATCGAAAACAAAATAACATCACTGAACCATGAAGCTATACTTATGGACTATCCTGCGGCTGCCAGCGCCTCTTCCTTTGGATGGAAATCACTTCTATTTGTGCTGTTCTTGGAGGCTTACTATTAGCATCTAATTAAAACTAAACAAAATATGGTTACCTTAGATGAAAGTGAAATAAAATTCTGTCGTCTCTGTCATGTAACGAATCAGTTCAGTGTAGTTGCATAGCTACTGAAATGTATTTCAACAATGCATAATTATTGCTGTATTGTTTGCTCCATTGTTTGACTGTTTTTGACATTTTTAAAACTCTGTATGGGTTACATTTCTTGAGCATAAAGTATGCAATTGATGAGATTGTTACGTCATCAGTTGTTCTGTTTAGAACGGGCAGGGGGGGGGGACAAAGTTGTGATTCCGATTCAGGGCCAGATTAACCTATGGGCAACTGGGGCAATTGCCCCGGGGCCCCCACCAAAAGGAAGCTGTGAACCAGCTGGCTCTGCTTGTGAAAAATTACATAAGAAGTTGTATTTTAAGAATAAAATAAACTTCAATATTGTCTACGCTCTTCTGGATCCAAATGTAGCACAGCTCTCAGTCGATCTGTTTGTAGATATCTGAAGCTCAGTATGTAACGAGTGCACTCACGGTCCCCGAAATGACGTGTCATTCATACCCCGGCACGGGGCCAAACGTCGTTATGTGTACGGGAAACCGGTCGTGACTCTTACGGTCCAGGTTTTCAAGTTCGGTACTGAGACGGTCGTTTATTGTCGTACTATTGCGAGGCGGAGATAAATACCTTGAAATGTTTTGTTTACCTTTGATATGTAGATTCGAACAATCATAACACACTAATAGCATAATATCCGATACCTGAAAAACATCAAATAACAACACTGACGAACGGTAAAAAGTGAATATATATTGTAACAACAAAAAAATATTGCAATCAACAACTGTTTACATAGCCTCCTCAAACTCTTACTCATTCACTCTATCTCTCTTTCACACATCTGAGGTATTTTTACATGTGAAGTATAGATACAAATCATGGATCTCATTAACATATCATTCCTTTTTAGTTTTAAACCTTTATGTGAATATAGGGCATTTTTGTCTGCCAGCTCCTGTGCTCTTTTAAATTAACTTAAGTGCCAGCCCTCGGAAAGCGGTTAACTAAGACAATTGGGTCGGCGTGGTTAAATCTTTCGTTCGAATGAACGTATGCATCCAGTCGTAAGCACGACATTTAACAAGTTTCTCGGACGGGGCTAATACACATAAGCCTCTCTCGTCCAATGAGAACAACTACACCATTACATAGTGATGCAACACTTAATTGACTCCAGCTGCCGGAATACACAAATCAATCGTCGGCGCGAGCAAAAATTACATCAAAAACCACTATGCAACGAATAATACTACTTCACGCGCACGACCTTGCAATATAAAATACGCTTTCCACAATTAAAAAGGACTCATCAGTCAACTATTGACAAATTAAATGGCGCGTTGGGGCGGTCGGTTACACAAAAAATGGAGCACACTTTGACAATTTACACTAAATATTAAAGTAATGAAATGGAGCTTCTAACCCTGAATGCAGACAATTAAATTAGAACATCTGAACATGAAATGACCCTTTTTTATAACAATACCAAAAATTATCAGACACGGAAGTTAGGTTCGGGGTTCCTGAGTCACTTTGCAAATAAGTGAGACTTCGGCGTTAACAGTACGGTGTTGATACTAACAATGCACGTTTACATGGACATAGACCCTCTGAAGAATACTCTACCGGACTCTGCTACATTGCGTGGTCATTCATCTCTCCTGGACGCGGGACTTGCACACGGCTCCTTTGTGGCGAAATTGTTCTCCGAGGTCGATCGCGACGAAGAATGATTGCGACGATATGGTGTACTTGCACCTCCTCAGTACTTCGGGCGTTCCTCTTGTCACTAGCGTCGGATGTACGTGGTCACGCGCCGGTCCGGAATCTCTCTAGTGTCGGGCATCAATTGGACGTCGATCTGGAATCATATCTCTCTGGTAACGGGCTTCGATTGGGCGTCGATCTGGAGTCGTCCTTCTCTCTCTCTCTCTCTCTCTCTCTCTCTCTCTCTCTCTCTCTCTCTCTCTGGTAACGGGCTTCGGTTGGAACGTCGATCTGGAAACGTCCTTCGGGCATTGGGCAGTGTTTGGCGTTGGCTGGCTAGCTTCATCGGAAGATGGCGATGCATCGTTGCGGGGTTAGGGAAGTCGACGGACTCCCTTCTCTATCTCCTTTAGCCGCCCATTATTATGTAGTCCACGTTTGGCAAAAACAAATCACCGCGTAATGCTTCACCAAAATAAGGCGCACACTGGTAACTCTCTATCTGCAATTCGCTCACGGTACGTAAGAAAACGAAGTCCACGGACACAAAACAATAATCCCGCAAGAGTGTAGCGCGGAGATGCTCTCTCTATGAAATCCGGGTAAAAACTGTGTCTGGAATCGTAGTACTGCATATTTATAAGAGATTCAAATTCGTCCGTTGAAAAGCACGCTAAAGTGGCTTGGCTTCGGTTTCCGAGGAGATGGAAATGACCTCTGTCCATTGTCTTGAAACGCGGTCACCCGCGCGTCCTCGATCCTTGCAGGCTTGGGCTCCAGCTGATTTTCCTGGTCATCCGTGAAAAATGGGTTCGCCCACCCGCTGTGACTTCTAGCCCGGTCCCGACGAAGATAATCCTTCCTTTTCTCCGTGTTGGTGCAAATATGTCATGTTTCAAGCTTCGGCTGTCACTCAGGAAAAACCCGTCTCCCAACTCCCGACGTCTGGCTCGGATACAAATTTATCCACAAAATATATCAAACCTCACACTTTTATATTTGAACATAAAATGAATCGATAAACAAAAAATAATTTATATCGAACTGCGTTTCACATGTCACTGGATACCGTGACAAGTATACTTTATACCATGGATTGATTTGCCTGTGGTGTGGAAAGAAGGAACACTTATTCAAACAATCAATTCTCAGATACGATTAAGATAATAAATAATACTACGAAGTACATAACTTTCTTTCGTTAATAACATCGTATTAGAACTGAGTTTTTCTAGGGAAAATATTTGTGGAGATACTACTAGCGCTTTCTCAAAAATGAAATTAGTGAAAACAGGCTTCGTACTGATATGGGACAATATCGCTTATCCAATATTTGTTTATTAAGCATTGAACATGAACTTTTTCGTGAATTGGCTTCTATGATATAGTAGATGAATTTTAGGCGAAAAGGGAAAGAAAAGTGTGTCTATTATAAGTGTTAAGCCTTTGGGAATTGTCTTGAAGAAAGTATAGTTACTACAATTTCCAAAATGAACCTGTCGGTAATTGTCCAGTAGATAGACCGTGCATATGTAGTGACATATTTACTCTTAATTGTAAATAATATCATTTATAATAAATTATGTTCGTAAGTACAATCTACTCCTCAGTTCTCTGTTTCCATCTGAACCCCCTTAGTATTTAGTTACGGTGTTCACTCTTCATAATATACTGTAGACATTAATGACTACTGATTCTAAAATCAGGTCTACCATTTGAACTGCTGAAAATTGGTGGTTAACATATTGAGCTAATAAAGTTCCTAGTAAAAAATAATTAAATAATGGATGGGGCCCCCACAAGACATTTTGCCCAGGGGCTTTCACAAACCTTGATACGGCCCTGTTCCGATTACTGCAGTAAGTTAGTAAGATTTAACCAAAATCCACAGGGGAGTTAGAACAAAATTACAAATAGTATTAGTATTAGATGTTAAGTTTCACAACGAAGGATGAAAAACCGATTCCCCTTATTTTTTTTAATTACTTTTTTTTGGGTGCGTCAGTACTGAAGCTATTTTGCACCCGTCACACTATACAGGGTCCAGCCCTTATCATAACAAAAATAAAAGCGTGTCTAAACAATTAAAATTTCCTTACCTTGGTTGAAACCTGAGGCTAGAAAGGACGCTCAGCACAAACAAGGACAAAAAAAACAGGACAACACAAACAAAATTATACTGGCCATAGTGCCAGTCGCCAGAGCCTCGTTAGTCTGCAGTCCAGGGTGTACTTCGTGGAAGTGAGGTTGACTATTGGGTGCACTAAGTGGAAGGAGCACCCCTTAAACCTAGGATTTCCCTTATGTTACACGCACTGTTCAGTACACATTTTTATGTAATCTAGGAAATATATTAGGCCAAAGGCTTACGATACAATTTTTAACGTATATATTACCAAATTTAGGAGGCTAGTGGGTGCACATCCAATGTTTTAAAACAATATCTGTAGAAAGATATGTGAGATATTTAAACGAGATAAGATGCGAGATATTAAAATTTCTATACACCTCAATCAATTGTCAAGTTCCGATAAATTCTGATACAAGGATATCATTTTCTGATTTCACTTAACATCTTTTTTTATCTATTCCCTTTTGCTGTCCTTAATCTCTTCACTATTTCTTTCTCTTCTTTTTGCACTTTCTCCTTCCGCCTTTCTTTCTGTCTATCCCCCTTTCTCTTACCGCATTTCACCACATAACAGTCGCACCCTTTCTTTTTCAGTACAAAAATAGGTTTATAACCAGGGTTGTTAAATATCCAGGAACTCATACATTCTAATGGGTTTCGCAACAGGACCGGTATCTTTTTTCTAGCACAACTTAATTCGGTCAAAAATTGCTTATTGCTTAATTGAAGAAAGGGTTTCTGTACCATATTTAAATTGATACGGAAAAAATCTCCCTGGAACGTATATAAATTCATCCGGAAAAAAGGTTCCTGGACCGTATTTAAATTGATCTAAAAAAGTTCCGCGACCGTATTTAAATTATTTAAATTGATAGGGAACAAGGTTCCTGGACCGAACTGATATACTTTACAGGTAAAAAGTTTCTTTACGGCCCAGAACAGAGGGCTGCATATCGGTCAGAATCGCTTACTAGGCCCGCCTGGCTGGTCGGGCGGGCGAGTAAAACTATATACCTGAGTTTTGACCCGTCAAGCATCGAAAGCCCACGGGTAACTGGAAGGCCTTGCAAGACGAAGCTCGCTTATCTTCAGCGAACGCTCATTCCGGTTTTGCACCGTCTCCAGATACATGAGTCACGCAGTCACCGTTGCCAACTTTTAGATTCTAAAAATGGTCTAGGAGCACTTAAAATGTTCATCACTTTTATCAATTTGAAATTGCAGACATTTATTCCTTGGTAGAAAACATTTGTATCACTCACACCCAGTGGCGGCCGGCGATTGGGTTCCAAACCTAAGGGGCCAAAGTGCAAAAGTGGAGGGGTGGGTGGCAAGGAAAGTTTAATTTCCCTTGATACAAGAGGTTAGCGTGGTGCAAAACTTTCAAAAAGTCGGGGGGGGGGCAACTGCAATCTCTCGGGCCCGCCCCTAATTGCCGCCACTGCTGACATCTGCAAAGGAGTACGAGTACGAACAAAGTTTCGCAAAAAGTGCCATCGTAAATATTTTGGAACTTTGTGTTACTGGTGGTTGTTCTACATTATACTTTTTTTTTGGGGGGGGTGCTCCCCTATGGCGCAGTGGTAGTGTCGTTGCCTTATAATAAAGGGGTCCTGGGTTCGACACCCGGTGGAGGCACTTGGTGGTTCGGATCCCACTTTAAACTATAGGTCCAGTCCCGATTAGCCTTATTGTCCATAAATTGACCAAATAAATGAATCAATCAATCAAACAGATTTTCTCTCTGGTGTAATTTTGCCAATTCAATATCCGAATTAGTTGCTCAAGATCCCCCCCCTGAACACTAAGGCACGATGGTCCATAAAAATGGAACATGAAATCAGAATTTGCATTATAAAAGGTTTTTGAATATTGTCATCTCTTTCAAAAAATCGTCGTTCGTTCATGTTGTTGTAACACCAGTAAGCCTTGTTTCCATGATATGAAAAACTCAATATGCTGACCAACGCAGAAATTTATTTTATTTTAAAACATAAACTAAACGTAACGTTTCAACCTTCTAGCAAGGTTTTCTTCAGACTCTGTACCCAGTACAAAAAAAAAATGTTGTTGCTAGTTATCTAGTTCTACAGACCGCATTGATAGTAATACGATGCAAAATATAATTATTGTTAGCTTGTATCTTCATACGGGTGCAAATAGCAGGCAATGCTATTTACACATTTCAACAAACGAACAACGTAAAAATGAAACAGAGGAGATTTACGATTTCAAGACCAGAAAAGTGACATAAAATGAACAAGACACAAACCTATTTGAAGACCTTCGAAACAAATTTGGAAAATATGTGTTAGTTGGTTTGACATAATAATGAAACTAATTTGAGAACTTACAAAAATCTTAGGTACAGTGGCGTAGCAACATATCGCGAGGCCCTGGGCGAGATTAGAATGCAAGGCTCCATCCGTTGTTTAAGTTTGAAATATCAATGTGAATCGATATACAGTCATCAAGGAAACGTCAGCAAATTATTATATTTATATAATAGTAACTAATAATTAATAATAATAATTAATTTCTGACGAAAATTATATTTAATAGTACGCGACAGAGAAATTTACACTTGGCAGAGCTACATTAACACGCTGCTGGAATTTTCATTAACCAAGGCAGTAGTAGAGGTAAAGGTGGTATTATGAGCCATTCATATATTATGAGCCCCCTAATATCTGTTCATGGAGTGCGCTCATCCTGGAGGCGACGATTTGAACTGCTAGTTTAGTAATGCCTTTTGCCGCCAGAGAGTTCTCGTTCAGTTGCAGCTGATAGTTTATGAGTGAACGTGTTCCCTTTGTTTTCTCGATCTGAAAAACTTTGAAAGGTAAGTGTTTTGCTTTTAATTGCAGTACTTATTCATTTAAACTCATCGTAGTGCATTATTGCATTGGATAAAGCATGTTTAAAAGATTGTTTTTGTGTAGATACTATGTAATTTTGCAAGTAACAAGGATTCGTTATGCGTGTTCCAATTCCAATATGGCGAGGGTTGTAAAATGAGCCCCCATCGTGCTTGGTATATGAGCCCCCAAATTTTAAGGGGCTCATATTATATACACTACAGGAGTGGTTTCAACTTTGTCTTTTCAGATGCCACGAAAAGTGCTAGGTTCAAAAAACAAGACCAAAATAAATAAACTGGAATACTGAAGATATGGTTAAGGTGATCAAGGCTGTAAGAAACAAAGATATGGGATTGAAAAAGACATCAAAAATGTTCCTTGTTCCAAGACCTACTCTTCAAAGACTTGTTCGAGTTGACAAACCACCAGAATAAGTCGCTTTAACAAAATTAGGGAGAAAACCTATAATGGGCGAGGAGTTGAAACAGAGTGAGTCGAGTATTTACTTATCATGGAAAGTAAATGGTCTTATCAGACAAGATGTTCGCAGAGTGGCTTACCAACTGTGTGAAAGAAATGGAATTAATCACCCATTCACAGAAGAGGGGTTAGCTGGTAGAGCTTGGTTCGAACACTTCATGAATCGTCATAACAATGTTTTATATCTTTTGAAACCTTCTGCGACATCGTTTTCAAGAGCAAATGGCTTTAACAATTTATTTGATATCCTGGAAGCCGAGTACGCCCGGCAGTTAGAGTATTTAATGTTGACGAGACAGGAATATCAGTTGATGATGATCAACAGCCTACTGAAAAAACACAAACTAAAACAAAGCATGCAGTGAAACCGAAGCTTCATCAAGATTCAGATGAGGAATCCTGTAAATCAGATATCGATTCTGGGGAATCTGTCTCAGAAAGACCAATCGGAGTGGAAAATCCCGGTGATGAAGAAGCAGTTTGTCTGTTCTTCGAGGGTCTATTTTCGGCAGATGACCGAGGAGAACTGTAGGTGCAATGTCTCATCTGTAAAATGTGGGCACACAACGACTGCGCTGGATGCAAGAAGGATATTTACATTTGCGACTTTTGTAAATAGACATTACAAAGAAACAAAATAAAACTTTTTAAATGGTTTCTTAAAGACCCTTTCAATTCATTTTTAATGATACTTTCCATTGGTTTTGTAATGATTTTTTCAATGATTTTGTTATGAACTCTTTTATGGTATTTCACATCATAATATCTTTTTTAAGGTTTTGTAATGAATAAAATGTTGTTTGTATGATTCAATTTTTCATACACTTTTCTAAACCAGTTATTCTATTATTTTTTTCCTAGGGGCTCATATTACCAGCACAAAACTTTTTTCCACAAAATGACTTGTTTTGTATTTTTTTTTCATATCCTTAAAGTTGCTCAAATTGATTTATATTTTAACAGTAGTTTTATGAAATGTAGTTAAAGTTATCATAAGAATCTGAACAAAAAAGATAAAAATCAAATTTTAAAAAATACAAAACAAAATGGGGCTCATAATACCACCTTTACCTCTAATAGTACGTTTTTTAAGATGTTCATTAGACAGTAAGACAACTGAAATATCCTTAAATATGCTAAATTGTCTTTAAAAAAATCAGAAATACAAACTAAGAACCTTTAAATTTAACCTATATATTTTAATGAGTCGTTCTTTGTTTCCTCATTTCAAAATTTGTAGGATGTAAATGTCACAAACCATGGCTTAAGTAGAATATATCGAAGGACGCACATAAAATATCTGTGCTTGATAGAGCGGGGGGAAGGGGCTGCGCTAAACCACAATCCTGTCTAGGGGCCCAAAGTATCTACCTACTCTTCGACACAATCGGTTTCAACATCAACAAATTATAAAACGATAGTCATTTGCCCCATAAGTGTGAAATCTTTGGTGTAATCAATTGATACAGCTAATTTGACTCTGTTAATTAGAAATTTTGACTTTGTTGCACATTAATTGTACCAGTTTACTTTGAATTTTAGGGCTTAGATGATAATAATAATTGTGAATCTCATTTTGTTGTTACGTCTTAATGTTCTTGTAATATTAAATATTTGACGCAGTAGCGTAACAAAATCGTAAAGTACGCGTCCGCAAGAAACAATTTGGGTCCCTCAAGTACAGTGAGATTCTTCCAGGAAATGTATGTAGTTACTTAGAATGGCTGGTTGTGGCTACACTTACATTAATAATTATACAAATCAATGCTCTACCTCTGAATTTTCACATATTACAACATATCTTTCTTTGACATTTATGTATTCAAAAGAAGAAAATACAAATACTTACTTATCCCCTTCCCCACCCCTCTTAACAGCTGGGTGGATAAAAATAATGTTTCTTTATATTTTTTTATATTTTTTATTTAAATCTATATTTGCTTTCGCATCGTACACATAGACATTTTTTTTTAAATAGAAAGGCTTTTTCTGATAAACGGCCCTGTAAAATATTTGAACAGTTTGATTAAAGCAAATAACAAATTACATGTAAATATGCATTTCTCTGTTTCTGGAACTGAACATAATGAACCTAATATGAAAATGTTTGTTAAGTGTGTTAATGAAACTATTATAATTTCAGTAACTTTTCTTACAGTGAAAATAATACATTCTGGATGTACTTTATAATTTTAACTTAAAATAATATTTGCAGTCTTTGTAGCCGATTTTTAGAGGTTTTAATGATAGTTAGCCAAATATCAGCTGCCATATTTATTTACAGTTTAATGAAAATGACACTATTTACGGTTTAACATGATTAGTATTTTGTATATTATTTAAAAAATGTGCTATTTTTGCTTATAAAATTATTGAATTTTAAATCAAGGGAAATTTAAGTGGTTTTTTCTTCAGTTGACATATTACATTTATTTTCGTACGAGCTTCACCCCATCAGGACATATATTTTTTCCCTTTATTTCCATTCTTAGAGCATAATAAAACACCATTAAATGAATACGAGATTAATATACTTTCACAAAAAGTTATTCTGATATCTACAAATTTCTTGTGTACATTATTCTGTAATTTTCTTTAAAGTGATTTCAATAAGTGATTTTTTAAAATAGAATTCCCCAATTTAAATTTTGATTTAAATCAAACCACCTTGCTTAACAGAAAGCTGGCTTCTGCGCAGCGAATGACACTTTTACATTAGATCTTGCCCTTTCTCGTTCAAGAGTGAGATTACTGAGTCCGGTAAATTTGGGCTGAATCATACCATTCGACACTACCTTCCAGAAGTTTTTCCTAAGTTTCAATTTTGAGAAAGTTAGTTCTTTTTTCGTGGTTGTTACTTGAAGAGTAGGAAACAAACAGAAGGTGGTACAGGATACAGAGAACACTGGAATCTAGTGAAGAGCTATCAAGGAGAAGAAACTTTGCCAAAGCACTTGATTTCAGATTTAAGCACATTCCTGAAACGTAAAACTTTATCAGGATATTCTGAAGATAAATCTTCTTCGTGCCCGTTACAGAGGGCAATAGCTGCATCTGAAGTTGTAGGAACGAAGGAAGAACTGCTAATATTATCCATACCCTTCTTCAGTTTAAAACACCGGAATCATTTAAATGCCCCATACTTTGCTCCGTTGCAGTTTGAGGTGCTTTATCATTAACATATTAATATCGTGTAGGCTATGTCAGGTAACGAGACAGAAGAAAAGCCAAGACAAAGCGCTTTCTATTCAAGAAAATAACAATTGGATAAAATTGTCCAAGCAATTTTTGCGTTAATGTTTCACATGAGAAATGAGAATTGTTTTGACTTTTTGGGGCCCCTTAGGCTTAGAGCTCCCGCTCGCATCTGATTTGACGTATTCATTCAAATTATAACGTTAAACTAGAATATAAAGCCAGATAAAAGAAATGTTTTAATTTTATTGCCCACAAAAATTAGCCTTTTCTATCTTTCTCACTTCCATTTATTACGTTTTTCGTATCAACCTCATAGGACGAGGCCCCTACATGCGCGAGGCCCAGGGTGGTCGCCCACTTCGCCCACCCCTTGCTACGCCAATGGCTATACAACCTCAAGGCACCTGCGGCTAGCAGAAATTCAAATATTTCCATGCGTAGTGAAATATAATGGCCGTTGGCAACACTGAGAGTAGTGCTCGCCGTCTACCTGCAAGAACTACATCGAGTCTCACGGGTCTTCTTAAGAACCGGGTAATAGAAAAACCTGGCAGGCATCGATGCCTGTGCACAACTGTGACGTGAAGCTCGCTTGCGCGATTTCGAACACCTGGGCTTGACGTGCGTGTTGCATATTATTGTAGGCGCGCCTCCTCGCAGACGGGTTTTCTCCGGGTCTTGTGCAGGTCTCTAGCCCAGAACCCATTCACGTTTGCTGATTTTCTCTCCTGGACCGGAATTGAATTCATTTAAAATTCCTGGACCTTTAACAACCCTGTTTATAACCTTTCATCGCATAATCGTCGGCGCGTCAGATAACGAAACCAATGATAGGGGCGCAGATTGTTCGGATTTATGAGTGCCCATCCATTCATCCTCATCGCCACGATTATCCAAAAGTAGCAGAAAACTGACACAAAGTAACAAGAATGCCAATACACATAAAAACACTGCACGAATAGAAGTGATTTATTCATGAAAAGACAATATTTGAAGAAAAACTACAAATCTCATCGTTATCGTGACAAAATTCTTATCCGAGACAGGCATCGTTTGACAGGAATTGTAAACTCTAAAAAGACACGAAGGGGCAAGTGATCAAACTGACAGATGAAATTTTCATAACAAGAAGAACTTCTGTCTCCTGTTCAAAAGCAGATCGTCTGCAGGAAGCCTGACTTTTCCAGCACGTCGACTTCAAGGTGACGGGTCATCAACGGACTCCTTAAAAAAGTTAGTTGGTGGGTTGCGCCACGTGAATAATGGAAGAAGCGAAGGGGGATTATTGCCCGAGTTTACACGCGACCCGTTTCATCAAGGTTATGCGTTGAAATTCTAACAACCGATCAATAAATAGGGTGGCCGCGGTGGCTCAGTCGGTAACGCGTCTGACTACCATGCTCAAGGTCCCGGGTTCGATCCCCGGCCGGTTCAAATCCGGGAACTTTTCTAAGGTTGGAAGCGGCCCCGGCGCCCACCCAGCGTCGAATAACATGGGTACCTGGGGGAAACCCTGGGGGGTAAAGGCGGTCAGGGGCGTGATGCTGATCACATCACCCCCACTCATGACCGGATCAAGAAAGTGTGGGGCGTTACCCCCACACCCCATATACGCCTTCATGGCGTGGTGCTATGCACAGGGATCAATAAATAGGAACGAATTACAAATTGAGTGGAATTGCTGTTAGATAGTTCTATCTTTTGCTATCATTACTGCATTTGACGTTCTTTTTCTTCATTTTTTAAATATAAAAGTTAGGGTAGAAAGGGGCGAAGACTCAAATCAACCACTCTGGGAAGTTGAGGTGCCGATATTTTGAGGGGGGGCAGCTGCACCTAATATGAAAAGTTGGTTACATTTCCAAATCTTGAAGTGTGTGTATGTGTTGTGCTGTATGTATGTATGCATGCATGTACGTATGTGTGTTCTGTATATGTATGTTATGTGCACGTTTGTATTTGTTTATTCCCTGTTCTAGAAAGCCAGATAAACAGCGGCGAGGGACTCATCACATTAGCCTGGGATAGGAAACATATGAATATGAGCATGCATGCAAGCACTCACACGCACATTCACACATACACGCATGCACACGTGCTTCCTAACATCCTAGCGAGCATGAATAAGGGCTGTTTGTAATTTATATGCTTGCAGACATTTAAAATTCATCTTCACTATATTTTGGCTATGTCCACCTTATCATTTTCATGAACTGTCAACTACTGTATCTCATTCTTATAGTAAATGCAATTATTTATTAATAATATTAGCTAACCGCCTGTTTTCTAATTGCTATTGAAAATTAACAATACGTGAAACTATATTTAGTATAGTGTCTGAAAATTGTGTTCTTTTCTGTTCATATCTCATGTACTTCCAAGTCAATTCGAATTATTTGTAGATCTGAAACTTCATTTCAAGTAACAAGATAATACAATGGGACTGTCCTCTGTTATAGGCTGTGTTTTTTAGTTCATTCATTCATACTTTATTGGTTTTAGCTGTTATACCAGCTCTACACCAAGTGTCCTAAAAATATGTCATGCATGACACTGTTACACAAATTACAAATTTTGAATATATACAGTTTTCTTATACATAATTTATCTACATCATTATCATACAAATTTAAAATTGATAATAAATACAATTGTTATATCTGGTGACTATATCAAGTTACACATTTTGAATATTTACAATTTTCATATGTCTAATTATCATGAAATCATGATAAATTAATATCATGAAAAAATCTACAAATGATAAATACAATTGTTACATCTGGTGACGATATTAAACAGGATAAAGAAGTTGGAAGAGGTATTCCTTTCTTTATTAGATTCTTGAATAACATCTCCCTTTGAGTGGTATAAAGTGGACATTGAAATATAACATGATGAGCATCTTCCTGATCTAGATTGCACTTGCACATAGGTGAATTTACTAAATTAATTTTATATAAATGGTGATTTAAACGTATGTGACCTGATCTCAATCTTAGTATTAAAACTAAAAACTTTCTGGGTATATTAAATGTATAAAACCACGGAGTCTTATTGTTTAAATTTAGTACATTTTTATATGAATGACCCATATATGTAAATTTTTGTTTGACCCATATCTCCCAATCTTGTTGAATTTTGTTTTTAACTTTTGGTAACATATCTGTATATGATAATAATATATTCGTTCTGTGATCCATAATTCTTGCTTCTTTAGCATTTTTATCTGCCAGTTCATTATAATGAAACCCTGAATGTGCTGGTATATATGCAAAATGAATTGTCCTTCCCTCTGAAGTTAACTTACCGACAATCTTATTATGTAAAGTACGTACCAATGCTGATGCCTTATATAACTTTTTATATGAAGATTGCACACTGTACAAAACACTTTTAGCATCTGTTAATATTAATATCCTTTTATCTGGAATATTATTAATGTACATCAATGCACGATATATTCCATATGCTTCTGCCGAGAAAATAGAACACTCTCCAGGTAGTCTAAACTTTTTAATACTTCCATTTGAAGAGTCAATAAAAGCACATCCTACTTCTTCTTTATTTTTTGATGCATCTGTGTATATGAATCTATAATTCTCCCAATTTTGTAAATATAATTGAATATTTGCATAACTTGTTAATGAAACATTCCTTACCGGTATTTGATCATATGAAATTTCATAAATTGGATGTTTGCTATGCGTTATTATTGTAGAAAATAAATCTTGAAATTATATTTTACATTGTAGGAAAGTTGAATATTGTCCCTTTATTTTGTTCTCTTGATATAAAATTCATTGGTCTTGCATAAGTTTATTTACTGGATGTTCTTGTGTTTCCCAGCACTTGAAAACAAATTTATTTGTAATCCATTTGCATCTATACTTAAAAGGTTTTTCTATGGATTCTAAATAAACTCCTACATTGGGAGCTGAATTCATGAGACCCAATGATCTCCTCAAGACTTTTCTTTCTAAACTATCTATCTTAGCTAGAATTCTTTCTGTAGCATTTCCGTATATGCTGCATCCGTATTCTGGCTTAGGCCTAAAAAAGTTTTTGTAAAATAAAAGCATTATTCTTTTTTTTTAGGAGTAAAAAAATATAATTTGTGACTTCTGTCTCTCTGAATATGTTGTCGATCTTTGCATTAAAAGTAGGCCTGGGACGTAACTCACGTTGTGCAACACTAATAACGGGTTTCGCCTATAGCTGTCCTTGCTTACTGGTTTTAATTCGCGTCCTTGAGACAGTGCAGCTATGCAAAAACCATACAATTTCCTCTAGCAAAAATGGATCCTATCTGGTGTTTTGGACGAATTGATGCTAGGTAAACGAAGGAAACGCCGAAGGAGAAAAGAAATATGCTCTTGATATGCAAATTTTTTCTCGCTAGTTGGGTATTAAACTTGCGTGCAAGGGGAACATACAACGACCCCTGGTTGATGTGCCACTCTAGCGTTTATCAGGGCGTGATGGATGGCAAATTTTGCATATTAATAGAGCCTTCACGTCACGAACGTTTTCTTGTAGAGAAATGCGACGGAAGTTACGGGTCTTAATATTTGTCACCACACGTGTCCGTGGCATGACACTGCTGCAGAAGTGAAAAGTGAGGTACGAAAGTTGAAGTGCTAAGTGGCTCCCTCTTTATCGATTGTTTTGTTTCAGGTCTTTCGCTAGGTGCGTGACTCACACAACCTTTTCGAGGAGCGTTGCGAGGTTGAAGTCTTGCAGAGTGTTGCACACTGATATTTAGCATTCTGTGAACAGCGATAGGGCGGTAGAATTTCATTAGTAGGTTGTCTTGAATAACATGTCCACCTTCCCTACAGAAAAGGGTAAGCCGTATAGAAAATAGAAAAGGAAGAGATAGACAAACAAAACAAGAAAGAAAAGGAAGAAAAGAAGGATAGAAAGAGCGAGAGAAAGAAGCATGGGCAGAGTTTGAGCTCTTGGGCAGACTCTGGGAGAAGCATATAATGTACCTGAGGGTTATTGAATATCCCCTATAAAAGGGTCCGGAGGCCTTCCCTCGGAAGTTTAAAAAAGAACAACTTAAAAACACTGAGTTTTAGGCCTTTTAGGTAGATTTGAAAATGTTAAATTTCCTCGCTTAAGTAAACAAATATTAATTAGTATATTGGTTGTCAGTTTTAAAAGAAGCAAAGCAGTACGATTATTGCATTTTGCATTTCATTAAATTTTTATTACAATACTCGTATTACTTTAAAAAAAGTTATGGTAAGCTTCAGAAATTTTAGAAAAATTAAATTGAAAAGTTCTTTTGATGCCTCAGCAGTAACTGTTGGCTCAACACAAAGTCATTTTACGTTTTTCTTTCATCAAACTGTACACATCAATCAAATCGTCTAAGACACGCTATTGCGACGCAATTACCGCACATGCCATCATGCCATACGTCAAGATTTGCTGTATGGCTTAATAACAAAAATGTAGTAACTGAACTTAACCATGTGTTATTTTTTTGTCTTCTTTTAAGTTGGGGGCCAGGCCCCCCTGCCCCCTCCAGAACTCCGCCTATGGAAAGAAGGTGTGGAAAATGGAGGAAAGAGAAACAGAGAATGGATAATAAAGAGAGGAAAAGAAAGAAAAGAATAGATAGAAAGAGAGAG
The DNA here is from genome assembly GCF_977018435.1 of Lepisma saccharinum. Taxonomy (NCBI): domain Eukaryota; kingdom Metazoa; phylum Arthropoda; class Insecta; order Zygentoma; family Lepismatidae; genus Lepisma; species Lepisma saccharinum. Next base: position 29,965,829 of record NC_139250.1, read on the forward strand.
AGAGGGGGAATGAAAGATATAAAAACAGAACAAGCAAGAAAGAAAGAGATAGAAAAGGTAGGGAGAAAAGGAGACAAAGGAAAAAGAGAAAATAATCAATCACACCTTGTTTTTTGTCATGGGTGAACCAAAACTTTCTCAAGAGGGGGTTAAACAACATTTTGCTATTGAGGGCAATGCATTATTTTGAATTATTTGAAAAACGAATAACATTTATTTTACTTTCCCCATAAAAAAGTACCATGGGCAGAATGAAAATTTTCATCATTCGTGTTCCAATGTGGGAGGCGAGTGGCCCCTTAAAAATGTTACAAATTATAGATTCTCCTCTTTTCCCCAGTTTTCTCTCTCTCTATCTTTCCCTTCTCCATTCATTCCTTTCTTTCTTTCTCTGCTTTTCTATATTTTATTTTCATTTTCTGTTTTGCGATAGATTGTGAAACATCTATGATGTTTTTATATCTTTCAATATAGATGTTCAATTGTTTTGTTGATTTGGATTGTCAAGCATGGAGTTAGCCATGTTGTATGTATATTCTTAGTTATGGATTAAATTATAATTTTGAAGAAAAATCGAACCCACCTGATTAATTATATCATATTACCGTGGTTGGTAATACAACAATTTGGCGACTATGGATGGGATTCAAGGACAGATTCTGGAACCTTTCGATGTGGATAAAGGTAATATTGATTCGTATTTGGAGCGGTTTGAACAGATTTGTGATGCTAATGGTATTCCAAAGGAAAAGCAAATTAGTCATTTTATTGCATTCTGTGGAGGAAATTTATATGATGTTTTAAGGGATTTAGTTACTCCAGATTCTGTTGCTAGTAAAACATACGAAGTAATAAAAGATGTATTGTTGAATCATTTTCAACCGAAGCATAATGTTGTTGCAGAAAGATACCGTTTTCATCTTCTGAAGCAAGAGTTAGGTCAACCTGTGTCTGAATATATAGTTTCTCTTAAACATACAGCTACTAAGTGTAACTTTGGAGCTTTCTTAAATGATATGCTAAGAGATCAGCTGGTGTTTGGAGTTAGCAGTGAAGTTACAAGAAAGAAATTGTTATCAGAAGGCGACGTTTCCTTTCTTAAAGCTTGCGACATTGCCGTGAATATGGAAATGGTTGAGAAAGATGTACGGCTATTCCATCAAAATGAAGGTTTTGCTACTGATTATAATGTACATAAGCTTCATGAAAGCAAGTCTAAACCTTTCCAAGATTTCTCCAATAGGAAAACTATCTTTAATAATCAGACTGAAAAGAGCAGAGTTAATGAGAAACCTGGAACTTCAAGACAATGGATTTGTTATAAATGTGGAAAGACGCATGAAAAAGGTAAATGTTATTTAAAGCAAGTTAGATGTAATTATTGTGAATTCTTTGGACATAGGGGTGTAAGGGGTACCTTCCACATAGGCGCCCAAAAGTCAACCTCACTTCCACGTAGTGCACCCTGGACTAAAGACTAACGAGGCTCTGGCGACTGGCCCAATGGCCAGTATAATTTTGTTTGTGTTGTCCTGTGTTTTGTCCTTATTTGTGCTGAGTGTTCTTTGCAGCCTCGGCTTTTAACAAGTCAGAACATTTTAATCTTTTATGATTTTAATTAAGCAATGTTAGAGTTGTTACGTGTAACGGTAAGGGGCTGGACCCCGTATAGTGTGACGGGTGCAAAATAGCCTCAGTGCTGACACACCCAAAAATTTTAAAATCAAATCAAATCAAATCTTTGGACATATTCAGAAATTTTGTAGATTTCGTAATAAACCGACAGATAAAAACTTATCAAGTTTACAAAGTAAATCCGCTGAATCTAACAGTTGCTTAAGTAATGTGTCTCTTGATGTAATTTCGAAAGAATGTAAAGATGCTATTGAGTGTAATACAGAAAAGGAACATCAAGAATTGTTAATATCACGCGAGCCCTTGCACACTTTTCAGTTACCGTTGTACAAGTATGGTTCTACTAAAGAACGGCAATTTGAATTCAACTCTGTAGTTGGAACTTTGCATAATGCTGACAAATGTACAATTGATTTGAATTGAGATGGTAAATTAGTTAATTTTGAGATCGATACCGGAGCTTCTGTAAGTGTGTTTGATAAAAGATTTCTCGATCAATCTTTTCCGTATTTAAAGATTCAACCTGCAAATATCAATCTGAAAAATGCTGATGGAAGACCATTAGCATTAGAAGGTCAGGTTATGTTGGATGTATTGTGGAAAGATAAGAAATATAATATGAATGTTTTTGTTTGTAAGCAAAATCTGCCACAACCGATTGTAGGAAGAACTTGGCTGGACATTTTATGGCCTAACTGGAGGCAAAATTTTATGTTACAGCAGATAGAAGTTCAGAGTTGTTATAATAAGGAAGTACTGATGAATAAGTTGTTGTCTGAGTACAAGGCAGTATTTTCAGATGATCTTAAGGAGCCTATTAAATGTTTTAAAGCTGTGATTCCGGTTAAACCTAACAGTACACCAATCTTTAGGAAAGCTTATGAAGTACCTTATAGTTTAAGTGAACAGGTTAAAAAGGATATAAGTAAATTGGTTTCCAATGGTATACTGTCAGAAGTAACTTATTCTAACTGGCCATCACCACTGGTAGTAGTTGTCAAGAAGTCAAATGATCTTAGGTTATGTGCTGATTTTAAGACAGGACTGAATACTTTACTTGAGAAAGTAACTTATCCATTACCAAAAATAGATGATATTTTGAACACATTAGGTGATTCTGATACATATGTGGTTCTTGACATGAAGAATGCATTTCTACAGTTGGAAGTAGATGAAGATTCGAAGTAATATTTGGTAATAAATACTAATTTTGGTTTATTTGGTTACAACAGATTACCTTTTGGTTTGCAGTGTAGTCCTTTGATATTTCAACATGTAATGGATCAGATCTTAACAGGAATTCCATTCGCTAAATGTTACTTAGATGACATAATTATCTGCGGTAAAGGACTAGAACAGTGTTATAATAACGTGAGGAATGTACTAGATCGTCTTCAGAAATATAATGTGAAGGTAAATGCTAAGAAGTGTCAATTTTTTGCTAAGGAAGTTGAGTATTTAGGATTTTGCATTTCTGGTGAAGGAATTAGACCATCTGTGAAGAACTTAGAAGCAATATTAAAATGTGCTATACCTAGTAATGTCAGTCAACTAAAGTCATTTTTGGGAGGTATTTCATTTTGCCATAGGCATATACCCAACTTGCCAATGCGTATACCTCATTTGCACTAATTGCTGAAGAAAGGACATAAATGGGAATGGACTGATGTTCATCAACAGGAATATGACTTAGTAAAGGAAATGGTGAAGAGAGCAGATGTCATTTTTCCTTTCGATCAGAATTTGGAAGTGGTACTAATTACAGATGCAAGTCCTGTAGGAATAGGTTGTCAATTATGTAATGTGTACAAAAGTAATTTACGCACAGTAGCTTGTTCATCAGCAACGTTAACTGACGCTCAGAAGAATTATTGTCAGTTTGAACGGGAAGCTTTAGCTCTTATAAATTGCGTGAAGAAATTTCACAAATACTTGTATGGTAGAACATTTACTGTACATAGCGATTCTCTTCCTGTGAAATATATTTTTGGAGAAAAAGCTAAAATTCCTTCTACGGGTAACAGTAGACTTCAAAGATGTGCTTTGCTTTTATCAACGTATGATTTTAAAATTGAGTACACTAAGCATGTGGAAGTAGCAGATTTGTTATCAAGATTACCCTTAATGGAAGTACCTGAAGATGATGTTTCTAGCGATGGGTACGTATTTCACTTAGAATGTGAACCAGTCTTGTTACAATGCATTAAGGAAGAAACAGCCAAAGACTTGTTATTGCAGCTGATAAAGTTGTATGTTACTGAAGGATGGCCAGCAAAGCTAAATAAAGATCAACAAGCTTCACCATTTGCACATTTCTTTCGGAGAAGACATAAATAGTGATTGTAAAGGAATGTTTGATATGGGGCAACAGGTTAATTATTCCAAGATTGTTGCATAATGCAGTCTTGAAAAAACTGCACGCTAATCATCTAGGTTTGTGGAAATTACAACAATTAGTGAGATCTATGTATTGGTGGCCGCAAATTGATATTGACTTAGAAAGAGAAGTTATTAACTGTCCACAGTGTCAAGCACTTCAGAACAATGCTCCGCAAAATAAATATGTACCTTGGGAGCAAACAGATAAGACATTTCAAAGAGTTCATTTGGATTTCTTCCATTTCGCTGGTCGCACATGTTTATTGTTAGTTGATTCATGCACACGATGGATAGAGGTTTGGAAAGTTAATGACCACGTCTAGTGAAGAAACGATAAACTGCCTCAAAGAATGTTTTGAAAGATATGGATATCCTAGTGTAATCGCATGTGATAATGGACCTCCATTTTCGGGAAGGAAGCTTAAAGAATTTTGCACCAAGTTAGGAATACGAATTATTCATTCACCACCATATCATCCACTCAGTAATCAGTAATGGTTTAGCCGAAAAGTGGGTCCAAAACGTAAAAAGTACTTTGAAGAAGAGGTGGTTAGAAGATTGCCATCTAGGAAGAAGTTTCGATTTCAGAGAAGCGGTGGAAGGTGCGTTAAGAGTAGTCAGGTTTACACCTTGCCATGCTACGGGAGAGACTCCTGCAAAGTTGTTGTTGTATCAACCTCGTAATATCTATAATTGGTCCTGGTCGCAAATAATGGAGAAGGAAGTGGTGAGAAGTGAGACCAATAAGAACGAAGAATTACCATCAATCGGAAGTACAGTGTGGACAAGAAATTATACATCCAGATTTCCAAAATACGTACGAGCTACAGTTACGGGGCATTTAGAAAGACGCTTGTTATTGGTCAATGCCGGTGGAACAACGAGAAGGGTACACTTGCATCAAGTGAAGTTTAAATCTAACAGGTCGGATACAGACAGTGGAGAAGATAACTTTTGGAGTTTTGATGGTTCCGTGTCGGCGCAGGACAGGGCATGTGAGGAGAGACCGCAGACTGGGCGAGAGGAAGCTGTTACCACCTCCGCAGTGAACAGTCCACGACGATCTTTTAGGAGGAAACCACCTGACAGGCTGCAGCTGTCATTTGGAAGAAGGGGAAAGTTGCAGTAGCTAGATTGTGAAACATCTATGATGTTTTTATATCTTTGAATATAGATGTTCAATTGTTTTGTTGATTTGGATTGTCAAGCATGGAGTTAGCCATGTTGTATGTATATTCTTAGTTATGGATTAAATTATAATTTTGAAGAAAAATCGAACCCACCTGATTAATTATATCATATTACCGTGGTTGGTAATACAACACCTCTATGTATTCTTTTCGTCATTTTTATCTTTCTTTCTTTGTTTTTATTACTTGTGATTGACTCTTGCTCAACTACAGAGTGGGGCCCGATTGAAAATGGCGTATACTTTTCATACTGTTGAATGCCTGGAACCTGTCTGTTCTGTCTCGACACTGACAATTCCTAAAATCCATCGCGTTCATCAGCACCGTGGTGAAAGAGATAGACTGCTATGGATCCATCGATGAAGTAACGAACGTGCGGAATCAAAGACTGAAGAACAGCAGTTGGGGGGCTTGATAGCAGGTGGTTAGCCAGCTGAAATGAAGCATGAACAGAGCATTACGTAATCAACAGCTGGGTTCTTGCACTTCCTTTCCCGACCCCTGCTGCTTGTGGCGTGACGGGAAATAGCCCTGGAACAGGCTGCTTGGAGGAGATCAGTGTTGCCACACGAAGGGAAATTCAGACAAAATTTTATGAAAAGAAACCTCATTTGACTTGAGAGCAATTAGTATCTATCCGTCATCATCAAACGTTTAAAATTATTGTAATACGTAGCTTGTATAAACCTTATGTTTATGAATTTTTATATTTCGTAATATTTTATCCAAAGTGTACCATGAATAATCTTCACTATCGGTTGTTTTCTCCTTAATTTCAATGTTTTCCACGAGCCAATACTAATAGATAAAAATAACAATTTAACAATAATGATACTAGTTCGCACTTTGAATTTTCTAAGGTGAAGTAAAAATTTGGATGAAAAGGAAAATTTTGCATCTTGAATAGGGAAATTGTGCGTCTTGGTTGTGGCAACACTTGATACAAACGCTTTCCCCTCTTGACATGGAAGCTATAAAATGTTGCCTTCGATTCAGTGGCCAGGGAATGAATTACAATCGTTGATATAAGCCGCGTGCTCAAAGAAGCAACGCTATATTTTGTCTATTTGGAAACGAAGCAAATTGTACAAGCGTTCAGGGCTAATTGTGCATGTATTCTCCATAGTCAAGAACCTGTTTCTAAGATGTTTGTAATTATTGGTAACCATAACTTTGGATGTGGGGTAGATTCTACCCCTGTTTTTTATTATTAAATATATATTAATTCCGGTATCCGTCACCCATCAAAGGAACGCCACTGAGTACTTTGCTGTCAGTTGATTATTGACTGTTACACGTGACGATTCTGTTCTTGGAAGTGAGTAACAAAAACCTAAAGTGCTGTAATTTTCACTTGTTCACAAGTAATTTATTTGACACTCGTCCACACCAGAAAGAAAACGACAATTAATTAATTAAGTCACTGCACTGGCAAAACAAGGAACTGTTTTTCAATTATAGTACTGAAATTTAAAGAAGCAACTTTAACATTGTTGACTTAGGTACTGTGGGTTGGTTCAGAGGAAACTCTTAAATTACGTTCTTCCGAGTACTTCCTAACACAAGCAAACTTTCATTTCCATAAACCAATCCGACGCCCTTCCGAACCAAAGCCGTTGTCATTACATCTTCATGTTCGGCGTTAAATGAAGGCCAAAGGATACGTTTTTATTTTTGGACATCACGCAACTCTTGACAGAGATTTCCCTGAAAAGAACCTTTGGTCGTTTCAAGGTTGAACAACACCCTCCTTCTTCTTCCGATACGTTTGAACTTTCCTGTCATGGCAAGTTTGCACACGCAACGTACCGTACGTAAGTTTGCGCCTTCGATGTGCTTTTTTGAAGGTCGGGTCGGGTGCATTGGCGATAAGCAAGGAGTGAGTTTTTTTCGGGTCTTAGCTGTTCGCATGGAGAACAGCAGCTGCTTATGCGCAGCGTTTTATCGTGAACGTTTGTCGTGCTAAGGTTTTGGCATTTAAGGAAATAATCTGCAAAATCCGGTGCTATTTATCGTAATGCTAGTCCAAACACAATGAAGTGTGGAATACTGCAGTGGTGCCAACTCCTTACCATGGTTATGGCGAGGCCCGTACCCAGGATTTTTTTGAGGGAGGGGCCAGATGCGTGTTCATATATATATATATATACCAGGTTTCCAAAAAAGTTCATGCCGTATATTGCAGTGAGAAATAAAGACTCTGGAATTTCTGGCAAATGTGTTTTATTCAGCAAAATAAGTTCCTTCAGCATCAATTACATGTTCCCAACGAGATACAAGCTTATAAATCCCGCGTTTGTAAAAAGTTCTAGTTTCTAGAAGCAAAAAATTGTCCTATGACTTGCGCGACATCATCTCGGTTTCGGAACTGTTGCTCACGCAAATGGTTATCCATGGCCAAAAACAAGTGAAAGTCGGATGGGGCAATGTTCTGGGAGTAAGGAGGATGAGGTAAAATTTCCCAACCAAGTGTGTTGATTACCTCCTTGGTCGCTTTCGCCGTATGAGGTCTAGCGTTGTCTTGAAGAAGGATCACTCCTTTCCTGTTGACTAGTGCTGGCTGCTTCGGACGCAGTGCTGCTGCAACCCTTTGCAACTGGGATGAGTACACCTCGGATGTGATGGTTTTGCCATGCTCTAGCAATTCAAAGTGCACAACACCAGCGCTGGTCCACCAAACACAGAGCAGAACCTTCTGTTGATGAATGTTTTCTTTGGGAGTCAATGCAACAGAACAATGGGACGACCAATGATGTTTTCTTTTGCGGTTACTGTATAACACCCATTCCTCGTCACATGTCAATATCTGGTCCCAAAAATTCAAATTCTTGTGGCGTGACAGCAATGATGAGCAAATGGTGAGCCGCTGGCGTTTGTTTTCCTCGGACAAAACGTGAAGAAAACACTTACTGAGCTTCCAAGTCTTCCCGACAGTGGCGTGGCGTGGATTTTTAAAAGTGTTACCGGTTATCAGTGGGCGCCTCCCCACCTCATGCCCTCCCCCCCCAATGTCTTCCAAGTAGTTCATATAATATTAATCTTGTACGTATGCAATTCAATACTAGATTTTGGTAAAGTTATTAATCAGGAAAAAAAATGTTGACATAAGGACTAAAGTGAAATCGCAAACATTGGTTGTTGACACAATAATACGTAATTTGATTCTTACAGAAACATCGAAGGCTACTTATAGAGCAGATCAATCCGACTTTGAAAATAGTTATATGATGCTGGGATCCCGGGTTCGAAACCTAGCTTAGGCATGGGCGTTTGTGATGTCTATTCATCAATTTAATCATATCATCACTCATCCCCATCTTCGCAAATTAGCCAAAAGTGACACAAGCGAAGCAAAATCAATCAAATCAAATCAAAAAACTTCTATGATGCTGTCATAAAGAGAAGTTTTTCATTTGAATTTGAATTTTTGGGTGCGTCATGGTCATGGTCCACGTTATCCACATCTGAATTCGACACGTTTTTTTTTTTCACCCGAAAATGGAGTACATGGCCAACAAAAGAGTTTCGACAACTGCACACATCCACATAACCACAGATAGTCGTTATACCACGAAACATTGAAATGTCGGTCATATCCAGCAGACGACTTGGTTTTTAAATCGTTCAAAATAGGCTTTGGCCTCCCTTTCGCCACAATTTCGATTTTTTCTGCAAAATAACGAACCGAAAGATTGCTTCAAAATATCTTCTATCGCACGATTACACACACTGTCCAGATAGGATGAACCCGCCACCTCTGAACTCGGAGCAAGCTTCATTAATTAATTGACAATGCCCGAAAACAACATAAAGACGAAAGACACCAGTGACAAAACTCCCACTGCACAGTCCCTCCCACAAACCGTTGTTTACTTTTGTAACACGTGAAGCACCCTCCTTGCCCCCTCCCCTCTCAGCATCGGCCCTTCCCCAATATTTCCTTCGGAACCTGCAAGAAGTCCAGTTCTACTAATGTTGCCATCTTAGTTCTTTTGAAACCAGATTTGCCCAAATCGCGAAACTTTTCGTTTAAAATTTAGAGTAGATGTAGTCTTCATCTGTTTCCTAACTACTCCCACTCCCATGTTTCGCTAAATCCACTGAAATCTCATTTCTGACACCACTACTATTTCGTATATTTTACGTCCTTTGCTACCTTTAAGGCTTTCGCTTTATAGGATAATCGTGACGATGAGGATGCATGGTGAATTATTGAAATAAAATTATATTAATTTTTATAATTATGTAAGTAAAATAATAACAACGAACATTGAAATAACCATTTCTTGCTGAGGATTCGAACCTGCGACACCTGACACTTCAGAGCGTGCTAAGATAACAATCGGGAAATTATGCTTGTAAGTAATGTTTTACCCAAAAAAATTCTACCACCTCAAAAACATTGCTTCAATCCGAAATTATTGCATTCCTGCGACACCGTATGTCTTGTTTGTTTGTTTGATTTGGTGTTTTAAGTCCACTTCATGCACAGGAAGGCTGATCGGGACTGGACCTACAGTTTAAAGTGGGATCCGAACCACTATGTGCCTCCACCGGGTATCGAACCCGGAATCCCTTGATTACAGTGGCGTGCGGTGACATTTAGACTAGGGTACGCAATAGAAATACGTAAGTGAAATCCTTAGTGGACAATTTACCAAACTTTGAAAACAATACTAGTGGCTGTATCAAATGCATTCATATGCACACAAACAGTGGCGCAGAAACGGGGGGGGGGTACAGGGGTACATTGTACCCCCCTAAATTTTTGAAGGGGGGTACTGTACCCCCCTAAATCCGTAAATCGAGTTGTACCCCCTGTACCGCCCTTGGTAATTTGACAGCAGACGCAAGGTGCTACTGTTAAAAGAACATATTTTCAGTTCGCCCAATAAAAAAGTGTATATTGTTTATAACTTATAAACATTATCTTCCTTACCACAGTAATTCAAACCATTCTAAACTTATTCTACTATTGAGAGACCACAAGGAAAAAACCTTGGGACGAAAAGTCCCCGCGCAGCTTTCCCTTCTTCCGCTCAGCTAGGGCCATAAGGAAGCATGGTCCACTCTTACCCTCCCCTCCTCGCGGGAGTACGGTGCACAGGAGTCGCTGGTCTGCTCAGGTTGTTTTGCTTGTAGTTCCACTATACATTGTGATCGCTACTATACCGCGTTTGGTAGAACCTGTCCCGCTACCCGCGCTAGGGAGCGCTCCACAGTTTCGGTGCCAATGAGAAACGAGGAAAAAATCGTCTGCTGGGCAGCGAGGAGCGAATGGAAGCCAGAAGAAAGGCTCTTACGTAGACGCTGTTGCGACGTTGCGTATTTTAATTGGCTGCCTGGCTTTGACTTTCCCCAGCACCGAGAAAAGCCAGGGAGCAACTAGCGCGGGAACCGGGACAGGTTCTACCAAACGCGGTATAGTTAGTTCATTGACCTAAGTTCTTGGAAACCTCTTTAAGGAGATGAAAATTGTTTAAAATGTGTGTGGAACGATGGAATCAGATTTGCTCTCAGAAAATCACGCTGCAGACGAATGGTCCTTTGCGTAAGGGGGGGGGGGGGTACACTTTTCTAAAGAAATGGTCGCGTCGATTCGAAGGGTATATGACTGATCCCATTTTCTTTTGAATATTTAAAATGGAATTTTCCAAAACGAAATACTTACACGATCGAGACGAGATACTACAGACCAACTTGGGGGGGGGGGGTACAATGTACTGCTGTACCTCACCCATATTTTTCATAACTTTGTAAGGGAGTGTTCGGAAAACTATACTTAAACCTATGTATTAAGATATTTTGAAAATAGAGTCCCGATTAGCTTATCTGAGCATGAAGTGAATCTAGAATAAGTTTTAATGACTTCCGAGTGGAAACCGAAACAGAAATTAACACAAACAAGAACGAGAAGGACCTCGCCACACAGGAGACGAGGTGAGGCTGTGACAATTTTCGACTAATTTCATCGTGATATCATTCCTAGGTAAAATGAAATTTTTCCTAGACATTTAAACAAAGTGCAATTTGCGATATTATCAGAGGGGGGGAAATTATTTTTACCTATGTATTAGAATGCAACACAAACACAACGCCATTTTAAGTTAAATCTTAAAGTCAATCTGTAAGAAAATTACATTAGTCAGATGATTGCACGAGATAAATGAAACTTACTGCAGGTTCTATTGGTAGATTTTGGATTGGATTCGCAAGGTCTTTGAGTGAGATGAGAATGTTTGATTGATTTATTTGGTTTATTTTACTTCGCATTTCTGCCACTTTTGGCTAATCGCAAAGATGAGGATGGGCGATGATATCATGAAATTGATGAACACTCACATGCCCAACCTGGTACCTCTGGCGTCAAAGCGCCCTATGCCAACCTCTCCGCCACGGAGGCCGCCGAGGTGGGAATGTGTTTTGGATTTTATATGTAGATGCGAAAATCTTTAACTGCGACATTAAAGTTTACCTTTTCACGTAAACGAGAAATTGTAATGTCACCCTAAAACACACGCATGTATCTGCATTTAATACTACTACATACGAAAGGAAACCTTGGGCGGTTCTTCATATTGTCCACCAAAGATTGAAACGAAAAAACAAAACATTTTGAGCGTTTGCCTTTCCTTGCTTCCTCTGACATCTGAAGTATTTCGGTTTTGTGTATGTAATGATAGTACTTTCAGTGCTTGAAGAGTGTCATCAGGTACAGCTAATTATATAACAAATAAATGATTTGTCAAATCTTTCACAAATATTTCAAAGTTAGACTTCTTTACGAGTTAATCGGGAACTATCTCAACTCAGATTTTTTTTTTATTATATATATATATATATATATACACAACGCCTTACAGATGTCCGAGTAAATACCAAATACATGGCTTCTAAAAGACATTGGATGTGGTACACATCTGCCATAAATTGTTTCAAGATATTTTTATGCGTAGCTATGGGAATTTAAAATTAGAATGAACTGAACTGAAGTGGAACTCTATAAGTATGATATATTCATAATGTGGTTTCTATAGTCAGTGGGTGGGAGTGGCTCAAGATCCTCCTCACCCCCTTTAATCTCAACCTGCATTAAAATGAATAGATGTATCTTTGTTCGCAATTTTCACATTTCGAACTCCTGATTTTCCGTTCCGTTAAGTTGAAATAAGGCCAGAACGAAGTATAGAGTTTAATATGTTTCAGAATTGTTATCTGGTTTTAAAATCTGTTTAAAAAAAATTCTAGGAAAAACAAAGAAAAAATAGTTACGCAAATTTTGCATTAAATAACAAGACATTCGTGTGTGCTGTTCTAAAATAGAATATTTCCCATGCCTTCACATTATACCTAACTATCAAGGACGTATTTAGGAGGGGGTCTGGACACTCCCCCGAAAGACTTACCAAGAAATTAAAGTAAATAATCAAAATATAATTGTTTAGCATTTGTTATATAATCGATGGTTATTTCCGTTGAACGTATTTGAAGGCAAGGAATTTGGCTCATACGGCTTTGAAGGGTTCCAAAAGATTTATGCACACAACTAATGATAATATCCATAAAATATTAATCAGAAACTTTACTTTTCGTTAATTGGATCTAACTCCTTGTTTGTTATTCAATAAATATTCAATTATTTTTCTATTTGACGTTAAATTCCTTGCCAGGGCAGTTGTTTTTATGCAAATCTTGGCGATCTTAACTACACGTAAGCTAGATAATGAATATATGCTTCTATATCTATTGTTTTACTATCATTTACCTATCATTAACTTATTTAATTAATATTTTATTTAATTAAATATAATTATTATAATTATATTTATTATTATTATTATTATTGCAACACTTGGGTGGACCCCCCAAATGTATTTCTAGGTGCAGTAGTATTTGTGTTTATATATATATGGGAGGCTGAATTTTGTACCCCCCAAATGAAAAACGTTCCTGCGCCACTGCACACAAAAAGAAAAAAAAGATTTCTGCCGCATTTTTTGGTATGTTAAAGGAAGCAGATTTTAAGCTTCCTTTATGCACACTAAAGCTGATTGAAGTTAGTTGAATTGAAATGGGATCTAATTCAGGATTTTTTTATATAAAGATATAACCTTAAAACGCTACCGGAGAGATTCAGATGTAACACGATAAAACATTTGTATGATATTTTATATACTTGCTTCGCAAATATATTCTCAAAAAAAGTGCAGCCCAACAATTCAACCTTGATTAGTTTCTTCATGCAGCGCGATGCACATTGAACGGGAACGAAAGGACAGACAAATGTTTAAATAAGTAATGTCTTAATTAAGGGTTGAGGAAGAAATAACACACATAAGTAAGTTTTTTCCTGAAAATGCCTAACATACTGCTTACCATCCTTCGTAACTCCTGCCTGAGACAAGTCCTCCAATTCAGGAGCAGGCCTCCCATTTCGGATTATTTCCACTTTCTTTTCATAACTATATGACGAAAAACCCCTCTCCAGAACGTCGTCAACAACTCCCGATTCCATATTATTTCTATTTCACCTCTTCACCGCACTGACAAAACAATAATAAGAACGAAACACTGCAAATTTCACACGCAAGACGGAAGAAACAAAAAACGTCAACCTCTCGCGGTAACAAGTGTCTCCTTCCTCGAAATAGCCACTCACATTTGTAGATGAATGGATCAGGGTTGTCAGTCGACGAGATATTTTGTAGAATGAAGAAATTAAGGAGACTCGTAGAAAATGCATCAGAATACAATGGTATTAATCCCAACACACTTCAAAAGCCGCGGTGGCTCAGTCTGTCGACCTCCGTGGCGAAGTGGTTAGCAGAGCGCGCTACAACGCCAGGGGTTCCGGGTTCGAGTCCCGGGTAAGGCATGGGTATTTGTGATTGTCTGTCCTGAAAAAGTCCTGAAATAGAAATGTGAATGAAATGATATGAGTGAATGTGATGGGGGAAGCTTCCGCTTAGAGGGCTTTCCTTTTTAATAATAATAAAAAAAAAGTCGGTAACGCGTCTGACTACCATGCTAAAGGTCCCGGGTTCGATCCCCGGCCGGTTCAAATCCGGGAACTTTTCTAACGATGGAAGCGGCCCCGGCGCCCACTCAGCGTCGAGGGAAACCCTGGGGGGTAAAGGCGGTCAGGGGCGTGGTGCTGATCACATCACCCCCACTACGACCGGATCAAGGAAGTGTGGGGCGTTACCCCCACACCCCCTATACGCCTTCATGGCGTGGTGCTAAGCACAGGGGAACACTTTACCTTTACACTTCAAAAGCTCAAATAAACGTTGGGCAGGGTTCCCCTGAGGGGGAAGGGAGGGATTTCCCCCCACCAATAATCTTGGCCTCAAAAATCCCCACACCAAAATTTCCCAGGGGGGAAAGAGTTTTTGTTATAACAATGAAAGATGAAGGATAATATTGAAAACATACACTACCTCTTCAACAGATCTTTAACAGATCTGAACCAATAGCAAAATATGCACAATAGAAGTAAAACAAGAATGCAAGACAAATATAAATATGATGTTAATAGAAAAACTATTGCATAATTAAACGATTCCAACTATTTTTGTAATTTATTGACATCTTTAACCAGTTGTATATGATGTATATAAAAATAACAAATTGATTTTTTTCTATGTATTTATTAATAATGCATTTTTAAATATTTAGAAATTCATTATTTTTTTATATTGAATGACATTATAAATATCTATATCATAATTTTATATGTAAAATATGTGCGCGTGTGTGTAGATTGAGATATCCCCCCCCATCACCAATATGATTTTGCACCCTTATGTTGGACACAATGTAACTTTGCAACGTAAGGGAGCGGGGGTACATTCGAATCCCATAGTAAACAATGTGTTTATGTTTTTTCTTTCGTTCATTTATATCATCGGGTCAACAGTCAACACCCATCCTTATCATAAGCTGAAATGCAAAGTGACACGAATACAATTTTGATCTCTTGAATGAGAAAGACAGATGCTGAGAATGGTGTGAAACATGCAAATTGTCCATATAATTTCCCTCTGACACATTGACATGACGACGCCGAAAAGGGTTTCAGGTAAAACACAATGCTCAGTCGATCACTCCATTTCCCTCACCTCCCGATAAACATTTTCTTGCCTTCCGCTCCGATTTGTGTCAGTAATCAATTTTTATAACGCATTTTTATTGCAACCAAAGCACAGGGATTAATTTATCTAAGCGTGTCTGTCCAATGTTAGTAAACTAAACATTAGAGAAAAAATATATGTTGACTACTACCAACACTGCAGACGCTGCCAAAATCTTAGGTACCCTGGCTTCTTAGAACCATGTGCTTTGAAAAGGAAAATGCACCGTGGGATGAGCGCGGGAAGACCCAAACATATGGTGGGGGTTGATCGGAGCCAATGGGGATTGCCCTCCGAATTTCTAGGGTACCCAACAGAGGCAGCAGCTTTTGCTCGTGGAAATCGGCAGAAGCCACGGTGGATGGGGTGGGTGCGGGCAACACCGAAGGCACAATCGGGATCATTCGGGCAGACGTTCGGGACTGCCTGGAGGGCCAGGCTACTCGGGCAAGGCAGTAGCGTTCTCGGACGGAAGATAGAATTTCTGGCAGTGGAAGGGGTTTCGGAGAGACGATAGTTGAATTTTCATGCTCCGGGAAGGTGGGGAAAATTATTATTTTTTCTTACAGTGTTGTGGGTACGCAGTGCGTACCTTGCGTATCCAGAATGCACGCCGCTGCTTGATTATAATGCGGCGACGCTACCACTGCGCCATCGTTCCCCAGTGTGACTGGACACCTTCAGAGTAAGACAGACCCGATTAGGCGACTTAGCTCTTTTCTGTCAATTGAATATGGCAACACTGGTATGTTTCCGGTAAGGATCACCGCCAACTGCGGCGGCTAAACAGTCATGCCAATAACCCGCCTCCTCTTCCCGCCGTAACAGTATTTGCCGCAACGGAAAATCTTCCTTGCGTGGGCTCAGAGCCCTTTCCTGTGGAGGGTACCGGATCAGTCCTCCTCTTCGCTTTTGCCGGTGTCGGAAAAAATATCAGTCTGCAATGTTTACTTTACGACAATATTAGCAGTTTATGAACGTAATAATATTTTAAGACGGGTTCTTCAATTGTTTATATTTTGGTGTTACCTGCGGTAACAGCGGCTACATGCACGCCACGCCTCTGCTTCCCGAGGTTGTGCAGATGCAATCGAATGGTTTCCTCCGACACTCCAAACCCTTGTGCAAGTTCTTGGCACGATTGCTGTGGATCGCGCTCGATGGTCTCCTTCAGCAGGGCTTCGTCGATAGTGGCGGGGCATCCAGCTCGAGGCTTGTCCTGGAGGCTCTCATCGCCTGATGCAAAGCGACGGAACCACTTTCGCGCTGTGCGATCACTCACTGATGCCTCTCCAAACGCGGAGCATATCATTCGAGCAGCGGCTGCAGCATTGCTTCCCAATTAGAACTCATACAGTAGACACGGCCGTAAAACGTCCTTTGACACTGACACGTTCCCTTCAGGATTGTAGTTCCTACAGACCTGCTGTCTATGTGACCGACTCGCCTCCCAACCCTGTACTGACTGACGTTTGCCGGGAATGTAAACTTTTGACGTCATCCAGACAGGGTTGCCGACACATGCCGTTTGATTTTCACTTTTCGTTCCAGCGGCACGAACTTTTTTGGATACCTGGTATATACAGGGTGATTGGTAATTAGATGTATTCCCTGAAAGGGGTTAAAGTAGAGACAATTTGCAATAAATTTGACCATATGATACCCCGTCCGAAAATTAGTAGTTTTCGAGATAATCGAGTTTCTATTGTTTTTTCTAAAAATGACAATTTTCCACATAAAAAGATGAATTGAGAAAAAACTGATAATTGTAGGGAACTTATTTAAGCGTTTTCTGATAGCTAACAAACAAGTGGTTCGTTTTAAAAAAAGTTTTTTCCAAATAACAATCACATGTAAGTACCGGGTGGGTCTAAACTTACAAGTGATGATAAAAAAATGCACTCTTAGTTTACTTGGCAACGTATTAATAACAAAAATGGTATGACACGAACCGTACAAATTACTTAAATTACTTCCTCGAGTCATCAGCTATCCAACAAGGTACAAATGTTGCTAACATTTACATTTGTGTACAAGAAATAATACTTCATTCATCTTCATGTGTATGGAATCAATGAACAATACAATTAAAGAACATTACACGTCTTGCTCAAAGTGGGCACCTCCGCAGGTTTTTACGGGTCATTTGGTCTCTTAACTCGTGATGTGATGGTGGCCTTGAGGTGTTGACCAGCTGTTAAGATCCTCTCCCTGAGCTCTTCTTGCGAGTTTACCGGTGCCTTGTCATGTGGCTCCAAATGTAAAAGTCGCAAGGCGTCAAATCGGGAGATCGAGCCGGCCAGGGAATCGGTCCGCCTCGGCCAATCCATTTCTTTGGGCACTTTACATCCAGCCACTGTTGCACGCCCAGGCAGAAGTCTGGATGGGCGTAATCAACAATCATTTCATCAAGCCATTTTTCCTGCCCCAAATCTTAAATGGCATTACTTATGAACATTTTTTGCGGAACGGGATGGCAATGTTGTTGGAGGATGTTCCTCTAGCTACAAGACGTGACATGATTTATCAGCATGATGACTGCCCAGCTCGATCCCCCGATCGATTTGACGCCTTGCGACTTTTACATTTGGAGCCACATGACAAGGCACCGGTAAACTCGCAAGAAGAGCTCAGGGAGAGGATCTTAACAGCTGGTCAACACGTCAAGGCCACCATCACATCACGAGTTAAGAGAACAAATGTCCGTAAAAACCTGCGTGCCTGCATTCGTAATGGAGGTGCCCACTTTGAGCAAGACGTGTAATGTTCTTTAATTGTATTGTTCATTGATTCCATACACATGAAGATGAATGAAATATTATTTCTTGTACACAAATGTAAATGTTAGCAACATTTGTACCTTGTTGGATAGCTGATGACTCAAGGAAGTAATTTAAGTAATTTGTACGGTTCGTGTCATACCATTTTTGTTATTAATACGTTGCCAACTAAACTAAGATTGCATTTTTTTTATCATCACTTGTAAGTTTAGACCCACCCGGTACTTACATGTGATTGTTATTTGGAAAAAATATTTTTTTTTAAACGAACCACTTGTTTGTTAGCTATCAGAAAACGCTTAAATAAGTTCCCTACAATTATCAGTTTTTTCTCAATTCATCTTTTTATGTGGAAAATTGTCATTTTTAGAAAAAACAATAGAAACTCGATTATCTCGAAAACTACTAATTTTCGGACGGGGTATCATATGGTCAAATTTATTGCAAATTGTCTCTACTTTAACCCCTTTCAGGGAATACATCTAATTACCAATCACCCTGTATATATATATATATATATGTAAAGTGGCGGCTATTTGGGGGAGCTGGTGGCAATTACCCCCGACTTTTTGCCACTTTTCCCCCCGTTGCCCCCCTCCCCTTCCTCAGTTTTGGCACCAAATCGCCGATACTGGTCAGAAGTATTCGGATAGTTCTGAATTTCGCAAGCTAAAAGTGTCTTTAAATTTCATTTATTTTCTTTCACCAGAACCAATTAATAGTCACGATAATTCTATGTTTAGCAAATAATATATTTGTAAATTAAATTATTCGTATTAGCAATTATTATTACAATAAAGAATTCTAAATGTGAGGAAGGATCGTAGCTGGCTATGGTTAAACAAAAGAGAAAGAGAGAGAGAGAGAGAGAGAGAGAGAGAGAGAGAGAGAGAGAGAGAGAGAGAGAGAGAGAGAGAGAGAGAGAGAGAGAGAGAGAGAGAGATTTTCACCTGGAAGCCAGGGGCGGCGATTGGGTGCCAAAACTGGGAGGGGGGAGAACAATTTACTTTCTCTTAGTAGACAAGTTTGAGTTTTTGTTTAAGGTAGACTTTTATGCACAGATAGACTAATTGGGACTGGACCTACAGTTTAATGTGTGATCCGAACCACTATGTGCATCTACCAAGTCTGGGTAGACAACGCTTAGCATTAAGAGGCCATAGTGAAGGAGCAACAGTGGAAATAGTAGGGAGAAACTGACCCCCACCATTCCCCTCAAATCGCCGCCACTGCTGGTAGCCTTGCATCAATGATTATAAAACTAAAAGTACCCAATATCGCAGACTGCAGACTTCTGGAGACTGCCTCTCTACACAACAAACACATCCATTTATGCAAGGAAATAATTGAAATTTTTACAAGATTGAAAAATCGTTAGTTATTTTCGTATCTTTTTATAGCTTCACATTTAAAAATTTCATGCCTCGAGGAGAGGGGGGGGGGGCGCATGACCCCCATGGTCCCTCTCCTGGGTACGGACCTGGTTATGGCTGACGAACGGTTGAAAAATCGTTATTGCTTGTTAAGCAACTATAAGAGCAGAGTACAGATGAATTCACTTTTTCTCGTGATATTGTTTCGGCCCTTGTCTTACAAGCACTTTAACAGTTGGTTTGCGTTCTAAACACATTAAGCCGACCTTCGTGGCGGAGTGGTTAGCACAGCGCGCCACGCCGCCAGGTGTCATGGGTTCGAATCCCTCCCTGGACATGGGTGTTCTTTGTGAACGTCCTCCCTTAATTTCATCATATCATCACTCATCCTCATCTTCGCGATTAGCTAAAAGTGGCAGAAAAGCGAAGTAAAATAAATCAAACCAATCCATGAATCAATAAACACATTCAATCTTCCACATTTAAATGACTATGTTCTTTTATTGTCGAAACACGAATGTCATGCATGGTGCTGGACAAACCAAACAATGGCTTATGTTCTCTATTTCATCTAATAATCTTCCATCTATCATTCCCTCCTCTACATCATTGGACAGACGCGAAGTCCCATAGGGATCTCACTGCCTACATTAAAACGTATAGTCGATGCGCTAGCTACGTTAACGGCCGGCTGGCTTTGAAGTCCACGGAGCGCGCCCAGCAGCTGCAACAATCACATTCAACGCACAGTGTTGCCACACATCTACTCTACGCCACCTTGTCCCTCCGCCTTCCCACGGTCTCCACATTGAAGTTGCAAAGTACGGCAACAGCGTATCCGCAGTCATGTGACTGAGACTCCACGTGGAGTAGACGAGCAGAATGACAGCTGCGCCCATTGGCTGAAGGTTGAGTGTGATTGGACGAAAACAACTCGCCCGCTATTTATCTCCACCCACGTTTGTGGCGGCGGCTTTCTTTAGTTCTTGGACGTTAGCGAAGTAAACGGGTGGACTATAACGGAAGCATCTCCTACCCGTGATGACGTCATGATTGCAATGGCAGGTATACATACATCCACGCGCTCATTGGCGTAGTTGTCGTTGAGGAAAGGGAGCAATTGCCCCTGAGCCGCATACCCTACTAGCTTTTGAGTCCCTTGAAATTGATCTAAATAATAACGAAACAAAATATCTTAAGGATATAAAGTACAATTAGAGATATAACAGCTTTGTAAAGAATATTGTAAAGGCAGTGAGGCATTTTGGATTTTGTTGATTACATTTGTCGGAATGTTTCCAGTCTTGTCCTTCCATAAAGCAACTCTGGGGTTCACTCAGTATCAAATAAATGGTTGATTGATTTAGTTTATTTTACTTCGCATTTCTGCCACTTTTGGCTAATCGCGAAGATGAGGATGAGTGATGATATGATGAAATTGATGGGGGACACTCATAAACACACCCATGTCCAGGGAGGGATTCGAACCCGGTATCACTGGCGTCGTAGCGCACTGTGCTAACCACTCCACCACGGAGGCCGGCTCAAATAAATGGCTGCCTGGGTAAACCGTGAGAGATTGAGGGAGGACAAAGCGTGGTGCTGATCACATCACCTAAAAATGTCCGAGGTCAAGAATGAGTGGAGTCCTATCTCCATATCCCCCGGTTCACTCAGAGAACTAAATGCATCATATCGATTGATGCACCAGAATGCATCGATTGATGCACTAAAGTTTGGTTTAGGGTTTCTTCAAAGAATCAGATCCACATTTGATGCATTTGGGTGCATTTTTGTATGTCGTGAGAGAAACACCAAAGTGCATAATTTGATTCAAGTGTAGATTTATTTCAGTCGAGATGCACTTCTATGTATCAGTTGATGCGTTTTGATGCACCTTGATGCGTTATGATGTACCAGAATGCATCTTTTTTGATGGTGCACTTAAACGTACAGAGTTTATGTAGCTCAGACCAAACGTTTAAGTGCATCATCCAAAAAGATGCAGGAAGGTGCATCAAGGAACATCAACTGATGGATTGAAGTGCATCTCGACTGAAATAAATCCTCACTTGAATCAAATGATGCACTTTGGTGTTTCTTTCACGACATAACCAAAATGCACCCAAATGCATCAAATGTGAATCTGATTCTTTGAAGAAGCCATAAAACACACTGTAGTGCATCAATCGATGCATTCTGGTTTCATCAATCGATATGATGCATTTAGTTTTCTGTGTGTGTGTGTGTGTGTATATATATATATATATATATATATATATATATATATACAGGGTGATTCTAAAGGTAGGGTACAAACGAAAACCACAGATACCTCCCATGAAATAGAGACGAAAGTGCCCCTTCCACTTTGCCGAGAGATGCCTCCGTGAGGAGCTAGACAACGCCGAAAACGTGTGAAAATGAACTTCACACCGTTGTACAGCCAGTACCAGTGAAGATAGAAAGGCGGAACAAAAGAAGTCAAAAGGAACACCAAAGTCGCCCGTCCGAAAAGCACCAGGCGGCAGCTGCGCAGCGCGTGCGCATTGGGTTCCACAAAGGAAATAGGAGTGTCCCGAAAAACAAGTGAAGGGAAAGGGAAGCGATCACGGAGGCATCTGTCGGCAAAGTGGAAGGGGCACTTTCGTCTCTATTTCATGGGAGGTATCTGTGGTTTTCGTTTGTACCCTACCTTTAGAATCACCCTGTATATATATATATATATATATAAACTGTGCTCGCCATAAAAACTGCAACACCCAGAAGGAGTAATCGGAATCGGACGAAATGTGCACAGTGTGTAGAGGAGAGGTGCAGAAGGAAATGATTAGGTGTTCAAGGCCGTCATGCGTCTTGTGCGCCTGCCACGCCATCTGGTAAGTGGTACCTGTAGCAGGTCAGATAGGTGCAGAAGAGCAGTGAAAGTGCATGGTCGTGAGTGTAGTGTGTTAAAATCGGTCAGCAATGCCACGTCGTCGAATACGGCAGCGATTCCAGCAGGTTTCCCAGTTCGATCGCGGCCGAATTGTTGCATACCGTGAATGCGGATTATCCTACCGTGAGATCGGTGCCCGTGTAGGACGGAATGCATCCACAGTGATCCGTGTATGGAACCAGTGGGTCCAGGAAGGCACTGTAGAGCGACGTAGAGGTTCACAACGTCCGCGTCGGACGACGGAACGAGAGGACAGACGTCTGATACGCATGGCCCTTACAGACAGAACGGCCACGTCAACGAGGATTGCGCATGAAGAACGGAATGTTTTACAACGTCCAGTGTCCCCACGAACCGTGCTTCGTCGTTTGGCGAACCGGGGAATTTTTCCGCGGCGCCCACTGTTGCAGAGTCCTCTGACGCTAGAGCATAGGCGTTTGCGTCTGAGATGGTACCAAGACCGTCGTGCATGGATGGCGGAGTGGAATGCTGTAGTGTTCTCTGATGAATCCCGCTTCTGTATACAACATCATGATAGACGTACACGCGTGTGGCGGCACCGTGGCACTAGGCTTCATGACGCCTGCATCATGCATCATCACACAGGGCCTTCATTGGGTATCATGGTATGGGGTGCCATCGCCATAGGTGTTCGTTCGCGTCTCGTACGCATTCAAGAGACATTGAACGGCCAACGGTACAACACACAGGTTCTCACCCCTGTTGCTGTCCCATTAATCCATGCACTGCATAATGCCACTTTTCAACAGGATAACGCGCGCCCCCATGTTGCAAGGAATGTCCTCGCATTTATGGAAGCTAACCACGTGCCCCTGCTTCCTTGGCCGGCACGTTCGCCGGATATGTCGCCAATTGAACATGTCTGGTCCATGGTGGGTCGCCGGCTGGCCCAACTCAGGTTTCCGGCACGTAATATTGAAGACCTCTGGCGCCGTGCGGAAGACGATTGGGACGCCATACCGCAAGCAGACATCGATAGACTCATTCTGTCCATGCCTCGCCGTGTTGCAGCAGTTATTGCCGCCCGTGCATGTAAAAAACCGACGACAGGAAGAGGAAGATGTGTTCTTTGTTGCAAAGAAGACAGATCAAAATATGTACAGTTGAACAAGTTTGCAAAAACAACAATTGTATGTGGAAAATGTGAAGGCTTTGTTGGTGGAAAGCATAGTGAAAAAAAAGTAACGTGTGCCGCTCTTGCAAACGCAGAGTAACCAACAATGATTTTGGAAAGTATAATAAGACAATAATGCTTACTCTGTAGCTTCCAACAACAAAAATAATTTATGTCTGTAGTACTACATCCTTGCTCTTATAATACGGTAAATATGTGAATATAATTTCCATAATGTTAAAATATATTGTAAGAATAACACATACAAATGGTGATATACTTAATAGAATTTCCATAACGTTAAAATATATTGTAGGAATATCAAATAAAAAAGGTGATATACTTAATATCTACACTGTTCGTAGCCTTCTGTTGTCTTAGTTTATAGTTACTACAAAATAGATAAGAATATTAAATTTTCTTAGACAGAAAATAATGATTTGTGTGGTGGACATTTTTTAACCCTCCCTTGGTGTGCCGTGTTATGCGTAACCCCTTGGTGTACGTAGGGTTAAGTGGACTTGGAAAAAAAAACAAATAAACTTCCGAGAAGTTACAAAGTAACTCTTGCACAAACACTACACTGCGTAAGTACCCCTCGCACCAGTGTGCAAAGAAGGGTATTGATTTTGCACACAGCCAGACTCATTGGTCATTGTGGCTTCAAGGACATTGACTTGCAAACACAACTTGAGCACTTCAGTTCATGTCGAAAGAGAATTAGAGAAGAGTGCTTCACATTCTTTCTAGTCTGTTTCAAAATAACAAGAACATTATTGTTATCGTTCTAAAATATTGATCTAAAATAGTAAATAAGAGTAAGTTTGATAGACTGAACCACTTAAAGGCGGCTCGACCATCCCTCCTAAAAAGGTAATGTTGTCTCCTGTACATTGCACCGCAGCATGAAGGCACAAAGTGGTGGATATGATGCTATCAACACCACGCTCCAGCAGCCTTTACTCTCTACAGTTGCTTCCAAACACTCATTTTCTTAGAGCTGGGTGAGCCCCAGAGCCAAAGAGAAAATGTCTCACTTGAAATCATCTATTCTGGAAATCGAACTTCGGTACAGCTACACACCTTACTGACTGAGAGCTAGAACTTATAACAGATCGTCAATTAACATAAGAATAAAGATTGATCCTCGATGACGTTTGAAATAAACTTATTCCCTCGTCACATCCCTCTCGTGTCTCCGGTGGTGGCATATTGCACAATGGTTTGGATTAAACCATAAACTATAGCCTATCTGCGCATAAAGTGGACATAAAAAACTAATTTTGACATTGTAAAGATTGGGATTGATTGAACAACAAACAACACGAGTCCTATAGAGGATTATAGTGGCCATGGGCCCAGACGCCACAGCCTCGTTAGTCTGCAAAATGCAGTCCAGGGCGTACTGCGTGGAAGCGAGGTTGTCATTTGAGTGTCTTGAGAAAGGGTCATCCCTTACACCCCTGACTGTTATGAGAAGTAAAGTGAACCCCTGTTGAAATTCCAAAGTTTCCATTAAATAAGTTTTGCATGCATAACGTATTTCGAGAACACAATGTATTGCCTAGAATAGAAAGAGGACGCTGCGTAAGGAAACGCGCTAGACCGTTTCTCCCTAGTTCTGCTAGGAGGTGTGATCAGAATACCACTAAGTACAGGGTAGTCTGCAATTGGAAAGTCGTATATGTAAAGGTAAAGGTAAAGTGTTCCCCTGTGCATAGCACCACGCCATGAAGGCGTATAGGGAGTGTGGGGGTAACGCCCCACACTTTCTTGATCCGGTCGTGAATGGGGGTGATGTGACCGCCTTTACCCCCCAGGGTTTCCCCCAGGTACCCATGTTATTCGACGCTGGGTGTGCGCCGGGGCCGCTTCCATCGTTAGAAAAGTTCCCGGATTTGAACCGGCCGGGGATCGAACCCGGGACCTTTAGCATGGTAGTTAGACGCGTTACCGACTGAGCCACGAATTTCTTTCTTTGTAAATGCTCTGGCCTAGGTTGATTTTTGCCCGATAGCCGGGGAAGCCAACGGTTGGGTTCCCTCCACGGCTTCCCTGTTTGAAAGGTAACAATAGGAACTTGTCCAGGAGGTTGGGGGCGGGTCGTTTGTCGGAGGTATAAATACCGGGTTCCGACTTGTTATGTGCTCTCTCATACTAGACGCAGCCGATGTTTTACAAGTTTACTTGGTTTTATCCTCGGGAGCTTCCCTTCTCTTTGATCTCTTCCTAGTTTGTAGTTTTTTCACCCATCTATTCTATTTTTGGCGCCTGGTAAAAATCTCTTTACAAGATTGAAACCAGGTTTAAAGAAATCCCGATGTCATGTAGGTAGTTAGCATACTAGTGCATCCAAGCATGAATGGAGGCTTCCCCAAGGGAGAAATCCGGCTTGAATGGATCTATTCTGAAGGGAAGACTGCGCCTAGGGAAAAGACCGAACATGGGACTAGGATGTACTCAAGAGTGCATCAACTTTTCAAGCGAGGTTTGCGCCTTTGAGGGCAGTCGCCAGTTGACTCAGGTCGGGCGCCACTCACCCCCGCTAGCCCTTTGGGGGGTCCTTCTTTTTTCTTTCTTCTTCTTTTTTTTTTGGTTGTTGTTGTTGTTGTTACGTGCTCTCTCATATCTCAGAATCCAAGCCTCGCAGATACTTCGATACAATTCCCGATGGATTGAGGCACTTTTTATGGATGCATAGAATCCACACAGAGTGAGCGCGGTATGTTTAGGGACCTCTGCGTGATAAACAGCGGGCGCAGGTTAGCGCTATGCTAAATAGTGCGCTCGTAGAGTGAAGACCCACGGAGGTAGTTATGCCAGTGGCGGATCGTGGTTCGGAATGTTGGTGGTTTTTGAATTTTTGAATTTTGATTTTAAAATTTTGGGTGCGTCAGCACTTAAGGCTATTTTACACCTTTCACATTATACGGGTTCCAGCCCCTTACCATTACATAGAACAACTCTAACGTTGCGTAAGTACAAACTTAAAATTTTCTGACGTCTGTTAAAAGCTGAGGCTATAAAGGGGCACTCGGCACACGCAAGGACAAAAAACAGGACAACACACACAAAATTATACTGGCATAGTGCCAGTCGCCAGGGCTTCGTTCGTGTGCAAAATGCAGTCCAGGGTGTACTACGTGCAAATGAGGTTCACACTTGGGTGTACTATGTGAAAAATCACCCCTTACACCCCGGAATGTTGGTGGTTGCAGGGAATATATATATAATTTTAATTTTAATATATTTATAATGTAATTATATATATTCATAATTTTATATGTATTTATATTCGGGCTGAGCCGATGTCGATGTATCGGTATCCGAAAGTATCGGTTGCATTTTGTTCACTTGTACCGGCCCTTTCGCAGGATCAGCAAAATGCTACGTGATACTTTCGAGGTGGTATAATTAATAATTATCATGCAAAATTTGAAGTTTCCTTTTGTTCGGCAACAATATTGTGCAGAATTATGTTTTTTGTATTACGTAAGAAGTACTTTAATGTTCAGATTCAACTGTTGAATATTTTGAAGGAAACCTCTGATAAATCGATGCTTCTAATTGGGCTCACCCAATAATATTAATCAGTATTTTGAACAATTTTTAATTTATAAAATTTTCAAGCATTGGTGTCTGTATCAGTTGGAACACGACTTAACAACAGTACACTAAATATCGCAACTATGACAATAGACAATTAGTCCCAGCGCCCACGGCACAACATCAGGGAAGATAAGTAGCACTCTACTTGTATACGATTAGGGTTGCCAGACGTCCCGTATATACGGGATTGTCCCCTTTTTTAAAGAAATGTCACTGTGTCCCGGAAAATGTTCTCGGGACGCCCATTTGTCCCGTATTTAAGTAAAGAAGAAACTAATTCAAATTTCAAAATCATTTTATACAACAAGAAATTAATAACAATTTATAACTAATCTAATTGGATATCAATTACGGTTACCACTCAATCCTCATATTAACATTGGCATAGAACTGTTCCTTGTCGATATGTCGAATGAGAAGCGACTCACGACTGGCAAGGGCAGTTTTGGTTCTAATACAGCTAACACTCGTTTCTTTTCTTGGTCAATGGAATCAGAGTGGAGTGGATAATATTCAGGGCTTAGGTGATGTAAAAAAGTTCTCTTTTATTTTGTCATGCCAAAAAGAAATGTTCTTATAGTAGTGATTATGCTAAACAAAGGTTCTCTTAAAGAACGCCAAGTGTTCGCTCAAATATTAATATATTTTGTCAAAATGTTAAAAATTCGGCATTATGAATGCTTTAAACTGCAACTGATTTTGTAATGTTTAAAAATGTTATAAAAATAAATTTAACTATATCCATGTGTATATGTCCCGTTTTTTTTATTTTAGAAATCTGGCAACCCTATATACGATAAGTTATATTTTAAAGTAAATTTAGATTGGTAATTGGTGGTAAGATTAGTAAATCAGGTTATTATTCTCCCCAAAAGAAAATAAATTTTTATCTTTGTCTAACGTGGACATTTTGTCTGTTGCTCTACGATACGGGACAGTAAGACCTTGCCTACTGCCCGCACGCTGTTGCTCTCTAACGGCCAGAGGCGTGCGCGACCCTCTGATTAGGGGGGATAAAAGCCTTGATGAAAATTCAGCCGGGAAAGAAAAACCTAATTTTCTCTCACTCTTTAAGTTTTATTGCATGGCTGGGTGTGTGTCTATATACACCCCCCCCCACACACACACATTTATATATATAAATTTTCAGATCCAGTTTTTTTGCAAAATGAAAACAACTTTGATTTAATATGGTGCAAACATTTTCATGGAGTGTCATATCTATTTTACAATCTTTTTCATTTTGATCATTTGGCGTCCAGGGCTAACTCCCGCTGACCCCCTAGCTACCCTAGCTCTGAACTTGACATACTGGAAGAAAAGCAGATATTGCGAGGGAAGCGAGCAAGAAAATTTTACGAGATGTATTTTTATTTGTATAAAATTTTGAAATTGAGGGGGCATTTGCAGCTCTGTGCCCCCCCCCCCGCCCTTGCTGGTGCTCTTGGCCGTCTGTAAGAAATAATGCAAGAAAGACGTGAAAACTAATTCCATCTTGAGTAAGATTTTGTCCTGTCACTCTTACATTCTTCTAGTCTTGCTTTCATTTACATCGCCCCCCTGTGTTTGCGCCACTGAATCCCCTTATCCCGTAGTTGCTTTGAACTTTCATCGGCTTAAAAATACTTTATTTTCTTTAAGAGTATAATATCGTTTAATAACGGCGATAAGAATCCTCTATCCTAAATTTCTAGGTGAATAATGTAGGGGCATGGACGTCTGGAAGGGGGTCAAAGATGGTCAGATCTCCCCCTTAGAAAACAAATTTCAACCTAGAAGCACATTTTCGCGCTTATAATTTGATTTCAGTCATAATAATTTACATTAATATGCAGAAATGGGATAATTTCCAATTCAAGAGGTGTTTTTGAGGGGTCAACACTACTATTATCAGGGTAATATGCCCCATGGAAAATACCTTACTTGTCCCTCAGTGGAAAAAATCTGCGGACGTCCATGATTAGGGGGGGCATTTGCTCCCCTTGCCACCCCGTGCGCACCCCTATGCTAACGGCGTAAAAAATAACCATGACCCCAGGGTTTCCTGCCGGTCCGACGTGAAGTCTTCTTCCCTGTCTACGCCTGGTGGGTGACCTTGGTTTGTTGCACAGTCTCTGCAACGAGGAGTCTGCTTAGGCGCGAGGATAGGAACAACGGCGTTGACCCTCGCTCCAATACTCCTCGCTGTAGAGATCAGGGCGTTGCTTCGGCGCTGCAACGTCGACCTGTTCGTCTACTCATATACTGTGAAATCTCGCAGGTTGCTTCCTTCTTTTTAACTTATCATAATGGAATTAGCTTTTTTGAAGCAATCAAGGGTAAAATTATTTGTTTACGTTCAATATATTTAATAGGAAAGCAATGAAAAAAATACTAACTAAAAGCATAGTAAAATATCCGGTCGTTGTGCAACACTGCAACAATATCAGTAACCACCCCTGAGTTAACGGAAGTGCCAATGGTGAACCCATAGGTATTCATTTGCTGAATTAGAGATTTGATTGTATTTTGTATAATGTACAGTCAGCGGCAAAAAAACGGGACACCTAGAACCTTAAATACTCGCTTCCTTACAAGGTGTTATGCGTGTTGCCTAACTTTAAGGCGATAATTGGATTTTAATAGCAAATTTTTAATCGTAACTTCTACCACCGCCGTAGAGTTATGCAACACACATAACGCCTTGCAGGGAAGCGAGTATTCATGATCTAGATGCCCATTTTTATTGCCGGTGACTGTACCTGTCGAGTAATTGTAAATACAGTAAAACCTTGTTAATCCGAACCCCGACAAACCGAACTTCGCCTAATCCGGACAGGCAGAAGGCAAAAAGAAAAGCAGAATGCAAGGTTTTAAATGTGTCTAGAAGTCAACAAGAGAACTTCTCAAAGAAAAGGCAGTCAACCACTGATGAAATTCTGTTTCCTGCAGACTTTGTACTGTACTGTATAGTGTATTTAGGCCTATATCCTTTAAATACACCATAATAAAGTAAACGTGTTTTGTTGGTATAAACGGAGTTCTAATGCACTCTCTACTGTTCTTTTAGGTTATTTAAGTTAATCCGGACTTTCGTTAAACCGGTCAACTTATCTCCCCTATTAGTCCGGATTGACGAGGTTTTACTGTATGTATAAAATATTGATTTGTTGTTGTTGTTTTTAAGTCCACTTTACGCACAGATAGGCTAATCGGGACTGGACCTACAGTCTAAAGTGGGATCGGAACCACTATGTGCCTCCACCGGGTATCGAACCTGATTACAAGGCAACGACGTTAACACTACGTCATCGGGGGGGGGGGGGGCATATGTAAAAAGGAGCAGCATATAATGATCCACTTATAAATCATCTCCAGAGATAATGCTTTTGAATTAACGAACTCCTTAATCAACGTACTTATCACTCGAGTTTTCCATTCATATTTTGTTTTTCTGTGTTACTGTTCGAACCTAGGGACGACCCTTTATAAAGTTCAGGTGATATTAATTTCCTCTCAAGGCACCATGGGAAGAGGTGTGGAAAGAGACAGACAGTAAAATACAAAAAGAAGCAAAGGATGTTGGAGAAGATACAAGGTGGTGAATACATTGTTATTGAACATTATGGCGAAGCAACTAAAATAATTCATCCGCTTCTCCCACAAGTTGGCATCGTTAATCCGCTACTTACGTAACTCTAATCCTAGGAGAAAGATCATATTGACGCAGGTGAATCATTATGCACCTTCATTTAATCAATACCGCACGCGAGCACCCAGATCAATTATTTAAATAAGTTACCTCGATGTGGACGTAGTACATCATGTTGGAGACCCGCAGGTAACAGAAAGTGTCTCTGGAATCAATATCCCGTAACTTGTTCCTCCGAGTGTTAACTCCTCCTGTCTCAAATTACACAAATGCAATTTCTTCTGTTGCCGGCTCCCGTGGCGGAATGTTTAGCGTATCGCGCTACGACGCCAGGGGTCCCGGGTTCGAATCTTGGCTTGGGCATGGATGTTTGTGAGTGTCCATTCATCAATTTCATCACTCATCCCCATCTTCGCAAATTAGCCAAAAGTGGCACAAAAAGCGAAGTAAAATAAAGCAAATCAATCCATTTCTTCTGTTAAATAACCTTTCTCCGTATTAACATAAAATTTGGGGAGATATTCTGAATCCTGCTTATAATTCTATATGTTTAAATTGGTGGAGTTATTTATTTAGTTAGATGTTTTTGGTCAACAATCCAAGATTGAGTGATTGTTTGATTTGGTTTATTTAACTTAACTTTTCTGCCACTTTTTCTTAGTCGCGAAGATGAGGAGGATGAAACTGATCAAGGGACATTCACAAAAAAACACCCCATGTCCAGGCAGGAATTCAAACCCCTTGACCCACCCCTAGCGGCGTAGTGCGCTGTACTAAACACACTTTTTTGTTTTTAATTTTTCATTAGCACGATGATGCTGTTTTTTAAAAAAATGTAATTGAGTTGTCGCCGTCTTGTTAGTAGAAATACCCAATTCAAGTGTTAAATGCCTTAAAACTTAATGTTGACCGGTAAACAATGGTGTAAAAAGACATCAGAGATGACGCTGAACAACGCCAATCACGTACTAACATAAAAATAGAGTGTTCTGTTACATCAAGGCTTCAGGATTCATAAGAATTTGTTTAATATTACTTTGCACTGTTACGCTTTTCACGATATAGAAGAACCAAACAACAAACTAAGTGTATGGTTATTATAATCTTACATCCGTTTATAATTCTCTGTAGATTTTTGTAATATTTCCAATTTGCAAGGCAGGTTTATCGCACCATCACCCACCCTCCCTAATGGGGGATACCCCATCTAAAAATACCCACTCGTCAACTCTTTCCTTGACCTTAGGCAAATGCCTATCCTTCCATATATACCCTTCACTTTCGACAGTCGTAAGTGACAAATCGCCTGACCCTTGACTAACCCGCCATGACAAAGACTAACGAATTACTGTGACATTTACGAAAGCAGTGTCTACGGACTGAAACTTCAAGAACTCCTACGAATCGGCCAAGACCCAGGTATGCAGGTTTACCATCCAAACTAAGATGACATGCTACATCCCACAATAAAAAGTTTTATCTTCTCTTTTACACACTCTTCATCCGAGAATTTTGAAGAGAAAACTGTACTTATCAATATTTTGAATTTGAAATGAACCACCCTTGAGTCAATACAGGCACGTAACCAATATTCGCTAAGTGGGCGTCAGCCACCCCGAAACATTACAAGTATCTAATTTAAATGTTATTTTTATTGTTAATAACAGAAATAAAGTTATAACCACAGTAAAAACTGCATTACATCGAAAAAGGTTTAGAGTATAATAGAGGAACCAGGTTATCATTTTATATTCTACCATTTAAGCCAAAGAATGAATGGCTTCACATCTTCCAACACTTAGTTTTCTTTGTGAGAGATCACAGAATATAAACTTTATGAGAAAAATTTACCAATAACTGTTAAAGCCTTTTTTTGAACGATTGTGTAAAAGTAAATAACAAAATACAATAACTATAATTTTCAGTACACTAACTGTACAAAATATTAGAAAAATAATGGACAACAATTGTGTTAGATATTCACTGATACGGTGGATCAAGTAGCAAAGTCCCTCTATGTATGTAATAATAATACATTTGGATTGAAATTGGTCTTATAATAATTATTATTGTAAAATAACACTAATTATTATTGTCATTATTATTTGTACTAATCAAGTTTTATCTATGGCCTGCTCCCCTCTACAAATATATCTGGCGTCGCCTGTGCTGATGAGGGATGAGCCCCACCCCCGAAATAAAATTCTGGCTACGTGCCTTAGTCAATATTCGCCTGCCGTGCCATTTGAATGAGTCCCAGTTGGATTTCTGTCTTCTAATATTTAAAGATATTTCAGTACGAAAGACCAAATAATTATATTTTACTTAAATATATTGAATAATAACATTTACTATCTTGGCAGAAAAGTATATTTGATAAATAACTCCTTTTTTAGTTATGTAATAATTAATTTTCGTTATATTTGATCCGTTATTTGTGCTTAGGATTAAGTTACATTAGGTAATCTCTTTATTATATTATTGGAATTGGAATCATACGATTTTGAATGACAGTACCAAAGAAGATGTATGCAAAATGTATTACTATTTATAATAATATGCATAAGATATTACCAGGAACTTTAATTTTCGTCAACTCGATTTAATATCCTTTTTTGATATTCAATAAATATTCAATTCTTTATCTATTTGACAT
Organism: Lepisma saccharinum; assembly: GCF_977018435.1. Lineage (NCBI taxonomy): Eukaryota > Metazoa > Arthropoda > Insecta > Zygentoma > Lepismatidae > Lepisma > Lepisma saccharinum. The sequence goes on from NC_139250.1 coordinate 29,999,288, forward strand.
AATTTTTCTTCCCAGGGCAGTTGGTTTCTTCTACAAATTTGGCAGACCTTAACTTTTCGTTAGCTACATAATGAATACCTATTTTTACCTATTAATCTAATAAATATATTATATAAGTTAATTTGAATATTTTAATTAATTTAATAGAATTATTTTAATTTAAACAGTATTATTATTATTATTATTATTATTACTTTGAGATACTTGGTTCGGACCCCCCCCTCGAAATACATTTCTAGATACGTGCCTTGGCCCTACCTCTGACAATGTTGGCTTGTTCTAGAACTTCATCAACATGATGAAAAGTACACATTTTCAAAAATATATAAGATAGTTAAGAGATTGTATTTCATTTGTTTACTTCCTCGTTTCTTTCAATTTCGTTTGTTAATGTTAACAATGAGGATTTCATAAGAAAAAGGTATATGTTATGTTAAATTCTTTATCCAAGCATGTTATCATAATTAGACATTTTGACTACACATTACTTTTATAAATGCAAACATGTGTAAAAATATGGTGGTTGATACATGTTAGGGTGGTCCAAAAAAATTCTACTTCTTTGCTTTAAAGCACATATTGTAATTTCTTGTTAGGGGCCTGTCCTCATTTTGTTTCAGTTAAGGGTTGTATTCCCGTATTGCGAGATGGGCAGAAATAACCTATGTGCTGATGTACCCATAATATAAAAATCAATCAATGCCTTTAGTTTACATGGTTTTCCGATTTCTCTTTGTTAATCGCGACGATGAGAATGTATGGTTTTGCATGAAATAGATCAATAGAGAAAATGTTCTAGAGTGAACCTATAACCTTCGGTGGCGAGCAAAGACGTATTTAGGGGAGATCCAGAGGGTCAGGACCTCCCCCGAAAGACTTACCAAGTAGTAAAAGTAAATAATCAAAATATATTTGTTTAGCATTTGTTATATGATCGATGGTTATTGGAAGGCAAGAAATTAGGCTCATACGGTTTTGAAGGGTTCCACACTACTAATGATAATATCCATAAAATATTAATCAGAAACTTTACTTTTTGTTAATTGTATCTAACTCCTTTTTTGTAATTCAATAAATATTCAATTCTTTTTCTATTTGACATTAAATTCCTTGCCAGGGCAGTTGTTTTTATGCAAATCTTGGCGATCTTAACTACACGTAAGCTAGATAATGAATACATGCTGTTATATCTCTATTCTTTTACTATCTTTTACCTATTCATGTAATAATATCAATACAATATTAATTAATTTACATATTTAATTAATATTTTACTTTAATTAAATATAATAATAATAATAATAATAATAACAATAATTATTATTATTATTATTGCGACAGTTGGTTGGACCCCGCCGAAATGTATTTCTAGATACGTGTCTGGTGGAGAGGTCATAAGAAGAACACAGCCTGCTTGCCATCCGAAAACACCATTTGTTCTAATCTGTATTTAAAGAGAGAATCGCATGGAGAGCTTCAAAGACGCAGCAAGGCCACGAAAACTTTGATATCAACTTTCAGACGCAAACCATGCATTAAACGAAACAAGAAGAAGGGAAAAACTAGACGAGAAGGACACTTGAAAATTTGCTTTACAAATATTCCCAAGTTTTCACTTTTCCGTGCTCAACGCTTTCGTGTGGTCGGGTCTTAAGTCCACTTGAGGGGGAATGTCCTATATAGATGTGGAGCCGTGATTGCGAGAGGAGAACGCACGCCATCTTGAAGACAGCTCCAGTTTCTTAACTTCGCAGTAGGGCAAGGCAATTGAAATTCAGTCGATATGCGGCTCTGCAACATTTATCTCTGAAATCTTTTTCCTGGTATAATCGCTATGCTGCGGCAGAAATATACCCAAATTACGGAAGAGCTCTTAGAACAGCATCCATAGATTTACAAAAGCTTCCGTTAGCTTACCGCGGATTGCTTATGGAAATTAGGACTTTAACAGCCGTCGAAGACGCACTGTTAAAAGCAAGAATTTCCGGTCATAACTGCTCCTTTACTTACCTCTGAACTCTTGATTTTCCTCCTGGATGTGGTATACTTATCTTAGTTTTAAAGTTTATTTTGTTTGAGTGCACTTTATGATCAGATAGGTTAATCGGGGTGGACCTACAGTTTAAAGTTGGATTCAAACGCCTGTGCAATGTGCCTTCAGCAGGGATCGAACGAGAGACTCCTTGATTACAAGGCTGAAGCGTGAACCCTATCTTTGTCTCATGTTAATACTTTAGCTTCTGCTCTCTCCGAGGGAACGGCGTCCGCTATAGGACAAGACGACACTAGATCGTCGCATCTCGTAGCTCTACTAACCATGTAGCCTCCGGGAGAATAGAGATCGTACCGGGATAAGGCAGACTGAAAATTACAATGACCGAATCTCTCTCCACATTAGGTTTATTGATGTGAATGGAGTTAGGGATTGTAATCGGAAGGCACACTCACTCACTCACCTTGCCTAATCCGGCGACGCTTCCTTGAACATAGCGTATCCTAAGATTACCAGCCCAATACACTTAAACTTCGATGACAACAGAGACAAAAGAGAGCTCCACGTAATTGCTCCTGTGCTTATATAGGAGGTAGGTGTATGACCTCCCTGTCGCGCTGGACGTTTGACGTTGAGCTTACGTGTGCATTAGACAAGGCTCGTGCGTCGCTTGCACCCTACCGTCTACAATACAGAAAAAAATGTACGACGAAAGATCAAATTAAATTCCACGATTTGTATTTAGAGCATTTGTTCTTGTATGTATGATACAGTGCCTTTTCCTGACTGTAGGCGACAGTACGCCGTACCTGCACCTTTTTATAGGTGACCATTTCTGGGCATCATACACGATATTTTGATAAGTTGCCGTGAAAGGAAATAAGAAACTAACTTGAAGAGTACGGAACATTTCTTCCCAGATGGAAGGCTTGTGTTGGCATAAACCGTCGAGTTTAAGAAGGCTAGAGAGTTAGTATGACCAGAAGGCAAATCCTCCTTGGCCTGCAACATTGGCGTACTACGTGGAAACGAGGTTAACTTTCGGATGCCTCAAGCGAAGGTCACCCATACACCCCGATCGTCAACTTCGAAGAATGTAATGTAGCCGATAAGGTTTCACAATTCTCTCAAAGTACATTCAAACTACAATTACCCTTTTTACGCCTGAATGTTAGGCAACCAAATGGTCAACAAAGCATTACGGGGTGCATATCTAGTAGGAAGTGGCCGCGGTGGCTCAGTCGGTAACGCGTCTGACTACCATGCTAAAGGTCCCGGGTTCGATCCCCGGCCGGTTCAAATCCGGGAACTTTTCTAACGGTGGAAGCGGCCCCGGCGCCTACCCAGCGACGAATAACATGGGTACCTGGGGGAAACCCTGGGGGGTAAAGGCGGTCAGGGGCGTGATGCTGATCACATCACCCCCACTCACGACCGGATCAAGAAAGTGTGGGGCGTTACCCCCACACCCCCTATACGCCTTCATGGCGTTGTGCTATGCACAGGGGAACACTTTACCTTTTTATATCTAGTAGGATATTGCAAGCTTGACTGTAGGTGTAGAAAGATTTTTCATCAACTTCTGAGCCGTGAAACAAGTTGGAGTGTGGACACGGAGACCTACCAAATACTAGCTCAATGCAACATAATTTCACTTGATTGTATGATCTGTCTGTCTGCTCGTGACAGAAACAATCGAATAACGCTCAACTGTTGAAGTCTCCTGCATTTCAAGCTACATTTTATATTCTGTACCTTTTTGCAGCATTTCTCATACAAATGGCTGATATTCATGGCCAAAACTGACATTCAATTTTGAAAAAATATCAAAGTTCAGGATTATTTAGCAGGGAAATACTGTAATATCAGAGGTATACTTTTTTGATGAAACACACACACACACACACACACACACACACACACACACACACACACACACACATATATATATATATATATATATATATATATATATATATATATATATATATATAAAGTTCTAGCAGAAAATATTTTAGCTCTGCTACTGGTTTCCTCTTTGAGTTATACCTCTTTCAATATACTCGTTTTCATTTTTAATTTTGTTTTCAAAATTTGAGTTCTAATATCTCGTGTTGGAGATCTAATAAAAATTACAGCGTAAAAGGTACTCTATGAGAGGTACCTGTAAAAAAATTCGGGGCTGGTATTAGATATTCGAAATTTGTAAGAATATGTTCGAACTTCCACCCACATTTCTCAAACCAGATAAGTATAGAACAGTAAGGAGCAGTTTGTTTTCATTTCATGAGGATGCCTTACTGTCCAAAGAAAACAAAAACTGTAGCTTTTCTTATCACATTGCATAAAGAACCTAGAGGTTGCCACTGCTACAGTAGAGAAAATGCCACAAATCATTCTCCGTTACATCAAAACAAAGTCAGGAGTTGATATTGTAGAACAAAGGACCAACTGCCACAGCACAAAACGTAAGACAAAGGCCTATGGTGGATTTTTACAGAATGGCGTGCGTTCATCCTAACGGTGACAACGAAGCGCACGGCCCGATTCAAAATTACGTACTCCGGAGTACGTTCTCGTTCACCTGCCGGACGAGATAACTCTGAAGCTCCAGTCTTCCACGGGATGTCGTCTCCCCGGTTGCAAAAGCTTGGTACCCAAAAACCCCAGTACTGCGGTATTTCCTTCTAAGGATTGCCAAAGTCAGTGAGAAACTCCAATGAAATAACGCGACCTGGGCAAAGGAGCGGATGGAGAGGAAAGGGACAGCGGATAACAATGGCTGATCAAAACCGACCGGGTTGGTGGCCCTCAGAAGGGACGATCCACCCAAAGTCTGCTGGGGAGTGGTGACCCCCGTACAGTGTTGCCACATGAAGGGAAATTTCCCTTTTTGAAGGGAAATTTGGAGCTAATTTTAAGTGAAAAGGTAAAAGGGAAATTGGATGAAAAATAGCGAATTTTCAGGGAAATTTTAAGACAGACTTATCATTAATTATATTAAGCATTATAAGAGATTCCAGTTTTGAAAATAAGAACTTTATTTTTTAAAATTTTGTCGTATAGTTTGTTCTGATAGGAAGGGTGGAATATTTGGGTTGGTCCACATCTGGCTACCGTTTGGGGCCGGAGGTTATTGACCATTCACCCTTATGTCCCGGCTTTTGGAGTGGGAGTCTGTGGGTCAGGGGGTGCTATTCCGGCTTCCCGCGCTACGGCGGCATGTGAAGGTCTTCTGCTAGAGTGACGTCAAAAAGGGGATCCCTCAGCTGCGGGCCGCTTAATAACATGTAAAATCATACAAGTTTATCGCCTCATAGAGGCGATTATAACTCTTGGGAAGCAATGTTTATAACATGTAGTTCTTCTTCACTGCTTTCCCGTACCTTCTCAAGTTAACTGAGGATGGCAAACGAACAAATTCATGCTGAATTCAGCAAAAAGGGAATCAATGTCAAATTCTTTAACACCATTTGTCTACACTTCTACACGCAGCAATAAAGTTGGTTGGTTGGTTGATTGGTTGATTTGGTGTTTTAAGTCCACTTTATGCACAGTAAGGCTAATCGGGACTGGACCTACAGGTTAAAGTGGAATCCGAACCACCATGTGCCTTCACCGGGTATCGACCCCGGGACCCCTTGATTACGAGACACAGCAATGAAGTTAAATGATTATTAGATGAGAGTCTCATCTTGAGACGAGCACAATAGATAGAACACACGAAAAATCGTAAAGTGAAACAATTTTAAATGCCTGTGTGTGCTGGAGGGGGGTGGGAGTAGAGTCTCGTGCGCATATTTTCATGCAAATAGTTTACTAATTTAATTAATTATACCATGGACATAACCGCAACAGGATCGAGAGAGTAAGATTGAACGGAAAGGATTAAGTAAGTCCCTCTATATGTATATAACGGGTCTCCATGACAGCATAACGCTTTAGGAAGCCAGAGGCCCCAGTTTGAACAATAGTAAGGCATATTGCAATGTTTGTCTCATTCTCCACTCATTAGTTCATCATTCATCCTCATAGTAGCGATCAACCCAGTAGAAATTCGTCTTTAAATGAACGACACATACATACGTATTGATTTATTATTATTATTTCGTTTTTCTGCTACTTCTGGCTAATCGCGAAGATGAGGATGAATGGTGATAAGATGAGGCGAATGAAGGGACAATCATAAACATGTAAGGACAACACAATACGAGCCCCACCAAGGATTATAATGGCCACGAGTCCAGTCACTAGTATGTAAAATGCAGTGGTATGAGTCCTGTCGAGTTGCATCCACGGGAAGCTCCAAAATTTCGGTGTTGTGTGCGTGTGAATAAAACTATTATTATTATGAAGTTACAGTTACGCAATAATAAACGTCTAAGCCGTATGAATGCAAATATTGCCATCAGTTTCAATAATACGAATGTCTATAACAGTATCCTTCTTATTTAATTTTTATTTAACATGTAGTGTTTTTTTTTTCATACGGAAGAAACATGCGTCAAATTATGTCAATATATTGTACATATATTCAGGTAGTGTTGTATTTTAAAAATTTCCAGCAGTAGAATTTCAGCAACTTCTTTGCAGGGGCGACTTATTGTTGACAAGAAATAATTGAAGTTAGTGCTGCATAACATAATAAGTACGAGTATATTGCAAAATCATAAACAAAATGCAGTGGGTGGAGGATGTCTATGCAATTTATCCTAGTGGGGGAATTTTCTTTAAGAGGATATTCTTAACTAGAGAGATAACATTCCAAAACCTTTCCCTCTTTGAGCACTGCTGCCTCTCCTGTGAAAAAAATCTTGCGGTCGTCCTTGTCAAATTGCGTCATTAAGAGGCAAATATTTTTTTGTTATTTTTGGGTTGCTTTCCTGTAACTTTTACCTAATTGGAAGGCGAGGATGAGTAATGAATAGATGAAATAGATGGACACCCGCAAACGGACACAATGTCCAGGCGGGACTCGAGCCTTAAACCTTCGCTGGGTAGCGAGATCGTTACTGAACCAATTAACGTTCTCATCTATTTCTATTTTGAGGGCCTCCCGATGGCGTAGTGGTGGCGTCATCGCCTTATAATCGAGGGATCCCGGGTTCGGTACCCGGTGGAGGCACGTAGTGGTTCGGATCCCACTTTAAACTGTAGGTACAATTAGCCTCAATGTACATAAACTGGACTTAATACGCCAATTCAATCAATCTGTTTTATTATTTCACGTCGCTTTTTGACATATAGAGCAAACTAGGGCAATGAAATGAAAATGAAAGATGAAATAGATAAGACACACAATGATACACACCCAGGCCTCAACCAAGGTTCGCTTCTGAGTTCATAGAGCGTTACGCTATAGCGATTCCTCCAGGTAAAGGATATTCGATAGACGATTTGATGTACACCGAGGGGGTTCATACCTGCAGTTGGGAACATTCAAATGGAAAGTAATTGCTTCCAGTTTCCGAAAGCGACATGGCTTTCATTGTTCGGTATAAGCCAACTTCGAGGCACAGATTTCTCCCAGATGTCAGAAAAATCTGCAGGTCCAGTAGTAGCGATCAGGTATTCGTTTACAGAAGTGCTTGTGCTGTTTGTCTTGAATATTAAAGCGAGTAATTTTAGGTCGTATTACGTGTATTCGGTGTCTGTATCATGAATAAGCGTGCCAAAGGTAAACATTCTTGTGCTGTTGCAGAGTGTACCAATTGGGGCTTTAAGGAATCTGGCACCACATCTATTTCTATTTTGAGGGCCTCCCCGATGGCGTAGTGGTGGCGTCATCGCCTTATAATCGAGGGATTCCAGTTCGGTACCCGGTGGAGGGACGTAGTGGTTCGGATATGGAAAAAGTTATTCAATTTGAGATTGTGTTTGCATCCTTCCATGGGTCAATTGTTTCCAAGCAACATAAAGTTATGGACACTCTAAAGACAGTACTTCAGTCAAAATTTCCTGAAGTTAACGAAAAGATTACTTCCCTGTATGTCAGAACAAGAACTTTTATTAGAATTCGACATTTGAATAAACTAATGAAACTCAAGTCCATGGAAGCAAGTGCAGCGAGAAAAAGACGACAGTGGGTAGCACTGTCTCCACTTCGTCTCCAGGAAGGGTAAGTTGTAATGAATTTTTATTCTTACTGATATTTATTTCCGCCTCGGCCTCCACCGTATAGTGATTAACAAATCACATTGCTAAACCAAGACAGAGGCCAGGCCTATTGTTCATGTATTTGTTATTTGACGTCGCTTTTTTTACCACTTTTTGGTTAATCGCGGCGATGAGTGATGATCACATGAAACTGATGAAAGGGCAGGCACAAAGAACATCAATGCCCACGACGTGACTCGAAGTCGGGAACTTCAGTGACGGGATTCAAAGTCGAACACGCGGTTGACCAGATTCGCCATCGATCTGGCACGAGTTTCCTTGAATTTATTAAGGGATTACGCTTTCCCACGACGTTGCATTTTATCCATTTATTATTTATTTATTAATTTCTAAAAATCATATTTTGATGTTACGGTTTTTTTAAACACAAATCAGTTTAGGTAGAATATTCTGCAATTTTACCATAGTGTAAACTTTAATGTAAGCGAAAGCATGATTGCATCACTAGTTAAAGATTTTAACATTTACAAAAAAAAAAAAAAATATCCAAAACCCATTTCCACCTCACTCAAGGATTATGTTAATTCAATTCAAATTATACGCGGGTTCAGTGCCATGAATCTAACCTTTACTGAAAAGAATGAGATTGGTTCATAGAATGTATCGCCGAAAATCAATTTCGCTGATATCCCGTTGTCGCTGTTCTGTTTTCATTAGATACGAGCTCCAATTACCATTTTAATCCTTCGTTTTAAAAGTTATTCAAACACAAAAATAGTTATTGGGGGTCATTTTAAAGTTTTTTTTTTACTTCATTACTGTCTTCATTTGATTTTTTTTTATTTTCTAAGAATTTCGGCGGGCTGCAGCCCCTTAAGCCCCCCCCCCTGCGTACACCAATGCTTGACACACTCATCTAGCCCATCAAATTTATCATTTCATCATTCATTTTTATTGTTGCGGTTACCCTAAATACGTAGAAAAGCGACGTCATATAACAACAGCGACATCCTATGTATACTAGATATATAAATTATAATGAACAAATTATTAATAACAAACATCTGTGAAAATTTGAAGGTATGAAGGATAATAAGTATTGGTGTGGTAGCAAAATATTTAATACGTAAAATTGTATTTATTTACCCATACGCAACTTCAGATTTCAATGTAGGGGCGATATAAGAGGATAGTCGTGATTACTTTTTGTTTGATTTGTATAACGCCATTTATTGTAATTGCGTGCTGTAAACTTCTTCATAATATTGCCTAGGTCTTATTCCTTGCGTTTTGCTTATTATTCTGCTGCAAATGGTTAATAGAACCAAGATATGGACAATTAAAAATGAAAATATTTCCCGTAAGCTTCCATTGCTAAGCGAGCCACGCCCCTTGACAGATCCCCTTGGTCACGTCAGAGCTCGTTGCGGCTTCTGGCCAATGGGAGAGCTCCGTGCCTCGGAATGCTCTTCCTAAAATACTTCTATATTCCTTGTCTGTGGGTATTGTTATGTAAAGCTTTCCGCGGTTCTCTGAATTTTGCCTCAAACAGTGCAAGTGCAAAACATAAAGTTCTCTTTGTCGCAAACTATCTTTATTTCAGTCTTCATTGGCTGGTTGAAGGTTGTGCCCGTCTTGGACAATGGAAGAACAAGGGGAGCAAATATATATATTTTTAATAAAACGTGTATACACATGCGGCGAATTTTAAAAAATTGATGGGGAGGCAAAAATGTGATTTTCCACACAAACTCTTCATATTTAAAGGAAGTGACGTTTCATCTGCGCCTTACTAGAACAGCATTTTGTGTAGAATATTTATAATTTTCTTCTGATGGTGTGATGAAGCCAAGGGACTTTGGCCTCCCTAAATCCAATCTCTGTTTGCGAGTTTTGCTTTTTACTTAAGAAAATCTTCAGTTGCCAACTTTTACATAGTTTTATGAAAATAAAATATGAAATGTATAACGATTAGTACATTTACATAGTCAGCCATTGTGATTTCATGTAACACATTTGCTTTATTTATATTTATGCTCTGTGGAAAAGTAGGAGAGCGAGATCGACGACTTCAGTTCAGGTACAGTTAGAAGTAAATTGTTGTTTTTAGGGATGAATGAAACACACGCTGATATATATTAAAACTTACGCATTATCCTGAAAAATAACTTGTCTCTTGGTTTTTACCATTATCTAGCTTGTTTACCGAAAAGGGATATAATTATAAGGACTTTAGAATACGATATTCTTTTAACAATATTCTCTTGATAGAACATGATGTTTATTGTGTTCTCCTGATTTTTGCTTTGGACTTCTTAAAGTATGTTGCTTGCATCAGTATTATTACACTGGTCTACGTCCATTTTGCTGACTGGAGGCTGATGGTTGTTCTTTAGTAATTCGAGGGTGGTAAATCCAAAACCGAAATCCGTTTTTTTCTATCACGTCAGGTTTCGGAGGAAAATAGAAAATTATCTAATATTAGGGATGTATATTTAGAGCAATGAAACAACGTAGTCCGTAAAGACGCCACAAGATGGCAGCACATGGAATGTTATAATGAATATTATTTCAATCAGTTATTCGAACATTGTTAACCCCAAAACAAAGGACAAATATTACTGACTTTGTAAGGAAAGCATATAGTGCATATTTCGGGATTAAATTGGGTGACCAAGATAAATCCTGGCACTTCATAAAGTATGCAGGACCTGTGTAGACTAAAGGAAAGAAATATGTTAGCGTCTGGAACATGTATCGGGACAGAGAGAGGCATCTATTAAGATATTTTCAAAGGGACGAAGAACTTGTCTATGTACAGATGTGAAGGGACTAATTGAAGCTATGGGATGTACGTATAATGCAGAAGAATGGAGGCTTTTTATTGATAGCTCGAAGAGGAGTTTGAAGTGTGTGTTGCTGCATAATGGCAATAAGTTAGCATCCATTCCTGTTGGCCACTCCGTACATTTGAAGGAAAGCTACGAAACAATGAAAGAATTGCTTCGAAAGATAAAGTATGCAAATGACAGTTGGCTTGTTTGCGGAGATCTCAAGGTCATTTCAATGTTACTTGGTCAACAAGCAGGTTTCACGAAATATCCATGCTTTTTGTGTTTATGGGACAGTCGAGCAAGGAACGAACATTGGGTATGAAGACTGTGGCCTGCCAGGAAAAGCTTTGAAGTCGGGGCAAAAAACATCCAGAACAAGCCGCTTGTTGATCCTAAGAAAGTGTTACTTCCTCCCCTGCACATTAAGTTGGGATTAATGAAGCATAACACCATTAAGCATTGTTTCCATGATTATGAAAAACTAAATATGCTGACCAAGGCAGTAATTTATTTTATTAAAAACATAAACTAACGTAACGTTTCAACCTTCTAGCAAGGTCTTCTTCAGACTCTGTATCAAGTACAAGAGTAACCAGATACAACAAAAGTGCAATATATATACACACAAACATTACTCCCTCCAGACTATTTAGAAAGTTGTTTGGAACTTTCTAGCAGATGACTTTCACTTCCCAACTTTACTTTCACCTAAAAGGTTAAACACAATTACTTCCATAGAATGTGGTTGGACTTTTTAATCTCACGCTCTTTTCCCTTCATTTTTCTTCCTTCTCCTCTCCTCTTTTTCTCTTGTCCTTTCCACTCTTTCCAACATCTTCTTCCATTCTTTGTTTAACTTCAGTCCCCCATTCCAGTTCATTGTGTCTTCTTCACCTTTCTTCTCTATTTCCTTGGCTTCTTTCCACTTTCTAACTAGCATTCTCTTCTCCCTTCCTATCTGCTTAGCCTCATCCCACTCTATGTCATGTCCTGTTTCTCTCGTGTGTTTAAATATTGCATTTCTCTCTCTCTTAAGTCGTACATCATCCCTATGTTGTTTCAACCTGTCTTTCAGCCTTTTTTTCGTTTCTCCTATGTACACACTCTGACATTCTTTACATTTTACTTCGTAGATAATCCCTTCCTCTTCTTCTTCTCTGTTTTCCTTTTTCTTGTTAGCATTCCTCGCTATTCCTAAGATGCTTCTCCCTCCCTTCCTGTAAGTTTTAATTCCCGCTTTCCTAAGCACTTTGCATATCTTTTCTGTGGTCTTCCCCATACTCCTTATTCCAAACCTTCTCTCCTCTTTTTCTTTCTCTTCCAATTCTCCCCTGCCCGTTTTCTTACTTTTTCTGTTTATGTCCAGTCTATCCTGCTTCTCATTGCCATTCTTTTCCAGCTGTTTCCATAGGCTATTTATTTTGCCTTCTTTTTCACATTCTTTCATGCATATTTTCTTGATTCTGTCCTCCATATTCTTTATAAAATTTATTTTTGTCACCTCACTTACATCACTTCTTTTGTGGCAGAATACTCCTGCTGCACACTTCTTCTGATGCCAAGCGGTTTCAATTTCTTGTCCTCTTTTCCTTTTCATCAATATATCTAGATAGCTTAACTTGTCTTCTTCTTCTATTTCAAGTTCCAATAATATCCCTCTTTCTTCATCTTGAATTTCTTTGGCAAAAATGTCAAGCTGCCTCTTCGTTCCCTTCCATATGCCAAAACAGTCGTCCACATATCTGCAAAACAGAATCATTTTGTCACCTCCCTTTTCTATCACTTTCTTTTCCCATTCATTCATAACCAATTCAGCCAATGCTGGGCTTAGACTGGAACCTATATTTAGTCCTTCACTCATTAACATTATTTTATCTCCCATTATACTGTAACCGTTATTCCAAATGGTTTCCAGCGCCTTCACTACCCTTTCACTATCCCATTCTCCTATAATTTCTTGTCCCATTCTCTTTTTAATAATGTCCAAAACGTGTCCCCTCTTGATGCTCGGGAACATACTTTTCACGTCTAAGCTAAACATTGTCGTCTTCATCTCATTTAACTTAAGTCCTTTTATGAGGTCTACTACTTGTTCACTGTTCTTAACTGCTTTGCTTTCTTGCTGTGTTACTAACACGTCAATAACTTTCTTTAATTTCTTTTCTAAGGGTTCCAAAATATTGTTTCTGCAGTTCATTACTGGTCTTAACTTTATCTCCTCTTTGTGTATCTTTAGAAAGCCTTTCAAACTTGGTAGTCTTCCTGTCTCCTTTATGCATTTCTTGAAACCACTCCTTCTACAGTATTTTATGATTCTTTCTTTTATAGTTTGTTCTTCACTTGTTCCACAAATCTGGCAGGAGAAATTTAGAGAGAAAATAAAAATAAAATTGAAGAGGAAAGGAGAGGGACTAGGATGGAAAGAAGAAAGAGGAGAAGAGGAAGAAGAAGAGGATACCAGAAGAAGAGTTGTGGTAATAGGGAATGTAGACCTAACAAAAGAAGAGGAAGCTTTTTTAAAACTAGGCAGAGGTTTCAAAGTTAAAGAAAGAAATGTAGATTATGAGGAAGTTATGTATGACATTGAAGAAGCAGTGCTCCATATAAAAGAAGAACCAGAAAGAGACAAGATTAGAAGAAGAACAGCAGCCATACTGAAGAAAGAAATGGGAAAACAAGGAAAAGTAGATAATTTGAGTCAAAAAGAAAGGGAAGGGATGAAGAAAATCAAAACAAGAAATGATGTGGTGATAGAGCAGGCAGATAAAGGAGGAGCAATTGTGGTGATGGAAAGAGAATGGTACGAGATGAAGTTTGAAGACCTAAAAGAAAATGGATATGAGGAGATTTGTGGAACAAGTGAAGAACAAACTATAAAAGAAAGAATCATAAAAGACTGTAGGAGGAGTGGTTTCAAGAAATGCATAAAGGAGACAGGAAGACTACCAAGTTTGAAAGGCTTTCCAAAGATACACAAAGAGGAGATAAAGTTAAGACCAGTAATGAACTGCAGAAACAATATTTTGGAACCCTTAGAAAAGAAATTAAAGAAAGTTATTGACGTGTTAGTAACACAGCAAGAAAGCAGAGCAGTTAAGAACAGTGAACAAGTAGTAGACCTCATAAAAGGACTTAAGTTAAATGAGATGAAGACGACAATGTTTAGCTTAGACGTGAAAAGTATGTTCCCGAGCATCAAGAGGGGACACGTTTTGGACATTATTAAAAAGAGAATGGGACAAGAAATTATAGGAGAATGGGATAGTGAAAGGGTAGTGAAGGCGCTGGAAACCATTTGGAATAACGGTTACAGTATAATGGGAGATAAAATAATGTTAATGAGTGAAGGACTAAATATAGGTTCCAGTCTAAGCCCAGCATTGGCTGAATTGGTTATGAATGAATGGGAAAAGAAAGTGATAGAAAAGGGAGGTGACAAAATGATTCTGTTTTGCAGATATGTGGACGACTGTTTTGGCATATGGAAGGGAACGAAGAGGCAGCTTGACATTTTTGCCAAAGAAATTCAAGATGAAGAAAGAGGGATATTATTGGAACTTGAAATAGAAGAAGAAGACAAGTTAAGCTATCTAGATATATTGATGAAAAGGAAAAGAGGACAAGAAATTGAAACCGCTTGGCATCAGAAGAAGTGTGCAGCAGGAGTATTCTGCCACAAAAGAAGTGATGTAAGTGAGGTGACAAAAATAAATTTTATAAAGAATATGGAGGACAGAATCAAGAAAATATGCATGAAAGAATGTGAAAAAGAAGGCAAAATAAATAGCCTATGGAAACAGCTGGAAAAGAATGGCAATGAGAAGCAGGATAGACTGGACATAAACAGAAAAAGTAAGAAAACGGGCAGGGGAGAATTGGAAGAGAAAGAAAAAGAGGAGAGAAGGTTTGGAATAAGGAGTATGGGGAAGACCACAGAAAAGATATGCAAAGTGCTTAGGAAAGCGGGAATTAAAACTTACAGGAAGGGAGGGAGAAGCATCTTAGGAATAGCGAGGAATGCTAACAAGAAAAAGGAAAACAGAGAAGAAGAAGAGGAAGGGATTATCTACGAAGTAAAATGTAAAGAATGTCAGAGTGTGTACATAGGAGAAACGAAAAAAAGGCTGAAAGACAGGTTGAAACAACATAGGGATGATGTACGACTTAAGAGAGAGAGAAATGCAATATTTAAACACACGAGAGAAACAGGACATGACATAGAGTGGGATGAGGCTAAGCAGATAGGAAGGGAGAAGAGAATGCTAGTTAGAAAGTGGAAAGAAGCCAAGGAAATAGAGAAGAAAGGTGAAGAAGACACAATGAACTGGAATGGGGGACTGAAGTTAAACAAAGAATGGAAGAAGATGTTGGAAAGAGTGGAAAGGACAAGAGAAAAAGAGGAGAGGAGAAGGAAGAAAAATGAAGGGAAAAGAGCGTGAGATTAAAAAGTCCAACCACATTCTATGGAAGTAATTGTGTTTAACCTTTTAGGTGAAAGTAAAGTTGGGAAGTGAAAGTCATCTGCTAGAAAGTTCCAAACAACTTTCTAAATAGTCTGGAGGGAGTAATGTTTGTGTGTATATATATTGCACTTTTGTTGTATCTGGTTACTCTTGTACTTGATACAGAGTCTGAAGAAGACCTTGCTAGAAGGTTGAAACGTTACGTTAGTTTATGTTTTTAATAAAATAAATTACTGCCTTGGTCAGCATATTTAGTTTTTCTTAATGAAGCAGTATGTAAAAGCTCTGGATAAGAATGGGGCTTGCTTTAAATACATTTGCTCAAAATTTCTTGCATTGACGCATGAGAAAGTAAAAGCATGTATTTTTGATGGTCCTCAGATAAGGATGCTAATGAAAGATGAAGAATTCTTACAAACAATGAACCTCACAGAGAAAAATGCATGGTGTGCCTTTTCTGATGTCATTACAAACTTTGTTGGAAACTTCAGGGTGCACAACTACGAGGTTCTTGATGAAAATTTGTTGGTGACGTTTCAAAAGTTAGGAGTAAATATGAGTGTCAAGCTTCACTTTCTGCACAACCACTTAGATGTATTTCCGTCCAATCTTGGTGCCGTAAGTGAAGAACGCTTCCACCAACACATAAAAATAATGGAGCACCGATATCATGGGAGATGGAATGAAAACATGATGGCCGACGATTGCTAAGTAGGTATGCAAGTTGTGCTATTCTGTGGTGTATGTTAAGTTTAGCATAAGTACAGGCATCAGGTGCTGACTGTATGTGCTCGCGAAATAAATTGATCAATTTGCAACTGCTGTTGGAATGTAGCCGGATATAATTTTCTGAAAATTTTGAAATGTGACTTGTGAAACAATGCAGCTTAATACCTGTTATCAGCTACGCCACCTATGTATAGTCCTATAATTTCATTATCTATATGGAAAATTGTTGGAGTTTAGTCCAGTATTGAAATATTGTGAAAATTTTCAAATGTGATTTGTGAAAAATTGTGACGTGATACACTTTATCTAACTACATATTTGGAATCAGCGACCTCAAATTATATAGAATCAGTTAAAATATCTAAGTCAGCAGAAAAAAAAATTCATATGTAGACCAGTGTTATCATTTCCATTTTCATAGGCTTGAATTACTGTTAGATCATTTAAGGTTAGTGTTCCTAGCATCCAGGTATATCGAATAGGTTAGGCTAGTACGTTTGTTGCATTAATATGTGTACTTTCTCTCCTTGCTTCATGTAAAATGTTTAACACGAAAAAGATTTTTAAAAAGTGTAACCTACAACCAAACCACGGGAAATTGTGCACTCCAAATACAGTGTGGGCACAAAGTCGATTTCCCCAAAACAAGTAAGGAAAGAAAAGAAAGAAATAAGCGAGGAATCAGCGTTTTTTTATACTGGGACTGGCACTACTGTGTCTCTAGGACTGGTAACCATGTTTTCGTACGTGTTTTGTTTATTGTTTGTTGAAAACAGTTGTTTACTGAGTGAAGATGTTATCTTGCATTGCAGGTCTTGAGATGAATCGCAAATTAACAAAGGAACAATGTGTTTTCGTGCTACAAGCTTGTTGGAAACACAACAAAAACACAAATGTGGTGACAGCAGAATTCAAAAGATTTCCATGTGTGGAACCACCATCACGTCAAGCCATGAGAAACCTGAACCAACGATTCGAGGCTACAGGTTCTGTGCATGATCTACAGCGAAGCGGACGATTCGAAGTGTACGAAATGAAGAAAACACTGCACATGTTGCTCAGAGTTGTGTATCCAGCTCAAAGAAGTGTACCAGAAGGCGCGCAGGGGACCTGGGAATGTCACGTACTCTGTAAGGAACATGTTAAAGGATTTGAAGATGAAATCTTACCGGCCAAAGCTTCTGAACGCGTTACACGAATGTGATCCGGACCGACGTGTTGAGTTCTGTGAGTGGTGTCTCATTCGGAACGAAGCTGACAGAGACTTCTGGAAACGAATTTTGTGGACAGATAAGGCCTCATTCAAGATGAACGGTCGCGTAAACAGACACATTTGTGTTTATTGGAATGATACCAATCCACACGAAATTATGACGGAAGAGTTAAACGTCCCTGGTGTCACTGTTTGGGGTGGTATTTGTAGTGGTGGTGTCATAGGACCATTCTTATTCGTTCAGGAACTGTTACCAGTGACACGTACGTTCCTTCAGATGTTGCAGGACGTTGTGATTCCAGAATATACTCTTGATAATAATAAACAGGCTGTAAAGTTTATTTTGTATGTAAAAAATAACTTGTAAGAGCGTGACATCTATTGACAATGTGATAAAATATTTTTCAAAAGTAGAGTGCTTGTTTTATTTGATGGTCCAAGGAGTTCTTCAGATAAGAAGAATTGTCTTATGATGTTAATGAACAGGCATTTAAGTGTGCGTTGATCGTATTATTTGATATTTGTGATAATACTTATACTTATACTACATTGCAAATTAAATCTGTTCAGACCGAGTAGCTGCCTGACTTGAGCAGTAGAGTTCTGCTTTGAATGAGGGCAAAATTTCAACCTCAATGTTGCAATGTGTGCGCAAATAATTCAGGTTTATGATTTCAGTTCAATTGCAAGGGACCTGAATGTACCCAAAAGTCAATCTCATTTAAACGCGCTGGAATACGCAAGGGGGAGATGATGTGGGCACAGCCCCTCCACAAATTTTTAGAATAATCATTTTTTTTCTTCAAATAAAAACAATAAAGATATCTGGAAAAACTACAGTTGTAAAAGCGAATTTCACTTAAAATGATCCCCGAAAATTATTCTTGTCTGTGAATAACTTTTAAATCGAAGGTTAAACATTGTAATCACAAAAATATTTCATATTGTCCCCCCCCAGAATGCAGCTATGTAGAACTCACCTTACAATTTCAACACCCCTCCAAAAAAATCCTGTGTACGCTAGTGCTTCCACGTAGTACACCATTGACTGCATTTAACAGACTAATGAGGCTCTGGCGCGTGGGCTCAACTGTGAGACTTGTGTGCTGTCCCTATATGCTTGTGATTGTTCTTTATCAATTTAGTTTTATCACCATGCATCCACATTTTCGCGATTAGCCAAAGGTGGCAGAAAAGCGAAGTAATTTAAATTAATTCAATTAAACATTGGTCATTCTTTTTTATGTATATAAGATTCTCTCCATTGCCATGCTCCTAGCATATGATACTTTTGTATTGGACACGAAATTACCGTACATATACAGTTGGCAACGCTGCATCACGAATGGAGCACAACTTAGGGAACAATTCGTTTCTTTTTCTGGTCAGCTTGAAATGCACTTTGCACAATGCAACACAGACTAGTTCCCAAAGGCATCCAGACAATATAAAGATTTCATCATAAGAGTTCTACATTTATGGCACCTCCATGTTAAAAAAAAATAGATACTCCCCAAAGAAGTGCCAAAAATGAGGTATGAGGGGTTGTGCCCCTGAAATATCTCCGATATAGCAATACTAAAACTAAGTAAAGAATACGTGTATATAATTAACTTTCGTTGTTCACTTCTTATATTCGAAATATTTATATAAATCGCAAAACTCTCATTTTATTACCAACAGATGGAGTGGAATTATTATATAAAGATATGACTGTATTTTTTTATAATGAAGTATTATATTCAATTTTTAATCAACGAAAGTATGAAAACTCAATATGCTGACCAAGGCAGAAATTTATATTATTATAAAACATAAACTAAACGTAACGTTTCAACCTTCTAGCATACCGACTTATAATAATGAAAGAATGAAAAAATTTAATAATAGCCTATCTCTAATTGTATTTACTGCTGGTTAGTTCATATTCAATAGAGAAGTGTATTAAGATGAGAATTATAAATGTATGCTAATAAGATATACATACACACACATACTTATTTACATGAACTGTAAGATAGTCTTATGCGACCCATATACAGTGGCATGCCCAAGAGGAGGGGGGGGGGTTGGTGGCAGTTTTAACCCCCTCTTTTGGACCAGTATTTCTAAAAAAAAAAGAACGTCAAAGGCAGGAAAATATTGCAAAATGAGGACTGACTACATATAAGAAGTACACAGTGTTTCATATTATAGGGGGTTCAGATACCTTTTTAAAGCATGCCCAATTACGCATTGCACAGTGTCATGAAAGCATGGCCGAATATATGCTATGTGTGTGTGTGTGTGTGAGTGTGTGTATGTGTGTGTAAGAGAATATGGTATAACGGGACAATACTCTTCTCCCTCGTTTAACATAAATTGTTCTGTATTAATTGAATAAGCAAATAAGTAACATCTCAAAATTGATCAAAACACTACATTAGTTGATAATATTTTGAAAGTTATATTAATTTCTCTCTCTCACCCCCCCCCTCCCGCACACACAAGTAGGTGTTTACAAATTAAAGCTCAATTCTAACAAAGAAAGAATGAATTAAAATTGTTGGGTGCTTCGTCACATAAGGTCTTTTGCACCCTTCAATGTACGTGGGGAAATATCCCCTTATCTGAAATTCTTACCTATTAATTAAAAAGGGGTATAGAAAGCCCATTGGGAAAAATGAAAAGTACACAGGACAAACACAACACATCATAAAAGTGACAAAACACTAAAAACTTCCACATTGGCAGTGGAAGAGACCAGCTTTTATCAAAAAGCTAAAAACATTTGTTAAAACACTGTCGACATCTCCCAACAGGGATGATAAACTGTTGGGAAGATTAAGTATGCCTGAGGAAAGCAACATTGACACATTCAATAAGAATATGCCTTAAAATAACATTACAGACACGACACATTGGAGGTTCCAGCCCTTGCAGCAAGTGTACATGTGTGTACACAAATAGTATCAATTAAATTATAACGGATAAAATACTACAATCCTTGGGCTTCTGTAAGCTGAAGGACATCCATAATTTCCGTATATATACGACATTGTGGTCTGTAGAGGTCAGAAGCGTGCGGTAAGGAAAGGCGGGGCAAGCGCCGCTTGCGTTGTTTTTTAAAACACTTTTGATATCTTAAGTTCGTGTTTTTCAATGCCTTTATACACATTAGAATGGAATTTATTTACTATAAGATATTTACATTTCAGAATTTTCATTTCCTCTATTTTCTGTTCTTTTGGCTTGAAACATAAACCAGCTACACCCTCTATGACCTGGGCGATGCGGCACGACTGACCGCGTTAGAAGAAGAGGACTGCTCGCCTTTCTCCCCGCTTTTCGAGTGACTTATGCAGTTTTTGCATGGACACTGTCCATCTCAGTTTACGAAGAAAAAAGGCCGAGGGCAAGCAACACCAAGACCGCATCTGTCTTTGGTAAGGGTATTGGAAAGAATTCGTCCACACTGGCCACAAGTGTTACTAACTTCCAGAATTTTCTGTGCATCCGTAGCACCACCTAACGCGGTACGATTTCATGTTTGAAACTCTATAGTAATCAACAAATTACATTATGAAGTTAGCCAGTGATCACCAGTCGTATGCTATTTATAAGAAATGAAATCACAGCCGGTACTTGAACATATTCGTCATGTGTTCAGTTACTCGAAAATATGGAGGGTATGTAACACTGCAGGTAGGGTGAAAAGGGAGGTTAATTTAGAAGCGTGGATGCTGCTGATGCATGTTGTTTTTTACTGTGATATTGTGCTGTTTTTTTTCTGTTCTTTGTGTAGTGTTTTTGTACCTGGTGTAAAAGTATGATTCTGCATTGAAAATTTCCGCCATGGTTGACATACCAGAAGAGCCATTGATTTGCAGTGCTGCAGGTAAGGACTTGATTAGGGACCTTCTTTCAAAACCATTCAGTTCGAGAACATATGGTGTAAAGTTGGAGCTTGTGATTGTGAATCATGAGCGACCGTGTCCTGAACTGTGCATAACCAAACCAACTAAGAAAGATGGGAAAGTTTTCATTAGGCAGTTTAAAACATCTCAGTACAACAATATTATGTAGTTATGTGGCAGCAATGATCTCAATAAATTATTTTGTTGGCCATGTGTTTTGTTCAATACAAATTTAGGAACATGGAACTATACCAGCGACAGTGACTTGAGCAATTTTTATAATGCAGTGCAAAGACATGAACGTTCCCAGAATCACATCTGCGCTTGCATCCAACTGAAGACAAGTCATGATTCATAATTCTAGCCAAGTAAGAAACCGAAACCCGTCCGTTTATTTAAGATCGAAACTTTATGCTAATAGGATGTTTATTATTTTCAGGGTTAAAAAAGAACGTAATTTAATTTACAGTTGCCCTCAAATATCAAGTACAGTAAATCATTATTTTCTTCATGGTTGAAATTTACAAGTTTATATCGAGAGGCTGTTTTTCTTCTTTATAAACCGTGCAGCGAAGATTTGATTTTACGGTATGTATGCACTTCACACGCTCAAGCCCGATACTTCACCATTATGCACATTATTGTAAGTAGGGATGTGTGTAGGCCTATATTATATTTCAAATTGTTATAATTAACCGAAACGAAAAATTAACCCATCGCTTGCCCATCACGAAAGGTCACGGCACGCCCCTGGTAGAGGTATCGTCTACACTTTCCCGATCGCGGCCACAGAGTAGGTGATGAAATCAGCAACACGCTCCGCTCCCATTGATGAGGGATTGAGTTAGCCACAGAACAGTAATCCAAAGATATTGACTGGAAAATTTTCAATGTAATATCAGCCACCTTGGGAATCGAATCTGAGACTCCCGTGTTGTAATCAGACTCACTACCAACTGGGCAAACATTTCACAGACATCGTGTACTCATTAGCTTCCAATGGTGTATTGGGTGGAATTGTACGGATACAGTGGCGGCGATTGGGGTCCAAAACTGGAGGGGCAAAGACAGTTTATTTTCCCTTGATTTGATACATAAGGTTTGGCACAGTGCGGGAGAAAAAGTGGCAAAAAGGGGGGTGGGGGCAACTGCCCTCCCTAATCGCCACCACTGTACGGATAGATAGGAAAGTTAAATTTTTTGAAGTGTTTAAGAATTTGGTTTCATTTATACATGTCTGCCGATCCCGACAGTGCTGCAATGTCAGGCCGACAGGTGGCAAGGATGTGGCAAGCCACGATCACCTCGCCAGTTTCCAAAAAACAGGTTAACAAACTGGACCTGCAATGCAGGTCTTATCAGATGTTAAGCTGATAAGAACAGATACTACACTTTGATCTTAGCCCGAATAGGCCGAGAAGCGATAACGAAAAACTTTTTTTTTTTTTTTTTTTTTTTTTATTGTTCATCCGTTTAGAGGGTTATGTCCCTCTCTTCGGTACGTGCTTGATACTTTTAATTATATAATAATAATAATAGATAGGCTAAGTGCACTTTTTCTATTTTTGGGATTATGAAATGAACTCTAACCTAGTCTTGAAATGACCTTGGATTTTCATTGCTATATTATATTACACCCTACTTTCATTCTTATGTTAGTAAGTAAATACCCTTTCTTGTAGTTTGATTATTAGTTGCAATATGAAGGGTATAAATGTGGTCGTAATTGTGGTGGATGATGAATGGTGTATAGTTCATAATCAGGATGTCTGGGCCCGATGGTCAGAGTATACAGAGTTAAAAGATGTTGTAATGGAGTATACAATCTGTACGGGTAGCAGTCGTGTATTGCATCTTCACGGATTGTGTGAACCAACGGTGGGTGTTCTTTGGCCATCCTGTTATTTATATATTCTTTTCGCAATGCCTCTAGGTGAAGTGTTATATGTGGAAAACTTATTTGTGTGTATAAGAGTCGAGTTGGACTTGGTAGTTTGATTCTGTATGCCAGTCGACATGCATGTCTCTCTATGATTTGTAGTCGTTCATAGAACGAGTCCCCTGCTGAGAGCCATGCTGTATGTCCATACGTAAGTACGGGCCGAAGAAAGGCCAGATAGGTATTTAGGAGGATGTTTGCTCGAAGTCCCCAATTCGTGCCGACAAGTCTCTTCATCAGCTGTAGTCTGTTTTTGGCTTTCTTTTTGATGTTCTGCAGGTGTGGTGTCCATGTTAGTTTTGTGTCAAATATGACACCAAGATATTTGACGCTGTTGGTAGGAATTATGCGTGTGCCACGGATCTTAAGATCTAACAGACTTGGATTTCTTTGTATCCGTGAGCGACATCCGGTAGGAAGAAATATTATGGCTTGAGTTTTTGCGCTATTGATGGTGAGTCTCCAAGTGTCGCACCATCGTTGAAATACATTAATAGCTGGTTGCATAATGCGATTTATTGCTTGAATTGTAGAACCACAAGCCAATAGAGCTGTATCATCAGCGTATTGGTATGTTGACACCTGAGAGAATGTTGGCATATCTGCGACATAAAGTAAGTAGAGCAATGGAGATAATACCGATCCTTGCGGTACTCCGGCGTTCAGGAAGATAGGGTGAGACAGATTGTTATTTATTGTTACATATGCCATTCGGTTGGTAAGAAAGTTGAAAATTAGTCGAATGTAACAGAAAGGAAGGCGAAACTTATGCAGTTTATATATGAGGCCGGTGTGCCACACTTTATCGAATGCCTTTTCAAGATCGAATAGTATTAAACAAGAGGGTTTAGATGTATTGTACTGGTTGTAGATTCGATTTGAGAGTCTTAGTAGGTTATCCAAGACGCTAAAGTGTGGTCTAAATCCGGCTTGGTGTATCGGGAGAAAATTATTTGACAATAAGTGAGAGTGTAATCGGCGGACTAAAATTTTTTCAAGGATTTTGCTGAGTGTTGATGTTAGTTGTATAGGTCTATAGCATTTTGGGTCTGTACGATCTTTATCAGGTTTCGGAAACATGAGAACCTTCGACACTTTCCATTCGACAGGGTAATATCCAGTGCGAAGGATTAAGTTGTATATCAAGGCGAGAAATGACAACATTGCTAGTGGAGCTTTCTTTATCAAGACATATGTGATGGAATCAAACCCTGGGGCAGTGTTTCTTTTATTGCGGACTGCGTTTGTTATATCATCTGTGGTAATTAAAGTAGTAAGAGGGTGATTTGCGTTGATAGCATGATGAGAACTGGGTTGCAGTTGTCTATTTTCAGGATGTACCTTCCTCGTTATTTGAGCTTCTAATCTGCTATTAGGAGCAAGCGGAAGCGGAGGAGTAAATGTGTCTTGGAGAATCTGTGCAAATTCATTTGCTTTTTCGTAATCATTTGTAAGAGCTTGTTGTTGTGAGAGAAGAGGATACGTAGTACTCGTATGTTTTCCTGTAAGCATATGAAATCGTTTCCAGAATTTGCTAGGATGGCTTTCAGCATCAAGGTGATTGCAAGTGTCGATCCACTGACGTTGTTTGTGTGCCTTTATGTAGTTATGGACAGTTCTTATCCATTGACGGTGAACTCGCAGGCATTCAGGATTCCTTGTTTGTACGTATTCCCGATAGGCACGACGTGATGCAGTTACTAGATGAAAGTATTTAGGTGGTAGTTTAGGTTTAAAACTGTTCACAGTTATCTGTGGTATATGTGTGCTTGCTGCTTGTTTGACTTCTGACGTGATGTTTTCTACAGCCTTATCTAATTCGTCAGAGTTCGTTGGAGGGGTGAGATTTTGAAAGACAGTGGAGAGATCTTCTCGATAACCTTCCCAATTTGCTCTGTTATAATCGTAGATCCGTTTTGGAGGAACCTGTTTGTGTTGAGTATAGTGGTGCACTGGTAGAGTTATTTTAATTGGTGCATGATCACTTCCTATCGGTGCAAGGACTTCTATGTTAATTTTGTCAGCTAAGGAAGGTGACACAAAAACTACGTCGGGGGTTGTGTTACTCTCTGGACGAGTTGCAGATGGTAAATCTTGAAATATACCTGTAGTATTGTTATCGATGGTAGTGTGGAAAGCTGTTCGTTCTGCATTTGTTCGACTATGTATATTAATATCAGCTAGTATGAGGTAGTGACGGTATGTAGAAGCGATATAAAGAAAGAAGTCCGTAGGTAGAGGGCTAGTGGGTCGTATATATACAGTAGCCAATGTCACATTTATACTTTTGAGATAAAGTGTGGCAATAGAATATTCTTGGTATGGAAATTGAGGTGGTAATATATTTGTTCTATAGGGAAATTTTGGCTTGATCCCTAGGGCTACTCCACCACATAATCGTTGCGCCGTTGTAGGACCAGGTGTATGTAGCAAGGAATACCTGGGTATGTAAAGGGGTGTGGCTTTGGGGATACGGGTTTCATTCAGTGCAAAGAAATGAATGTCTTCTTCCAGGAGAAGTTCCTGGAATATAGCTTTATGTTTCGGTAGAGAACGGATGTTCATAAATAGGAAATTATATTGTATATAGCCCGCCATAATTATATAAATAACAGTTAGGTTTCTAAACTTCAGTTTCCAGTGGTACAATTTGAAAATGTACATGTGGACCAGAATATGTAGCGAACAGGTGGACACGAAAAAGAGTCTTAGCTGTCTGTACTATCTGTTGTAATATATGTTGGCGTAGAAATGGGTGGATATTTTGTAGGGTTAATGTTTGAAATCTAAGTAGATCTTCAACAGTCACTGGTTGTTTCAGAGAGTTCTGTGGTGGAGTTGTAGAGTCCATAGTTCTTAATGGTACAGTTAGGTCAGGGCGTGAGGCTTCGGGGTTTGGGCGTGCAGCACAACGGTAACTATATGAGGGATGAGCCTGTTTGCACGTGTTACATTTAGGTGGTGCATTCAGATTTGTGCACTCTTTAGTCGTGTGTTGGCCAGAACAATAGCCACAGATAGGTGTTTCGGGGCAATTTGCCGTAGTGTGGACGTTGTATTTCTGGCAGCGTTCACATCGTAACGGAAGAGGTGCCCTTGAATGCGATGGTTCAACCCTGTGTCGTTGGCGATATATATAAGCCCCTTCATGAAGTAAGCGATCGATTGTGCTGGAACAATCTGTTATTACTCGCATCAGGTAAGTTGGTCCGTTGTTGTTTTGGATTCGAACGCATTTTATAACTTCATGCCCTTCCAAACGTAGTTCTTCTAATACTTCTTGGTCAGCGAGTTCTGTATCTACGCCTTTAATAACGACTGACATGTGAGGTGGTTTGTTTGGGGGTGGCGATTGTTTGGCAGTTTTGGGTGTCAGTTGAGATAGAGCAGCCTGTGGTCCAAAAATTTCGAACGAAACTTTGTTTCTCAAAGTGGATAGAAATTGCGGATCTCTGGATTTTATAATGATGCCATTTCTGGTGAATATAATTTGTTCTACTTGTGCTCGGGGGAGGTATTTTTGTAACTGTTGAAGGAGCAACTTAGGAGTTCTGTACTTCGGGTCGTAATTTTGTAGTAGGAAGTTGTAGACAGTGGAATTTTCTTCAGTTCGGCCATCAATTTGTGTGGTATCTCTAGGATTTAACTTTGGGTTGCGTGTTTGTTCGTGGTATTTTTGCTTCTTTTGTTGTTGGAGAGGGGATCGAGAGCGATCCCTAGCTGTCTTTGAATCAGCTGAGGTGCTTCTTGGATTTCTTCGGTCTTGTTTTTGTATGTTCCTGTCTCGAGCGTGTGCACCCCCAACTTGTTGGGGGAGCCCTTTATGCATGGTGAACAAAGGGAGGAGACCTACCAATACTTATCTTAAAATCAACAAGGCGGAAACAACAATAAGAAACAGAGTTACAAGTGTTGCAAACGGGAATTGCAAACACTGTTTGCTTCAAAATAAGCTGATTATAATGTGCTGCAAACGAGGATTGTAGCACAGTTTGCTCCAGATATAACTGGGTGCAAACACAGGTTGCTCCTGTACAAGCACGTGTTGCAAGCGTGGGTTGCAAAACACGGTTTGCTTCAAAATAAGCAGTATTGATACCTCTAAGTACTGTGACCAGAGCTCCACCGTTGAAAGTTTGGGGCTACAACCTAGTTGTTGCCACCTGAAAAGTGTCGTTCGAGCTAGATATCCCTTCGCAGCAAGGCGTTCAACAATGTACCTCGGAAACACCAAACCACTGTGTAGACTGCAATTACCTCCAGTCGTCCGTTCCAAACGTACTGAAATTACAGTCACAGCGAATGTTCCAAGGGGGTTTTCTCTCGACGCACTGACGTGAAACGAAAAACCCAAGCAACTCTCCTATCTACCAGCACCCAGACTCGCTCTGCTACGCGAGTTCGAGTTCAATATATTGTTATGATTTTCTAAGGCATTCTACTAGCCTGATAGTAGCATTGCTTAGCGAAAGCTACAAAACTACATTTTCTTGACATTTTTATTTGACATTTGATTTGGTTCGTATCGAGAAATCACCCAAAATCTATATCTGATATGACATCAGTTTCAGGGCTACAATGGCATCTACACTGACGTCACGCAGCAGACATTGCACCACTGCCTGACACCACAACGTCATTGGCGATGGGTACATATGCGCCGACTTAGGGGGGTGCAAGGCACTTTCTGACCTTTCCAAATTCCTCAATACATAAAAAAAATATTGTTGTCAACCTTGCTCCCCCAATATTTATGTAAAGTTGACACCTCTGGATAGGTCGATATAAGAATTCGGCAAAGGCTTGTTGTAAACATAATGCTACAATTATACAATTAATATTATTATTGTTCTAGCCAGCGGCGGCGATTAATGGCGGCGTGGGGGTGGGACAGTTGCCCCCACACTTTTTGCCACCTTTGCCCACGCACTATGCTAAACCTTCTCTGCCAAGGGAAATTAAAATCATAAAATGTCCTTGCCCTTTTGACACCTTGCCCCGCTCCTCCAGTTTCGGAAAACTTTCGCCGCCACTATTTCTCTAAGGCAAGCTGTATTAATTTACTAAACCAGTGGCGTATCGCAGTGACTGTGGCTCCCCCACAAGTCAAATATTGGAGGGGCCTTAGTGGAAAAAAATTTCAATAATACTCCAACATATGTACATATATCCATGAGTATTACCGTGCAAATTGTCCATCACCATGTTCGTGCACTTTATTTGGCCCAATAAGAGCTTCAAGAATTACAAGAAAACTCAAAACAAGCTGTTGATAACTTCTGTACCAGTATACATAAAAATGCATAGTTTGAAAACGCATAGGATGTAAGAGAAAAAATAATGAAAATAGTCATGGACAATTTGCATGGTAATACTCATGGATCCCACTGCACGCATTGATTGATGGTGGACGGACGTAGAATAATTAGCTAGTCTTCTTCCTCTCCCCTCCTCGCAGCCACAACGAACAAGAAATTAACTTTCTACCAAAATATCCTGCGTTTTCAATTTTTGTAATCGAAGTAGCTTCTGGAAACTAAATCATGATGATATAATTTCTCCGATAAATAGCTGCACGTGGAAATTTTTGAAATTGGCATAGCCAGGATTCTTCCTTGAAGAAGAGGAGGCAAATATTTGTATCTTTCAGGCCCGTAGCCAGGATTTTATTTCGGGGGCTCATTCCTTATCAGCACGGACATTGCCAGAAATATTTGTAGAGGGGGGTAGGCCATTGATAAAACTTGATTACTAGAAATAATGATAACAATAATAATTATTACCACGGGTATAATTGTAATTTTACAATAATAACTATTGTACATTATTAAAGTAAACCAATTTTAATCCAAATTTATTGTTGTTAATATTATTTTTATGTAAATGGAGAGTCGTTGCTACTCGATCCACCATATGAGTGAATATCCAACACAAGTGTTGTCCATTATTTTCTTACATTTTGTACAGTTGGTGTACTGAAATTATAGATATTGTTATTTTGTTATTTATTTTTGCACATTCCGTTAAAAAGAAGGCTTTAAAAGTTAGGGGGAAATTTTACTCAGAAAGTTTAGATTGTATGACCTGTGTGAAGCTGTAGATCCATTTATACTTTGGATTAAATGCTAGAATATTAAAACACAACCTAGTTCCTCTACTATACACTAAACTTTTTTCGATCCAATGTTTAATCCTGATAAGGAAATAAAGTTAATTACCAATATTTAAAATAGATATTTGTAGGACTTCGGATGGCTGAACCCCCCTTAGCCCTCCCCACGACTACGTGCCTGGCATCTTTTGTCTCATATAATTTAATAAAAAAAACTTAGCCAACATACATTTAAAAAAATATACCATTTTGGGAAATTGTTTAAAGAATATTAACTCATCTTTTGGACTTTGATGGAGGTAGGTAGGCTTCAGCTCCCTGCATTAACACAAACATTTCTTGTGACGTAGTGACCTGTCTTCTACAAATTAAAGGCGCCTTAATAATTATTTACGAAATTGCCACTGCAAAGGAGCAGATGAGCATGGATCTTCGAACAGGAAATATTATAAAATCATTTCCCAATATGGTTGGTTGGTTGAATTGGTGTTTTAAGTCCACTTTATACGATTACACAGTAAGACTAATCGGGACTGGACATACAGTTTTAATTGGGATCGAACCCGATACCCCTTGATTACAAGGCGACGACGCTACCACTGCGCCATCGAGGAGACCCCTTTTCCTACGATGCTAGAGGTCCCGGGTTCGAATCCCAGCCTGGGCAAGGGTGTTATTTATGAGTGTCCCTTCATCAATTTCATCATATAATCACTCATCCTCATCGTCGCGTTTAGCCAAAAGTGGCAGATAAACATGTCTAACTCAATTAATCCAACAGAATTTCGGCGTTATCTTTGTTCCACATTTTCGAATCTGCTCCCCCGCCCCTAAAAAAACAAAAACAATCTGGATGAGCCTAACAGAAGGCATTTATATACATTAGAAATGTGCAGGAATGGGCTCAAAACGAATTAAGAACATGGAAAGGTTTTCTGCTAACGTGCTAAGGAATAAAAAAGGCAAATTGTCAAAAATCCGGTGAGTGTACGGTACTTTCAAAATGGCTTTCAATACATTATCCCTAAAACTTAGGCGTGCGCAGGCCCTCTGATTAGGGGGGCCAAAAGCCTTGATGAAGTTCTGTCCGGAAAGAAAAAACTAATTTTATCTCACTCTTTTTGTTTTATTGCATTGATGGGTATGTGTGTGTGTGTGTGGGGGGGGTGTATAAGGCATATTATTAAAATACATTAAATAATCAATTCATCCGCCCCGTAACAAACCAAATGCAAAAATGATATAAATTGTCTTTGAAATGTGCGCTCTCCGTTTCCTCCATACCAAACTGTTATAGCAGCAACTGTCTCAAGTAGTTGTTCTTACTTGTCCCTCTGGTAATTCACAATGTATTACAGAAAATAAGCAAATTTCGAGCAAAGCGAGAAAGAAAATTTTTCGATCAAAATTTATATAAATTGAAAACAACAATGATTTAATAGGACGTAAATAATTTCAGGGATGCCATGGCATTCTCCTTTCCAATTTTTCTCATTCAGATCTTTCGGCGTAGAGGGACAACTCTCGCAGCCCCCTACCTGCTACTGCTCTGAACTTGACAAGACTGACGAAAAGCAGACATTGCGAGCGAAGCGATCAAGAAAATTTTACGAAAAAAAAAAAATATTTGTATAAAATTTGAAGTCGAGGGTCAATTGCCCCTCTGTACCCCCTGCAGGAGCTTCTGGCCGTCTGGAAGAAATAATGCAAGAAAGAGGTGAAAACTAATTCCATCTTCAGTATTATTTTGTCCTGCTACTCTTAAGATTCTGCTATAGATCGACCATAAGGAAAAAAACCTTGGGACGAGAAGACCCCGCGCAGCTTTCCCTTCTTCCCTCCACCTCGGGCCATAAGGAAGCATGGTCAACCCTCCCCCTCCCCTACTCGCGGGGGTACGGTGCTCAGGGCTCGCGGGTCTGCGCAGGTTGTTTTGCTCGTGTTCAATGTTTGCCGGCCTCCCCGATGGCGCAGTGGTAGCGTCGTTGCCTTGTAATCAAGGGGTCCCGGGTTCGATACCCGGTGGAGGCACATAGTGGTTCGGATCCCACTTCAAACTGTAGGTCTAGTCCCGATTAGCCTTACAATGTTTGCTCCCTAGAATTGATTTCAGTCCAAGGTTGGGAAAAGGCAATGCCCCCCTGCCCCCTTGTTATTGTGCCACTGAACCCCCTTCCCCCGTACTTGCTTCGAACTTTCATCGGCTTGAAAATACTTCCTTTTCTTTAAGAGTATAATATCGTTTAGTAACAGCAATAAGATTCCTCTACACTAAATTTCTAAGTGAAAGTATAATAATATAGGGGCATGGAACGTCTGGAAGGGGGGCATGTATGGCCACATCTCCCCCTTCGAAAGCGAATGTCAACCTAAAAGTATATATTTTACACGTATAATTCGATTTCAGTCAGTAATTTATGTGATAATTTCAAATCCAAGTGGTGTTTTTTGAGGGGAGCAACACTATTATCGGGGTAATATGCCCCATGGAAAAATACCTTGTTTGTCCCTTTGTGGAAAAAAATATGCGAAAGTCCGTGATTAGGGATGCCCTAAAAATACACTTGCACTTTTCTTTTTTTACACAATTTGTCGTGTCATCCAAGGTTGAAAAGAGAAATAATTAATGACGTCTAGAAAGAGCTTGTCACAAGAAGAAAAGGAAATGTATCCTTGGATGCGAGCTCAGAGAAGAATAAGCAAGAACGTTATCATGAAGCAGACGACGCATGCTTATATCGATTCTGTGGTGCTTTTGTGCTTTGCTTTTGTGTACGTTAAACATTAGTGGACGAACGCGAAGTATGAAAAAGTATAAGTTGAGTGAATTTAGATTTATGTGGAAATGTGATTTGTGTTTCCAAAAATAATTTCAAAACTGTAGAATCCGAATTCAGTTTAACTGAATTTATGAAACCAAAAGGTATGCTAATTTATTTTAAGTTGAATGACTTATGGCATAGTTGTTGTTATTGGCGTGTGCAGATGGTACCGGCAGAATCATTTCATGGGAAGAATATAGTTTACCTGAGTGTCATGGCATGACATTTCTTGTAAATAAAATAAATAATGTCACTTTGGTGCTTACGTATTTACGATATATATATATATATATATATATATATATATATATATATATATATATATATATATATGTGTAGGTGTAACCAATTTAATGTGTTAACATACAGTTTCAAGTTTTGTGAAAACTTTGTTCTAGTTTCCTTTTGTGAAAGTGGTGATTTTTTATTGTCGATTAATAAGATGGGAGAGACAGAACATTGAAAAAAAACGTTATGATGGTGCACAGTTAACCACACAGCCCAACTATTCTATTACATTATCTCACTCTTATATGCTGTACAACTAGGGAGTGTACATTTATTTGTAAATGTTACACCCCCTCCTACATGTACATACTTTTCAACCATTTTCCCCATACAAATATGGTTATCATAGAATTAATGGTGTCCAGGGGAGAGGCAGAAATTTCGGTACTAATCGGATATTCAATATTCTTCAATATTCAATAAAGTCAATTCAATTCAATTCAATATTCCCCGGACAGATTTCTTAATTTTTACAGAAGAAACTACTTACGGTAATAAATTCCTGTAGGATTGTCTAACATGTGGAAGGTGTTTTGTGTGATGTAACGGATTTTTTCAAATTTAATAGTTTGGGGCTTAATTTAGGGCAGGTGACTCGGGGCCAATTTCTAACATGCCTTTAACATGCACTCTGTAGATAAAGTCGGAGTGGAGGTGGGGCCGCGTTAGTGGTTGGGGGCGGTAGGTCAATTACCCCAGGGGTGGAGCCCGGAATCGGTGGGAAATTTGGACTCAAAAATTTCAAAACAAAAATATTTTTTTAGTTTAAATTTCCCACCGATTCCGGGATGAAAAATGTGAATACACCTTAAAGAATGTTCCGCGAAGCAGATAGGTAAGTACAAATGTCAAAAATTGACAAAACGAATTAGTTATGGGTGTCCGGGGAATATCAGATTTTTACCATTTCTTCCCAATAGTTATTGATGGTTACTGATGTTGATTAGAAATCTCTTTTGCTGTATTGTTTTCAGATATATATATATTTTTTTTGTGTTTTCCAGGGGAAATATATTCTTTATGATTGTGTATTTAAATAGATGGACGTGTCCACGTAGCACTTTATATAGTGTAGACAAACATGGTGCTACATTTGAATCTTGGGAGCGAATTTACAATACCGAAAGTATCTTCAATTGCTTTCAAATTCGGCATACTCACTAATTTTGGCCTTGTAATCACGAATCTGCAGTTAAAATTTGGTGGTCACATCTAGAAATTGCAAAAAAAGTCGAAAAAAGTGGGTTCGTGAATGGAGTAAACACCCTTGATTTATGAAGAAAACAACTATTTTTTGCAATGATTAGCGTTTCAAAACTATTTTTATTTTGACCCTTAATTTTAACTATGCTTGCTTAACCTAACCTAACCTTACCGTGAATGGTTCGTGGGGCAAACATATTTTCCATCTTTACGCAAGATGCCATTTTCTGACATGCAAATCAACGCTCCCACTTATTGCACAACTCTTGAGCAACGTATGTAGCAAGACCATTGTGCGGAAAGGAAGACATCTTCATATTGTTTCCATGTTAGTGTATGGAGAATCATAGCGGTAATTGACAAGGTTATTTTGCAATTTCTAGACGTGACCACCAATTTTTAACTGCAGATTCGTGATTACGAGGCCAAAATTAGTGAGTATGCCGAATTTGAAAGCAATTGGAGATACTTCCGGTATTGTAAATTCATACTGAAGTTTGTTCTAAGTCCATGTTATGCACAGATAGGCTAATCGATACTGGACCTACAGTGGGATGCAAACCACTGTATAATGTGACTCCACCGGGATTGAATCCAGGACCACTTGATTACAAGATGACAGTGTTACTGCTATGTCGTTGGTGCTGCAACCCCATTTTTATTTTTTGTAGTTTTTTTTTGGCATAATTTATGTGTCTACCAACAGACAATTATTAATATAGATGACAGGAAAACCGCTGAGGATGGCATCTATTGCCATGCTTAAAGAGAAATAAACATTTTTGATGTTGATATTGAAAGTGGCATGTCACATACTTTCATTTCTAGGTTACTTATCAATGTACACCCAATGGCGGAAGAAACAGTAGGCGAATTGTCCACCACCATTTTAATTCGGTCTGTATTTTGCATTGTGATGACAATGAATTGAAATAATGACCTCAATAAACAGAGACCAATACCTGCTTTAAACCAACATAGTTTCATTCCTTAAAACAACACAGAATGTAGAATAAAAAATAATTAAAATAGCGGTGGACAATTTGCCTACCATTATCTTTGCTGTTGACTGTACTACTTAGGCATAGTGTAAAACCTGACATTATGATCTTTCAGGTTAATAACAAGTTCTTGTTTCTGAGGCATGTTACAAGAAAATTAGTTACGTTGTGATGTTAGGGACTGTAGGTGAAAGCAGGGTATGAATTAATATGGGGGGGGAGGGTACCAAGTGTTTCCTACCTGCAATACCTAAGCAAATTTCATCAAAAGCTGACTTAGACTTAGATATTTTGATGCCAAGTCTGGAAATGGCCGTATCATAAATATTAAACCTGATGAAATTTTCACATGTGGGTAGTCAAATTAAAGCTGAAGTTATGTTTCTAAACATTTCATTGTTTTTAAGTGAAGAAATTGTTTCCTTAGAGAGCTATCAGGTTAAAGTGACACACTACAAGTGACGTGAGACACAGGGTTTCACACTGAAGTTACAATCGACAAATGGCATAGCCCATTCAGTCTAAACAAGCATTCACAAACCGAGCTGACACAATGCACACTGTTGTAAAATTGCCAAGTTTGATTTACACGCAAGTGACAAACAAGATGTGCAGCTTGCCATGTGTCAATCCGGCACGAAAAGTTGCTTTTATTTATGAAGGTTCATTTTCAGTTGTCACTGTTATGTGTTGTAGGACACTGTTACATGTTACTGTTGTCACTTTCGTCTTAAAACCCTCTTCACCATACTAAAGTTTCTTGATTTTTGAACCCATGTTTCTGTTATTTCCTTTGAATCAGTATAATACTTAGAACTATAAATTGACAATACCTGTTCTGTGTCTTACACAGATTGTCTGGAAAGTTCAATAAAGAATTCATTACTGAAGTATATTATGTATTTCTACGTACTCCCTCACTTTTGATTCATGACTTGCTGTAGAAATCCCTCAAACCTGTAGGTCCAGTTCCGATTAGTCTTACTGTGCATAAAGTGGACTTAAAACACAAAATCAAACAAACGATCTTGGTAACGGTTCTGATTGTTTTATGATTTTTTCAAATGCTCCTAGCAGAAAGACTAATTATCGTAGAATTTTTGCAATCATTATCACACAAAATTTGAACCTTCCTTAAAGTAATGAGCACTCTTTGGATTTTGAAAAAGTTATTTATATTAAAAAAAACAACAACTTAAAAATTACCTTACGCAAGCATGCATGATCCCCATGGACAAGGCACTCTTTGTTGATAGAAGCGACAGTAAGTATCGTAGATTAGTGGGAATGACTAGAATTCAAACCTTTTGGTAGTAGTAGATAGCATTTTGGGATCTTATGCCTTCACATGGTGTAGTGCATATGGTAGGCCTGACTCCCCATTAGCATAGTTGCTAATTATCACCTTGTAATAAGAGAAGCAGATTCAATTACTGATGGTGACGTGTTGCACAGTGGTTTGTATCTCATGCAGCCTCTCCGAGCATACAATAGATTTTAAAAAACAATTTTTTGCTGTGTACAGGGGGAGAATGTTACTTTGCCAGTCTCTATCGTCAATGTAATGTGCTATTAAGCCAGAGGGTCTAGATTCAAACCCTGTTCAGGCATGTATGTATCATTGCATTTCTCCCATTATCCAGATCATTAATTGGTTATTGATTCTCATAATTAGAAGCTGGATTTTAAAGGGAAAAATTCTCCTCTAAAAAGGACAAAAAAGGGGAAAAAAGAACTATAATTATTTTGAACTCCACTAAAAATAAATGAAAGCGCAATATGTACCATAAATAAAATAAATTAAAATATTTTTTTAGTGGAGTGCAAAAAATAAGCTATAGTCCTTTTTCATTTCCTTTTTTTGAAAGTAAAGCATTTCTACTACTGTTTCATGATAAGAAAAATACAAAAAAAGTACGTGAAATGTTTTGGCCCCATTCCAATACTTTCTTCAGGCTTCCCTAGAAGTTTAAAACATTATTGAAAATCCTTGACTTTGGTAAAATGATAATAAGCTTAAAACGATAAAATAGGAAGGTGAGGGGTTGTTGTAAACTGAAGGGAGCTGTGTAAACTGACGGCTGGAATCCTTTTTACTGATGTCTGTACTTTTTATGTTTTGATTTTTGTTATCTAATGTCGTTTTTATGCCACAATAATGAAGATGAATGACGATATGAAGGGACACTCTCAAAGAACACCCATGCCCATGCTGGGACTCAAACTCAGAACCCCTGGCATCAGTGGCAGCAATTGGGTTCCAAAACCAAGGGGGGCAAAGTGCAAACTGGGGGAAAAGACAGTATATTTCCCTTTGTATATAAGGTTTAGCGTAGTGCCGGGCCAAAAGTGGCGAAATTTTTTGGCTCCCCCCCCTCCTAATGGCTGCCACTGCCTGGCATCATAGCATGCTGTGCTAAACCACTCTTGTCATGGAGGTCGCTTTTTAATGTTTGAAACTTCTTGGGAAGCCAGAAGAAAGCATTTGAAATTGGGCCAAAACATTGTGCATCAGAAACGGAACACTTTTTTGTATTTTTATTATACTTTATCTTGTTTTTCAAATAAAAATAATTCCCAATTAACATTTAAAAGTTGAAGTCAATCAAGGTGATTTATTGTATCTATTTCTTCTTACTTTTTTTTATGAAACTTTCACTCACCCCTTTCGCCTATCTACTTGTTCAGTGAGTTATGCATCTTCCCCCAACACCCCCTAAATTTTTTCACAAAGGCCCAATTTGTGGTAATTTTTACTCTGAATTTTCACTTACACCTCCTCCCCCAATGCAAATTTCTGGATATTCCCCTATACTGGTTTTTCGCTGTGGGTAACATTACTTTCGATTTAAGTACCCTTTAGATATTTTTAGTGGCGCTTGTAAAAGCTGGTCTGTATGAGAGATATATACTTGACTCAGTCATGCACTCTATGCTTTGTTAATAAGCACATAAAATGGCTAAAGGTCAGTAAACAAGTCCCCCACTTAGAAGATACAGGACAACTTTGATTTGCATAGCCTTATGAAAGGGGTGGTGATATTTTCACGTTGCCATAACAACACCAAGGAGACAGGAAAACCAATCCACTGTTTATCTCTGTGTAGCCTACCAGCATGCACCTTTGTCCTTGAGGCCCAATACAAAAATCAATATGTTCACTCAGGCAGGTGTGCCAGTATTCTGTGAGAACTGGAGGGTGACAGTTGTATGAGGGTCTGTGTTAAGTAGCCATGTTTCGATTGTTTTGTTTCTGTGCTTCTGGTAATGTTACCAAGGATTATAAGTATTTGTGATTACCCCCAAAGTCAGCTATGTCCAATTCAAGTTTCATGAATAGATTGTACATGTGCGATGAAGAAATTGGCTTAATTCTTCATGTGAAATGCAAAGCTTAAGAAAGTGAAAAAAAAACAACACTGTCTGCAGGTGGAATTAAAATATTGTTTGCTTAACAATCATTACAAAAATGTAAGTATTTTATTTATTTAAAGTATTGGATTTAAGGACAATTGGTTGTGTGGAATTAGTTTTATCTGCTTCAGTAATAATGTAGACTTCATGTTAAAGTGAGTTGTTGCTTTAATTGTATGCACAGATAGGCTAATCGGGACTGGACCTACAGTTTAAGGTAGCACCATGTGCCTCCACTGGGTATCAAACCTGGGACCCCTTGATTACAAGGTGACGATGCTACCACTGCGCCATCGGCGAGGCTTCATGTTAAAGTGCATTACTATTTGTTTGCAAGGCATTGTTTTATGTTCAGTGCTTCTGAAGTGTGGCAGAGTGGTTAGCATAGTGATAGGGTCGTAGGATTGAATCTTGGGTGTGTTATTTTGTCATCACCTATTTCACCAGACCATCACTTCTTCATCATTGATATGATTAACTTGAAAAGGGTGGAACAGAAGAAAAGTTGGAAAAAAAAATAGATGTTTGTGAATTGTTAAGATATAAGTAAAATATTACAAAATTATATGAAGAAAGCCAATCTCCATAACACAGTGGTAAACACAGTCTACTATTGCACCAAGGGTTCTGGGTTTGAATCCTGGCATGGGTGTGCTTTGTGAGTATACATTCATCTTCATCATGACGCTTAACCAGAAGAGGCAGAGAAATAACAAAAATATTTTAAAAAATATGGAAAAGTGGTTAAGAATTCTTGCACAAAGATTCCCACTACATTTTTTCACACCCAACGCTACTGGAGCATGGTGATGCTTACCTCACCTCGAATCTGAGGTCCATGCAAACCGGGATCCCATGTCTCTTGACCCTTCTACAGCGGTCTCTTTACTATAGTAAATATATACTGCTGGACAAAAAAAACCGGACACCTTAATATTTGACATCTGAATTGGAATTACTTATGAATTACGCTCTCAGTTAAGTATTGAACAACTGAACATTCATCATTGAACATTTTCCATACTTTTTCCGTTTATTATTTATGTATTTATCTACTCGTATTTACTTATTTGGAACACCTAGTAGGCTCAAAATCAATTTCATGCAATTTCGTTTTAATTTATTGATTTTCAATTCCTGTTGATGTTATTTTGTTTAATGTCTAGAGAGCCATGAATTTTGGTTCATAGTAACCATAGTAACAGATATTATTGACATTATCATTGCTGGTGTTTTTCTTGCAAGTGTATTGTAAGTTTGCTAGCTTGAAAATGAGACGTGAAGAGGTAATGAAAGCAGTAGCTCTTCGTGATGATGGTCGTAGTGTGCGTTATATTGCTAGGGTGCTAAATATAGCACGAAGTACTATCCACGAAGCTCTCAGACGGTATGATGCAACTGGTTCCTATGGTAGAAGACCGGGTTCTGGTCGGAAACGATGCACAACAGCACGGGAAGATCGTTTCATGCGTATCATAGTCTTAAGAGACCGTCGTACAACTTCAAATATTGTGGCACGGCGTTTGAGAAATGTTCATAGAGCTGTGGTTTCTTCACGAACAGTTCGTAGAAGACTGAATGAAAGTGGTTTATCATCTCGGAGGCCGGCTACAGGTCCCAGGTTGCTAGCACGTCACCGGAAGCGAAGACTGGAATTTGCTACACAACACTTACATTGGAATGTGGAGCTGTGGGAAAAGGTTTTATTCTCCGATGAGTCAAAATTCAACCTACGTTCATCAGACGGGCGTGAACATGTGTATAGAAGACCTAATGAGCGTTATGCACAATGTTGTTTCATTGAAATAACACCCTTTGGAGGCGGTGGTGTCATGGTCTGGGGAGGTATTTCTTTACAAGGACGTACAGAGTTGGTTCTTGTAGAGAATGGGACAATGACAGCTCGCAGGTATATTACAGAATGTTTGGCAGATCATGTAGTACCATATGCACCATTCATAGGCCCAGATTTTGTTTTTATGCATGACAATGCGCATCCTCACATTGCGAATATTGTCACGGAGTACCTGGACGAAGTTGGGATTACGCGATTAGAATGGCCACAACAAAGTCCGGACATAAATCCGATAGAGCACGTCTGGGATCAACTGAAACGACATATCAGAAACCGCGCAATAGTTCCAGAAACAATTGAAGAGCTAAGACGTGCTATTCAAGAAGAATGGGAGCAATTGGACCAAGAAGTGATTGCCAACCTTATTCGAAGTATGCCACGGCGGTTACAAGCTGTAATTGATGGCAGGGGAGGTAACACCCGCTACTACACAGCTTATATACCCCACCAGTACCAGTTAACAATATTAAAAAAAAATATTGCTAAGATTTTTTTTGGTCGTTTTCTGTAACTTTCGTTTATGTTCTAATTTAACTTATTAACAATAAATTTTAATTTGCTTTCTGTTGAATATATTCAGGTTTTCTTATTTCCAATAATTTCTGCAACATTTAGTTAGCCTTCGAATCAGAATTTATGCGTTATCACAAAAAATGCAAGTGTCCGGTTTTTTTTGTCCAGCAGTATATAATAACCTGCCTGCAAATATTGATATTTTCTTGTCAGAACACAGTTTCTGACAATTGCTAAGAATGTACGTGTAACATTTTCTTTTTTCCCCCTCTGCCATCTTGTATTGTCTTTTTTTGTTGTTGTTATTTTTTTTCTTCTTGTTGCTACAGTTTCAGTACAAAATGATCTTTCAGTACTGTATCTAAAACTTTAAGTAAATAAATAAATAAATAAGGATCCATTTTAAAAGAAATAAGTGCAATTATATCTAACCTTTCCTTTTCGAGATTACAGAAGTGTTTGAACACAAAAATTTCCATCAATCATGAAAGCAGTGGCGGAGCATGACCTTTCCAACAGTGTAAGCCTAGCATGATGAAGGCTATTTTTCGTTGTGCTTATTTTGGGGCTGGCATATCGACTCCCCCTCCAAGTTTTTCAGTTCCCTAGAATTTTTCAGAAAAGCCTAATTTTTGCACTAAATTTAACCTTACACCTCTTAAAAACAAAGTGACACTACACCAGATTAAAAGTTCTGGAAACATCCGTGAGCGTGGTGTTTTCATTGCTAGGCTGTGTTCTTCTACATTGAGAAGAATGGTTGGTTGATTTGGTGTTTTAAGTCAACTTTATGCACATTAAGGCTAATTGGGATTGGACCTACAGTTTAAAGTGGGATCCGAACCACTATGTGCCTCCACTGGGTATCGAATACATTTAGAGGAGAACTAATAATTACATCAGTCTTATTCCTATCACTATGAGTAACCTAACAATAAAAAATATGCAAAGTTACGGTGAGTCACATAATTATTCGGACAGATAAGATTTCTGAATATTTACTGACATAGTCGTGATATAATACGGTGATAAATGTTTAATATTTATTTAACAAACAAAACACAATATGAGCACACTGTTAATTATCTTCAATTATGTTTAATATAATATATTAGTAAAATATTTTCATTAAACAAAACAAACATTTTTTGTGGGTTAAACAAAATTATTCGGACACATGGAAGGAGAAACAGGAAAACACGCTTGAAAGCAACGAACAGGAATGTCAGTATCTGGTAGGCATCACTTTCATTTTTAACACCTCGGATAAACGATTTGGCATACTTTCTACCAATTTTCTGGTGAACACTGGCGATATGTTGGCCCATTCATGTTGAAGTCTCTCCTTGAGGTCTGCCTTCGAGGTTTCAGGTGTTTCCTCACTTCTTTTTCCAACATACACCAGAGGTGCTCAATGACGTTCAAGTCTGGAGACTGCGGTGGAGGATGGAGCACTTTTGAGCAGTTGTACAATAACCATTCTTGTACTACGCGGGAAGTGTGCTTCGGGTCATTATCTTGATAAAACATAAAGTTACAAAGAATGCCCATCATTTCAGCACTAGTCTTTAGATTTGACTTCAGAATGTCAAGATAACGGTACCTGTCCATTGTCTGTTCGATGAAAGCCAATTTACCAACGCCATGGGCCGACATGCAACCCCAAACCATTATGTGATCACCCCCGTGCTTCACTGTTGATTGCAAATTTTTCCCTTGGAGCTCCTCACTTGGTTTACGCCACACTTTTACCCTCCCATCTGACTCACAAATATTGAATTTACTCTCGTCAGTGAAAATTACCCGATTCCACCATGTCTGATCCTTTCCTAAGTGTTCCTTTGCGATCACCAGTCTTTTTGTCCTGTTTGGCTTACTTACAAATGGCTTTCTCCAGGCTACACGGCCATGATAGTTTGCCCTTTTAAGCACTCTTTGTATAGTTTCAGGATGACTATGCTTTCCACACTCCTCAGCTACCTCAGCACACACCATTTGAGCACTCATCTTTGTTTTTTTTTTTAAATTTTCCTCACAATTACTGTCTTTTCTCTGGGGGGAAAAAATCTTGGTCTCCCTGTATGACCGTGGGACTCGATCCTGTCTTCATCTTTAAATCGCTTAATAATATCTGGAACTGTACTTTTTTTTCATTTTCAACATTGAGGCAATTGCACGGTAAGTTTTACCCTTAGCGTGGTGCCATATCACTAACTGTCGTTATTCAAGTGAACTTTCCTTTCCTCTTCGCCCCATTTCTACATAGAAAATGTTGTTATATCACAATTTTTGTTAAACATAATGCGATCGTAATTGCTATAGAAACCTACAGGAAACCAGAGTTAATATATATGAACAGAGTATCAATCAATCCGTAAATCGAAATTGTCACTGTATCGCAAATTTACGTTAACATTTAATATGTGTCCGAATAATTTTGTGGCACTATTTTTGCAACGGTAGGGATTCATCCTTCGTTATATTGTTGCTGATGTTCGTTTTTTAACTTTTTATCATCCAATTTTGTGCTAAACATGACATTTTTTAAACGAAAATCAACTTCAACGCTGTACACAGATTTCACTCCCTTCC
Organism: Lepisma saccharinum; assembly: GCF_977018435.1. NCBI lineage: Eukaryota > Metazoa > Arthropoda > Insecta > Zygentoma > Lepismatidae > Lepisma > Lepisma saccharinum. Next base: position 30,042,272 of record NC_139250.1, read on the forward strand.
CGCTCTTAAACGTTAGAAATTTACTGTGTGTCCGAATAATTATGTGACTCACTGTAGATAAAATATAGAATGAAAATTGTTCGATTCAGAACCTCTATCTAAATGAATTTAAAAATAAACATACGTCTTACATGCTACTCTTCCATTACAACTTGTAGTTCAAATCCAGGTGGCAATTTTTTTCGGCAAAGATGTCAATCACAGCATCATGGAAGGTAGAGCTCTTTCTTTAAATCCTTCAAGAGTGTTCTCTCTATTGCCATTAGCGATAGCTTAGTAAGTCTCTCCTGGGTCTGTGTGCTGTGCAGGTAGGTGTGTATCCTCTTCAAGGCAGAGAATGTTCTTTCAACAAATGTACTAGTTGCAGGTGTGGTTAAAATTAAGGCAGAAAGCTTTGTTGTTTCCGGAAGAGCATTGCACAGGTTTGTTGAAATTAAATATTTATGGAGGTCTAAGACTGAAGGTTTCAAAATCTCCTGCGACGAATAAATAGCAGTAACTTCGGTTTTCAAAATTAGAGAATCAAAATATCGTCCATATGATTTCAATAATGATTCGTACGCATTTATTGGAAATTTTAGAGAATAATTTTGAAAATTATCAAAATCTAGCAAGGAGAGAAATTCTAGTTTCTGAATATCGTACAATCTCTTGGCTAATTGGACTTTTGGTGTCAATAATTTCATAGTAAATTCTTTGATAAGAAGCTTTCCTCTCATTATTGATGAGAACAGTTCTCTTTCTTTTGCTTGGCACCTTTAAGTGTTCTTCTCCCAACCTGGCACTGTCGCTTTTGGGCCACACTTTTTCAGTCTTCCCACTTAGTACTCAAGAAACTTTGATACTCTTGTACCTTTCGAGTACAGTAGCCGATGTCATTCACTCTGGTTTGCAAAATTTCGAAAAGTATTTTAGCTGGTGGAAGAATGGCTGAAAATACAATTAACATAAAATTGAAATCAAAATCATGGAGAGTAGCAAAATATCCACGAGAAGAGAGACGCGTTTCTCCATCCCACTGCTCTTGATTCTGTATCGCTGATTCAAAGAAATTAATTACATCTGTTTTCAACTGGGAAACAACTTCAACCAATCTCTCTGCATAGAGCCATTGAGTAGGAGCCACTGATGCCAGGCGCCTGCTTACCATTTTGTCCAGCGCTGCTTTCCTCTTTGAAGATTTAGAAAAGAATGGTGCAAGAGCCGACAAAGTTTCAAAAAATACTTTACATTCTTTGATGCCCTCCACAGATTGTTTGAGAACTATGTCTAACTTGTGAGCATAGCAATGGACAAACAGCGTTGTCTCATATCTGTCTCTTATTAACTTTTGCAAACCATTGTGTTCTCCAGCCATGACAGCTGCTGCATCATAGGTTTGAGCGACTAATTTCTCGCCACACTGGAAGTAATTTATTACACCAAAAACATGGTCTGCCAGAGCAGCAGCCGTGCGATCCCCACTGACATCCTTAAAACCTATGAACCGCTCCTCTACGTTACCATTTGAAGTTACATAACGTAGCACCGATGAAAGTTGAGATTTCTGAGAGGCGTCTACTGTTTCATCTTCGATGACAGACACAAATAATGCTTCTTTCACTTCACTTTTTATTTTGTTCATCATCAAAGTTGCAATTGCATCAATCAACTCATTTTGGATATCGTGAGAAGTGCCAGCAAAAACTGTAGATGATTCCAAATGATGACGTAGTTTTTCATCATAGCTTACCCTATAATGAAGCATTTCTAAGTAATTACCTCTATTGTTTGAATCTGAACCCTCCAAATGACCTCTGAAAGGGAGCTCTTGTTCCGCCAAAAAACAAGCAGTGTCGATTAAACAACCAACGATGTATCTATTTGCTTTGACTTTTTCGTTGTGTTTCTCTCGGTTTAATTTGAAGGCAAGGTTTAAACAAGCTTCAATTCGCGTATTTACAAATTTCAACAACACAATCTTTGAATTTACGTGTGCTACGGAGAGTTCATGTCTTTTCTTTAATAAATGATAATTATTAGCGTCGCCGTCACCTTTTGTTGTCCAAGCAGTTTTTTTCTGTTGAAAAGAGAAGGCAGGGCCAACAGAAAAGTGCTGAATACTTTTTACAACGACATAACCAAGTATCAGCTTCGTACCATGAGTCACAAAACCGGCGCACATTATTTTTTGTTTCCGTTACTATGCCTGCTAGAGAAGGAGTGGGCCTACCTACATCCACAAGTTTCTTCTTTGCAGCAAAATCCTTGCTGGAAAACGGCGTCTTCAACAAATTCTCCACCACACAATCACACTCGTTTTCTTCCATAATGCACTTCGTATCACACCACAGTACAGGGACAACTGCACCACACCACCCACTTTTCAATAGATGGAATTCACAAAAAAAGAAAAATACGATGAGAATTTAATGATGCACATAACAAGAAAGGGGAAACAAATCAAATCCAAAAGTGGCCACTGCCCAAAGCAGTAATATTCCGGACTCGGAGTGAAATATCCCTTTCGGAAATAAATAAATTCCCTATAATTCGTAAAGAGAGAAAGAGAAAATAAATTCAAAAATAAAATATAAAATAAATGCTCACTAATTGTAGAAGTTTATCCAAACATTTCTATCAAAGGAGATGTAAGTGATTTCTAAGGGGAGTGTAAAAGAGACACAGACCATAAATGAGCTTTTCGTGTGTTTTCGGAGAGAGTTTAAATCACGGACTATGTAATGAATGATATTTGGTTCACATTTGATATGATAATTTGTAAAACTGGTTCAGTCTTAATTTTTCATCAAGCATTTAACTTTTAAAAAAAAATAAAATCTTTTTGCACTATTTAGCTCAATTACTACCAGCAGAGTTCAAATTAAAAACAGAGATCTTAATATTTCTGATGTGTATACTATCCTACAAGCAAAAAACAAGCGTTAAGCACATTAATGTATATATTATTATATTTTATCATTTTCTCGTTTCTTGCTCATTTTTAGGTGTTTCTCTTTTTCCCATTTCTGTTAGTTTCTTTGCTTCAAAATTCCCTTCTCCTGAAAAGAACCCTCCTTGAAACACCACCAGCTCAAATTTCCGTTGCAACCAACTCTTCATACATAGTTACCAGATGCTGCAGTTACGATAGAAACTTAGAAAGTCGTCTGCTACTCTTTGACTGAGTGCACTGCATACAGTTCTTGAAGTGAGGAAGGGAGATGGTGCGGTGGTTGCTAGCTTTCCGATCTTTCCTTCATGGGGATGTGCTAATTGGTCTTTGTCAAGTGTGGTCTTGAACAATGTGAGTTGTTAAAATGCCAGCAATATGAAGATCGCCTTACTACAGAATGCACATCTGGCCAGTTTCCACTGTTTCCTGGCTAAAACCCGACAATGCTGTGGCTCCCTCCTCTTGCGGGGCAATGGTGTCTTGCTGGCCCGTTTGGGTGCATATTTAGCCAGTGATGCCACCCAAGCATAATGGTGATAAATCTCGCACAAGTTAAAAGGTCGTTGGACAGTAGGAGATGTAAATAAAACAAGAGGGTCACTGTTCGTGAGGGGTTGAATTTTCTCAATCTTTTCACGTTAACGTCGAACCCATCCTGTTGGTTGAACCATTCTAATTTATATTGTACGGAACAAAATTCCGTATTTTACTTAACTATAGTATTTAGCTAATTACTAATGCAATTTTAAAACTCTAAAATTGATGTATAAATTAAACTTAAAATTAGTCTTCGGAAAATAATGAATTATTGTTTTCTTTATAAATTAATATTAGTAATATATAGAGCCTAGAACAATATAGTAGCATAATTTCAGAGTATAAACAACACCATCGATGTTCGGAAAGGGTAAGGAGGGGAGGCCCCTCATGGAAAATGAATGTCAACCATAAAATTATATATTTCACACATATAATTTCATTTCAGTCACAGCAAATTATGTTAATTATTGTAAGGGCATTGCAGAAAAATGTTAAACTTCAAATTGAATTAGTATCTTTTGAGGAGGCAACTCTGTTAAGGGGGAAATATGCCTAGTTTACCCCCCACCCCCTGGAAAAAATATTTTGCTTAATCCTCCCTGCTGGAAAGAAATACCGCAGACGTCCCTGAACAACACTTTTTCTAAACATGAGGTTTGCACTGCTGTAAGCCTCTGACCGAAAGGTTTACAGATGTAGGGTTTTGGCCTGCTCTTCTCCATGCAGATAGGGTAGGCAGAGAGAAGGAGGGTAGGCACTGCTCGCTCGCGGTCAGCAACTTGTAAGGTAAAATTCAGAAGGCTTACAGCTTCCCACAGGCAGAAGGCGGGAGTTCTCATGTTCTGTGCTGCCTTGTGCTGAAGTGTTGCAATCTAACAGAATCTTGAACACTGGTGTCGACCCGAGTTGAACTTTGAACTTGTTTACAAATTTTGCCACATAATTACATACATTTTACTAGATGTATTAAACTGTAAGCCCGGCTTACATGGCACCTGCATGAAAGATTGGTATAAATGAAAGGTAAAATTATACTGTAAAAGCTATAAAAGTTTACAAACTGCTGGTTCACACAATCAGAATTATAGTTGGAAAAATGATCATTGACTTCATCAGTTTACCGTCATCAAGCTCAAGCATATTTAGTCAACTTTCTTAAGTCTATTCTGTCAAGGGAAGCAGAACATCTGTAAATATGTTACATTGAAGTTCTACCTATATAATTTTACACCCCTCTAAGGCTACTCAAGTTACTTACAATTCCATCTCTCTCTCTCTACATGTTTCTCTACTCTCCTGTTGCTAACATTGGTACATCCCGGGCCTTCTCTTTAATATTTCCTTCAGATTTTCTAAAAATGTGATTCAACAACACAAGCTTAGCTTCTTTATTGTCCAACTGGTATGCTCCTTTTTTTCGGATTGAGTACTCAGGACTTGGAATGTTAGGCTAAAATAATGAGCTGTCATTAAATTTCTGATGAAAGAGGGTGCTCACCTAAGGACATCCATATTTGGCTGTTGAATCCTTAAAGGGATTTTGTAGAATTAAGGAGGCATTAATTTTTGATTGCCCTAGAATGTTAAATTTACCTGCACTACTTTGCACATGACCCTAATTAAATGTTTATTTTGGAGTTATTCAAAGCTTTATTATTTGTCCTCGTAAGTAATGTCAGATTTCAGTAGGAAAAAGTTCATAACACAATCTGTTGTGCCCTATTTTTTAAAACTATCTTTCTAGCAAATGGTTGAATTCCTGGTCAAGGGTTTACCCAGAATTTTCAATTGGGGACGTGGGGGTGTACGTGTGTATTTAGGAGGGTGACAGGGTAAATTTAAAGCCAAACAAACCATAGATTGGGCTTTTGAAAAAACAAATTATGTGGGTTTTGAGGATATTTGTACTGTTCATGAATTGCTATACAAGTCTTTGGGATTTGAGCCTAAACTCGTGTCTCAACATGTCTAAAGTTCTCAAAGCACCGTACAGAGAAGAATTGCCCTATTGATTGGAAAACTGATAGTCTTAAGAGTTCTGGAAAATATGCTGGATGGGATTAAGAGCTCTTTCCCCTCCAGCATTGCACCTAATTTTAAAAAAGTGCATGGTGAGACAATCAGCTTGGTTTTCAGCCAACAGATATTCAATCCCAGTACCCTGGGTTAGGAAACCTTAGGAAAATTTCAAGACACAAGATCTCAGTACCTTACTAATATTTTTTTCTGCAAGAAATCCCACCCAATATGTAATTGTTCTCAGCAAAGGTACTATTCATATTTATTTACTCTCCTTGATTTATTTTGGTGTTTGTTGTCTCTTGTTGCTGTTCTTTTGATACAGTTTTGTCTATCTGTATTTCAGTTGCAGTTTTATCTTGTGACCGAGTCTGAAACTGCTTGCTTTCTCCAAATGCTTTGATGTTCGGTAGGAGGTGCTTATCTTGTATCTTGCTGCTTGCTCTTGTTGTGCAGGAACTACCCTCTGAATAATGAAACTTTTTCGAGAGCAGTAAGGCTCGTTATTGTGCTCTAATTGGTTCTACCCTATTTCCCTTCCCTTGAATGTTCTTGGCGATATTCCTCCTCTTGACAACGTGGGTTGATCTGCTGTGTGTGACACCCTACAAGAGAACTCGGGACAGTCCAATTTCTCTCCCTGTGTGTCCAAGTTCTGGGATGTGAAGCTGAGTATCGTATAGAAAAGGAATGTTTGTTTACCTCTGGTGTCCTGTAGAGATGATCGTCTTTGCTGATTTACTGTAGGGAGCGACGTATCAATCGATAATAATCAGTCTATAAATTGGAGGCAACCCCACTGTTCACTCGGTAACTTTTTGATTACAACTGGGGTGAAATCTGGTCTCGTGATCTATTTAAAGGGGATTCAAATTTCCGATCGTTAAAGCCATTGAGCGAGTTCCATCCTGTCGTTAACCGTGCTTTTTGCATAAGGCTAATGTTACATTATTTCGACTGATTTCCTGTCGATTCCCATGTCAGCGGAGTTTTAAAGATCCGCTGAAGCTCGCCAGTGTAATTTGCAAGTTACTTGCAACGCCTCAGCCGGACCCCTTGGTGAAGTGATTAGACTATTAAGCTGTGACGCCAGGTGTCCTGGGTTCGAGTCATGCCTTCGGTGTAATACGGTATATTCCAACTTATCCCTTATGTGACAATGGTCTTTATTATTTTTCTACACCTTATTTGGTCGTTTTTTTTAACCTGATGTGGCAATATATTCATATTTACCGTCAAAATATTTCTTTAACTCTCTGGAGCTGTCGAAATAGGACTTACACCAGCTGTGTTCAATTAAAATATACAAAACTATAATTTTATCTGTAGTATTGTATGGATGTGAAACTTGGTCCCTTACATTGAAAGAGAAACATAAATTGAGAGTAATTGAAAATAAGATTCTTAGAAAATATTTGGACCAAAAAGGGATGAGGAGACAGGTGAGTGGAAAAGGTTACATGATTTAGAACGACATAATTTGTATTCATGTCCAGATATTATTAGAATGATTAAATCAAGATGACTTAGGTGGGCAGGCCATGTGGCATGAATGGGAGAGGAAAGAAGAGTTTACAGGATTCTTGTTGGGAAACCTGATGGTAAAGAGACCAGTAGGAAAGCCAAGATGAAGATGCACTTCCCGCATGAGCTAAACATCGATAGCGGCTCAAGTGCACCACACTTGGATTCCCCTACTGCAACAGTTATCGCCCGGAAATAGCAGATGACACAGACCCAGATGCACAGTTAACAACAGCACACCTAGCGGCAGCCAGAGAACTACAAACAAAAGATGCACACCAAACAACAGTACAGCAAGTTCCAACGAGAATGGTGGCAGTGGCCACTGAAATTAATCAAAAAAGAAAAACAGCTTCGCGGATAAAAGTGGGTACTATTTTCTCCGTATTTATATACTACCGTGTCTCTCTTTTTCCAATTATGAATTGCTGTTTCTTTATGAGTACAAGTTCTGAACCTGACGTTCTGTGAAGCACTTTCTGCTGTGGGATGACAGATGGAAGTAGACCTTCCCAACATTCTTTCGTGTTCTGTGGACGATTGTGTCCTCAGTTGCTGTAGAATACCTAGAACCCCTGGCTCAGTGTCACATTTGCTTTCTTAGCTGATTTCTTTGTTCGGAAGAAATTTTCTGGACCTTGGTATAGGCGTACACATCTTTGGGGATTTCCGCGGTTTTCTTGGCATCCATGTGGTTTGGGCCCTTGGTGTCTTCCTCCATATCAGAGTTTACTACAATGATAGAATGACCCTTTTCCCTTTACGTGTTTCAAAGAATTACTACATTTACTCGGGTCAACTTTGTGTCGGAAGTTGTATATCTTCTTGTTGTTGTTTTTATTGCATTCTTGCTTGGCCCTGGAGGCAGAAATCTTCACTATGATTGTGGAGGCTCGATCCTCATGGTATTAAATATCTGTTTGTGCGGTGCGCATGGGTTGAGGCCTGGTGGTGTGCTGCACCTGTACCTATTTTTCCATTGGTCACTTGCTGCTATGTGTTACAGCGGCATTTCATGTTATGGAACATGAACTAGTTGGGTTCCATGATTATTTCTTCTTATGAGTGGAGGAGGCATTGGCTTTGGAGCATCTTTACACTATTTGGAGAATGGTGCCATACCCATTGAGCCTTGCAAGCATACCACTGTACTCTTAGGGACCCGTGGAACACGAAAACGGCCGCTGCATATTTCTTGCGTCATTCGCACCAGTTAGGGCCTAGTACCGAATCTCCAACGTATTATTGAAATCTTTTCCCAAGAAGATCCAGTTCCTCATTACTTCTTCACAGTGTACAAAAGGAGTTGAAGATCTTCATCCTGCTTGTTTCATGGTAATCTGGAACATCTTGCTAGGCTGCTTCCTCTCTGAGAGCTTTCTGTACATTCTCCCCATGGGCAAGTTGTATATCTTAAGTTCACAGTCATCTAACAATATAGATTCGTACTCCATCCCATGCTAGCGGAGTTGCTGTTCATTACTGACAGTCACTTCTGCAAACTCAAAAGGTAAAGAGACTTTACTATTTCGTTAGCATGGCATTTTATATTCTCTCCATGCAGTACTATAGGAGCTAGTACTTTAGGAGTTAGAACTTTGAGCAATTATGGTTTGTGTGTGACTTAAGAACTATAAATATGTGTGTGAATTCTATTAATTTGATATTAAAAATTGCTTTTATAGGTTCAAAAGTGTAGTAATTTGATTATTTCTTTTTCAGAATAAAATACATTTGAACTGGGAGAAGAGGAGGAGTGAAAACTAACAAAACAACCTCTGTTTTGTTTCGTACTACTTTCTTAGCATTATGTTGCTAATAATTCTTCTGTATAGGAGGTATGGTTTTTAGATTACTCCATTATTTATTTTAGAAAAAGCTGATATTTCATGTCATGTAACATCAACATTATGAAACAACCAAAGTTGTTTGTGTTGTATTACTTATGCTGCACTTTAGCTTATGCAAATTAGTTCATTGTTACAAATCATGCACTAAACACAATACTGATGACTGTAGTGGATTAGGGTGAGTGCAGTGGTGAATGACCATTCCCAAATACTACAAAGCAAAATAAGGCTTGGAACAATCTGAGCCAATATGAAATGGGCTTGCATTCATCTACAATCCACATTCTCTTATGTAGGTTGTGATTGGTTTGTCCAGGTCACAAGGTAGGGAGTTCAAGAGCACACTTGTTTGATTTCAGCAGAGGGGACAAAAGAATCTGGTATTGCTAATAAGGTAAGGATTACTACATTGTAATCATGTGTACAAGAAACATTCAAGATGTGTGAAATTTGTTCTTATGTAATGGTTACATGATGAAATCAGAATAGTGGGCTACTCAAAAATCACACATTCCCTGTTGTGCATTTAATTGCAAGAAAGCAGGGGAGGTGGTCATGCACTAGATACCAATTTGACATCATCTCTAGTAACTGACCACTGCAGTCAGAAAAGAAAGGAAGATCTACTGACATATAACCAACTAAAGTTCAAATCACCAACCCTGAGACCTTCTCTAAACAAAACCACGTGCATGCAGAAAGCATTGCAAACTCATAGAAGTAAAATAATCCACACAAAAATCCAGCGTTGTTACAGGATTCATTACATAAGGTAAAACAATGGCCAATTTGTAGTATGGGATATTTGTACTTATTGCTTCACCTTTATGGTTAACTCTTTGCACCAGTAATCATTTCCCATAAATTTGGCTTCTTTCTTGCATGCAAATTGAATATATTTTACTTGCATTTTTTTTAAACAAAATGATATGGTAATGTATATTTCTAAGGTTTGATATAGATAGGAGTATATTTGAAATTTGTTTGTAGATTTTATGTAAATTGTATCTTATGTAATATAGCCCTTTCTTTCTTGCTCTGTTTCGGATTTAAGATTATTTGTTTTAATTGGGATTAAACATACCCTTCCGATTGACAGATGAAAGATAGCTATGAACCTGCATACTGAACTCCCATAGGTACGTGGTACACCATGCATCAAGTAATTTTAATTATTAGAATACTAGAATATAAAGTTCACTGGATAGGATTGGATGACAGTTTATTTAACAAAACTTCAATTTTGTATTAGAACAATCATATTATATATACATAAACTGTCATTAATAATTATAACCTCAACGGTACCATTAATATATAAATCAAGATAATTTTCAATAGTTATCCTTAACTAATAATTGGCTTTCTCTCCTTGTGCTGACTATTTAATTGGTCTCATTATTCATCCATGTTCAAATGATTGCCTAAGAGAATATTTCTATGTTAAATTTCCCCCTTTTCGTACTTGTCTGTAATGACGATCACTCGGTAAAGATCAACAAGCAAATTAATATAATACTACCAACAAC